>NC_143185.1:16230000-16855000 GCF_047325235.1 Durio zibethinus
TTCTAGGTGGAAAAAGAGCTTGAATGATGCAGAAAGTTATCCTTAAGATATAGTGTTAGAAAAAAAAAAGTTGCTAAGATTTTACATTGGTTTCCTTAAATTCCAAGACTACAAAGGCTATTCATGTCTTAAAAAACTATTTTGTTGATGACTTGGCATGAATATGAGCATACTAAAAATAGACGTATAAGACATCTTATAGATTCTCTAGCTTAAAAAGAATTAGATTCTCGATATCCTGGGTTTTTCTTTGACACTCATAATATTCACTTGGGATTAGCTTCTGATGGCTTTAATCCTTTTAAAACTATGTGTGACACATAACACTTGGCCTGTTATATTGATATCTTATAACTTGCCTCTATGGATGTGCATAAAATAACCAAACTTTATTTTTTTTCCTACTTATTCCTGATCCAAAAGGTCTTAAAAACAATATAGATATATACCTACAACCTTTGGTAAAAGAGTTACAAGAACTTTGAAAAGTTCGTATTCAAACTTTTGATGCCTTAAAAAATCAAAACTTTCAACTACATGCAGCATTAATTTAGACCATTAATGACTTCCCTGCATATGCCAATTTGTCTAGGTGGAGTAATAGGAAAGAGTATGCATGTCTTTGCTATGGATTTTATACTACATCTAAATGGTTACAACATGGTAGAAAATACTGTTACATATGCCATCGTAGGTGGTTGCAACCTAATCATAGGTTTCAAAATGATAAAAACTCATCTGATAAGATTCAAGAATTTAAAAGTGCTCTTTCACCACCATTCGAAAGTGAAGTGTTAAAACAGTTGAAACAAATGGAATGGTAATGAAGATGGACCTTGGAATAATAAGAGTATTTTATTCACATTACCTTATTGAGAACATCTTTTATTGCATCACAATCTTAATGTGATGCATATAGAAAAAAATGTTTGTGATAATATTCTTAGTACATTGATTGGGTAAGAATGGAAGTCAAAGATAAGTACAAAGCGTGACTTGACCTTGTAGAATTTGGTATGAGGATTGTTCTTCATCCAAAGACTTGTCTTGGGACTAACACCCAATACTTGCGTCAAGCTTCATATCAAATGAGCTTAATTAAAAAAAAATTTTTTAAAGATTCTTAAGAAAATGAAAATTCTAGATGAATACTCTTCAAATATCTCATGATGTGTGCAACTTAAACAACGAAAGTTAATAGGGCTTAAAAGTTATGATTCTCAACTCTTAATGCAAGAGTTTCTCCTTATAGCAATACAATGGTCTTTACCTTATAAGATGTACTTGGTTCTTATTATTTGTGTACTTTTTTTAAAGAACTTTGTTCTAAAGTTCTTGAAAAACATAAGCTTGAATTACTAGAGTCTCGGGCTACATCAATTTTATGTGAAATGGAGAAGATTTTTCCTCCACTTTTTTTTACAATAATGGTAATTTAGTTATCCATTTGGCAAATGAATCAAAAATTATCGGGCCAGTCATTTATTGGTGGATGTATCCTATTGAAAGGTATATCTTAAAGTGTTATAGATTTTTTTACTTAAATTTCAACTAGGATATTTGCTAATGATCTTTTCTATTGAACTTCCATTTATATAGGTTTCTTCTTACTCTTAAATCATATGTGCGCAATAGAGTTTATCTTGAAGGTTCAATTACAGAAGGGTACTTCTCAAATGAATGCATAACTTTTTGCTTAAGATACTTTGATGGGATGAAAACTATTTTTAATTGACCTATCTAAAATAAAAATAAGAATCCCTTTGTAGAGGAATAAATATCCATTCTTTCTACTATAGAAAGACCATTGGGAACATTAAAACATAAAGGCTTTAATGCTAACAAGCGTAAAAGGGTCTTACGAATTATACTTGATACTATAACTTTAGTTCAAGCACATTGATATATGCTATTTAATTCTAATGAGGTTGCTCCTTTTATAAAGTAAGAACACTTATCTACATGCATATTATACTTAAAAATTTTATTTGTAGTACATTGTATAGTCTTCTAAGAATTTTTTTTTAATATAAAAAATATGAGCAATTTATTAAGAGGCGTAATCGATCTTCTCAACTTATGCCATATGAGATACAAAAGTTGCAAAGTAAAATTTTTTATAATTGGTTCATGATCATGTAAGTCATACATGGTTTGGAATATATAATTAGAGGTTTTATAGTTAGATTATTATTTTAACCAAATATAAATTTGGATAGGTTGCCAATTTGGATCACTAAAGAGATGCAAACATCACAGATCAACTTAGTGGCTTACTTGTGGTCCAACTAATACTGTTAGGAAATACACTGGTTAAATTGTTAATGGTTTTAGATTTCATATTAAGACACATGAGAGATACTTGAAAACTCAAAATAATAGGGTTGTTGTAACAACCAAGATGATAAGTTATGCAAGTACAAGAGATGCACAACCTATTGAAAAGGAAGTTAACTATTATGAGATTTTAAAAGACATCATTCAGTTGAATTATACTGGTAGATTAAAAGTTGTGTTATTTAAATGTGATTGGATTGATATAAATAGAAGTTGCAAGAAGGATAAATTTGATTTCACTTTTATGAATTTTTCACATCTAGCTCATAGTGGAACTAATTTGATTCATAATCTTTTTATCTTGGCATCACAAGCTAAGAAAATTTTTAATGTGAAGGATGAAAGACATAATGGTTGGGTTCTTGTCAAGCATGCAAAACTTAGAGATATATTTGATATTAATGTTTAATCATCCTTATATAAAGAGCAAGAAAATGGAGAAATCTATGTTGAATTTGCTGACACACATAGTACTTCATATTGGGTTAGAAGTGAAGTTGATGATGAAGAAATGGAGGTCACACCAGAGATGGAAAATGAGCATGTAAAAAAAGATCCCATAGATGAACATAATGGGGAGGACATTTTTTAATTCTATGTAATAGTTTAAATTATTTTTAAGGTTTTGTAATGTAAGACATAGTTCACTATTATTTTATTTTTGTGTTACTAGCTTGAATTACTTAATTTTGTGTGATCATGTAATATATTAAATTATACTTGGTGCTCTATATGGTTTGCCACTATCAAGTTCTCTGTTATATTGTACTTAGTATATTTTAAGTATTATTAAACTTGAGATGGCAAAACGTAGATGATTGAATATCATAAGTGTAAATCGTTCCTCTAGTTCTCAATTACAAGCACAATCTAAAGAAGCACATGTGCTTGTAGATCTAGAAGTTTCACAATATAAGCCTCTACAAAAATCTTAAAAACCAATTTCTCAATCTATAAATAATGAAGATCAATATGAACATGTTGAACATAATTCAGATATAAAAACACTATATTATATTAGTACAATTCTTTATGTGTTATAATGTTGTACAATTACAATTTTTAATAAATTTAATTACTTTTTTTACATGTAATTTTTGTATGTAAGAAATGTTCAACATAAAAAAACTTGAGGTCCGACACATATGGCTGATATTTAGGATTTAAAAGAAGGGGAGCATGTTGTTGTTAAGGTTAATAATGATGTTATACCTATCGGTGATGAATCTTGCTCTTTAACTCAATTCACTGGTAGCATGGTGAGAATGCCTAACTTTGTACCAATTAATTATACAAATTGGCATGAAATGTTGAATGCTAAGAAGGAAGAAATGTGAAAAACATTAGAGATATCAATACGATAATGTTTTATTGCTAGCTAATGCCATGACAATAATCTTTTAGTTCTAGTTAATAGTAGCAATTCATATAATATATATTGACATTTTCTTTCCAGTTACCTTTTTCAAATTGTAGTCAAAGTTTGAATTTTACAAATCTGATTCTAATGAGCTCGTTAATGAAGAAATATTTCAAACAATTAAGTCTTGGGCACTAAAAAACATGGGTGCTAAGTAGATACAATGAAAAAATGAATGAAAGTCTAAATTTTATGATGAACACAAGACACTAGAAGAAATGGCTGCAAAGATTGATAATTCTCAAGTAGATAAAAGTCAATTCTTATTTTTGTTGCACATTGGTTGACTAATAAAGCGAAGGTAAATGTTTACAAAATATACTATTTACTTTATTTTAACACTATAATAATAATTACTAAGTTATTATAATATATCTTTTCTTAGTTATTTGTTTAAAGGAACAAAGTGAGATAAACAAAACAAACCATTCAAAATTAGATGAGCCTTATTGCACAAGAACAAAATCATTCTTGAGGATTATTCAAACCTTAGTACATATATCAATTTTCTTTGTCGCACTCAGTTAAATGAATATGAAGTTTACTTTTTATATATGTAATTTTGTCATTACAATAATTAATATTGTACCTTTGTAAAAAGAAAAAGCTAATGGAATTCCACCATCACGTGCTGAGGTGTATATTCTTTCTTGTAGACATAAAGATGGAAGTGTTATGAATGATAAGGCAGTTGAAATTATGCTATTAATTTAGTTATTACTTGCTTTTACTTATGTTTAGTTTCTTTATACTAAAATGTTTGTTTACAATTTTAGAAACTCATGAAATAAGATTTAAGCAAAACTAGTGCTCAAAATTTTGAAAAGAGTTCATGAAAAGATGATGTTTATTCAAAAGTTAAAGGATCGGAGAGAAAAAGGTATGTTCGTTGCATGGGTACATTATCTACTTTGTCTAAATAATATGATTTTTCATATTCTGAATTAGTTTAGCATAAGGAAATGGTACAAGAGTTGGAGGCTAAAATTAAAGACTTGGAAGAAATTTTAAGTATTGTATTATCAGTACTTAAAAGATAATTTTCTAATGAGAATATGAATATCTTGAATTCTGCTACTCACATGATGAATAGAGAGGTATATATAACTTCTATTTTAGTTTATATAAATATAAATTATCATCTTACTCATGAATCTTGAACCTTATTGAAATTTCTTTTGAATTATTTTTAAGTTCCTAATGCTAGTAGTGCTCTAGAAATCACACTTGAAAACTATCATTCTTCAAATTCAAGTCATCAACCTAATCAAAATGAAAATGGCAAACTTGTCATCACATGATATATATATATATATGAAATTGTTTTGCTTGATACTTGTTTCTTAGATAGAATGCCAAAATTGATTTTGAATATTGGTTTTGAATCATGTAATTGTGTTCTTGAAACATTACCCATCGTCCCATAATCATTAAATTACACCATAATTTAAAACCTATTTTTTTTCCCTTGAAAAGGCTTTCTTGTCTTTTTTTTTTCCTTTGAAAAGA
The DNA here is from genome assembly GCF_047325235.1 of Durio zibethinus. Lineage (NCBI taxonomy): Eukaryota > Viridiplantae > Streptophyta > Magnoliopsida > Malvales > Malvaceae > Durio > Durio zibethinus. The sequence continues at coordinate 16,235,267 of NC_143185.1, forward strand.
CTTCCTTATGATATAAGCATGCTTTGTAGTTGTAGACTTGAATCTTATAGTGAAAATATTTATTTAATGATAGTTATGTTGACTAAAATAATCTTAGGTTGGTTTCATTAAGTTATTATTTGGAATTAAACTAAAAGAATGAAGAGATTACACATGCAAATTAGGGTATTTCTTGTTCATTCAAGCATTATACTAATGAATAGGATGTTTATAAAATTATTTTAGCTGGTATATAAATGGATGATTACCTTCTGTATATATGAATGAATAAGATGTTTACAAAATTATTTCTACTGATATATGAATGGATGATTACCTTCTTACCTTTTGTATATATAAGATAATTTACAAGAATTCTAATTAGATTTTTTTATGTTATGCAGATGTTTTTTTGTAGAAATATATTATGGGATCATTTATTTTAGGAAGTTGTTTATTTACTCAGAGCATTATATTTGTAGGAGGATTTAGTTTTGTTTTGGATGTTATGCACTTTGTTGAAATAAGACAGTTGTGTTTTATGATGCTTGATTAGTATATTGAATACTGTTAGTAAGCTGGGTTCATTGAGCTTGTTAGTTATATGATGTAGCTATACTTGTTAACTTTTTTAAAACTTGTGATATTTTGTATGAATACAAATATTTTAGTTTTGGAAAGGGCTTGTAATAGGTGCATATATGTTTTTTCTTATTGAAGTGATTTTGTAATTGTTTGTTCATTTATAATTTTTTTAAGATTATCTTGTTCAGAGTTCTATTGAAGCTTTAAAGTGATCAAAAGATCTTTAGGTGTCTGGTGGTGCAAACTTATGATTGTGTTTTTAAAGATGAAGTGGTGTAACTCTTTATCTATGTTTGTTTTATCAAACTTGGTACAATGACTTTAATTTTTCACTTATACTAAGTTTGTGGATTATAAATAATTTACTTGTAGTTTTAATGTTATTAAATATCTTTTACTTTATTGTGTTTTTTTTTTTTTTTGGTTTATATGAAAACATATCATATTATGATTATAAATAAATTAATATTAATAATTAAAAATATAATTTTTAAAAAAATTTACCGTTTTAACATTTATACTGATGTACTTAATCGTTGGAATATTTCAGGTGATATTAACAGTCACCATTTGTTAATAAAATACTCTAAAAAAAATTAAAACATATAAGTCTATTCTAAAAATCTCTAGCAGACGATATAGGTAAGAAAATTAAAACATAAAATTCTATACTAACAGTCTCAAAACCTTCTGTATAGGTAAGAAAATTTAAAAAAAAAAAAAACAGTCTATATTGACGAATGCTAAGCGTGGGTATAGGTAAAAAAAATTATAAGTCTATACTGATAGGCATTAACCATCGATATAGGTAAGAAAAATTAAAATATATAAGTCTATACTAATAGATGCTAGATGTCGGTACATATGAGAAAATTAAAACATATAAGTCTATACTGATGGGCTTTAAACGTCAGTATAGGTAAAAAAAAATTACAAGTCTATATTGACGAGCATTAATTATCGGTATAAGTAAAAAAAATTAAAACATGCAAGTCTATCCTGACGGGTATTAACCGTCGATAAAAGGTATAATGGTGGAACATACAACAGATGTTATACCAACAGATATACATTTACTAATTGTCTTGAACCATAGGGATATTTCTATAAATTATTTCGACACTTTAAAAACAGTTAGTATAAGTTTATACCGACAAAAAATATATTAATAGTTAAAAGTTCATCGGAATATACATTTTAACTTTCGGTATAAAATTTATAGTATTATACTAACAGATTTTGAAATTTTACACACTTTCATAAGCATAATTATATGTCAGATTTCTTGTAGTGATAGTTAGATTTGACGTGACGCCTTTCGCTTAAGGGCACTATGTTTTGGAATGTGCCATGCCTGGCCACAATAAGAAGCCACCCCAAAAGCAAAACCCACTATCTGTAATTCTATACATGGAACATCCACTACTTCAAAAGTAATTTTTTTTCTTGTTTTAAAATAACTTGGGGGTCAGGGTGAGGACCAGCTATACCACTAGTTTTCCGATTATTTGTTATGTAACATTAAGATAATAATGTCATAATTACATTGTTGCTTAGCGTTACACATCAATAGCCACATCATTAATATTTTGACTGTCTAAGTCATTAGTATTTACATATGATTTTAAAATAAACAATCATCTATCCAATTAAAAGCATCATTCGTGAGAGATACAAAGAAAGATTATGTGACATTCTCGACTTTATCTTCCCTTGTTTTCTCTTACTCTTTTTCCTTTTTCTAGCTTTTTTTCCATAAATTTGATTAATTTAAGAGTTGGAATGCACCTTAAAATACTACTTTTGACACCCTTGACTTTATTCTGTTAGACATGTTTGATTCTCTCGCCAACTCAGCGTGCAGCAAGGTTCACTCTTAACGGACCCAGAATTACATCTAACACCTATAATTGTGGATTGGCGATGGGTAGCTCACCAGTCACCCCCCTAGCCCGCCCCCCCCCCCCCCCCCCCCCCCCCCCCCGCCTATAAATATTCCTTTCTTAAAGACTCCTACTCTTCATCACACAAATCACATTGAGACAAATTTTCTATTCTTTGAGGAGTAGTGCTATAGTCTTGTTGTCAGTGCCATATTATGTCTTCCATTGGAGCTAGCTGTGCTGAGGTTTATCTCATGCGCAAGCGCCAGAAGGAAAAGATAAAGAGAATGGAAGAGGAGAGAGTAAAGAGAGGGGAAACTAGTAGCGTTGAAGAGAGAAAAGCTGGTACTGTTCCTGGGAGGAGTCAGGTTCACCCTGAGAATTTTGCTCCCCCTGCAGACTCTGCTGGGAATGAAAGCCATGGATCGAGCAACGCATCTTAATTATCTGCTCCCTCGCATTGTGATTTATGGAACTTCTGTATTAATGCTTAGCTTTCTTATATGTGTGAATATGTTTTCAGTTTCCTGTTGCTGTAGTTTCTTTCATGTTTTAAATTTTGCAGTTCTTTACAAGTTTTTCTTTTTGGGGTTAGGATTATCTGCATGGAGATGTTCATAATAGCTTGGCTGCATGCACTAGCTAGAAATATGCTACTTTCTTGATAAGTAGTATGGATAATTAATTGTTCTCTTCTAGACCGTATATTAGGAGTACGTAAAGACTAAAGACTTCGACCAACTACATAATTTAATTTAATCTCACATTCGTTCAGCTTTACTTAAGCAAAATGAGATGCACCTGAACAGACATTAGGCTCAGATACATATTTCTCTTAACAAGAGAGTTGGATTAGAATCCTTTCATTCTCAATACTAAAAAACTGAAAATATATCAAATCAACTTTTATGTATAAAATTGTGACATATTTAGTTCAACAGACATGACAATTATAAATACATTTGTAACAATTTACCAGCAATAGATAATTAAACAACAATTGTGATACTAAGCTACCAAGGAGAAGAGGAAGCTGTGCCTGTATGCAATGCAGCCATTAACATCTTCCAGTAAAATATATCTCTAAAAATTTTATTTTATTTTATTTTATATGAGACTGAAGAACCGGAGCAGTTGCATTTGACATGACATTTTCCCATTCAGTTTCGCAATATCTTCATCACGACTGACCCAATTTGTCTGCTTCCGTATGCAGGCATGATCATGACAAGATCAGGTTACCGACTCCCATTAAGAGGCTTGATATGGAGTCAAACAATTTAATGTCGATTCTAAAATCAATTATTACATGGTTATTACTCTCTTTTAACAAAATCAATTTATTAAAATATGTAACATTAATGCATTACATAGCCAAAGACCTTACCTTTCATATCAATATGGGATTGATACACTGCTTATTTTTCTTAGAGCGCGAGACTAACCCTTACCTCGAAATGAAAAGTTTTACACAAACAATTGACCGACCATTAATGAAAAAAAAAAAAAAAAAAACCTATTTAAATTTTTCCATCCGGCTATGAAGCTAGCCCGTGAACATCTCATCGAAGCTCAATTCAAAAACCTAATTTATTAAATGATCATTTCTCTTTACAATAATTAAATTTATTCTATTATATATTTTCGATGTGAGATTCCGCACGTAGTTATAGTACTTGACAACTCTATCGACAATTAGTCTATTATTATATAATATTCGATGTGATATTCCGCACAAGCTTATAGTACATCCGTATCTTAGAGTCTTAGAGTGTATCTTGAAATTAGTGACTTTGAAACCACATCCACTCAAAAAGCTAATCTATTAACTAGATTAGTTTATATGATCATAGATCAGTGCAGTACAAATCTCATATAAAATCTAGCACACATCTTTATCACGAGAAACATACATGATAATATAATTATAATAGTATAGTATAGTATCAAGAAAATCATGAATTTTATAATATGCATTTTGGAGAAAATGAGTAAATTATCCGAGGTGGAAAGGATACATAGTGGGTTAACTCATTACCATTGGTTAACTATTGCAATTTGTCAATTCTTATGTGTTGTCGCCCACAGATCTCACTTCTGCATGCTGGTTGAGATAATTAATTCGCATTTGTTGAATGATACTTTCTCTGTCCTATAAATTTAATAATTTTAGATACCAAATAAAAATAAATATAAAAATAATATAATTTAAAATTTTAATAAAAATTAAAATAAAAATTTGATACAAATGAAAAAAATATTTTTGTCATAAATCGTAATATGGTATAATTTATTTTATAAGTATTTAATATGATATAAATATATAAATTATCATATTTAATTTTTAATAATTAATTTTTTTAATTTTGATTTCATTTTATTTTAAATATAGTACTAATTAAATATAAAAATATTTTTAAAAATCTTGAATGAAGGTGTTTTCAAATATATTTTTAAAAATTTAATTCAATAAAATACTTAAAATATCAACAATCAAATTTTAAAAAAATAACTGAAAAAAAAATCAAATCAGATATTGTTTATGAGAGGAAAGTTGTATAAGAAATTACCTTAATTAATAAGGATCAAATTTAAATAGATCTTCTAATTTCACCAACTTTTTGGACAATTTTCCTATTGGAGAACCTAAAAAATGTGGAAAAAGATGTATGTTGTTTTCAATCCAAATGCCTTTGAGCGAATAAAATATAAAAAGTTGCATGGGTTAAAATAATGTTTATGAGGTTAGCTTATGTCGTTCTTAAAATACTTCGAAAACACCGGACAACGACGGAACAGAGGCGGCTAGTGGGGCCGTCCCCCTTCCAAAGTTCTAAAAAATTATTATAGGTTATTATTTTATGTTCAATCATACCCAAGTTGGAGATCATAATCACGCCCTAAACAATAAAGTTGTTAGTTTAAGCATAGGCCAATCATTCTTTTAATAATTAATTGTTATTAAACTAAATTATTAAACAATATTTTTATATTTACATTTTTAAATTTATCTTAAAGTTAATTAAAAATATTATTTACTAATGTAATAATGCAATTTGATTAAGCCGAACTTCAGATTTGAAAACTCCAATTCAGGATTAGATTCAAGTTTGGCCAAGCATATTAATAAGTTTACCCAAAAGTTTAATTCAAGTTTTTATGTCAATATTTTGAAATATTATTTTTTGTTCAGTAAGAAAATTTAAACTTCATGATTTCAACTAGTTAATTTATATTTAAATAATGAATAATAATTTTTTTTCTTCTTAAATTAATTACATATAAAATTAATTTGTCATCATAAATAGTTATAACGAACCTACTTGAAAAAGAACTACTTTCTTCTCTAGCTATAGAGTCAAAACTTTGCAATAACATTCTCAATCGATTAATCTTCAATCTCCCTTCAAAATTTTATCAGAGTTTATTCTAGCTTATTTTTTACATGTAAATTTCTTAATAATTTAATTATAATTTAAAATACCATGTTTTGCATTAATTTTGTATACGTTGCTACTCCAACGTTTAGGGGTTTTTTTTTTTTTTTCATTTTAATTTGTGCACTTAATAAAAAAGAAACTACTGCTTCTCATTTTTTCTTCCATCCTCGTAACAGATGTGACAGAAACTGATACAGAAATGAAGGCTGTAGCAATGGTTAGTTATTAATTAAAATGAAAAATTGGCATTAGAGTATTTGATTAATTAAGTAATTGGCATATGATTTTCTTACTAAAAAAAAAGCTTCGAATCATCTTGTTTTCAATTTAAAAAATTAAAATAATAAATTATTACAATAAAATATTTGATTTTGTGATTAGTGTAGAATCTCAACTTAAAAAATAGAATTGGAATCCTTTCATTTCAAACATAAATTTTGAAAAATGACCTTGTCATTCCCAAATTGCAATGCAGAACCACTATTTTTTTCGTGATACACTCATGGGCAAAAGACACAGATGAATTCTATTAATAACATTTTGAAACAATGACGTGTTAGTCCCAATCCAATAACACCAATTGTCAAATGTAACTAATTTCTTGAGATAATTATATATATATATATATATATATTCAAAAGTTACCGAATAATAAATCTTGTGGTGCACAAGTGTAATAAGTTTTAAGGGACCACAAGTTGATAATTCTATCTACCATATAATCTTATGGAATATGGAGTTACTATTTATTATTCTTTAAATTTTAGGACCACATTGTCTAAAAGCTAGTCATTTCCTTAATAATTATATTCTTTTTTTAGTTAAATTTGTTATGATTTAAATTTTAATTATTAAAATTAAAAAATCAACACTTCATTAATAATCCATGCGACTGTTGGTAATAATTTTCTCTTTCATTTTCATTATTTGTTTCAGATTCTTCTTTTCTTTTTGTTACTTAAAACATAGAAGAAAAAAGAAGGTATTATCTCTTTCTCATTTGAAAGAATTAATAAAGAAAATAAAATGTTATCAATGCCACACCATTCCAACTCCTCATGCATGACCTGGAGGAAATAAACTCGATGGAAATTAGGCCCCAAAAAATAGAAAACCACTACAAAAAGCCCATGGAAATTAAATTAAAAATAACGTATTTAATTATTTATTATATTTAAGGTTTCTTTGCTATTTAAGTGGTATTTTATCATTACATAAATATATTTATAAAACTATAATATAAAACCATATTTATTAAATGTTCCCTCCCTCCCATCCATGTTCCCTTTGTCCTTGAACTCACTTCCATTGAGGTGGTGTTAATCACATTCCTTGTAGTTCAAGTGAGATTGATATCCCTACCTATAAGTAGTTGTTGGGAGTAACTTTTTTTTTTTATTAACATTTAATTAACAAAGTAGGCACCCATATATTTAGAATCCATTTGAATGGTTCATAAGATTGATCCTTATAAAATTGAAAATAATGTTGAAAGTAAGATTAGTTATTATAGTAATGAAATTAAAATTAATGATAAAATATATATGTGAATATAAAAGTATTGGTATCGATTGATTATTATAACAATGAAATTAAAATTAGCAATAAAATATATAATTGGATGTATAAGCACCAATATCGATAAAGTGAATTATAGTGAAAAAGAATAATAATTAAGGATATTAGATTAAAAATTGTATATAATAATAAATTTAAATTATTTAACATTTATAAAATTAATAAATTATTTTAATGTTAAACAATAATTTTATTAATAAATAATTAAAAATTAATAAAATGAGAATACATCAAATAATATTTTTTATTATATCAAATTAACAAAATTATTTCATATTTTTTCAATAGAAAATAAATTATAAAATATAAAATATTTTCTATTTATAATAGAAAATAAAGGATAAAAAAACCTAAAGAGAATGGCCAGTTGGACACTAAACCAAAAATGATAAATGACCAATTGGCACGAATCACACTGGCTGTTGAAATCCAAATGCTTGCTCATCTCCGATTGGCACAAAATCCTTTAACAATCGCACCTCCCATAAAAGGGCAATTGAATCTAAAAGGCCTTTAGTTTAGTAATTGATATTGTATATCTTTTAAGTAAATTACACCACACATCTATCCATTCAGTTTATTAATGGTAGTTGATAACATAAATGTATTCAGTTTATTAGTAGTAGTTGATCAACTTTTTTTTTTTTGTTATTAATTTTGAATTCTACATATATATTTTTTAAGATTATGCTTGGATCTTAAATATTTTTCCATTTTGTTATTTTTTCACAAATTAAAAAGAAAAACATGAATAAATATGTATGATTGTAAGAAACTACTAATACTAAATACAAATTTATGTTAAAAGATAATGTGGTCCAGAAGATAATTCAGATAATAAAGATAAATATATTAATTATCTAATTATTGTTTTGGCTATATTATCTAAAGAATCCTATCTACAATAATAAATTCTTCGATTTTGCATTAATTGTACATCCAAACAATGTCTTAAAAAAATTGTATGGTTAATTTTGAAACGAAAGTTGGTTTTTAAGCATGGGAATATATTTCTTCTCTAATTTCCACTTCTCTTTGTCTTTACATTTTTTAGTGTGTTTGCTATTTTCTTTTTCTTTTTTTCTTCATCCAGGTCAATTTTTGTTTTTCTTCTAAATTAAATGCCTCCTCCTATTTGATTTTTTCTTTTTTTTTTATCTTTTTTTTAGATGGTTTGTTCTTTTTTTATGGTTTCCTATTGTTCTTTTGACATTGTTTCTGTGCATGCATGTCGTTCGATTAATTGTTTTTTTTTCATGCATTGTTTTGTTTGCATGTGTTCATAAAGATTATTCTTTTTATGTGGTGATGGGGTTTTTTGGGTGTTAATTTAGTGTTTGAATTTTTTTTCATGCATGGTTTTTTTTTAGTTAAGTTGTGTTTTTCTTATTTGGATTACAAATTGTGGGTTGTAAATTGATGGGAGATATTAGTTTTATGTTTAATTTTTTTTCATGCACATTGTTTTGTAGGTTTAAACTGATTTTATAGTGACGGGTTTACTAGCAGTAGCCATAGCTTGGTCACTACAATCGTCGGCCTTTTGTTTATTAGCAATGGCTATAGCTTTCTTTCATAATCTATGTTTTTTGTCTTTTGAAATCATCCAAACATTGTAGTGAAAAATGAAATATAGATGGTTGACACTTCAATTCAATATTGAAATTTAAGAATTTCATTGTTTAGTCTAGTTTTTGATGTCATTTGCTTTCAATATTTTAAACTGTTGCCAGGCTGCAAGTAAGTCATTCTTGGCTACAAAACATTTCTTCATTCTTCATGTAGATCCTTGTTTCTCATTAATTTTGTAATAGATCTTCTTCCTCTAATGTGATGCCCAATTTACAATTCTCTAGGGCCTTTATTTATAACCAATAATGAGTATCTAGACATTTGATTCAGGTCATCACCTATATGTTCTTTTGCATGATTCAATCAATCTGTATTGGAATATATTCGATTTTTTGCATGGAGCAGACTATGCCACCTATCTTTAGTATCAGTACTTGCTTTGTTTATTTATTATCAAACTCCAAAAAATTAACTATATTGAAGGTTTGATACATGAGATTGCATCCCACTGGAATTACTATGCTCATATCTAGGTTTGATATTTGGCTTTGTAATTGATGGAATTTGAGTGGTTATTATCTTTATTCTATCAAGCGTTTATTTTATATGGTTTTTGTTTTATTTTTACAATTTTATTCTCATTTTCATTCATGGTTTTATGGTTTGAAAAATCTGTTAATCTTAAAGTCATTCGAGAATCCTTGTTATGAACATTAAAGTTGAAGTTTGATCATTCTTTATTTGATTTTGCTTTTACTTTTGAGTGCATGTTATCTATTATTGTCTTTATAGTGATTTTATAACTTAATGCAAAACAGAGTTGCATTGCATTAAGCTGTTAATGTTACTTTTATTCTTTATTTCAACTTTTGAGTTTACATTAATTTACATTTATCTTTGCTGTGATTTTATTAGTTGATGTCAAATAGAGTTCCATAAACTATTTTGATAGATACTATGTTAAATGTCAAAGTCGCATTAATCTATTGATCTTGCTCTAATTAATGAAGAAGTACTTAATGGAAAAGTTAGTTTATGATTTCTATTTAAGTTTATAAAAGTTGTTCAGAGTTGGATTTGGTTGTTAAAAAGGGTGAATCTGTAATGTGTTTTTTCATAGAGTTTTTCATGATTTGTTTTCTTTTTGCTTTGCAAGCTTTTAGGCTATCTTTTATTGTTTGGTGTCAGTGAAAAGATTTGATGTTAAGTTAGATGGTGACCCATAATAGTCTTAGACAAAATAAACTTGCAAGTTTAGCAAGATTGCAAGTCGATGAGTCAAGTCATTATCAAATTCCAAATTTTATCGATCTTTAGAGTCAGTGACCATAACTTTCTTTCATAATCTATGTTTTTTCTCTTTTGAAATCATCAAAACATAAAAAAGGCTTTCTTTCATAATCTGTCATTATTACAAATAACAAATTAAAGGTATGTGATGCTTACATAGAAATAAGAAATATAATAGTTACTACAAACATTAGTCATCTATTAAACTAAAACATTATAGTGAAAAATGAAATATGGATGGTTGGCACTTAAATTCAACATTGAAATTTAAGAATTTTATTGTTTAATCTAGCTATTGATCCCAAAAGTGAACTCACTCTTCTTTTTTCTATTTACATTTTATTTAAGTTCTTTAAATCTTTGCCAAACAGCAAGGAAGTCATTCTTTGCTACAAAACAAGACTATTCTTCATGCAATACCTCTTTTCCTTATGAATTTTGTAATATATATTTTTTCTCTAATGAGATGGCTCATTTACTATTCTTTAGGACCTCTATTTATAATGAATGATGAGGCTCTAGATGTTAGATTTTGGTCATCACTTCTATCATTTTTTTATGATCCAATCAATTTGTCCTAGAATATGTTTGGCTTTTTGCATAAATCAAACTATGCCATCCATTTTCAGTATCAATAATTGCTCTATTTGATAATTATCAAACTCTAAAAAATTAGTTATACTGAAAGTTTGATATATGAGTTTGTAATTGATAGAATTGTTTCGCTTATTATCTAGGTTTGATATCTGGGTTTGTAATTTGATGGGATTAGTGTGGTTATTATCTTTGTTGTATTAAGATTTTGCTTTTTATGGTTTTGTTTTATTTCACAAATTTGTTCTCATTTTATTCATGGTTTTATGGTTTGTAGAAACCTATTAATCATGAGGTCATTCGAGAATTCTTGCTGTGAATATTGAAGTTGAGGTTTGATTATTCTTTTTTTATTTTGTTTCTACTTTTAAGTACATGTTCATCTATTTTTGTGTTTGTTGTGATTTTATTATTTGATGCAAAACAGAGTTGGATTGCATTAAACTATTGATATTGCTTTTATTCTTTGTATGATTTTGTTTCTGCTTTTGAGTGTATGTTAATTTGCTTTTATCTTTATTATGGAAAATAGAGTTGTATAAACTATTTTGATAGATAGTATGCTAAATATAAGAGTTGCATTAACCTGTTGATATTGCTATGATTAATAAGCAAACACTTGATAGAATAGTTGGTTTATGATTTCTATTTGAGTTTGTAAAAGTTGTTCAGATTTTGTTGTTAAAAGGGTTGAATCTATGGTGTGTTTTTTCATAGAGTTTTCCATGATTTGTTATCTTCTTGCGTTGCAGGGCTGTAGGCTAGCTTTTACTATTTGCTGTCTATGAAAAGATTTGACGTTAAGTTAGATAGTGAGTTATAACAGTCTTAGGCAAAATAGACTTGCAAGATTAACAATAATGCAAGTTTACGAGTCAAGTTTTTATGAAGTTCATGTTTGTCAATCCTATGAGTCAATGGACCATGAATAGGCTTAGAAGGGTAAATATACTTGGTAGAATAAGACAATGAAAGAGTTTAATAAGTTCTCATATGGATGATGTTGTGTTTGGTGAAGCTGATAATGTCCCTTTCTAGACTATTAATGATGTTAGTGATCAAGTCAATAATAGTGATAATCTGTCTAATTCTATTATGGTTCAACCTATTCATCATGGTTCTATACTCAATTTTGACATAGTTAGTCAAAATTTAAATCATGTAAGATTGATTCTGTTGTAGGAAATGATGACAAGTTAACACTGTTTAATTTGAGTGTTTAAGAGGTGATGCATCTTGTCACTTATTAATAAGCCACATTGTTATATTTTTTTGCTAGTTTTAGCAACCATAACGGGAATGTAGGTGAAAATAGTTTAATTCCTCTTTACAGACATATAGCCAATAGCAGTTCAACCATGCTTTTATCTATCAATCTTAGTTTGAATGATTCTAGCAATGCACTTCATTTAGATGGTGAAAGTGCTAAAGCAGTTGTTGATTTTTCTGAATCATTTCAAAGATCTCATGGTAAAAATTTTGTGATGATAAGTTTTTTTTTTTTTTATGGTCTTTGCTATTTCTTGATTAGTATTCATTAATATTTCTTTTTATTATATTAAAATTCTGATAGTTCTTTGAATACTACTATTGATCAATCAAATGAAACAAATGAATGGTTATTTCAAGGCAGTAATCGAGGTCATTTAGGTGAATCAAATTTTAAAGAAAATATTACTATTTTATTTAGAGTAAAATAGTGTAAAAACTAATATCATTGTTACGTTTACATTTTTTTCTTTAATAGGAAGATGTTATGTACCTATAACTTTAGAGGTCTTAATTATGTTTGCCTTTTTTTATGAGGGCACATATGTGATTTGAAAAAAGGGTTGTCATTTCAAAAAACACATCACATCCTATATTATCTCTTTGTTGTAAAGAATGTATGGTTAAATTACTTTATTTTAAGCCTACTCCAATATTTTTAGATGAGCTACTTGATTATGAGGAAGACGTTAGAGCTGTGTGTTTTAGAGAGAAAATGAGATTTTATAATTCCATGTTCTAGTTTACTTTAATAAGAGGTAAAATAGATAATTCTATTAATAATTCACAAAACCTTATGTTTTTAAAATTAGTGGACTAAATAATCATCAAATTGGTATATTGTTGCCCATCATAGGACAGAAAATGAGGTTTGCTCAACTTTATATATATGATATAGAAAATGAATTATTAAAATAGGATGTTAGCTTTTAGTGCTCCCACAGCATTTGAAATTATTGGTTTGATTGTTAGTGATATAGGAGAGCTTGATAAGTAAAGAGATATTGTGGTTGAGCATAGGTTAGGAGGTTTAAAGCATATATCTTATTTGCATCCTTCATTTGTTGCTATGCAATATCCATTGTTATTTTCATATATAGAAGATAGTTTCAGACATGATATCTCTTATTCACACCCTACTGATAGGAGTAGAATTAAGAGGAAAATAATTACTATGCGAGAGTATTATACTTATCTCATTCAACAACAGTTTGTACAAAAGAATACATTATTGATGGGAGGCAAGTTGTTTCAGCAATGCATTATAGATATATATTGCAGTGTTGAGAGAATGAAGCTTCAATATATCAGACAAAATTAGAAACAATTAAGGTCTGAACTATATAGAGGAATAAAAGATACAATGAAAAGAAGAGATGAACAAGCACATATTGTGGGAAAACATGTTCTGTCAGTAACTTTCACAAGAAGTCCTCAATATTTATTTTAGAATTACCAAGATGCTATTGCTTTTATAAATACTTTGGCTATCCAAATTTTTTTATAACTTTTAGATGTAATGTTAGATGGGTAAAGATTTGAGATGTATTGAGTTTGATCTTTGAACAAAAAGCAAAGGATAAACTGGATATTGTATGCAAAGTTTTTAATATCAAAGTTCGACATCTAATCGATGATTTAATTAAACTTGATCATTTTGACAAAGCTGTTGGTCATATGTTTTGTATTGATTTTTATCTTTCTTTTTTTTTCATTCAATTTGTTATTAAAAAATTAATGAACTTTACATAATATTAATTGAATTTTTTTTACAATAACATATACAATTAAATTTCAGAAATGAGGTCTTTCACATATGCACATTCTTTTATGGTTTTATCCAAATGATAAGTGTTTTGTTGCTGAAGTTATAAATAAGATTATTTCAGCTTAAATCTCTAATGATATTTTTTATCTAGTGGCGTTTGAAGCTGTTAGCAATTTCATGATACATGGCCTATGTGGTCTGGCAAATAATCAAACTACATATATGGTGAAAGAAAAATGTTCTAATTTTTTTAGAAATAGTTTCAAGGTGAAACAGTTAAAAAGGAATACGAATTTTCAATTTATTGAAGGAGAAATCAAGAGTTTGTTGCTATAAAAAGTGGTGTTGAGATAGATAATCACTTTGTTAAACCTCATAACATCCACCTTATCGTGAAGTACCAAGCTTATATCAATGTAGAGATTTACAATCAAACAAAAGCTATTAAGTACTTATTCAAGTATATCAATAAAGGTACATATAAGACAAGTAGTTCTTCGAGCGAGCAATAATAAACCATAAGCTAATCACCAATAAAGATTAGTGGGCATTAATGAGGTGAAGATATATTTGGATTGTCAATATCTTTCTAGTTATGAGGCATGTTGGAGGTTATTTGAATTTTCAATTCATCACAGAAAACCATCAGTTTAAAGACTAGTCATTCACTTGCTAGGTGAATACAGTGTTTATTTTTCTGACTAAGAAACATTGTCTAAAGTAATTTAAAGACCCAATGTGCATAAGACTATTTTCACATGGCCACTAACAAAAAGCATGAAAGTGCCAAAACATTATTATATGCAGATTTTCTAACTCAATAGGTTTGGTACAAAACTGAAATGATGTTGAAAAAAAGACAGAGTGAAAAGTCTATAGGTAGAATAATATATAATTTAGCAACTTTGTTAACAACATCTACAGTTGTTGTCCAATCTAAATCAAGAACAAATTCAAGTTTATAAAGTCATTAAACTGTCCATTGACAACAATGAAAGATGTTTTTGTTTATAGTCATGGAAGAACTGGAAAAACATATTTATGGAACACAATATCTTGCATGAGGCCATTGGGAAAAATAATTCTTATTGTGGCTTCATCTTACATGATATCTTTTGTTTAATTTGGAAACAGAACAACTTATTCAAGATTCTAAATCCTTCTTGATATCATTGATTGTTTAACATGTGAAATCAAGAAAAGGACATAGTTAGCAAGGTTAATGAAAAATTGTTTAGGATAAAGCTTTTGTGATGCATAAAAATTGCTTTAAAGCTCTGAATAAATATTTTAAAAATGTGTTCGAAGGGTTAACTATGATGTTCGGAGAGGATTTTAGGCAAATACTACTTGTGATCAAATCTAGAACAAGAATTGATGTTGTCAATGCTACACTAAATCAATATATTTTGTGTCAACATTACAAGATTTTCATACTCGAAAAAAATATGAGGTTGCTCATAAATGATTTTAATGAAGAATCAAAAGTTGAACTTGAAACTTTTACAAATTGGTTGTTAGACATTAGTGATGGCAAGATTGAAACTATTTCATATAGAGATGAATAAAAAGCATCATAGATTAAAATACCTGATGAATTATTAATTCTTGTTTTAGATGATCTTATAATTACTATATCCTTAGCAGTTTACATTAATTTTCAATTTAATTTTGCTTATTCATTTTATTTAAGCTAAAGAGTAATTGTTACACCATTTAATGACACAATTGATTTTATTAATGCTTATATGCTTGACTTAGTTTCGAGATTTAGTAGGTGCTATTATAGTTCTGACACAATTTCAAAAATATCAAATTTTTTATTAGATACAGATTTGTTATACCCTCATGAATTCCTCAACTATTTTAAATTCCCAAGCATCCTCACCTATGAGCATAACTTGAAAATTGACTGTATTATAATGCTTTTTAGCAACTTGAACCAAACTTTTGGTTTATGTAATGGAATAAGACTCTTGGTCACCCAATTAGCTTGCAATGTCATAAAAATTAAAATCATAACTGGTGCTCATACTAATAAAAATGTCTTTATACTTAGAATTGTCATGATAATTAAGGATTAAAAACTACCTTTTGTCATTAATAGAAAATAGTTTTTTGTCATATTATGTTATACTATGATAATACATAAAAGTCAAATGCAAACACTAGATATTATGGGTTTATACTTACCCAAACATGTATTTACATATGGTCAATTATATGTTGCTTTATTAAGAATGACATCTCATCATGCTCTAAAAATTTTGATCTAAATTGACTATGGCATAAGCAATTCTAAACAGAAAAACATTACATATAAGAAAATTTTTATCAATTTGGATCCGGGTTTTTACACATTAAATTTTATTGTTGTTATATGTCCTGCACATAGTTTGTTTTTTTAAGTTCTTTTCTAGAAAAGTTGTCATAATTGTAAATCATGATTGTTGTAATGATGATAATTGCATTGCTCCATTTCCAAACTTTGTTATGTCTACACTAAAAATGTTTAATCTATATGACATATCTATGGTCCAAATTTGGTAAGTAAACAATCAGTAACACTTAAGAATATATTTTGTTTTTGGTAGGTTATCACATGAAACTCATTTGTAAATTATGCAAATAATATGCATTTTAAATCGTACTGTCTTTTTAAATATATTAGCTTTTATGAGCTTGTTCTTATGATTATTCTTATTTATTCTTTTATGCATTTGAAATTGATTTTTGAATCCTACAAGTAATATTATGCATATTAAAGCTTAATATCCTTTTAAATGTATTTGCTTTAGCATCCTTCCAATTATGATTATTTTTTTTCTTCTTTTTTCTTTTATGTGTTTTAACTGGTTATAATCTGTCGTTACCTTTATATATTTATAAACTACTTTTTTCTCTTTCTTTGATTCTTCGTATCATATGTTGGACCATATATTAATTTTTTTTTTACAAATGATTTTTTGTTGTAGTTGACCAACTATGACTTGCTGTCTTTTATCACAATTGTTACAAATTAATCATAACCTGATCATAAATGTTAGAGCAGCACACATTTGAGATTTAATAAATCTTAAAACAAATCAACTCATGACTTCAGATTTTCTTGTTGTAGATGCTAAGGTACAAATAAAGCTTAAATAACTAAATAACTTTACATAAATTGTTTTGTATGATATTGTAATACCCCTTATGAACATTCTACATTTTTTTTTTTAAATAATGCCATGCATGTTATGATCAAAAGTTATAATATGAGAGTAATCATCTGAGAAAAAAAATTATTGCAAATCAATGACAAACAACTATATTAGGACATTGAAAATATAGTTGTCATAGTTATAAGTGCAATTGTTATAAGCTATAAAGGTAGGTTATAAAAACCTTTTTTTTACAAAATTTTAAATCTATTTTAACTTCAATAATTCTGTTCCACTCACTTTTTTATAACAAGCAACAAAATTACTAATTACTATCATAGTTAAAACATACATAACCTTTTGCTCTGCAACCAAATTTTATGTAACTTGGACATTCTAGAAACCAAACAACTTAAAAAAAAAAAGTATGCCATTTACTCATTTGTTTAATTTTTTTATAAATATAACACACTTCAATCTCATGTCTCTTCAACATTTAGTATTTAAATAAACAAATGTATGAAAATCAAAGAGTAAACATTAAGACCTTTCCCTAAAACCCTGCTGAATGTATTATCATCGCTAAAGCAAGAATCAAACAAGTTTCTATTCCAAATCTCCTTAGTTTCACTCCAACTAAAATCAAGATACTCTTATATGAATGTAGTCCATAACAACGTTAATTTATTAAAAAAAAAAAAAACTTCCTCTTATACAAATGGTTTTTTAGTCTTTAACTTTAATTTTTTTTTTTTTTTTGTGTTATTGCTTAAGTTTAAAACTAGAATAAAAGTAGTTATTCTTATGTTTGCTAAGTATAACACTATATGAAAAATAGTTTTCCAATTAGACTTTTCTCTGGTCTATTATGATGATGGTTTCTCAATTATACTTTTCTTTAGTCTGTTATGATAGTGAATGAGTTTTTTTAGCTTTGCTGATATATATATCTATGTTGCCCGCTATATATCTAACTTGAAAAAAATTGATAGAAAACAAAAAAAAAAAAACTACAAGAAATTAATACTATAAAAATAGGCTAAGCACATAGTCTAAACTTAAGCCTTTCTTTTACAGTACTGTTTCTATACTTCATTAGATGATGCACCACAAACATCAATGATACAATATTTTGTTTCCAATTCACTTACTGGTTTATGATAATTTGACACTGTACAAAGATACTTAGGTTATTCATTCTTCATAAAGATGTACACACTATCCACGGATAGTTTATATTAATCAATTTAAATACATTTTTTAACTATAGTCTATTCATTAAAAAGTGATTATAGTACTTAATAATTTTTTAAAATTTATATTCACCTTTTTTAAATTATTTTTCTTTCACTATAAAAAATCTAAATTTAACACTTATGACTAGCAAAAGAATACTTTACAAAAAAATTTACAAAAGTAAAAAAGAAGAAAGAAATACACAAAAGAGTGACCTAAATTTTATACTCAGGCAACCCATTTTTTACTACCATGTCTCCTAACATTAAGCCCAGTATATGTAAACTCAGAAAATAATCAAATAAAAAAGAATTCGATTGATCTTGGGCTTAAACGTGAAACTTCACTAACTAATTTTTTTACAAATGATTAAAAAAATCAAAAAAATTTTAACTCTTTTGAAAATCTCAAACATCTCTCTTAACATTTCACATTCTCCCAATAGTAAAAAAATAAAAAAGAACGACAAACACTCTATGAAGATCTTCAACTACAGAATGGCTAATCAACACAAACCAAATGGCGCAGCTTTACCTAGACAAAATAACATCTTAGAATTATTCAAAGTGATCATTCTAATATATTTCTCAAAAGCTTCTATGGTAATTTTTTTAAAAAAATTTTCAAACTTTTTCAAAAATGTGATGCATGTATAAATTCTCATGCATATATGCTATTCAAATTATATTTCTTCAATTGTTTCTTGAATTTTTTGCTTAATTTATAATACTTATAGAACAAACAAATAGATTTTTTTCTCTCTCTAACCTTACTTCATCAAAGAATAAAATTCAAACCCAAACTTATAAATTGTATAGCTCTCTTTTTCTTTAATACCATAGACTAGACACATGCAAAAAATGTATAAATTTAGTAATAGAAATTTTTCACTTTTGTTTTCGAGTTTTGCTTTTAGAGAGTGGGATTAGATGGAAAGAGATGTGAATTTGAATAATTTATGTTATTTAGCTTTTCATATAATTTTTTTTTGAAATTAGGTCTAGTAAACACTAACAAGGTTTCACTTATCAGCAAAAGGCTTAGACTTTATGCTTCTAAGGATTCTCTTTAAGCCTAATTATGTTTTCAATATCTTTTATCTTTCAACCTTTCAAGATCACCAAAGAAACACTATTATTTCTTTTCAGGTGGATTTTACAAAACAAATTTTGAAACCTATTTTTATTTGTTCATTTTATGGTCAGGAATCTTTTTTTTTCTTGATTTAATTTCTTTTTGCATTGCATTTTCTTTGTATGTTTGTGTTGATAATATTGCAATATTTATTACTGAATTGAGAAAAATGAAACATTTTATTTTACTTATGTAAATGCCTATATGGAAGGCATTCTATATCTGATTTAAAACATTCATGTCTAACTTTATTTGTGCAATATAAAATACTTGAAGTTATTTTTTTTCGTCAAATAATAAAATTGAACAAAACTTTTGGTGTTTGCCAACAACGTTCGTTAATCGTTACACAACAAATGTTGAAACTCCAAATACTACTTACCTTAAAAGTCTAATTTCAAATGCATTTAGAATGGATTTGATACAAGTGAATAATAATATTTTCTTTCACAATAGATGAAAAAACTTTATCATTGTCCACAAAATCGAATTGGGTGACTTCCTTATGTTTAAATATAACCATGATGTCACATATAATGTTTATTTTTATGACAAAACCTTTACTTTACTAATAATTGTTGACCTACAAATAAGAAGAGGTAACTCCTTATTTTTTAATATTAAAGTATATTAAAATGACAAATTAAATTCACATTATTTTTTCCCACAAAGAAACAAGCAAATGACCAATAGCAATAACCTATTGAAGTTATTGAAATCAAATATTCAAGTTCAAAATCAGATTCAGTTGATGACCTCCCACTCTTTCAATGTACAATGAACCCAACCAATGTCCGAACATCTTACATTTTGGTAAAAAAAAAAATATTATGCTTTATAATATTTTAATCACATCCTATTGCGTTGCCTATTTGCTTTTATTAAAACTCAAAATAAAACAATGGTCATCATTTAATTGCTTCATTTTTTTCAATGCAACTATGTTTTAAGTATGATTTTTTTTATTTTATAGTTTTTTGTTTTCAAGTATTGATTTTTCTGCTTATGTTAATTGAATATATTTCTAGGTATGTGCTTTATTGATTGGATTATACTATTTTTTCATACATAGTAGCTGCCTCAAATTTTGAATGATTTATTTTTTAAAATATATTTGTTTTATAGTATTCAGAATTGATGGAGATATTTAAATCTCTCAACTTTGATCTCTTTGATTAATTTTTGTTTAAGATGTCAATGTTATGGTAATAAATTGAGTGTTCAAATGTTTAAACCGTAAGTAATCAAGCATTGTAATTTTCCTTGCCTGAGTTATCCTTTGTGATTATTTCTTTTGATGTCAAGCTATTATTCAAGAAATCTTGATTATATTCCTAATCAATACCATTCATACTCTTTATACAACATGTTCTTGGAACATTTGCTAAACACTTCATTCTAGCTTGTTAAATGGATTTGACCCTTTCAATCGTAAAACAAAAAACAAAATCCTCTATTCAGAACACTAGCACCAAGATGAATCAACAACAAATGGAATAGCATGTTCACTACATTCACACCAAAAAGAAAAAAAAACAAAACAAAACTTTCTCAAATGGGTGGCTTCACTTCGCAACTGATAATTACCTCAACCCTAGAAACCAATGTATATTTCACAAGATTGAACCAAACAAGTTTGACATTTTTATCTATCACACTACTTAAGTACACAACCATATGAACATTACTATTCCCATTTTGTTAAATAGCAAAATTACTGCTCTAATGTTCTCATTTTGTCAAACAGTTGCTAATGTTCTTATTTTGTTAAAATGCAATTTAACCTTTATTCCTATATACAGAATATCCTTTTTTTGTATCTATCAAATAACTGTAAAGAACATCCTCTTTTGCAAGTAGTAAAGAGCAGTTTAACGCCTATTATTAATAATGAAACATTTAACTACTTATATTTGTCATTCAAAATTTTTGAATTTGTATTCTTTTACCAAAAATGAATAATGATTCACTATTAAAAAAAACAAGACTAATAAAAAAAAATAAGAAATGAAAAGTGAATTTTTTATAATGTCTCGATGTTTAAAAATTATAGCCAAAAAAAAAATTTTTTATTTGCTTATTTACTCATAAATAACTTTTTTTTTTTTTATTTTGCTTATGTAATTTGAAGATTAGATTGCCCATCGGTAACCTCCCAAGGCAAACCTGTCTATGCGTTGGGTAGAAGGGAGAGTTTGTCTAAGGAATAACTATTGATTGTGAAACTGTGGGAGCTTTTTATAGCCTTGATTATAGTGAGAACTTATAGTTGAGATTAATGGATTTGATTCATGTATATTTACAATATCTAATAAATATGTTAATATTAAATTATATTAAACATTAAATACATTTATTCACAATTAATTGAATTCATGAATATCATATAGTTTTGAATAATTAAATTCATGAATAATTAGATTCATTCGATTTAAATTTGATTTATAATTAATAAATAACAAATATAAATATAAACTTAAAATTTAAAAGATACAAAAAATAAAATATATTTATCTACAATTAACTGAATTTATGAATATCATAAATTCATAACTGCCTAAGTTCTAGTTAAGTATGTCATCTATAGTCAATGATAAATAATATCTGACATAACAAATGAATGATTCTTATATGACAAGTATACAAATAATACCGAACATAACAAATGAATGACGCTCAATGACACAATATTAAAAATAAAAGATGAAAATGTACGTAAAATATAAAATACTAAACTATTTTACTTTTAAATAAATTTTGTAATTGCAATTAGATAAAATAAATTTTAAAACCAAATTAAGATTTCGAAACTCATGTCCAAAGCCCAATTTGAGATAAAGCCAAACCTCTGAATCAAACGAGTAACCCTGTCTGTAAATAGACCTACGAAATGAAAAAAAAAAAAAAAAGTTAAAGCTAGATTAATTTTTCCTTTTCTTTCAGCAACCATAAGATAATAATAAATTACTTCTTATTGAGTGAATGACATTTCAAGTAAAATTTACCATTTCCTCGATTTTCCTTTTCTAACATCCACATTTTCTAACCCAAACCAAAATTTTCGATTTCAGAGAAGAGATTTGAACCTAACTTATAAAACACGCAGACGCAGACATTTACCATTCGAGTCTAATACTAAAACACAAGCCAAATCCAACTGTACGAAATAAAATGAGGGATGTAAGTGCATAAATTAAAAGGTTAAAACCAAGTAGAGAACCTGTACCTACACGAGCAACATTTCTTATAGGATCAAGCACCATTATAACGAAAACCCAGCGGCATCTTCTTTAACTAAACAAAAATTGGTATTTTTAAGCTACAATTTTTGGCTTAGATCATCCACAACATTAAGAAAGAACCATCGTGTATCAAATATTATTAAAAGCGGAAGAGTGCAAAGAGAAGCAATATAATAAGAAAGAAATATCATTCTACTGTCAAATGAGAGAAGCTAAACTTGATCAACTCAGTTGTCACCAGGTAGAGACTTGATGATGTCAGAATCACCTGCAGAGCAGAGAAAGCAACAGTTAGTAATCCACAATGATCAAATGTAGAGAACAGAATTCAACAGAATTTAAATATGGTGTTACCTGGATCGATGATACTCAAGCAGGATACACGGAAGTACTTGCCGCAAGCAGTTCCAAGATCATTATTGTCTGAAGAATTAAAGAGAGATTAGCTTCGAGACATTTGACTAATAGGAGGGAGAAAACTAGTAAAGGAATCCTAAGATCAATCAACCATGTTTGTCAAAAAATATGTCTATTTTGACTCATAGTCTACCCAAATGAATATAGACAAGCTCCCATTAAGCCAAAGTAGATAATAAGCATATGCAGAGAAGTATTAACAGTTCAACACGAGATTCATTCAACTCAAGCCTAGATACATGTGGAAAGTGGATATATATCATAGCCATCTACAGGAATAACATCTCAAACAACTGACTAAAGGAATTCTAGATAGCCAATAAGGATATTGCAGAGTTAGGTTATTCGAGAGAAAGCTAATCTATTCAACAGAAATTATTAAACAAGATCTTAATTACATAAGATGCGAATCCCCAAAGAAAATTTTAATTTCAAATTCATCGAATCATATTGGAGCAATAAGATGATGAAAAGGGTAGGTATCCTACTAACTTTACCTATTATATATACAGTGAACATTAAGAATGATGCTAGCCATTTTTTTTCTATTTTAACCATTTTAGTGTTTATTCAGTGACTAATAAGCTAAGATATCTGTAATTCATCAAAAACGCACTCATAACAATTCGAGTCCACGCAAAATTGAACAAAGGAAACAACCACACAACCATTAAACAGACCAATTTAGCAGAAATGAAAGAAACCACACTCAAAATCAATTTCTACCGTACCATAAATCCATAATACAAATATTAGAAAAATAAAAGGAAGGCCTTTGCAAAGCAACAGGAAAAAAGAAAAACACTCACTTCCATTATAATGATGCACCCCAACTTTACAAAGCATGGCATAGTACTCAATCTCAGATTTCCTCAGCGGTGGACAATTATTCGAAATAAGAATCAGCTTCCCTATCAAATATCAACAAAACCCAAAATTTATACATTAAAAAAATCACATATTTAAAATCTAAGAGCAACTCATATAATAATTAAGAAAGACAGAAAGAAAAGGAAATTAGACCCAGATAGAAAAATGCAAAAAGTGTAGAACCTTTGGAGGTCCTAAGAGATTTAAGCACCGTTTTATAACCAAGAGTGTATTTTCCACTCTTCATAACGAGAGCCAGCCTGTTGTTGATGCTTTCATGGGTCTTCTTCTGTTAAATCCAAAATAAAACAAAAAAAAAAAAAAAGAAGCTGATTCCAATCTCTTTTTGTACATTATGAAAATGGATCAACAAAAAACAAAGAAGATAACAAAGAGTATTCACCGTTTTCTTGCCGGCCACCATTTTTGTTGATATTTTTAGTTGGTGTTTTCGGGGTTCGACTGCTGAGGGTTTCCTTTTCCCCTAACAAATCCAACAAGTATATTGATCCCCGACTCTAGGGTTTTTAGTGGCTTCCTGTTTAGGTTGAGTATTGGGCTAAAAGAATTATCCTCATGATCCAACCCAAAATCACCTTAATGGTCCAGTAAGTAAGAGAAATCTTTTCTTATTTTCCTCTTTAAATTTGTCATTTAAATTTCTGTCATTTCACCATAAATTTTAATTTTTAATCTATAATTATAGTGAATCCCAGATTTAAAGGGACTCGCAATAAAAAATTTATGAGATCCTTCAAGCATTATATATTTTTTGTTCTTCCTTATTTATTTCTCTATTAATTTAAATGTTGTCTTTGAAAGATTTATTATATGGGAATAAATGTTTTATTATGGCCTTTAGGAGGATTCATTCCTTCCCTTTAAAATGGTAAGATGTGCTATTTATTTGTTACATATTTGTAATTAATAATAATGACTTATGTTTGAGGATATGAACATCAAGATCAATAGCTCCACAGGGCCCAAACCAGCAACCTACCCCATCCTTCGAATTATAATTCCAAACCTGAATCTACACATAGAACAAAACCATAGAGTAAATTGAATTAGAGAAGGC
Organism: Durio zibethinus; assembly: GCF_047325235.1. Classification (NCBI taxonomy): domain Eukaryota; kingdom Viridiplantae; phylum Streptophyta; class Magnoliopsida; order Malvales; family Malvaceae; genus Durio; species Durio zibethinus. The sequence goes on from NC_143185.1 coordinate 16,260,345, forward strand.
AATAATATCAGAGGGATGCACAAAACATCATCCAAAAGAAGTTAGATTCTTCATAAAAGTAGGTATTAGATTCTTCATAAAAGTAGGGACTATTGTTCAATAGGAAAACCAACTTCGAACAAAGAAGTATCAATCCATTAGTAAGGATAGCTTTAAGTTTGAAGGATTCTAATGTGAAACAGAATTTAAAACTCAGCCCAAAGCAGCTATCAGAAAACCAAAATCCGTCACCGAACAAGTTCCCTCCGCATGGCTGGAACAATTCCTTCCAAAAAGCAACACCTGCAGACCTGCAAAGATGCAATTATGTAATACTTTCTTACCATTGTCTAACATACAGACCAACCGACAAGAATATCCTAAGAGCAGCCAGGGATAAAATTATAGCCTGATCCCTACTGCTTGGTGTTTCTGCCATGTGCTGCTCGCTTTGCTGCAACTTGTTCTTCTGACAGAGGCAAATAGTAGATCCGAGGAGTTGCTTTGGTTTTGCGAAACAGGTCATCCAGAGTGACAATAGGAGGATCTAGTTTCTCTGGAGGTGGCGGTGGCAGAGGAAGCCGTTCTCTAACCTGTGGTGGGTTAGACAAAGGCGGTGGTGGTGGAAGTGCAGAAGGCGGTGGAAGCTGCTGTCTAGAAACCTGTTGACGAGGTGAGGGCTGGGGCTGAGAAGTTGGCTGAGCTTGAGAAGCAGTAGAACCAGAAGTCCTAGGAGTAGTTGGAGTCTGAGGTGGAGCCTCCAGCCGAATTTTAACTTCCTGGGGATCAACAAAGTCAGCCACCAATAGACGTCCACCATTAGGTGGCCATTGCAGGTTGTAAACAGCATTTCGTGTCTCAATTGCTTCTTCCACAGATAAATACTGCATCAAAAAAGTAATTCCCCATACAGTAGATTAGATCTACTGAATTAGCCCAACACACAAAAGTCACAGATGCCAAAATGAAAACTTAATCAATCAACAGACAACAAAAGTATCAGGAGAGATAAAATTATTATACAATAACAAAAGAGATGGGAGTTAGAAACAAAGCAATAAGTCTTACAGTAACATAGCAATGGGTCTTAATGTGGTCCATCCAGAAGCTCGTAACTGTTCCAGTTTTCCCTAAAAGTTCTTGCACAGCTTTCAAGGTAAAAGGGCGCAGAAAATTATCAATTCTGAGTGAAGTGGTTGGAAGTTTTTGTGATGGAGGAACTGCCAAATAAGAAAGATGAAACAGAAACCTTCTATATGTTGAAGCAACAATCAGTAGAATTAGTTTTACAGTTGACTGAGAAATGACAACTCACCAACTCGATCCTTAGGTGTATCTTCACTAGCACTGGAGTCTGATCTAGAGAAGTTACGTTTAAAAGCAGGAGGATGAGTAGTGTACTTAGGTGTGGTGGTGGGTACAAGATTAGAGCCTTGCTGCTCTGGAACTTTTATTCTTTCAGAGTTCCATTTGCGCCTTTTTGAAGGCTCATTGTTCCCAACAGCTTCCTGATCTGTAAAGACAGCTCATCTGGTGAGAATTGCTCATTCACCCAGAAGCAAACTACCTGTTTCATTCCCACTAAAGAGCGAAATTTTGAAATTTATTCCTCAAAAACAGAACAAACTCAATGTCATAAAATATACCTAGAAATTCTATCGTCCAGGCAGAGGCAAAAACCAAAATAGAAAAGCATAGGATTGAACATTATAGCAATTTCTAGCCAAAAACTATAGATATTAACTTAAAAAACAGATAATGCAGTGTTTTAACAAGTAAAGCTCTCTCATAATATGTAAAGCACATGACATGCACCGAAACTGTCTACGACTATTGAATACAAAAAATTAAATCAATCATCACATTCCAAGAGTACAACTGGAGCAGAGCAAATTTCAAAAAACCAACTTAAATAAGTTGTCTTAAGCATGTCTGTTAAGTACAAGCACTATCATGTTATCACCTTAGTTTCAAAATGCTATCAGTACAGTAGAAGCATGCAGACATGCAAACGAGGACATTAACAATTGCAAGCCACTGTCACTTACAATGAGTCTTTCTTTTCTCAGCAGGAACAGAAGAGCAGCTCTTATTCTCCACAAAGACGTCCTCTTTATCAGCAGATAAACCATCTCCTACAACACCAACGGGACCTTCATCCTTTATAATAGACACTTCATTTTTCTCACTCTGTTCTCCCATTTCACCAGTACTACATTTTGAATCAATTTGTTTACTCTCAAGCACATCCTCCTCCATAGAGTCATCACCAGAACTTCTATCTAAATTTAATTTTTCTGAGTACCCCATCCCCGCACTGTCATTTTTATTGGCCATGTCTGCATTTGTAACATTCTTGTTATCTCCCTCATCAACAATCACCTTGTTCTCAAGTGGCTCTTCAACATCCATTGGATGTGATTCACCACTAATTGGGACAACATTGCTGGATGATGGTTCCACCATCTCCAGCTTAACAACATCTAGGTCTAATTTGACATTATCAGCAATTATATTATCCTTTAGTTCAATCTTTTCATTAATTGACACAGAATCAGTAGAAATAGAATCAGATTTTACTTGAAACCCTAAAATAGTGCTGACCTCAGATACCTGGTTGTTAGGAGTAGAAGAGTCACGCATGTCATCCTCATGTGGAGCCTTTAAACACTCATTCTCCAGCTGGGGCTTCAGATCATCATTCTCCAGCTGAGGCTTTGAACCCACACTCTCCAGCAGGGCCTTTGGATTATCATTCTCCAACTGAAGCTTTGGACTCTCAATCTCCACCTGGGGCTTTGGACCCTCACTCTCCCCCTGGGGCTTTGGACCCTCACTCTCCACCTGAGGCTTTGGATCCTTATCCTCCACCTGGGGCTTCAGATCCTCATACTCCACTTGGATATTAGAATTCACAATCTCCTCCTGTCCCAAGCTCTGCAAATCTTGTCCAATCAATGGTACGTCACATACCACAGTCTTGGTAACCGTTATCTCATTCTGAACTGTGGCAGTTTGAATAACGGACTCCTCTTCCACCAATATGTCCCTTCCTTGAACTCCTCCATGACCCAATGCAGCTGCTCTATCATTAATGTCAACCTGAACCTTTACCCCACTCCCCTTCTCAATACCACTACTACCATTATCCACAGCATCCTTAACTGTCTCAGCAACAACCGGCACAGATTTTTCAATCCCTCCCTCAACTATAGGCTGGGGATCAGAATTAAAACCATTATATGCTTCATCTGGAGTATTTGCCCTTTCAATTCGAAGGGCTTCATCCAAACGTTTTACCAAATCCTCTTTCAAGCCCCGTGTTGTCAATTTCCGCCTCTTAAGTTCTTCTTTCAATTCTGTAACCCTCCATTGATCAATTGGTCGATCACCAAGTATTTGATACCTTGATGACATCTTTTCCAACCAAAACTCACCTTCAAAACCTACTTGATAACATCATATTCCTCACACAGTCATTCACCAGAAGATCCAAAAAGAAAATATTCTAGTAAAACATGTGCAGTAGAAAGAGAGCAACCATGATTGATAGAAACAAGGCCAAAGAAAACATGTTAAATTGCAAAATGAAGTTAATCATACTTATAATCCATATGCAATAATGGAGCCAAAGGCAAAATATCTAATTGTTTAAGCAATTTGAATAAATGCAGCAATGCAAAGAAAATCATTCCCCATAAATGAACCCTTAATATTACAAAACTTCATGGAGAATATCAAAAGGAAAAAAAAAAAAAACAAAAAAGAACCAAAAGAATTGAGTTAACCTCTAACACCATAAATGAACTTAGTCTTATTTGCCCGGACAAAATATCACCAACAGCAAATTCCCCTGGCCCCCTAAGATGTAAAAAAAAAAAAAAATGGCATTTCTCCTTTCTAGTAGTTCATTCATGTAATCATTGGTTAAAATGTGATATCATATAGGATAAACCCATTATAATGGAGTAAAATTTATTAAAAGAACTTTCTTCAGGAAGTCAAAAAGAAAATTCCTTCTTTTTTTGCAAGAAAATAAAATTTTGGTACCCACAAAATATCTTAATTCCATAATGCCCCACTACACAACAAAATTAAGAGGCAAAACACAGTACTATAATCATTTTCCGGCCCAAAATTTCCCATTTCCTAGCTTCAAAAATGAAAAATCTCTTTACCAAGAAAAAAAAAAAAGGCCACTTTATCAAGAAACTAATGAAACGAAACAATCATCCCAAAAATCAATCATGAACAAAAAACAATCCAATAATAAATAGATTACTCACAGGATTATATTTTTGGGAAGCCAAGAGAACCCACGTTTCCTTCAAAGGAGAAAGTAGGTGAAAATTTTATCTGAAATGCCCTAATTTCAACACACAAAACCCACCATTGGAGCAAACCCTAGTTTTCAACATAGACAAAATTATCTAAAACAAGGAAAAATGAGAAAATAAAACAAAATTAAAAAAATAATGGCAAATAAAAACGAGTTTTATAAGTGAAAGGCTATTGGGAAATTGATTCTTTTTTGTTTCTTGTAAATTGGATTTTTCTTTTTTTTTTTGGATTTTGAGAGACAAATGTGGAAGAAAAATAAAGAGAAAAGTGAAATTAGGGTTTTAAATAACTTGTGTCTGGTGACATCGAATCGTAAAATACGAGGCCAAATCCATTTAGAAATACTGATTTTAGTTATTATCAAATGCCCAAATTACCCCTATGTTTCTATGGGTAGGGTAACGGATGGATTCGCCCTTTTCAAATTTTATATTATATACATATTTATATTTCTATCCGATAAATAATTTAAATTTATTTTTATAATCTATCTCGACCTCACGAATATTTTATAAATATCAGTAATCTTTATATTTATAATTTTTTTAAAAAATAAAAATAAAAAAAATTTTATTTTTTTATTTTTATCTTACACATTTATATAATTTTTTATAAATATATTTTTTAATATATTTTTTAAATAAAATTATATTAATTCTAATTAATTTAAATAATAATTTATATTATTTAATAAAAAATTTATTTATTAAATATGTATAAATATATCTATACATAGAATGAATATTATATTACTTATCTCTATCTTCATATTAATAAAAATTTAAATTATTATCCATCTAATTTTCTATAATGTAATACTCATTTCATTCAAATAAAAAATTAAATTCTTCATTAGATATGAATAAAATTAACATATCTATTCTCTAGGAGACTTTTTTTGGCTAATTTTTGTGGGGATTTCATTTCATGCTTTACTCACGTGATGCTTTATTTATAATAAAAAGGGTTAATATGCAAAATGTCTTTTGTATTATACATTTTTTGTTATCAAAGTTAAAACGTAGTATGAATATCAAATAAAATTAGTAATGGACCTAGAATTTTATTAAAGGGCCAAGTACGTATGCAAATATACAATCATTTACATATGCGGATGAATATGTTTTATATATAAAATTAAAAATAAATTATAATAAAAATAAATATTTAATTAAAATTTTATTTTTATCAATTCATGTTATTCGTCTCTATTATTAAATTTTTTTATCATTCAAAATAACTAATTAAGTCAACTTTTCAATTAATCTTAAGTATTTTTCATAAGACAAATTAATTAGATATAATTTTTCATGAAATAACGAAAGTTTCTAATAAAAGTAATGCAAAAAAATTAAAAGATTAAAATCAATTAGATTAATAAAACTTAATAAATAGATTAATACATTGTTACTTTAAAGTTTTTAAAATTTGCAAGTAAATAATCAAATCAAAATTCTTAAATTATTGTATGAATATTAATTTTGATATAGTATTCATGCAACTCATTTTTAGTAGTGAACTTCACAAATTTTACTTAAAAATTTATATATTTTGTTATTTTATCTTTTTTTGTTAAAATGTTGAATTTATTTACACTAAAATATTTAACTTAATGATTAGTGCATAATTCCTCATCAAGTAGAATTTGATTTACTTCACCACAAATTAAAAGTGTTTAGTCTATTTATTGACACTATAAAAATATAAGTAAATTATTTTACATTAAAAAAATCTTCACCGCTTACAAAAATATTAAATTTGAAAGCTATCATTCATAGAAGAAAGATCAAGTTACACAAAAATGAATATTTAACTTAGTGATTAGTGTATAATTCGTTATCGAGTAGAATTTGAATTACTACATCTCAAATAAAAAATGTTTAGTCTATTTATTGACATTATAAAAAAATAAATAAATTATTTTATATAAAAAAATCTTTACCACTTACAAAAATATTAAATTTGAAAGTTATTATTCATGGAAGAGGGATCAAGTTACACAAAAATGTTTTACATTTTTTTTAGTATTGATTTTAATAGATCTAAGTGATAAAATTAAACTATTTTTTTCTCTTTTTCACTTGTCTCTTTTATCCCTAGATCAACTAAAATTAATGGTTCAAAAAGTATAAAATTTTTTAGTTTTACATTAAGATAAATTGATCCTTCCCATTATTCATATAAAATTTTCATTTTTAAATAAGCTAAAGTTTAAAAATTAAAACTTGAAAAAAAATTGTGATACTTTTATTGTTTTAAGATTCAATGAGTTAAAAAGTTATAAACAAAAAGTAACTAAAAATAATTATATTTTAAGGTAACATTTATTTATTTTGAAAGATATATTTTTAAAAAAATTCACATGACACTCTATATATATATATAAATAACCTCCAAAATTCTTAGGGAGGGGAGGGCCATGGCTCCCACCGGCTCAATGTGACACTGCTATTGAATAAAATTATATCATGTATTATAAATATCTAATCATCGTCATTTCAAGTATTGTCACATAAAAAATGTTTTATATTTTTTATATTTCTCTAATTTTTTTAATTTGAATTAAAAAAATATATTTAAATTTTTTTTTAATTTTGTATTTAAATATAGATATAAATAATAGATAATGCGATGATAACTTGATATTTATATCATATATCATAATTTTATTGGTTATTAATATCATGCAAGCAAATTAACTGTGTTAGATTAAAGTACCTAAGTGTTAAAATGAATGAAAGTTTGAGTATGAAAATGAGAATTTTGTTTTTTTAATTATCAATCTGATAAAAAAATACAATACAAGCATCATTTTTTATATTTAACTTGATAAAAATTACATTTTTACCCTCTAATTTTTTAGTATTGCAAATGCCTCCTTAAAGGTTTTTCATTTTTTTGGCTATATTTATTGTTCTACTTTTGTAAATTCATCTAAAATATTAAAAAATAATTAAACGTTATTACAGTGTGGATATAATTTGAGACCTAATGCAAAAGATTGACTTGCAATAGTTTCTTTAGGAAATCAAAATACAATTATCTTAATTATAAATATTAGAAAAAGATTCCCATGATTAATTTCTAAATTTCTACACATGAAAAAGAATTACTTTTCCTTTTTTTAATTTTTGAACTTTTTATTTTCTTCAATAATTATTAATAAATATTAGGCAATCCTATAAAAAAACCAATTATGAGAGGTAAAAAATAATTGAGTATTAATATGGAAGAGATAACTATAGGTGGAAGTCGTTGGAGCAATTATAAATTCTCATTTATTTATATTATTTGTTTGTTTTTATGATATATAAAATTTTTATGGGTATTCAAATTACACTGTTACACATTGCAAAGCAATTCTTTCTTACTTAAAAAACATGAAACTTGTTGAAAAAAAAAAAGAAACCTAGGGAAAAGCTAAAGATGTTAATGAGTAAGGTATGAGAGATTTTTTTTTTTCATCTACGATTTTTTATATTATACTTATTTTTATACTTATTTTCTAACGAGTATTTTAAATTTATCATTTTTATCTCATTAATATTTAATAGATATAAATAATCTTCGTATTTATGATTTTTTAAAAAATAAATTTTTGTTTTTAGTTTTTAGTTTTTTTTTATCTTACACATTTAAGTTTTTTTTTATAAATATGTATTGTTCAAATATAATTATATTAGTTCAAATAAATCTAAAATAAAATTTATATTATTAAATAGAAACTAATTTATTAATTTATAAATATATATAAAATACAAGTACAATGCTATAATACTTATTCCTGTATCCGTACTTGAAAAAAATATTTAAAATCATATTTATTTTCATTTTCATCCTAAAATTTAATATCCATCCTCATCTTTATTAAGGTAAAAAATTGGATTTCCTATTGATTTTAGATGAGATTAACATCTTTAAAAAGAATTTTATTGCTTGCTTCTAAACAAAGCTTGGTACAATTTTGCTATTTTAACGTCTATTTGAATGAAAAGATAGATTTTGATAAAATTAAAAGTAACAGTGAAAGTTAAATTTATTATTGCAATAATGAAATTAAAATCAATAGTGGCATACATTTGGATGAAAAAAAAAATCATGATGGTGAAATAAATTGTAATGAAAAAAAAACCATTAAAGGCATTAAATTAAAATTTTATATAATAAAAATTTAAATTATTTAACACTTGTTAAATTAATAAATTATTTTTATATAAAAAATAATTTTATTAATAAATAATTAATAAATTAATAAAAATAATAATATATCAAATACTTTTTTATTATATTAAATTTAAAAATTATTTCAATATTTAAAAAAAATCAAAAGAAAAAAAGTAAAAATTGTAAGGGTATTTTTGTATTAATAATAAAAATTAAAGAATAAAAAAATGAATGACCAATGACTATTGCACCAAAAATATGCATGACCAACCGACATCAATTGTGGTTGAGATTAGAGGGGTTAATCTCACCGTAAACATGTTTGGATAGAAAAAGACAATGCGATGAAAACACTTTGATCGTGCTGCACCTCCAGTTAGATATCGGACTTTCATGGGCCCAGTGAAGTCGATCACAGCCATTTTCCCATAATTATTTTTCTTTTAAAGTGAAGGCAATCACAACTCCTTTAACATCCCATTTGATTTGACGGGTCCATAAATTTTTTTTAAAAAATTTAATGATAAATTTATTTATTTTTTACGTTTGATTTAAGATAATTTGATTAATAAAAAAATTATATTTTTAACAATATTTAAAATCTTAAAATTAAAAATTTATTTATTCATATAATATTTTAAAATTTTTTAAAAAAATTACCTTATTTTTAAATTTAATATAAATAAAAAATTAATCATATATCCATTACTTTTTTAAAAAACAATCCTAAATGACTTTGTATAATTTTTTTTTAAAATTTACTTTTTTATGATTTATGTTACAATTAAAGTGCTTCAAAGAAGAAACGTCTTAATTAATCAAAGAAAAAATATCTTAATTGATCATAAATTAAAGTATTTTTTTCATTGAAATGATTTAATTGACAAATTATCAACTAAGGCGTTTAAGAGAAAAAATACCTTATTTGCTACATTAATTAAGGCATTTTTTTTATCTAAAATACCTTAATTGATATATACATGAGGTAAATACTTTCGTATTTTATTCTTGTCATGTAAAATATACAAACCTTTATGAACTAAATTATTTGAGAGTTTCCTTCTTATTAAAACTTTGGAAAATATTGCTTGATTTTCAGCCTTATGAAATCTCATACCATATCACCTACAAATTTTGTTGGAATTCAGTTGCCATGTTTAGGATGTCCTATCCTATCTATACGATAACTCAAATTAAAATGATATCTGCATTGCCTTAGGTTAATATTTAAAATTAAAATAAAATTTTAATTTTTTTATTACATGAAATTAAGATTATAAAGTTTTATATTATTATAATAATAATATTAACATAATAGAAATTATTTTTGTTAACTTAGTAATCTATAAAAAAAATTTTGGGGAAGATTAAGTTGTTAATCATCAGCCACTAAGTGTTTGCTATTTTGCTTGTTCAAAATTTTCCTTTTTCAGTTGCTCTATCTATTACACAGGGGTTGTGTCATGGGCTAAACTTTCTTTCAATGAAGTAATAGACTGTGCGACACTTGAATGGACATTTCCACACAAGTCAGCCAAAGATAGTTTGATATTTGAATAAGAAACCAACAAGTCACATGTTAATCTCAAGTATACACAATCATATATCAGGGCAAAAAAAGAGCATAACAAGGCAACTGCCAGTGCTCTTGTATATAAAAAAATATTTTATTAATATTGAGAATAATACATCGAATTTTCTTACCATCGTCGAGGCCAATAGGGCAGCCCTAGATGGGTGGTCTAACACATACCTTAACCAGCGAGGTAGCCTAGCAATATACCAGCTGCCCACCCCTTTTAAAGAGCTAATGAGATTTTATAGTTATGCTTCTAAGAACCATTACAATGTTTGAAATGGGGATACTTTTTCTTAGCACATAAGATATACCCTCCATTTTGGTGTCTCTACTTGATCATGACCCTATACATGAGTAGCTCATGACAACCTATGCCCAGTTATGGCCCTATACAAAGTTGGCTCATGACATCCTCTCTTACTTTTTCTATCGATACCTTTATTGACTTGTTGGCCTGGAATTCTTCAATGCTTGAAGTTCATGATCTCTCTCCCAATTGGTTTCTTTTGGATCTAAGCCCTCTCACTTTAATAAGTATTCATGAACTCTTCTTCGAGATACTCTATATATCCTGTCAGGTAAAATTTTTTTGACTTGACGTTCTAATGGTGGCTTCGTGGAAATGGTTACACTAGTTTATTCACCACGACTTGCATATATAGGATCTGCATGACAAAGTTTAAATTGCTCACATAAAACACTGGATGCACATTCATCCATATTGATAGGTTGATTTTGTAAGAGGCATTCCCCATATTGGAAAGGATCTTCACTAGGCCTTTATACTTACGCACCAACCCATGATCTTGCTTCTTTAGGAACCTGGTTTGTTCAGGCATTAGTTTGACAAGAATAAGATCACCAACTTTGAATTATTGTACCTTTCGACCTTTATCTGTCCACTTCTTCATACGTTTTGATGCCTTCTTTAAGTGTGCTTGTGCAATTTTTATGTTTTGTCTTCATTCTTTGCTAAGGTTGAAAGCTCAAGGATTTTTACTACTTAAGGGACATATGCGATAGTCTTGGTATTTGTCCAGTGACCACTTCAAATGGACTTTTGTTTGTAGAAAAACACTTGTTAGAATTAAAACAAAGTTGAGCTACATCCAACAATGAAGACCAATTCTTCTAATTAGCTTGAACAAAGTGTCTTAAGTATTTCTCAAATAAACCATTAAATCGTTCAGTTTGACTATCAGTTTGCAAGTGATAACTTAAAGAGATATTGAGTTGAGATCCCAAGAACTTGAAAAGTTCCCTCCAGAATAACCCAGTGAATATCGAATCCCTATAATTGACAATGTTCTGAGGAAAGCCTTAATACTTGATTACATCTTTAAACATTAGCCAACCCGTGTCTTCTGTGGTGCAATACTTTTGGGCAGGAATGAACGTGACATATTTCGAGAAATGATCAATCACCATAAGAATAGACTAAAGATTACCAACTTTAGAAAGACCCAATATGAAGTCAACAGAGATACTTTCATAAGGTCTTATGGGCACAGATAATGGTTCAAGTATGCCTGCTAGTTTTTTCTTTCCAGTTTTATCCTGTTGGCAAATGAGGTAACTCTTCATATAGTCCATCACATCTTGTTGTATATGAGGCCAATAATAACCTTATTTTAGTAAAGCTAAAGTATGTTGCCATCCAAGGTGAGCCACCTATGGTGTGTCATGGCATTCCCTTATTAGCATCTGTCTTAGACCTTCTATTTTTAGCACAAACACCCGAGGACATTTTGTCAACAAAATCTCATTTTTTTATCAAAAGTACTTAGATTTCTCTTTTTCTACTAGCTTTAGGATGGCACTGGCTTGAAGGTCTTTCCTCAGATTATCTTCAATTAGCTTGTGAACATCTGCTGTAACTTTGCTAGTTGCCATTAAGGCAATTTTCCTAAAGGCAACCAATTTTGCTCATCTACTCAATGCATCTGCCATTTGATTTGTTCTTCCGATGGTGTGCTTAAAACTAAATTCAAATTCAATTAAAAATTTTTACCATCTATCTTGCTTAGCTGTGAGCTTCAACCGGGTGAAAAAATGACTAACCGTCACATTGTTCGTTTTCATGATAAATTGTAAACCTAACAAATAATGCCGTCATGCTCTCAAATAATAAATTATTGCCATGAGTTCATTTTCTTAAGCTGTATATCTCATTTCAATTTCATTTAGCTTTCGACTTTTAATTGCTATTGGATGCTATTCTTGTAAAAGCATTCCCTCAATAGTAAAATTAGATGCATCTATTTGAACTTTAAAAGATTTTTCAATGTCAGAAAGAGCCAAGATAGGGCCCTTCATCATAGCTTCAATCCCTCAAAAACCTCTTGACATTCACTTGTCCAACACCATTTATGCTTTTTTTTCAATAGCTATGTAAGGATCGTGATTCTACGAGAGTACCATTCCAGAAATCTCCTATTATAATTGATCAATCCCAAAAATGAGTGAAGTTCATTAACATTTTTTAGTGTTGCCCATTCTTTGATAGTCTTAACTTTTTTCATGTCCATTCAAATGTGACCTTGTTCAACAATGTGGCCTAAGAAGTAGATTTGTGTCTGAGTAAATGCAAATTTCTCCTTTTAAATATACAATTGGTGGTTTTATAGTTTTTAAAACACAAGACGCAGTTGCTCTTAGTGCTCTTCCAAAGTAAAACTATAAACCACTATATCATCTAAATAAATAACCATAAACTTATCAAGATAGTCATGGAACACCTGATTCATCAAGGTACAAAACGTGACAAGGGCATTAGTCAATCCAAAAGGCATAATAAGAAATTCAAATGTACATACTATATTACACATGTGGTTTTTGGCTCATTTTCTTTAGTAACTCTGATCTAATGATAGCTAAATCTTAAGTCCAATTTAGAGAAGTACTTAACCTGGCTCAGCTGATCAAATAAATCCACACTAAGTAGAATAGGATATTTGTTTCTCACAATGACTTTGTTCAGGGCCTTATAGTCCATACACAACCGTAAACTCCCATCATGCTTTTTTTTAAAATAACATGGGTGCCTCGAATGATGCTTTTGATGGTCTAATGAACCCGACTTATAAAAACTCATTAAATTGTTTTCTCAATTCAGTCAACTTTGGATGAGCCATACGATATAGGGCTTTAGCTGGTGGTTTAACTATTTGTAGAAGTTTAATCTCATGGTCCATCGATCTTCGAGAAAGTAGGACCTTATATAATTACTCTAGCATCATATTCTCAAACTCTTCCAATACTTTTTTCATCCCATCAGGTATCAGTTCCACTTTGATCTCTTCTTTGTAAATTGACATGGCCACATATGAGGGCTCTCTTTTTTTTACCCTTTTCTTGAATTGTAATGCTGAAATCATTTTTTTTCACTCTTAAGAAAGATCGTGGCTAACACAACACACGAGCGTTCCCTTAAGAACAATAGAAAACTAGCAGTAATGATTGGGATCACTTAAGCCAACATCATGAAGTCCAATCTTAAGACAACACCAAAGTCATCATGAGGGAAACTGTGAAGTCTACATTTTTTTTTATGACCCCGACTTGGTCATTACACTTTTGGAGCTTTCACTGATCATAAAGGCTGGTGAATTAATTGCTTTCATTTATCCACAGTCCTTATTAACCTTAAGACCATACTTTTTTGCTTCTTCTGGTATGATGAAGGTATCGATTGCGCCTGTATCTACTATGACCTTTATGGCCTTCCCATTAAGTACCAAGTCCATATACATTAGACCTCTCTCAGGTTTTTTCTTTATCATATTTAGTTTGGTACGAAAGGCATTAAGGTATTATATTAAGCCCATCTTGGCTAGCTCCTCTTCAATTTCTTCGACTGTTTTAGACGTTTTAATGAACTTTTAAGACGAGGCTTTTAGAGCATTAAGAGTACCTCTATGTGGGCATTCGATCACCCGATACGACTCCTAGCATAAGAAGCAAGCTAATGGTTGTTTCAGCTTAAAATTTGATGCATTATTTACCTTAGGTTGGGTATTATTTCGATCAGAAGGCCTCCTATCTGATCTCCTACTGAAGGGTTAGTCCACTCTGGCTATCTTTCTTCCACTTCCAAAGTTGGAGTTACTACCACCTGATGGAAGATTTTTCGTTTTGAGGGACCATCATTATAATCATAAAGACATTCTATAGTAGCCATAATCGTGGTCACATCTTGCACCTTCTATCATTGTAATTTCATCATGGCTTAAGGTTTGAGACCCTCAAGAAAATAGAACATCTTGTCCTTTTCGAACATGTCTCTAATGTTCAACATCAGGGTAGAAAAGCTCCTTACAAACTCTCACACCGTTTTTGTTTGCACAAATTTTTGAAGCTTTCTTCAGGTCATATACTTCACATTTTTATGAAAAAACTGGTTATTCAATTCTTGCTTAAGATCTACCCAAGTTTTAATAAGGCATTCATCATTTACAAATTTTGAATGCCACCATAGCTTAGCATCCACGGTAAGTTACATTAAAGCCATTGCAACCTTATCTTCTTTTAATTTTGTGTGCACAGCATGAAAGTGTTGTTTCATGTCAAACAAAAAGTTTTCAAGCCTTTTGGCATCTTTTGTGCCCTCATAACATCAAAGTTCCGACACCTTGGCCTTTTTTCCTTTTTTCCATTGAGCTAAAACTCGACCTAGCCATAACCATTTGTAGAACACTCATTTGGGCCCTAAGCTCCTCAAACTCTCTCTAGATGACATTCAAAGCATCTCTAATCTCTTCGCCCAAGCTATCGAACAACTCTCATTGGATTGTCTCGATCTCTTTTCAGTCGATCATGAGTTACCACATGAGCTTTTAAGGCAACCATAACGGCGTCAAGCTCCTCAATCCTCTATTGGTCACTAAATCCATCACTCATAGCCATTTTATCAATTCTCTAGCACTTCTCAACCGTGCTCTAATACCACATGTCACGAGCTAAACTTTCTCTCAATAAAGCAATAGACCGTGCAGTACTTGAATGGACGTTTATACATAACTCAACCAAGAATAGTTTGATATCTAAACAAGTAACCAATAAGACACAAGTTAATCTCAAGCATACATAATGATATATTAAGGTAAAATGGAAGCACACCAAGACGACCCCCGATGTTCTTGTATATAAAAAATATTTTATTAATATAAAAAATAGTATATTAAGTCTTCCCACCATCATCGGGGCTGCCGTAGATTGATGGTTTAGTATATACCTTAAATAGTGAGGTAGCCTAATAATACGCCGACTGCTCACTCCCTCTAAAGAGCTAATGAGATTTTATAGCTATGCTACCAAAAATCATTACAATGTTTGAAATAGGGATAATTTTTCCTAGCACATGAGATCTACCTTCCTTTTTGGTACCTCTACCTAGTCATGGGCCTATACAAGGTTGGCTCATGATAGGTTGTGTAATTTTGCCTTGCCATTCTTTCTCGGATTGTCATAGCTTGCCATAGTATAATTTAATTGTTCTCCCTAAAACCTTTTTTTTTTTAAATGAAGAAAAGAATAAGATATTCTATAATGAAGTCCTATCAATTGAGGAAAGAAAAAATTTATAATGAATCATATGATTAAATTAATTATCTTTTAATTGATAAGCAATTAAGGCATTTTTAATAGTAAATATCATATTTGATAAAAATTTCCAACCAATTACAGCATTCACTGTCTAAAACACCTTAATTGACCTGAGCAAATAAGCTGTTCAATCCCAAAAACATTTTAATTAATTATGTATTCAAAACATTATGAAATGTATCAATTAAGGCATTCAAAGTAATAAATGCCTTAATTTATAATGTTTTAAACGATAGAAAATTGCAAATAAGGCGTTCATGTTAACAAACATCTTATTTGATGATGTTATATAAATTATAAAACTAATAATTAAGGTGATCATATAAACCAAACACCTTAATTGATAATATTTTATAAATTAAGACAACAGTCAAGTAAAATATTTAATTTTTTTTATGACTAAATGCATAACTTATCGTTTAGATATTTATCATTAATAAAACAAAATGAAATATTACCTTAAGCTTGTCAAGAAGATTATGATAATTATACAAGAATTAATAAACGTATATTTTCTTCAACCAAATGAGTGAATATAAATACGAGATGTTTCTAAAATCAAACAAAACCCCGGATATCGTACTTTCTCAAATATCAAACTTTCTTTCGGAATCTAAGATTTTACAAACCAAATGTCCCATAAATACTAACTTTTGTCAACTTTTTCTATTTTATGATTTTTTTTTCATTTTATGTTATTTTAAAGTTTTTTACGTAAGAGTTTTCAAATGATTTATTTTTTATAAAATTAATTTTTATTTTTATTTTTTTAAATAAAATTATTATTGGATATAAAAATGATTTAATGATTCTTTTTAATTATTTATTAATTTCTTAAATATTAAATAATTTATAATTTTTAATCTAATGTTTTTAATAATCATTTTCTTACTATAATAAATCTCACTGCTATTATTGCTTTTATATCCAAATATATATTTCTCCATTAATTTTAATCTTATCTTTAGAGTACCTAATCTAATCACTACAATAATCAAATTCACTTTTGCTATAATTTTCAATCTCTCTATAACTAATATACTACCTATCCAAATGAACTCTAAATCTAAATAGACATTTGAAAATTGTGCAATGCGATCGGCTTGTTTTTCATTGTAACTGCATCTTCAATAATCTTAAAATCCATTTGGATAGTCGGTAAAATTGAGTTATGTGAAATTAAAAACGATGATAAAGATAAAATTAATTATTGTAACACTGAAATTGATCAATGTAATAATGAAAGTAAAATCAATAGTAAAATATATGTTTAAATATAAAGCCATGGTAACAATAAGATAAATTGTAATGAAATACTAAATGGTCATTAAAAATATTAAATTAAAAAGTGTATATAATAAAATTTTAAATTATTTAATATTTATAAAATTAATAAATAAATTTTAAATTATTAAATTATTTTTATGTTAAATAATAATTTTATTAATAAATAATTAAAATTTAAAAAATTGATCTCGTAATAAAAATCATTTCAAATATTTTGAGTAATAAAATTTAAAAGCAAAACAAAATGAAAAAAAAAAAAAATGAAGGTTTCCGAGGACCAAATAATACTCTCTACATTCTAATGCATGAAATAAGAGCAAAAGCACAAGCAAACTGCATTTGATTAAGGAACACAAAATCCTAGATGAAGGCAACAACCCTGTACCATCGCATGAGAGCGTAGTAGAAATCAGGGTAAGAAAACTGCAGCATAGCAGAAAAGGGCCCTGTAATACATTTCTCTCGAACAATTGGACAACAGTAAAAGTGTAAACTTAACTTACTAATATTGAAATATGCTACATTCAAATAAACTTAAAGAGATGGCATTTTCTCACATGCTTACTTGCGATCCCACATCGAATTGTTGGTCACCCCTTGCTTCATTACATCTCTCATGTGATTGAAGTTATTGCAGGATCCTACCTACTCACTTTCATCATCACTTTCCTGCAAATTCAAATGGTTCATATTCCTTTCAAGAGGAGGAAGCCCATCTTCAGAATCATTGGAAGAACCCTCATCTTCACTGATGTCTGCTCATATAGAGCAGCAGAAGGAAAAAAGCAATATCAGGCCACTCTTACAATGTGAATATTATCAATGTGTAGATTGAATTCTCGATTTAATGAAATTGTAAGTAATTAAATCACTGTCAGGTGATAATGAAACTGTTTTCAGCATAAAATAACTACCAGATAAGACTTCCTGTTAAAATACTAGATCATAGGCCCAGGGTTAATTTGGATGAATAGCAACTTAGAGAAGGCAATATGGTGTGTGCTGTGAAAGGGAAAGGGGACACAGGATCGTCTGCAAAAAAGTATATTTGATCATTTGAAGCAGCAGAAAGTACTAGTAATTCAGCTGGTGTAAACCAAAGATCAGAAATGGCAACAACCACAAATGACATTGTTTCTGGGAATCAAAAGTTGTTTAAGCATTAGTTCAGGCCAAAATGACATATTGACACTTATGGTAGTTTCAACAAGTTCTAGAAAGGCCCCTATTAGGAATATGTGAAAAAATGGAGAACATTTGTGTCAAAAGAGGGAAGTGAAAACCAAACAAGACATAGGTGGAAACTATCAAAAGGGCCTTGCTTTTAAACAACTTGCTCAAGTTATGGTCCTAAACATAGCAGAATGGCATAATAGGAACCACTTTAGCCAGCCCCATGTGGTAGAAGGCATTAGTTGCCACTGTGGTAGTCATCATCCTATATTCCTATTATCAGTCCCACAAAATTTTGCAGACATTGCTTAATGGTTATGACATGGAAAAGGAGAATTTTTGTTTCTTAGAAACTGCATAAGTAGATTTACCTTCTGTATCTTGCAGAACCTTTGGAACCTGACTTTGTTGGGAAAGCCAAGAATTTTGGACTGATATGATATCGGCACTATTTTCACATTCAGAATATGCCTTCAAAAGTTCCCTACACCAATCAAACACGCTGACAATTTGAGAACATACGTCAAGAAGAATGTCAATCTATCATGGAAATGAGATGATTCTTTTTTAAATAATGTTGCCCGAAATTGATATGAATTTAATACCCTTAGCAATAAGTACATGCTAAGGATGCTTTCTAAAATAGTTTTCAGATAAGCTTAGTTATGGTTCTGTAACTTCTTTACTGGTGGTTCGGCCTTATTTTCAGATCAGTGTCAAAGCTCCAAATACATTCAAACCACCCATAGATTTATAAACTTGCCTTATAGCTAACCAAAAACCCAAATAAACCCACATTCCCATGAATTTGAGACCAAGTACTGGACACCAAACACAATAGATGGAATCAAAAGCATGAATTACCATCTCTCTTAACTCCATGAGAAAAAAAATAAAAAATAAATTGAATCCATGGTATGCTTGTAATTGAAGGGGGACTTCAACATGATCAGATAGCTTTAATAAAATACAGGCCATAGATTCATGCATTTTGGGTATAATGATTAAAAAAATAATTATTAGAGACTGCTAGTTCAATCTTCGAACATAGTAACATCTTTTCAGCAGTATTTGAGTTTTATTTGATGTTTTCCATCTTGACTATGGATCATGCCTTTCAAGAAATTTAGAACATTTTCAGGCCAAAAAGAAAATAATAAAGTACCTGTTGAGGGACAAGAAGGCATGACCCCACTTGAATTTGCCTAATAACATATTTGCCGTTTCCTCTTCCCCACTGTTAAAACAACGTAAAGGAACAAAAAGTCAGAAGATTGGCTCAGTAAGCATATCTGACTCTCATTGACATATTTTCTTCAAAATATGCTTTGACGGACCAAAGCATGCCAGACTAATCTTACTTAAGCTTGGAAACAATGCCAAAGCTGTATGTGCAGAATGTATCCTTAATTCTACAAAATTCAAAAGTTTGAAAATGATGCCAAAACCCCATCGGTTTTCATATAGCTGGAAAGCAGCATGACTGGTACAAACCAAAATGGCTATATCTAACAGATGTTACCAACATACAAGTGCAGATACACAAATTTCTATTTAGGTTAAAGAATAAGCTTTGAATATTAATTTTATAAAATTCAATCCATACTCACTACAGCTAGCATGCCACATCTCTCCAAACAGATTTAAATCACAATATTCACCATTCTAAAACATAAACAGAGCTTGCAGCTGTCAGAGCATGCACATGTAAAAGAAACAAAATGATTGAAAACATATTCTCAATTTGGCATGACAACAGCTAGATTGTGGAAACCATTGCATATGGAGATTGGAAAAGAAGTTAAGTACCATATCAGTAAAGCTGCAGATAACGCTTCTACGCATGATAGCTCACACGGTCGACCATAATTTACTGGGTTTGCAGCCACTAGCCATGGCACTGCAATTCCGGCAAACTCATCAAATTCATAAAACAGGACAATTGAATCACTTGCAGATGTCAAACAATATGTAAGTATACTTTAATTTTAATGTAAGAAAGTAAACTAAGTGAATAGTAAAAATATGATATAATAAGCATAGGATGAAGCATTATTAATTTCAAGTTGTCATTTAAATTTTGTTATCATATGTGATGCAAGTGAAAAGTAATTGAGTTCATATACAAGTATTAACTGTGTATGACTTGATAATAGGTCAACAGAATAATAGTGAATAAACACTTGAAAACATGTCTCCTCTGGGTAAAAAAAAGAATAAAATAAAATTACAAACAAAACATACATCTAGCTTATATGCCACAAAGCCCTAAAATTATTAATATTAAAACATCGTCAAACGCCTCAAGGACTGAAATTCAAAAACAGTGCAAGAACAATGACATAAACTTGCCTATATGTCACAAAATCAACCTACTTGAATTTTTCAATCAAGAAATAACTCATGGCTTGTTGGTATGACACGATAAGAATAGATCATTGGGGAGCTGTTAATGTTGACATAAATGACAAGGCTGAGCCAATTATTTCATGAGTTTAGAAAAAGTTAGCATTTGGCCACATGTTGACTTATGACATAAATTTGATAAATTCAAAACTGAAGACATTATATAGATCTCCAGTCATTGGGGATAATAACTGTGTACTGGCAGTAATTAGTGGGATGACAATATATGAGGATGAAACAAGTACTAATAGATTGCTGAGGCAAAAAAGCCTAACCTGTATGTTAGAAAAGATGCAGCATCTATCTACATTCATATAGCAAGCAATTGAAAAGTTAATCTACATTCATATGGCAAGAAATTGAAAAGTTAATATTCATACACAAGCGAGGGGCACCACACCGCAGCTTCACAAAGGGCACATCATTCAAGCGTGCCCATGAGCAATCTACAACAGCTAATCCTTTCCTCTTCATTAAGTTGTAATCTTCTTTTGAGACACACTGACTACCAACAGGACTGCAAACAGAGTTTTAAAGCAGATAATAAGATGACTTTGGAAGTCAAAGCAAAGCATGAAGAGGCCAAACACACAAGCTTGCAAAAACTCCTTGATAAAAGTTATAGCAGATATTCTGGCAGCTTGCTTTCAAACATAAATCAGAACTATTCTTAGACACATCATCAGTCTTGCATTGGCGTTGGGGTAAATATTAGTATGAAAGAACAAATATGAGGAGATACTTTTTGAGACAATGAGATAGACCATAAACATAGTAAAAGCAAATTTGAAATGTTCTTGAAAGTAACACTGAGCATTTGGCTTAATGGTAGGTCCATGTCTCTCCCCCTGCTCAAAAAGTTGGGTTTGCATCCCCTTCCCAAAAAAAAAAAAAAAGTTGTTGAAAGTACCTTAAAACAATGCCCCCAAAACCACTATTCACCCGCAAGTCCTGTGTGAAGTCATTCAATGCAACATATTAGAAGGAAGTGAAGATGCCCATATACTCCAACATGAATGAATTAATTGATTGATATTATATAGAGACTAAATTACACTTACTACTATTCTCTAAATTGATCACTGGAAAATGGTGAATCATTTGACTGGTTATTGATGCAAGATTCTAAAATCAACAAATAGCCTGATCACAGTTTAAGAATATTTTGACTCTTTCCAAGTTCCCAAAAGTGAAAGGTGAAATTTCATTTTCCTTAAGCATAAGTTTACAATCACTTATAAGGGAAGAAACTATCCGGATCAGATGACTTAGCTAAACAGTAGTCTTTATCCCTTGAACCAAGAGTCCACAACCGCCAACAATTCTATGTTGATTTTTCCTTCTTTTTTTTTCCCTTTCCTACAAGCCAATAGCAGTTGCCTTGGAAATTTCCTCTTCCTCCTTTTGATATATAAAAGTTTGAACATCTTATTGCTCAAAATAGATTTGAAAATAATGCCACAAAAACCCATTGAGAGGCTAATTGGTAAGCCGATTTCACATCCATAGTCTCTAACTTATCCTTCACAGTCACTTATTTCAACATTGGGTATGATACATTTCTTTTGAAAATCAACTACAAAACAATTTTTGCATGACAACTTCTACAGAGAGAAAAGCACATCAGACATGACATAAATAATATAAACTCAAACATGCATAAACAAATTAAATTTGAGCGGAATTTTGTATAGCAGATACTTTCTTTCAACAACCCAAATCTTGCAAGTTTGCGCCCAGTGCACCTTTTTGCATCACACTGTCCAAAATCCTGAGTCAACAACATCAAAACAATGATGGTAATTGATGCAAACAACCATTAAAAAAAGAAAAGAAAAAGGCCAACACCATTTTAGATCAATTTTTATCACGATAATAAGCAAAACCCAAGAATGGTTAAAAATGAAAACTCAAGATCACAATAACTTGACCTTGCTAGGCAATTAGCATTTTGATAGACAATGATTCCTGAGCAATTTCGAACAATGGAAGTCATCTATCCATAGAAGCGACATTTTGAGAAAAAGGCCAATTATTTTTTAAAAAAGAAAGAGCAAGTTAAAGATGTCATCCAGGATTTGATCAACCAAAAGTTTCCCAGCACAAATTCTATCAACACATAACAATGTCAATAACAGCTAGCAAAAAAGAAAAATGAAAATATATTATTAAGGGGAAAACGTAGCAGAAAAAAATACACACCCACATAGCAAGTTGAATTTTAGGAACATTTGGGTCCTCTTCAGGAGCTGCAACCGGAGAAGAAAAAAAAAAGTAATTACCACAGCGGCAAAACATCAAACACCTGACATATCCAAACAAAAATTATAGAAAAAGAGAGATCAAGGGAAGTAATTAAAAAGTGGTTATGGAACTGTACGTTGATCATGTGGGAGAGAATCATCTTCCCTGGAAAAGCAGAGCAAAAAGAAAAATGTCTTAGAAGATGGGTTAAAGTAGAAATGATTTAAAAGTGAATTGGAAAACGGGAATGGTTTGAAAATTACCTTTGGAATTGACGGTTTCTGCTTGACTGTCCCCGAAGAGAGTTATGGGTTTTGAAACGCCGGGGCTTGTTGTGACCCATTCCTTCTTTGTTCGTATTTTAGCACTGAAACAACTGAAAATCGGCGAGAAAGAGTGGTGATTGCCGCGCTTTGACTTTTTGATTTGGTTCGGCGTGGCGGATCGGTGAAGGCGGCCGCTTTTACTAGTTCTCCAGGCGTGGCAGAAAAAAAAGGAGACAGCTAAAGACAGTGTACAAAATTTTGAAATAAAAATTGACGTAATTAAGCTCGATAATTTCATTCTCAATCTAATCGATAATTTTTCTGTTAAAAAGTTATGCTGAAAAAATATTATTGAACTGCTTAGAGTACAAAATTATAATAAGATAAAATAAAATAAATATTATAAATATGATAAAATTAAATAATATTTTATATTTGATAAGTGTAAAAATTAAGATAAGATAAATTTATTTATTAGTAAAAAATTATTCTTTTTTAAAGTTTATATAATTTAAATTATTGATATAATTTTTAAGAGTATAATAAAATATGTAAGTTCAATCTTATAAATTAAAAATAATCTTCTCTATTTTGAGAGGATTAAATTATCTTATGCCAAAAGAATTATTAATCTTTGGTGCAATCCTATCATTTTTTTATATCTAAATTAAATATTATATAAAATAATTATCATCCTATCATACCCATCATCTTATATACTAAACATTACTTTAATATAAAATTATTAAATATTGTGCATTAAAAATATATTTGATACATAATATTATGATAGAATAAGATAAAATAATATTATAATTAGGATTAGATTAAATAATATTATCCTATTTTATATTTAATGTGTATAGATAATTTATTTATTGGTCAAAATTATCTTTTCTCAAAATTTATACAATTTAAATTATTGATATAATTTTTAAGAGTATAATAGTACATGTAAATTTAATATTGTGGATTAAAAATAAGTTTTTTTAATTTAGAATGATTGAATCATCTTATACAAAGAGATTGAATAATCCTTATTATACTCATATTCTTTTTTTAAAAATATAAACCAAACATAATATTAGATGATTATCATCTTATCTTATTTATCATCTTATATACCAAACATTATTTAAAGGTTTTAAGTTTTAAGGAAGGTAAATAATGTGACATATATTTTTAGATATATTAAATTAAAAAATTAATTAATTAAAAAAATTAAATATGTGTCAATTTTTTAATCTCATTTATAAAGTTAAAAAATTTTAGTGATAATAAATCAAAGAAAATTTTAATTTTTTGGACTTTAATTGAGGTTAACAGTGTGACATATATTCTTATGATTTATTAAAAAAATAATTGAATATATATCAATTTTTATCATTGTTTGTAAAATTAAAAATTTTTATTATGTATTAAATAATTTTTAATTTTTAAACTTTAAAGAAAGTTAATAGTTTTACATATACTCTTATGATATATTAAAAAATTAATTAAAAAAATAAATATGTATCAATTTTTTTAAAACTCTATTATTAAATTAAAAAATTTCAATGATAGTGTATCAAATATTTTTTTTATTTTTTTAGTTTTTATTATTATTAATTTTTTTCATTTTTACTTTTTTGGAGATATTGTTATTTATAACAATATATTATAATTAATTTTTTTATTATTTTTAATTAAGACCCAAATTGAAGCTTCAATTAATTGGCATTTGATTGCGAATTAAGATATTTTTTAATTTTTTAAAAAATACAATATATAAAATCCTCAAAAATTACAAAAAAAAAAAACAAAATATATCACCAAAATCTCATTGAAAAAATAAATAAAAATTTGCATTAATTAATGTCTTAATGTATAGATTCGTGGACCTACCGTTAGATATATATTAAATGAGTCACAATCAATCCTTTTTGTTTATGTATAATTGATCACCTGATCGAATCTGTTCCTTTTAAATAGAAGTCCCAAGATTGACTTAGATATCTTTAAATAGTATATTCTAATTCATGAAACCAGATTTAGGTTTAAGATTACGGTTATGTGTAAGGAAGATTATAGCACCCTTACAGCGCCTATTAAAAGATGGTACCAGTTTAATTTCAAATTATCTAAACCTTAAATATGTTTATATTTACAAAAATATTTTAATATTAAAAATTAATCTTAAAATTATCTCAATAGTTTTAGTAGCAATTTAAGATAATTCTTTCAAATCAAGAGTATTCATGGAGATTAGTATCCCATTTTGAAGAAACTTTGTCGTCAGATTTATTAATGTATTTTATTTAAAAAAATTAGTAAAATCCTCTAATAGTTTTGTAAGATTTACTTTAAGGCAGATCTTTCAATAGTTTGGTGAGATTTTATTTAAAATATATTTATAAAATTTTATTTTTTTTGAAAAATTCATTAAATCTTCCAATAGTTTAGTAAGACTTAATTTAAGAAGTAATCCTCCAATAATTTGGTAAAATAAAAATATTTCTCTTGAAAACTGATTTATAAAATTTTTTAATAGTTTGGTGGGTTCCATAAAATTTAAATCCATGAACAACCTTCTAATAGTTTGACGGATTCATGAATTTATTTGAAAAGATTTTTTATTTTTATTTTTTATTATTTTCTTCATTAAGAATTTTCAAAAAATATTTAATAAATATTAAGTTACTAAATAAAAATAAATAAATAATAAAAACAAGTAAAATAAAATGAATGAAAAAAACTAAAAATAAAATAAAAAAACTTAAAGTATAAAAATAAATAAAAAGTAAAATTAAAAATTAAAATTAAAATAGAAAAAAAACCTACGATCGATTAGGTCGAACCACAGGTGGTGCGTGGATCCTATTCAGGCTATGTGCGGATCTACCTACTCAGAAATGACATTGTTTTAGAAGGCTAAAAAAGCTAAGTCTTACATTTTCCCTTCAGAAGTCCCAGTCTCCTCTCTCTCTAGCTTTAAATGCTCTGACATCTCTTTAGAAAAATCAAGAACATTCAACCAGAAATTGAAAATTTTTGTCAATTTTTGGAAAAGTTATCGGAATCCCACTGAAAATTTCAAATCTCACTGAAAAACTCAATCGAAAAGTTCAAAAATTCATCCCCAAACCTTGATTTTCCTAGATTTTTCCACAATTCTTCAAAATTTTCCAAAAATCCAACCTGGGTCCCTGAAATCCAAAATTTCAATCCCAACGTCCTAGAACAAAAACTAGAAATCCAAACCCCTCCCAATCATCAAAATCTTAAATCTAGAAACTCCAAAAACCAAAGTCTCAAAAACCTAGTGCCCAAAAAAGTTTTTAGAACACCAAGTTCACCCTTCTTAAAAAATCAACCGTGTGTTATTCAACTGGTCCTTTGTTCAATTTATAATCACCCTTAGGAGAGTTTGTAAGGATTGGACAGAACCAACCCATGCTTGAATCTTGGGATTGGATTCTACCCAAACTTGATATTAGGTCTAAATTCTTGTTGATTTTTCTAGATTGAACAGAAAATCATTTGATTTGGTTCTGGTTGACTATACAGACTTGATTCCCTTGATTCGGCTAATTGGAAATTCAGTTTCCTAATTCTCGTTATTGATTGAATGAAAGGAAAGAGAGAAAAAATAAAATAAAAAGAAAAAAGTAATGATAATAATAATAATATAATATAATATAATATACCATAATATTATAATAATAATATATAATATAATATAATATAATATAATCACAATATAATATAATATACTATAATATACTATACTAATAAACTATACTATAATAATAATATAATATAATATAATATAATATAATCACACTATAACATAATATACTATACTATAGTAATATAATACTAGTAATCAAATTGGCCCGATAGATCCCAAACACATATGGGTGTCTACAGTTACTTCTCTTTGCACATCTTTGTTATACAAGGATGATGCAAAGACCTAGACATCCATTCTATCTCGGTCCAAAAATTAAAGTCAAATTAGTAAGCATATATGACTGGGACTGAGCTGCAAATCTGAAAAATTATCTAGACTGAGTTGAGATCAAATGATTGATATTAAACCACTAGTCTGGAAAATGATTTGAACTAGGCCAAAATTAAACGACTAGGATTGAACCACAAGTCACAAAAAATGATCTGGACTAAGCCAGAATCAAATGATCGGGATTGAACTACAAGTTAAGAAAATAATCTGGATCGAGCCAAGATCGAATGACTAAGATTAAACCATAAGTTTGGAAAATGATTTGGACTGAGCCAAGATCGAGCGACTAGGATTGAACCACAAGTTTGAAAAATGATCTAGACTAAGCCGAAATCGAATGACCAAGATTGAACCATAAGTCTGAAAAATGATCTAGATTGAGCCTAAGATCGAGCAACCGGGATTGAACCATAATTCTAAAAAATAATCTACACTGAGCCGAGATTGGAAATAAGAGATAAGTGATAATGCAATGATGCAAATGCATGTCATAACTAGGATGCAATGTAAACACAATGTATGCAGGGCAAATGCCATGAAATCCTAATTGAGGTAACAAAGTTCTCAAGACTTCACCATTCTTTCTTAGCTTCTCAATATTAACAATCTCAGAACAAATTGTCAACTAATCCATATCATTATCCTCATTTGCTCATAACTCATAGGTCATGCCAATCGATCCATCATTATATTCATCGTCGGATCACCTTGTTTGCCCTTTTAAAACATTTTCTCAAGCTTTTTTCACTCATTTCATCTTGGATTTCTTTCAAAAGAATGAAAAATATTTTAAAAATAGTGTCATCCATTTATTTACCATCATTTAAATTAGTGACAGATATGATATTTTTCCTTGATTCATTTAAGGGATGTAAATTTGATAAAGGATAAAAAAAAATGGGTCTTTATTATTAAGAATAAATATTGTCAATAACAAATCAAAATTGAATAAAGGCAAAATATTTTCATTATTCAAATGGCATATCAACATCCAAAATAATGATTATTTAGACAATTTTGAACTCCAACTCAGAATTCTCTTTCAAAAACATATTCCATCAATATCCTCAATCATTAAGCCAATAATCCTCATTCCTGAGGCCCTCATATGAAGTTATTTTTCTAAGTTTTCATTTTTACTTAAATTGCCCTTTTGGGTTTTTAGTTTAAGTTTCCCTTTTTCTCCTTTCTTTTTTTTTTATTTTTCATTTTTGTTTTTAATTTTTTATTTTTTTTGCATGCCTTTTTCTCATTTTTTCTTTTCATTTCTCTTTCCCTTTTATCCATCAGTGACATTTTGATTAAAGTCCTAAATAATTCAGTGGCAAATCTACCTTAATTCAATTCATGATTCCCCAATTCGAGTACTCACATTCAAGTAAAATGAACTTTTAAGAGATGTAATGTAGGCTAGATGATGGATTATCAAAGAAATAGATAAAACAAGCCCAATTGGTATTTAAAAAGTTATCAAACCAAGAATCATTTTTTCATGTAGAGCACCTTGACATGTTGTCCCATCAATTTTTTCTTTTTTTTTTTTCTTTTTTTCATCATTTTTAAAGAAAAACTTGAGCACAAAAAGGCTTTGCCCCTGAAATAAACAAGCTTTTCAAACTTTGCCCCCAATATGAGGGTGATTCTTAGTTAAGATTTTTTTTAAAAAAATTTCAACAGGCTCAAATGGGATAGTAAAGGATAATTTTACTTTTTTTTAAGTATAAAAGAAAGATGACCATTTTTCATCTCGAATATGAATACTTTCAATGGAGAACATTTATTGACTAAAAGCAAATTTGTGAATGAAAAATTACAAATATCATATGTTGCATCATTTTTGAAATTTTTTACCAAATTTGGCTTCTTTTTATTCAATAGTTCTAACAAATCAACAATCTCCATCTATCAATCAAATCATCATGAATGATGTTTTCAAAATCAAATATTGAATTATCATCATGATTGTTTGAATATTCATTATTTGAAATCAAAGAATGGATATGAAAAAAAGGTATGAAAAGGTAAGAGTAAATAATGGTGATTCACACAAAAAAAAAATGTCATGAAAAGGTATTAAATCTGTCACTTTTATTAAAATGATAAAAAATAAGATGAAATCTAAGTACATAAAAAATATCCATATTCTTAAAAAATCTTAAAATGATAATTAGTTTTAATCAGCCTTCCCAAAATCATACTCTTTGGTGATTAGGTATTGGGTTACCACTAACATTAGGTGTTGTGTTTCCACTAGTGTTGAAGCTTATCAACCCTTCTTTAATAAGATTTCGCACCTTATGTTTCAAAGAGATAGAATTTTTTGTAGAATGACCAACCACCTCATAATAGTAGTCACAGTTAGTAGTTGAATTATACCATTTGGGATAGAGAGGTTTAAGTTGTTTTGCGAAAATGAAAGAAATCAAGTGGTTTATGTAAAGCTCTTGGTGCAATTCTGTGTAGCTCATGAGAATAGGATCAAATGTAGGTTTTTCGTGATTCTGAGATTCTCGCACACCACTTGTTGGGGTAGTTAGACAAATAAAGGGCGTATTTATGGATGGATAAGAGGTTGCATAGTTGATTAGTAGGGTGAAGCAAAAACATGATTTACAGTCAAATGATATGTGGATAGATCGACTGAAGGCAGTTTTTGAATTGCTGCCCTTCGAAACTCATAACTTGAGTCTCACTTTCTTTTTTCTTGGGTATCTTCTTAGCAGTAGGGGATTCTCCCTATTTCAATTTACCATTTTTTATTGCATTCTTAATGATTTTACTCAAAATCACCATATTAGTAAATTTTTTTATTGCATTCCCTATCATTTTCTCATAGTATGACTACTTTAAAGTGTTAACAAACAACACTATTATTTTTGCTATTAGTGGTGGTTACACTTGAGCAACGATATCCCTCTACCTTTGGGCATACTCTTTGAAAGACTTAGATGCTTTCTTATCCATACCTTATAATGAAAGGCGATCAAAAGCCATATCTATGATGTAACGATATTGGTTGATGAAAGATTAATCAAATCTGTAAGCTTTTTAGGTGAGATAGTGATCCAAGATTGGGGTGAATTAGATTTCTCCAAATTCTTCCTAAACAAATGATTTTAATATAATTGAATGAAAATTAAAATAATAAGCACTTTCGATGAAAATATAATGCAAACAATAACAATTAATGAATCTAAAATCAAATATAAACAACAATAAATTACAAAGGAGATAGGGATAGAGAAATTAAATACAATGATTTATAGAGGTTCAGTCCTTCTTCACAATGCACCTATGTCCTCTCTTATTAGTTGCCAGACCAAAGCTTCAATCACCTATTGAAGAAAAACTTTTACAAGATACAAACCTATGTTGTATTAAATTTTTATCTTTTTCTCAAGGCTTAGATAGCAACCTTTACCCTTACAATATCAAGAGGATACCTCACATCTTGCTTACAAGATAACCAAAATAAATTTTTGCAAACTAAAATACCTCTCAAGGTTGAGTGTTTGCCTAATAAAGTACAAAGAAAATGATGAATGAAACACAAAAATATTTTGGAAACAAGAAATACAAAGGATATTGAATTTAAGCTTTAAAAACTCTTGATTCTAAGAGAAAATGAAAAGATAACTTGTTAGCACTTGCTCTCTTGCTTCATTAACCTTTTTAGTATGTTGGAATGGCCAATATATAGAGAAAATAAAGAACTAGCCATTGGAGATGCTTGGGAGAATAAAATAGCCATTGGACACATTTTATGCATGACCTAATCGATCTTTTCCATGAGAGAATCGATTGGTTCCTATTTTGAACCAATTCATGCTTGAAAATAGCCTACCTGATTGATCCTTTTATGTAGGGGATTGATTGGTTAAGGGTGTGATCAATCCCTACATAAGGTGATCGATGCGTTCTTCATGTTTTTGACCTAAAGAGCTTTCTGTATAAAAAATCAATCGATCATTTCTAAAAGGGATCGATCATATCCATGCTGGGTGATAGTCTCTTATTTTGCACTCTACTTACTAATTTGATTATATCTTGAGTTATATAAATCCAAATCACAAACCGTTTGAAGATTTAGAAACTAGACTTAAAGGCCTTTCTATCTATATAAAGTTCATAACCTAATTCACCATGTATGAATTATAGTGAATTTTTAAATCTATCCCTTGTGCAGTTTTTAGACAACTATAGAGTGTATAGTAAAAATTCAAAATCTTTTCTTAGAAAATTTTGATTTTGATTTTGTTTAATCCATTATAAAGTAGACTTAAAGAGTTTTCCAACCATATAAAATTTAAATATTAAAACTTTGTGAATTAATACAGAAAAATAAAAACAAGTTCAATGTTGAAAAACTTTGTTCTTGTAAAATAACTTTCTTAAGTTAATATATTTCTCAAAACTAATATTATTAAAATTGTATTAAGTCCAAAATGAATAAGTTCACTTTAAAAACAACAATTGGACTTTCATTTAAGCTCAAATAAATAATCTTTAAAAGATAGATTTGGTTTGAGAAATATGAAAACAAAGAAAGGTTTGTTTATATTTTGAAAAACATATTGTTTATTTAGTACCAAAATATAAAACTTAAGAAAAATACTAGATAAATCTTTTTCAAAATCTTGATCAAGCTTATTTAGCTTAATGTTTTGTCATTTCAAAATAAAGATCAATTCAAGGCTAACAATCTCCCCCTTTTTGATATGACAAAACTTAAAGATAAATTTGCTTGATGAAAAACTTTTTTTAAAACATTTAAGATTTTGAAAAACATTTTGGAAAACTCTCCTTTAAGCAATCCATGGCAAAACTCCCCCTTAATTTACGCATCCTAATCCAACACAACTCAACAAACATATGTTTATCAAATATATCAAATAAGCACAATCAAACATATGCATATCAAGCACAAGCAAATTTGTCCATATGATATTTTTTCTCTTTTTTGTCATAGCAAAAAAAATGAGCATATTAATGAGTAAATAAACATAAAGAGGTATCATTAACAAATATATTCATAAAATATTTCTATTCCTTTTTGTTTATACTCTTTATACCAAACGTTTAAGCTCCTATATCTATTGCTATAAGCATACAAAAAGAAATATCTCTAAACTTTCTCCCCTTTTTTGTCATTTCAAAAGAAAGAGAGATCAATTCAAGGCATAAAACAAAGTGCTTGATACCAATAATATCAAGAGTATTTTGAATGCATGTAATCAAATGTAATATGCATAATAAAGTTCACATGCATGTATTCAAGCACAAAAGTATAGGTGTATCCAATTTTAACATTTTAGCACAAGTCATCAAATTTACTATATGAAATTTATGAGCAAATGATAATTAATGATATGCGATATACTCATAAATCATGTTAGGATAAGATGTGCTTAGAACTCAAAACATCAATAGTAATTAAGCATAAAATCAAGCACATGCATACAAATTCATATCAATTGTTAAGGATACCAATTGTTAAAGATACGTCATCAAGAAGCATACCAATTGTTATCATAAAACAAATCAAGCAAAATTATATTATAAGATTTCTCCTCATTTTCAAAATAAGGATTAATCAATATAAGGCATACACAATTTTGCATAAAAGGTACAAGTTATATCAAAGATAGGCACATAAATAAGTGTTCACGAAAGTTAAAAAAATTTTAACAATTTTGATACCAATTGTTACCAATTTTATTCAACAACTTTCATAGAGCATACATACTTCAAGCATATGAAAGATTTATTCCATACATGCATAAGTGATAATAGTAATCTTTTATAAGCTATCATATCCAAATAAGAACCAAAAGCTCATATGTATTTAATAAAGCGTGAATATTAAATGAGTAATAAGGTTTAATTATCATCTTGTCATAATAAAGATTACTCAAGCATTTTTCAAACATGATGAATACATAAGCTATAGCAAAGAAATAATGAAAGCATAATTATTCAAATATATACCTATTTATTTCAATGCATAAGAATGAACTGAATCTAAACATATGCAAATATCTAAATATATATTTCAATCAAAATCATACAAGCATATGCAAAAATATTTCAAATTACATACACCAATATACCAAAAAAAATGCAAATCTTTAGACACAATTTGGTATATGCTATCTCAATAGACTTAATCAATGAACATATATATAAAATTTTAAAAATGTAAGTTCATAATCCATGAGTTAAGGCAATTGAAAGATAAAAAATCAATATATTCAACACATATCCATGTCCAAAGATGCAAACAAATATTCATGCAATAAAAACTATTAATCAAAGCAATTAAAGAACTAGGCATGAATATTAATAAAAGTGAATTAATCAATCCAAGCTTTTAACAAAGTTAAGACAAATTCTATCAAGTAGCTTAATGGTTAAGTTGTGCAAAGTGTTCACAAATTCAAACATAATATCTCATTTTTGCACATATTAAAGCAAGCATTTATGAAATCATGCATTAAACATTATAAATCATAGACACATAGCATAGATTCAATACAATTACTTCTATCTTTATCAAGCTATGTTGTTGTGCTCATTGTAGTTGAGTGGGGCTTTGAATCCTCCATTCTACATCATTTGAGCTAGTGTTTTATATACTTGAGCTTGATTGATAAGGATGACATGCTTTGCTTACTATACTTAAAATTCTAAAATATAGGCTCATTCATGCTCATTTCAAGTTCTCCTAGCATAGACTTAGAAAAATTTCTTGACAGAGGATTTTCATTAGAAGCATTAAAAAATCAATTGATAAAAATGTTACCAATTGTTAGAAAACAATTCCAAATTCTAAGTTATTATAGGCAAAAAAAAATTTATTCACTAAGCACAAGTTACCAATTGCAAGGGAGATATATACTTAAGCTAGAGGTCATATATCAATTTAAACATCAAATAACACAAGAATGAAACTAAAGTAAAAGTTCTCATGTAATGTGAAAAAATCAAACCTTTTAGATCATTCATGAACACAAGATAGACATATTCAATATTCATATATATTCAATAAATCACCAAGGAATATGTCAAAATAAATTTTAAGCCATATGAAAACTAAAAACTCAAAGAAGACATATTTATCATCAAGAACATATTTAAGAAAATTTTAGCACAAAAGCATAAATATGTCTATACAAATTATAGGCCATAATTAGCAATGACTTAAGCTAAAAATAAGCATCATAAGAAATTCATTTACTTATGTCATGTTGCAAGCATGTCAAGTAAAGATAAATAATATTTATCACATAAGCATACACTTGACAAAAACAAATAGAAGAACTAATAACATATTTTATTTATAAACAAGTAGTTTATCATATTTAAAATCACAAATCAATAGATATATCAATTGAGCACAAAGATCCAAAATATTTTATGAAATCAATAAAACATTTAAGCACAAAAATAAGTATATTTCATAAAATATTTTCACAACCAAGAGATAAGCAATTCAAGCATTTTAAACTACAAGTATTAAGGTCAAATTGAATCAATCCTCATATGAGCACATATCATGACCAAACACATAAATGAATAAAAAATCAATATATATCTTTTAAGCACATAAAGTTCATCAATTCATCAACACAAGAGAAGAAATAAATCTTAAATTCATAAGGATAAAGAATTAAAGCATAGTTCAAGATTATTTAAAAAAAT
Source organism: Durio zibethinus (assembly GCF_047325235.1). Taxonomy (NCBI): domain Eukaryota; kingdom Viridiplantae; phylum Streptophyta; class Magnoliopsida; order Malvales; family Malvaceae; genus Durio; species Durio zibethinus. Next base: position 16,295,092 of record NC_143185.1, read on the forward strand.
TAAAAGATGAACAATCAAACATCAATATTTATGATTTAAGCACAAGATGATCATCAATTTTTAAAATCACAAATCAAGAGTTAAAACAATTATATCTAACACAATCAAGTTTAAAGAATTCATAAGGAGCAAGTATTATGAACAAATTAAGTAATTTTAAACAACATGATAATAAAAGCATGTTCAACAATTACAAATTAATATGCATAAAAATCACAAAAATTATTTTCATCATGCTAAAATCATTTAAACAAGTATGTTTATGCAAAATATCATAGGATAAATCATTCAAAGCTTAATACGTCTAAGATTTTGATTTTTACACTTTAAAACTCATCCTTGCTTAAAATATATCTTAATAAATCTCAAAACTAGTCAAGCTTATTTTTAACCAACTTGAATCATTCCAACAAGTTTCAAATGACAAAACAAAGTTGTTCAAGTGATCATTTGGAATTAAAAACAAGAAAATAAAAAAGTCAACTCTTAATCCTCATATTTCCTTGAAAAAAGCTATTAAGATAGGTAAATATGTTTAAACACACATTTAAGCTCTTCAAACCATTTAGAAAAGTTTTATATCACACATTCAAAAAGTCCAAATGATTTTTATGCCTATAAATGTTCAAAAACAAGATTTGATATTTTAAGCTCTAAAATCCTTTGAAACTTGTATGTAACATATATGAAAATTTTAAACCATTGCAAGTTATAAAGATATCTTTGTTTGAACAAGTTTAAATTATTGAGTTCAAGATATTTAAATTCATTTTGCAATTAAAACCTTGCTAAAACAAATTTTCATATTTTAAGACTTGATTTTAGCAAAAATTATTTTCAAAGCAAAACATAAAGTCTCAAAATCATTAAACTTTGAGTGCTCCCCCTAAGTTTGTGCATAATTATGAAGACAATCAAGCACCCATAAATAATCACACCAATAAAAAAAAATTCATCAACAAAATTATGCTCAAGCAATTTAACACCACAATTAATTTTAACAAGCAACTCAAACATACCTAAAAGCAAAATAAATGCATATTCAATTCAAGCTCATATTTTCTCAAGATTATGCAATATATGTCTTGTTATCAATGTCAACCAAATTTTGCAAAATCAATCAAGCATTCAAATTTTATCAAGAATAGGTAACTAAATTCAAATTTCCTTCAAATAAAGTTTAGAGGTTACCTATCTCTCAATTGTGTGTCTAGAGTTCCAATATTCAATCTCACATTTTAGCTTCTTATTCTAGCACACCTATAAGAGATTTTTTCATTTAATTTTTGGTGCCCAAATTGCTTTAAGTCCTTGAAAATTAGTCACCAAATCTCTTGTTCCTTTTGGAACCCACACTTGTTTAATTCTAAATGAAACTTTTGTCTTTATAAGACAAGTATGGATAGTATGACCATGAAAATTATAAAAAATGCATTTAATCATTTTAGCACTTAAACTATTATCTAAAAACTCTTATTTTTCACTCATCAAAACATTAAATTTTTTTTTCAAATCAAAATTTTCTTTTTCTAAAATTTCACATCTAATTTGAGAGGTTTTTAAATCTATTTTTAACTTTTCATTTTGTTTTTCCAAATCATTCTCTGTACTCATTAAAAATTCATTTTCAACTTTTAATTTTGAAATATTTTGTTATGTTTCAAATGCATATTTTCAAACTCAATTACTAAATTATTGTAAGCATATTGTAACTCATCAAAAGTATAAGAGTTTGAATCACAAAAGTTAGAAGTTACCTTTGGTTCCTCAATAGCCATGAGACATGATGGATGTTGGTTGAAAATTTATCTTTCATGTAGGTCATCCAAATTTTTTCATATCTTTTTTGAGGTTGAGCATTTTGAGACCAAGTTGAAGTTGTAATCATCTAAAACTCCATAGAGAATGCACTTGGCCTTTGCATCATCTATTATTTGCTTTATATATTTTGCATATTTGGAATGAGTATTAAGTTCTTTTTTTATCACATTCTATACTCAAAAATCTTAAGCCATAATGAACACTGTTATATTTATTTTTCATTCATAAAATTTAAATTTATCAACCATAGGAGCTTTGAGGACTTTCTCACCATCTTGAAACCAAAATTGAGCCATATGATCTTTATTTAAGGTGGTTAAATCTATAAAAAGAGACAAAAGCTCTGATACTAATTGTTAGCTTTTTAGGTAAGATGGTGCTCCAAGAGGAGAGTGAATTAGATTTCTGCAAATTCTTCCCAAACAAATGATTTCAATATAATTGAATGAAAATTAAAATAATAAGCACTTTTGATGAAAATATAATGCAAACAATAACAATTAATAAACCTAAAATCAAATATAAACAATAATTAATTATAAAGGAGATAAGGATAGAGAAATCAAACACAATAATTTATAAAAGTTTGATCCTTTTTCACAAGACACCTACGTCCTCTCTTTTAGTTGTTCACACCAAAGCTTCAATCCACTATTAAAGAAAAACTCTTAAAGATATAAACCTATCTTGTACTAAATCTCTATCTTTTTTTCAAGGCTTAGATAACAATCTCTACCCTTACAATATCAAGTGGATACCTCACCTCTTGCTTACAAGATAACCAAAATAAATTTTTGTAAACTAAAATACCTTTCAAGGTTGAGTGTTTACCTACTGAAGTACAAAAAAAATGATGAATGAAACACAACAATATTTTGGATATAAGAAATACAAAGGATATTGAATTTAAGCTTTAAAAACTCTTGATTCTAAAAGAAAATAAAAATATAACTTGTTAGCACTTGGTTTCTTACTTCATCAACTTTCTTAGTGTGTTGGAATGGCCAATATATAAAAAAAATAAAAAGCTAACTATTAGGGATGCTTATGAGAATAAAATAGCCATTGAATGCTTGAGAAAGTAGCTGTTGGACGCATTCTGAGCATGACTCAATCGATCCTTTCCATGAGAGGATAGATTAGTTCCTATTTTGAACCAATTTATGCTTGAAAATAGCATACCTGATCGATCCCTTAATGTAGGAGATCGATTGGTTAAGAGGGTGATCGATCCCTTCTTCATGTTTTGACTCAAGGAGCTTTCTATATAAAAAATCAATTGATCCCTTCTAAAGGAGATTGATCTTGTCCATGCTGGGTGGTAGTATCCCATTTTGCACTATACTTACTAATTTGATCATATATTGAGTTATATAAATTCAAATCATAAACCATTTAAAGATCTAGAAACTAGACTTAAAGGGCTTTCTATCCATATAAACTTCATCACCTAATTCACTGTATACGAATTACAATGAATTTTCAAACCTACCCCTTGTGAAGTTTCTAGACAACTGCAAAGTGTCTAGTAAAAATTTAAAATTTTTTCTTAGAAAATTTAGATTTAGATTTTGTTTGATCTATTAGAAAGTAGACTTAAAGAGCTTTCCAACCATATAAAATTCAAATATTAAAACTTTGTAAATTAATGCAGAAAAGTAAAACAAGTTTAATGTTAGAAAACTTTGTTCATGTAAAACAACTTTCTTAAGTTAATCTATTTCTCAAAACCAATATTATTAAAATTGTATTAAGTCCAAAATGAATAAGTTCACTTTAAAAAAAACAATTGGACTTTCATTTAAGCTCAGATAAATAATCTTTAAAAGATAGATTTGGTTTGAGAAATATGAAAACAAAGAAAGGTTTGTTTACACTTTGAAAAACATATTATTTATTTAGTACCAAAATATAAAACTTAAGAATATGTACTAAATAAATCTTTTTCAAAATCTTGATTAAGCTTATTTAGCTTAATGTTTTATCATTTCAAAATAAGGATTAATTCAAGGCTAACAAAATCCTTCCACAATCTTATGCGAGTCATATTCAATTGAACATACCACCTTACAGCAAACTCAGTTAAACTATCTTAGAACACATGCATGAACAATTTCTTGTTGCTGGTGTATGCTGCCATCTTACAATAATATATTGTGATGTGTGCAATGGGGCATTTAGTGCCATCGTACTTCTTAAATTTTGGCACTTTAAATTTTGAAAAAATTATAACATCTGGGACCAAACAAAAGTTAACAGCATCTATGGATCCATAGAAATCAATGCATTCTATAGCTCGTAACCTTTCTTCAATCATGCTCATTGTTTGATCAATCTTAGAGTCTTTTGAAGACGTAACTGTCTACAACTTCACTTTTTTTTTCTCATCCAAATTGATGATTTGGATGGGTTCAACTGCCTTTTTAGCGAAGATAAGATTAGTATAACTCTGAACATTCTCTTGACTATAATTTAAGAATGTGTTCTGTCGTGATTGAAAGTTTAGAGTGGCTTAAGTCTGATGTGGACCCAACCCTGAAGGATATAATGACTCAGTAACTTCATACGAAATATCTTTTTCCATATTTTTTCCTTTGTTTATCTTTTTTAGAGCTTCAAGGATATTACTTAACTTCTTCTCTATTATCTTTTGAGCATTTTCCAACCTTGCAAAGTGATTTGCATTATCATGCTCTATCTTCTTAGTTGTAGCTCAGGTGTAATACTGACGTTGAGCTATCTTTGAATCTTGATTTCTCACAATGTGCAAATTTAAAATGATGTTTATGGAACCCTCAAATTATGCATGAGAATGAATGCAAAAATAAAAGGGATGAATGCAATAAGGAGAATTTACCACATAATAATTATTATCAAAAAAAATCTTTATTGAATTAAAAGTCATTTTTAACCAAATCCAACATTACATCTATGAAAAGTTTAGAACTACTGAGAAAAGAAACACATAACTTGTCAATACTAGCTTTGCACTTCGTTAAGGAAATCTATCAATTTTTTACCATGTGCTCCCACTGGTGGCACTATTGCCTTCATTTTTTTAATCTTTTCTACCATGTTCTTGGCTTTGTAAACAACCATAGTAATTCGATCAAATAGAGACTTTAACTAGTTATGTTTCTTCACATATGCTTCCTTCATTTGTTCATATTCTTCGATCATAGCCCACATTTGAGCTTTAATTTCCACCACTACTCCATTCAACATCTGAATGTGCTCTTATGCTTTAAAGAGCATTTTATCCCTTTCTTCTAGCTTTACTTGTAATTGTATATTTTCTTGCAAAAGTTAGGCCAATTCTCGATTAGCGAATGATCGTGTTGTGTTAATGTCAATGAACAAACTCATCCATGCATCATTTCCTTATTCAAGTGCTTGGACTTCCTTTTTAGCCTTTTGTTTGTAAGTTTCAACTCTTTAGACTCTTTCTTTAGGCTAGTAAAGGACTTTGCTAGGCTATGTGGACATCAAATTTGTCCAGAATACAAAAAAAATATATAAAATATGAAATACAAAAAAAATACCAAAAATAATACAAAATACCCAAAAAATAAAAAAAATAAAAAATAGAAAAAAAAAATCGAGGATGGCAGTGGTGTCGATGCACTACCACCATGCCCTACATCAATCCCTCACCATGCCCTACCCTCCACCCCTCTGATCACCTAACCCTATCACTGTCAGATGTGGTCAAAAAAAAAATAAAAGAGGCATGGAGCTCGTGCTTACACCCCATGCCAAGCCTCATGCCTTTCTCTAAAGCACACACACGACTGGAGCTATATAAATAGAGCTCCTAGCAAAATCGAAATAGACGAAGACAGAGGAGGAGTAATGCTGCAAAAAAAATAAATTACCAAAAAAAAAACATAAAACAGAAATCACAGTCCTCATCGAATCGACGAGGAACCCAGCCCCAAGGAGGTACCTGCAACAAAAAAAGAAAGGTTATTAGTTTGAGTTTTTTTTTTTTAAAGAATAGAAAACTTTGAACCCTGATCTACGTCGATCGAGGCTATTTTCGACGAAGAGGAGATCGAATCTGGAAAGATTGCGTCGAAAGGAGCCTCCGTGAGGATTTCAAAATTTTCAATCATCGATGACCACCATCAATGGTGGCGCAGGCAGCGGTCGACGCGATGCTCCAGCGGCTGGATGGCGAGAGTGCCGAACCTCTCCCAGAGCCCTCTCTCCCTTTTTTTTTTCTCTGAAATAAAAAAGTGAGCTAAAAAGAATTTTGATTTTTATAGAAAGCATAATGGCAAAACGACGTTGTTTTGAGTATAAGACCAAAACGATGCCGTTTCAAGTGTAGAGGATCCGCGCTTTAACCTGGACCTAATCCGAGGTCTGCGCAACTGACCCGCTAACCCGACTTCTCAACGACTCTGAATCGATTTGATCAGACGGAACCGAATTGCTCCCTGGACCGGCCTGAACCGCGCCTTAGCTGGCTCAATCGAACCATGTGCTAAACTGAACCGTGTGCTGAACCGAACCTTTTTTTATCTAACCAAACCGCCATTGACCGAACCGTTGATCGGTCCGGTTTAGGTAAAAAAATCTTTTTTTTGAATTTTCTAATTTTTTTATATATTATTTTTTATTTTAAGTATTTTTTTTATATTTATGCATGGTAAGTTTTAAATTTGTTAGGATAAGTTTTTTAATTGTTTTAATAATAATAAAAATGAGAATAAGTAAGAAAATAACTAAATATATATATATATATTAAAAATGCTTTAAAAAAATAATAATAGAATAATTATTATTATTATTTTTCCTACCTAGATGTTGGAGGACATAAAAAAAAATTTTTTAAAGAAATAATTTCGCCTAGATGTTGGGGTTAATAAATTTTCATAAAAAGAAATATATAAGAAATTTTTTAATTTTCAAAAATCATTAAAATCAAACTTGCTTCGAAAATCTGCCTAAATGTTAGAGATTTTTAGAGATGTTCGTATTTTTCTAAAAACGAAACCTTAAATACTAATTCTTAATTTTCAAGATCCTAGGTTTCTAAAACCCCTAAAATCCAAAATCCCTTAAATTCAAACCCTTAAAATCCGAAACCCCTAAAATCCAAACCTTTATATCAAAACCCCAAACCCTAAAATTCAAAATCCCTTAAATCCAAACCTTTAAAATTCGAATCTTCAAAATCCTGAAACCCTAACCTTGAAAACCTCTACTCAAGCCCTTACTCAAAACATCTTAAAAATCCTCAGGACACGTGTGAAAATTTCATTTGAAGCAATTTATTCCTGAATGTCGCCTAGATGATAGGGTATTTAAGAAATTTTACTTCGTTAAGTCTTTTCACAATTTTTTAATTCGCATTAATAATAAGATTAATAAATAAAAAGTATAATAGTAAATGGGGATCTTAAATATAAACAGTCGCACCTAAGCTCTACCTAGATGTTGGAGAGTCAGGATACCAATTTATGGGCGTTGTGGGGTGCTAATCCTTTCCCACATGTAACCGACTCCCAAACCTAACCTAGTTTTTCGTAGATCAAAATTTATCTTTTTGATAAACTTTAAACCCGTTTTTATAATTTTATTAAAAGGATAAACTTTTGGGTGGCCAATCACACCCTAATAAAGATTGGTGGTGACTCCTTTTATTTCTCTCGATTTTAAAACACTTTACGTTTGACGGTCCCAAAATCGTTACGACAAGTTATCCATGGATGTAACTGAGATTTTTCTTGTTAAAATTATTTTATGACAAATATTCCTTATGATAAATCTAATAATATGAATGCATGATAAAAGAAAATGGTTAGTAAAAAAAATAATATACAAAGACTAACATACAAGATGCAAAAAGCTTACAAGTAACATAAACATCCAATCATGTGTCCTATTTATGATTTTCTAATACAAGGGAAGGCCTAGTTCTACCTATGATTGGGCTCTTAAAGTTAATTATATGCAGTTTGGATTACTTCTAAAAGGTTTTCAAATTATTCCTTACATCATTATCCATTAAGACTAGTAAGGCACCTCAATCTTCGTTCATCATAAGCTACAAGTGAAAAATGTTTAATTTAAGTGAAAGTGTTTCGCAAGCCAAAGCGAGGATATAAAATCTCATGAAGGCATAGGTACTTTACTCCCTTTTAAGGGTAGAGCTCAAGTGGAGAGCTTACATTATGCACATACAAGTGAATGACAAGTATATATAAATGAATAACTAAACAGAATATAAGCAATGAAAAAAAAAATAGAAAAGAAAAAAAATAATCTCAAATTTATTAAGTAAGACTTAGATAATAAGAAATCGTTTACTAGCTTAACTTTCGATTGTCCCCAATTGAGTCATCAAACTGTCATAACTTATGGATCCATGCACCTACTACTAGATATGGATTAGAAGAGTTATCATAAATTTTTTTGGTTTAGATGTGATTGGCCATCTGATCGAATCTGTCCCATTTAAAGAAAAATCTCAAGATTGACTTAAGTATCTTTAAATAGTAGATTCTGATCCATAAAATCAGATTTTAAGTTCGAAAGTACAGTTATATATGAGAAAGGTTATAACACCCCCACAGCATCCATCAAAAGATGGTACAAATTTGATTTTAAATTATTCAAGTCTTAAATATGTTTATATTTACCAAAATATTTAACATTGAACATTAATCTTAAAATTACCTCAATAGTTTGATAGTAATTTAAAATAACTATCTCACCTCAAGAGTATTCATAGAGACTAGTGTCTCACTCTGAAGAGGCTTCGTCATCAAATTTATTAATGTATTTTATTAAAAAAATTAATAAAGTCCTCCAATAGTTTGATAAGATTTACTTTGAGGTAAATCTCTCAATAGTTTAGTGAGATTTTATTTAAAAAATATTTATAAAACTTTATTTTTTTGAGAAAATTCATTAAATCTCCCAATAGTTTGGTAAGACTTAATTTAAGAAGTAATCCTCTAATAGTTTGGTAGGATAAAAATATTTCTCTTGAAAACTGATTTATGAAATTTTTCGATAGTTTGGTAGATTCTATAAAATTTAAATCCATGAAAAGCTTTTCAATAGTTTGGTGGGATTTATAAATTTATTTGAAAAGATTTTTTTTTTACTTTTCTTCATAAAGAATTTTTGAAAAATATTTAATAAATATTAAGTTACTAAATAAAAATAAACAAATAATAAAAACAAGTAAAATGAAATGAAATAAAAAAATTGAAAATAAAATAAAATAACTTAAAGTATAAAAATAAATAAAAAGTAAAATCAAAAATTAAAATTAAAATAAAAAAACTTGCGATTAGGTAGAGTCGAACCACGGGTGGAGTGCGGATCCTATTAAGGTTACATGTAAATCTACCCACTCAAAACTGATGCCATTTTGGAAGGCTATAAAAGCCAAGTCCTACATTTTCCCTTCAGAAGTCCTGATCTCATCTTTTTCTCTAGCCTCAAACACTCTGACATCTCTTTAAAAAAATAAAAAACATTCAATTAAAAACTAAAAATTTTCATCGGTTTATGGAAAAGTCATCGGAATCACATCGAAAAATTCAAACTTCGTCGAAAACCTCAATCGAAAAATTCAAAAATTCATCCCCAAACCTATATTTTCCCAAATTTTTTCAAAATTCTTTAAAATATTTTAGAAATCCAACCTTGGTCCTAGAAATCCAAAATTTCAATCCCAACATCCTAGAACAAAAACTAGAAATCCAAACCCCTCTTAATCATCAAAATCTTGAATCCAAAAACTCTCAAAACCAAAATATCAGAAACCCAGTACCCAAAAAATTTTCTAGAACACCAAGTTCACTCCTTCTCCGAAAATCAACCGTGTGTTATTCAACTAGTCCTTTGTTCAATTTATAATCACGTTTAGGAGAGTTTCTATGGATAAGATAGCACCAACATAGGCTTGAATCCTGGGATTGGATTATGCTTGAACCTGATTTTAAGTCTAAATTCTTCTTGATTTTTCTGGATTAAACAAAAAATCTTTTGATTTGATTCTGATTAACTATGCAGATTAGATTCCCTTGATTCGACTGATTGAAAATTCAATTTCCTAATTCTCGTTATCGATTGAAGAAAAGAAAAGAAAAAAAACAATAAAAAAAAAACAACAATAATAATAATATGTACCATAATAATATAATATAATCTACTATAATAATATAGTATAATACACTATACTAATATACTATACTATAATAATAAAAAAATAATAATATAATATAATATAATCACACTATAACATAATATACTATACTATAGTAATATGATACTAGTAATAAAATCAGCCCAATAGACTTCAAACACAAATGAGTGTCTACAATAAATGTGATCATAAAAATTTTATTAAACAAAAACAATAATAAAACTATTGCATACGAGTATGTACTTAATCAAATACAATAAATATCAATCAACTTTTAATTTTGTGATAATTACAATGTAAATGTTAAAATCAAATTTAATTTTTATGCTTATATGTTATTTTAATCAATTATATAATGATATTGTTAGAAAAAATAAATAAGAGAAAAGAAATAATATAAAAGAATATTGGGTTGAGGTGTAAAAAATATTTTTTAAAAGATAATTATGTATTTAGGATACAATAATACCTTAAAACTCTCTAAATAGATATATATATATATACTAAAAAATTTATTTATAATGAATGAACAGACACAAGCCTCTATTTAAATGGTTATAACCTTTTTATATAATCATAACCTTTATGAACAATAATCTTTTTATATTCAAATTGTTATAACAATTTGTCATATGATAATTGTTTCTGTTTAAACATAATTATTAAAAATATGAATAAAATTAATACAAAAATTAACTTTACTCATCAATATTTAAAATTTTTCTATCCAAATGTGGAATACACTTCATTCTAAACTACCAACAATTCCCCCACTAGTTTGGAATGTTAGTGCTTAATCTTTAACATTCCACACAAATAAATATTATGAATATAAGAAGGTATATTTCGATTTAAACCTTCAATTAATGTATATATCTTAAAATTTTAATGAAGTTGATGGTGTTTGTAGATTAAACCTCAACTTCTAGTATCAGAATTGAAGATATAACATATATAATATTTGTTTATTTTTCTGTCAGAGGTTTATAATCGCTTTAGCACTATTATGATTATGTGCTTATCCTATTCATAAACATTTACAAGAGAAACCATCATTCTTCTTGTTGAAGTGACACTACTTTTATGTTTATATAGGTAGAGTTTCTATTATGTCTTCATTGCTTTAGATATTTAAAACTCCATTAAGAGTATAAAAACTCATCATCCCCAAGTAATGAATCATACTAGTACTTAATAGACATATAACAATAACTTGTTTTTACCATTAAACTTTGTAATTAGAGGTTACTAATTTAAAGTTGGGTTTCCATTATTAGTGTCTAATTGTAAGGGTTTAAATCAATTCTACTTATAGTACTACTAACAAATATCTTAAAATTCAATTTTCTTTTATGGTAATTATTTTCACCTATATTGAATCTCTAATATAATCACTTTAGGCTAATATGTTCAAACTTTTCATTTTGCATATAATTTTTACGTTGTAGACATTATTGCCTCGTTCTTATCATTTTAAGAAATAGTTGGTATTAGTTGTGGCCACAACTTTATACTTATACAATTGAATAAACTTAATGAATAAACCAAACCATTTTAGTCCTTTTAAGATTTTTAAAGATAATTTTATGATTTTAATTTAATAAGTGCACTAAACTTAGTAGCTTATATAATTTGCTCATAAAATTATATTAAAATGTTATAACACTATGGTGATAATTTTAAGTTCTTTTAATTCTTATCACTCCCACCATGTGCAAGTATGTATTTTTCTTATTAAAGAATGTCTCATTTAATTATCAAGATATTATATATATTTAATCAAGCTACCATTTCATTTATCTTTTCACTATTTGGTTTTTTTTTTTTTTAATAGAAGGTTTTCAAATCTACCCTTAGTGAAAAATAACTAGCAAATATTTTAATATTTCTATACAAGTTTCTAAACTTTTATATTTTAACTCAATATAAAAATTTGCATCAATAAACAGATTTCAAATATAATCATACTTCTATACTTTCCTTTTAAGACTTTTTATGTCAATTTATAAATACTTATATGAATCTATTTCATTATGGATACTATTAATAATTTTTATTATCATGAACAAAACCATTTGCATCACCTAAATGGATCAAATAACTTTCCTTTTATTATTATAAAAGTTTTTATATTCACAAGATCTTTGAATTAATCATGGCTTCCAAAGTAAATATACTTTAAAATTTTCACTATATAAAACCATAGATGATAAATCATATATACAATCCATGAATTAGACTATATACATAATGTCATAACGTATAGATTTGTAGACCTATAGCTCGACTTGACTTTAAGAGTTGCCACCAATATTTTTTATATATGTGTGATTGGCCACTTAACTGAATCTGTCTCATTTTAAAGAATAGTCCTAAGCTTTAACTTAGATATCTTTAAAAGGAAGATTCCAATCCATAAAATCATAACTAGTTTCAAGGGTACAGTTACATGTAATAAAAGTTATAACACCCTCATAACGCCCATCAAATAATGGTACCAATTTGATTTCATATTATTTAAACCCTAAAATGTGTTTGTAATTTACCTAGTAAATTTAATATTGAAAATTGTTCTTTAAATTACTTTAATCACTTGGAAGCAATTTAAGATAATTCATTCACCTCAATTGTATTTATAAAGACTCTGACCCATTCTGAAAAGACTCCTTCATCAAATTTATTAACATATTTTTTAAGAAATCATTTTTTTGAAATCAATCAATAAAATTCTTCAATCTTTTAGTAGGATTTTATATTAATGCATATTCTCCAGTCATTTTGGGATATTTTATTTGAAAACCTTCTTTATGAAAATTTTAAAAATAAAAATAATTAAATCCTTCAATAATTTGATAAAATTTAACAAAAATTTGAATCCTCTAATTATTTGATAAGATTGAAAAATATTATTTTAAAAACCCTTTTTTTTAATTTGAAAAAAAATCAATTAAAATAGACAAAAATCATCATGCAAATAATATCATGTAATAATATAATATGTCATACAATAATCATGCAATAAAATACAATAAATATATTAATAATTATGCAAGTAAATGTTCTAATAATCATACAATAAATATATTAGCAAAAATGTATTAAATCATGCAATAAATTAAATATATTCAAAGCTAGTGTATATTCAAAGCTAGGTGTTCTCTTTCCATTTGTCTTACAAGCTGGGAAGAAGCAAGTAAAACCAAGTTCTTAAGTTTTTGCCACATGAAAGAAATCTCGAGTAGGTGGGAAAAACAGATGGTGAAATTTTTGTTACTCAAGGTGGTATAATGGGATTCGATTTATTGGGGGAATTTACTTTAAAACAAAAGCAGAAGTTGATAGCAGATAAAAATTTGGTTTAATTTTAATTCTTTCATTGATCTCATAGATGAAAAGGTCATCATTTACACAGTTCAAACCCTTCTCTCATCCTCAACAAAAAAGACCCAACTGCAAGCTATTGAACATAATCATCATCATCATTGCATTACTCAAAAACAAACACCTAAACGGCTTCCAGAAAGGCTGGTTTCTATTCAGAATCAGATTCCATATTACCCATAGCCTTTAATCCCCTGCGTCTCTGCATAAAAAAGAATACAAAGATTTCAGCTTCATATATATATATATATATATATATATATATCTATAGTGGTTATATCTAGGAATAAGAAAAAAGATAAACAAAACAAATCCAATTAATGTAGATGAGCTATCTCAAAAACCAGATTTCATGCATAATAAGTATTATTTAAGAAAATAAATGCATAAAAACATCATGCAAAAATAAACTATTTTTTTTCTTTTTCAAATTAATATAAGGAAAATAATAAAAATGGAATTAAAACAACAAATAATAAAATAGAAAAACAATAAATAAAATAAGGAAAAGAAAAAAAATGCAATAGCCAAATGGGTCAAAACTCGCGGATCTAAGCCGGGTCAAAGTTCGCTCGAAACCTTCTCTTCTCCTATTTTCTTCATAGCACTCTTAACTTTCAACAATCCCTTTTTGAATCAATCTATGCTCCTCTAATTTTGTTCTTCGTCAAAACCCAGAACCAGAAAATACCAATCCAAATCTCGATAACCAGCCGCTGTCACAACCACCATCAGTCACCAAGGTCGTTCATCGCCTTTCGTCACCTGTGAGCACCATCAGTCTGCCATGGCCAACACCACCGAAAGATTCCAAATCCTTCTAGTTCTTCTTTCTTAGTCCCTCATTCACACCGCAATACCAAAGCCAAACTAATACCCACACCCAAGCTTAGCCCTAATTTCATGCAATTGATCCCAAACCTTAAAATCGATTTTCTGTCAATAGAATGGCGTTTACTCTTGTTGTTGAATTTTTTATGTATGTGCAATTGCTTGTGTTTTTTGTGATTGTTGATATGCGTGGACTGATTTTTTTTACTTGGATTTTTCTGGATTGGAGATTTTGAAATTTTGGGCTGATTTCTTATGGTTAGTATATGGGTGTGCTGGGTATTGAGTTTTTTGGGAATTGTTTCTACTGAATTGGAAATTGCTTGGGGAATGGCGGGTTTTCTGGGTTGATCGTTAGGTTTTGTTTCTGGAATTGGCTTGGGTTTTCTAGGTTGGAGATTGGTTTTCAGAATATGCGAGACCAATTTTTCTGTTGATTGAATTTGTGTTCTCTGCTTTGATTACTGCTCTGTATCAACTCCTGGAAATTGAATTTGACTGATGTTGTGGCTGATAATTGCTTGGTAGGAATTCGAACTTGTGTTCTGGTTTGTGTTCACTACTAAATTTTTGCCTGAACTTCTTTTGTTGAATTCCATTTGGAAACTGCTTGTAAATTACTTCTTTTTAATCAACTTACTTGCTTGATCGATTTGCTTTCTAGATCGCCTGTAATTCAACTTTTTTCCAAATCCAAAACTCTTCACAATTTTTTTTTAATCTCATTGTCCTCTATTTATGAAACTATGGTGCTGAATTTATAAGGATTTTTGTTTCAAATTCAACAAAAGTCCCCATTTAAAGGAGTTTCAACTCCATTTTAATTCAAATTTCAGACTTTGGGTTCAACCAAAACTTTGTAATCCGAAAGAATTCCAATCCTTAACCAATTCGGTTTTACTTTAACTATTTTTTAAATAATAATAATAATAATAATAATTTTCAACTAAATGTAATACTAAAAATAAATAAAAAAATTTAAAACCTAATCTTAAAATATAAATTGATCTCGGATTAAAATGGAGTGTTTACAATTACTTTTTTTTGCATTTTTTTTTGTGAAACAGAAATTTTACAAAGACATAGACATTCATTACGTTCGGATTTGATAAAAACAAAATCTAGAGATTTTCATTTACAATAAAAATTCGTAATTCGTAACTAAAATTTAAAAGTTTGCAACTGAAAGTTTAAACACTCGTAATTTAAAATTAAAAGATTTTCAACTTGAAGTTTAGAAGTTCGTAATTAAATTTAAAGATTCTCAATTTAAATTTAAAGACTTGCAAAATATTCAAGGTTTTCTCAAAAGTTTAAAGATTTGCAAAAATTTAAAGATTCATAAAGAATCAAAGATTTGCTAGAGATTTAAAGATTCGTAAAAATTCATGATTCACTAAAATCTTTTATATTTGTAAAAAATTTAATGATTACAAAAAATTTAAAGATTTGCAAAGATTTCAAATATTCATATTTGATTTAAGATAACGATTCAAAAGATTGCAAAAGATTTAGGATTTAAAAAAAATTCAAGATTTGCAAAGAATTCAAAGATTTGTAAGAATTTCAATTTCACAAGAATTATCAAATTCATAATAATTTTCATATTCGTAAGACTTCGCAATACTTTTTCTTTTTTGCAAGAATTTTAGCTTCATAAGAATTGAAAAGATTTTTCTAGTTTCGTAAGAATTTCAGTTTCACAAGAATTTAGATTCGTAAGAATTTCATATTTGCAAGAATTCAATTCTCAAGGTTTTCAGGTTCACAAGAATTTGATTATCAAGGATTTTAGGTTCTCAAGAATTTTTAAATTTGTAAGAATTTCTTGATGATTCACATTCAAAATTCACATTCGAAATTCTTAGAGATTCACATTCAAAATTTCAAGAATTCTCATTTAAAACTCAAAGATTCTCTTGTGAAAATTCTTAGAGATTCACATTCAAATTTCCAAGATTAAAATTCTTAGAGATTCACATTTAAAATTTCAAAGCTAAAATTCTTAAAAATTCACATTCAAAATTTTAAAAATTTTCATTTAAAATTCAAATATGCTCATTTAAAATTCTTACAAATTATGTTCAGAAGTCTTATAAATCATTCTCAACATTAAAAATGCTCTTTAAAAAGACTCCACAACTTTAAAATTCTAAACATTTTCCTTATAAAATAGTTTCCTTGTTGGCTTTCCTCAAAAGTTTCAAATTTCTTCTTATTAAAAATTTCAATTTCTTATTAAAGTCAAAATTTGTATAAAATGAATGTCATGATAATGATGTAAATGCTTTCTAAATGATGCAAATACACCAATCCAGATTCTCACAATAATGCATATGCCATACTCTAAACCATGATTTAAATGTTCGCTATATGATGCAAATGCGTGTCCAAATCATGATGCAAATGCAATTATTAAAACAAAAGATTTAACTATTCACCAAATTATATACATGTATTGTGTAAACAACAATGTAAACACAATTTATGAAATGTAGATGTCACTAACATCAATGTCATAAAATTTCAATTAATTGTGGTAATAAGGTTCTCAAGACTCAACCATCTCATCTTATTCTTTTTTAACTTCTTAGCACTAATCATTTTAGAACAAATTTCGTCCACTGATCCTTATTATTTCTATCATTTGATCAGAACTCATAAGTTACGTTGACCAATCTATGACCATATTCATCACTTCGTTATCCTATTTGCCTTTTTAAATATCTTCTTAAGCTTCTTTCATCTTTTTCATTTGCTTTTTTTTTTGCCCATATCATTTTGGATTTCTTTTCAAAGGAATACAAGAATCTTTTATGAACATAATCATTCATTCATTATCATTTCAATTCATGACAAATATAATGTAATTGTATATTTCCTTGATTTATTATAGGGATGCAAAAATGAGATAAGACAAGATGAATTGAGAGAAAAGGTAATCAATACAAGAACAAGTTTGGTACAGAAAAAAATAAGCAAAGGAACAAATTCAAAACATGTCAATAGGATAAGTATTTGAATGGTATAACAATGTCCAATCAATGAATATTTAGACAATTTTTAACATTAATCCAAAATTTTTTTTCAAAACTCATTCCATTGACTTTCAAATCATTTTGAGTTTATCAAACTTTGCTCCAGTTTTAAGAGATCTTTAGATGTCATTGATTTTTCATATATTTGACTGCCCATTCAATTTCTAGCTCAGATGTTTTTCTACTCAAATCATCCTTTCGAATTTTCAATTTGAGTTTTCCTTTTCTCTTTTTTTTTTCATTTTTCATTTTTCATATTTTTTATTTTTTATTTTTCATATTTTTATGTTTTTTTTTTCATTTTTCATTTTTTTCCTTCATCCATTATTGATATCTCTTACACATCAATCTCTAAAACATGATAACAGATCAAGATTCCATTGCTCTATTACAAGCATGCCTTAGCTTAATATATGATCATTCAATTCGAGCATTCACATTTAATCAAAATGAACTTTTAAGGGTTGTAATGTAGGTTATAGTAAGGGGTCACGAAAGAAATGGATAAAATAGGCTCAAAACATATATTCAAAAGGTTCAAACCAAAGAATCATTCCTCATCATGTGATACAACTTGGCATTTTGCTCCATTTCACATCATTTTATTATTTTTTTATTCATTCATCTTATTTCTCACAAAAGAATTCTCATCACTTTGCCCCAGGTCATTTATGACATTCTTTTTTCTTTTCTTTTCATTTTTTTTTATCCTTGAGACCTCTTATGATCTTTTAGTTTTTATTTTTTTTTCAAATAGGTTTCTTTTTAAAGCTTACCCTATAATGTGAAAGGTGATCTTTGGTTGGAATTTTTTAGAAAAAAAATTATAACAGGCACAAAAGAAATAGCAATGAACGATTTCATTTTTATGAATGGTAAAAGAAAGATGATCATTCTTCATATCAAATGTGAATACTTTCTTTGAGGACCATTTATTGAACAAAGACAAACTCATAGATCATTTCAAGACATGTCCATTTTCATTTTTTTATGAATGATATCTGCTCACAAATTACTTTTTTTGCTTAAATAATCTCCACAGATCAATATGAATGAGTTTTCAAAATTAAACTTTAGAATTATTGTTTATCATTGTCCAAGCATTAATCATTTGGAATTTGAGAATGAATAAAAAGATACAAAAAAATAGAATAGTGATTTGGATTAAAGAGAAAATGTAATTAAAATCCATTATACTTGTCTTTTTTATTAAAATGATAAAAAATAAAATCTTAGTATGCAAAAGAAATTTTATCATTACTTTAAAAGAAATCCAAAAATGATAAACAACTTTCAACCAATTTTTTTGTATCATTTCCCAAAACTATGCCCCTGGGTAATCGAACAAAAAGTTTTTATTGATATTCAACGTTCTTGATTCATCAAAACTCATTTAGCCTGCTCGAACCAAACTTTACACCTTATGCTTGAAAGTAAGACAGATTTTTATAAAGTGACTCACATTCTCATTGTGATAATCGCATGTGACATTAATATTATACCACTAGGATATGATGGCTTCAAAAGTTCTAACTGAACTTCAGATATCATATTATTCTTGACTAATTCTGGGAATAACTCGATGTAAGTCATAAAGATAGGATCAATACGAGCTTTTTCTTGATTATTTCAAGATTTCTTCAAACTATTCACTTTATTGTTAGGCTTTAAAGCTAGTATAGTGATAAGACTAAGCCTATATGCTAGTATTTGAAAGTTGGTTAGTAAGTTGATGGATAAGCTGGTTATGAAAAAGGTTGGTAAAGAGCTTGTGCAATATTATTAACTGTAAGATAGTAAGTAAGATGAACAGATGGTGGATATGAAACATAGCTTCTGAATTGTTGCCCTTTAAAATTCATAGCTTGGGCTTCAATTTTTTTCTATTTAGGCATAATTTCTTTCTTTGTACTAGTGGTCTCTTCTTTCTTAAGCTTGCCACTTCTTATGGCATTTTCAATAATGTCTCATGAAATCACCATATCAATAAAGTTTTTTGTTACATTCCTTATCATTTTCTCATAGTAAGGTGACTTCAGGGTGCTCACAAATAACACTATAATTTTTTTTCGATCAAAGGTAGTTGACCTTAGATAGTTACATCCCTTCACCTTTAAGCTTAGTCACTTTTTTCTTCATGTTCTGTAAAAAGAGACAATCTGGAGCTAAGTTTATAATGTGTAGATATTGGGTGATGAATGCTTTAGCCAATTCTTTTCATAAATGATGTAATTTTTATCAAGCTGAATATACCATCTGGTAGCAGAGCCTGTTAAACTATCTTAGAACAGATGAATCATAAGCTTTTCATCATAAGTATGAACAACCATTTTTCGATAATACATTGTAAGATGAGTCATATGACATTTAGTCCCATCATACTTCTTAAACTTAGGGACTTTAAACTTGGGTGGAACTACCACATCAGGCACTAAACACAATTCAGAAGCATTCATGGACCCAAATAAGTCCATCCTTTCAACAGCCCAAAATCTTTCTTCTAATAGATTCTTCTTTTGAAAAGATGAGTCTTCTACTAGTTTAGAGGTATTTAGTTTCAGTTTTTTTTTTTTTTTTATTTTTTAAGATCATTAAAATCAAAAACTTAAATAAGATCAGATACATTTTCAGTAAAGATAGGATTAGTATAAGCTTGGAATGTTTTTTGGAAAACTACAGATGACATTCCTAGGTAAGCATATAGATATGTCCCTAAAAAAAAATTATTATCCTTATGCTCTTTGAAAAGTTTGAGCTTGGTATGGACTATACCCAGGTGGATATAATGGGTCTCAACATATTGGGATGGGCAATCTGACAAAGTAGGACATTTCTTTATAAGCTTTCCTTTATTCATTTATTGAGCATGCCCATGATTTTTTTTGACTCCTCCTTAATCTTTATTTGAGCTTTCTCCACCTTTTCAATTCAAATAGCCTATTCTAGCTACATAAGTTTTGTTTGAGTGTAAGTGTTTTTTGATGGAAAATAGGTTGCTCGAAATCTTTTGACGATTGAGCTAGCTTTGGACCTTTTACCACAATTAGGATGTCATGTTACTAGATGCCAAGAATCATTCTAACTTGTTATATGCCTCAATGGATAAATAAATGCATGCATTAGATATTTGATACATTACAATATATGATGCATAAATAAAATAAGACATGTTTATAATGTTTGCCTTATAACAATGCATAAATGAATGAATGCATGTTTTGGCTTATGATGCATGAATGAACAAATGACTACCTAAGTTAACATGATGCATGAATGGATGCATAGAATGATAAAAATTCAATAATACATGGATAAATGTATGAATGTGTTAATATTTGCCACATAGCAACACATGAAAAACTAAATAAACTCAAATTCATACAAATAAAACTACAAAAGTTCCTTCATGTGTCCTAACTTGGTTTACATTCTAACAATAGATAGACATGGCTCTAACCTAAGGTTAGCTTGTTATGATTTACTATATATATATTGGGTTAATTATAAAGATTCTCAAATTATTTCTCACATTATTGTTCATCATAGACTAATAAAACATTCCAACCTTCGCCTATCATAGGCTGTAAGTGAAAAAAATCAGTTTGAGTGAAGGTATTTTGCTAGCCCATACAGAAATGTAAAATCTCACGAAAGCGTAAGTACTTTACTCCTTCCTAAGGGATGGAGCCCAGGTATAAAACTCATATTATGCATATGTAAGTGAATGATAGAATAATAAAAGCTTAACAAATAAATAAATAAATCAAGAGAGGAAAAAATCATTTTAAGGAAAACATTAGGCTTGGATAACACAAATTCATTTACTGGCTTGACTTTCAGCTATATCTAATGGAATCGTCAAACTGTCATAATATATAGATCTATAGACCTATAACTTGACTTGATTTTAGAAGTCGTCATTAACTTTTTTTATATAAGTGCGATTGGCCACCTAACTAAATCTGTCATATTTTAAAAAACAGTCTCAAGCTTTAACTTATGTATCTTTAAAAGGTAAATTTCAATCTACGAAACTATAATTAGGTTCGAAAGTATGATTACGTATGAGAAATATTATAATACCTTCACAACGCTTATCAAATGATGGTACCAATTTGATTTTATATTATCCAAGCCTTAAAATGTGTTTATAATTTACCTAGTAAATTTAATATTAAAAATTATTTTTAAAATTACTCCAATCGTTTAGTAGTAATTTAAGACAATTGCCTTACCTTATGAGTATTTATAAAGATTCGTGACCCACTCTAAAGAGACTCCGTTGTCAGATTCATTAACATATTTTTTAAGAAATTATTTTTTTAAAATTAATCAATAAAATCCTCCAATTGTTTGACAAGATTTTATGTTAATGCTTATTGCTTAATCATTTGGTGAGAGTTTTATTTGAAAACCTTTTTTTATGAAAATTTTAAAAATAAAGGTCATTAAATCCTCTAATAGTTTGGTAAGATTTAACAAAAATTTAAATCTTAAATCATTTGATATGACTTAAAAATATTTTTTTGAAAACCCTTTTTTTTTAATTTGAAAGAAAAAATCAATTAAAATATACAAAAATTATCATGCAAATAATATCATGCATTAATACAAATATCATGCAATAATATAATATATCATAAAATAATCATGTAATATAAAATCATATCATACAATAAATATATTAATAATCATGCAAGTAAATGTTCTAATAATCATACAAATAAATATATTAATAATCATGCATACATGCAAAAATATATTAAATCATGCAATAAATTAAATTCATGCATAATAAGTACTATTTAAGAAAATAAATTCATAAAACCATCATGCAAAAATAAACTATTTTTTCTTTTTCTTTTCCAAATTAATATAAGGCAAATAATAAAAATGGAATTAAAACAACAAATAATAAAATAGAAAAACAATAAATAAAATAAGGAAAAGCAAAAAAAAAACCTGCAATAGCCGAATGGGTCAAAACTCGCGGATCCGGGTCAGGTTAAAGTTCGCTCGAATACTTCTCCTCTTCTCTTCACAGCACTTAAAACTTTCAACCGTCTCTTTTTGAATCAATCTCTGCTTCTTTATTTTTGTTCTTCGTCAAAACCCAGAACCAGAAAATACCAACCCAAATCTCGATAACCAGCTGCTGTCACAACCACCACCGGCCACCAAGGTCGTTCACCACCTTTCGTCACCAGCAAGCACCACTAATCTGCCGTGGCGAACACCACCAAAAAATTCCAAATCCTAGTTCTTCTTTCTTAGCCCCTCCTTCACACCGCAATACCAAAGCCAAACTAATACCCTCACCCAAGGTCAGCCTTAATTACATGAAATTGATCCCAAACCTCAAGATCGATTTTTTGCCAAAAGAATGGCGTTTACTCTTGCTGTTGAATTTTCTTATGTGTGTGCAATTGCTCGTATTTTTTGTGATTGTTGATATGCGTGGATTGATTTTTTGGCTTGGATTTTTCTGGATTGGAGATTTGGAATATTGGTATGATTTCTGATGGGTTTGTGTATGGGTGTGCTGGGTATTGAGTTTTCTGGGAAGTGTTTCTATTGAATTGGAAATTGCTTGGGGAGTGGCGGGTTTTCTAGGTTGATCTTTAGGTTTAGTTTCTAGGAATTGGCTTGGGTTTTCTGGGTTGGAGATTGGTTTTCAGAATATGCGAGGCCAATTCTGCTTTTGATTGAATTTGTGTTCTCTGCTTTGATTATTGCTTTGTATCAGCTCCTAGAAATTGAATTTGACAGATGCTGTGGCTGATAATTGCTTGGTAGTAATTCGAACTTGTGTTCTGGTTTGTGTTCACTGTTGAATTTTTGCTTGAATTTTTTTCTGTTGTGTTCTTTCTGGAAACTGCTTGTAAATTACTTCTTGTTAATCAGCTTATTTGCTTGATCGAATTGCTTTTTGGATCGCCTGTAATTCAACTTTTTTCCAATGCAAAAACTCTTCACAAATTTTGTCTGATCTCATTGTCCTGCCTTCATGAAACTATGGTGCTGAATTTATAGGAATTTTGTTTCAAATTCAACACAAGTCCCCATCTAAAGGATTTTCAACTCCATTTTAATTCAAGCTTCGACTTTGATTTCAACGAAAACTTTGTAATCCGAAAGAATTTCAATCCTGAACCAATTCAGTTTTATCCGAATTTTTTTTAATAATAATAATAAGTTTAAACTAAATACAATACCAAAAATAAATAAATAAATTTTCAAACCTTAATCTCAAAACATAAATTAATCACAAACTAAATGGGCTGTCTATACATAACAAAAAATTATCACAATGTGATCGAGATTGTTGCATTAATTTTGACTTGTGGCTATTATAAATCAACAATAATAGTTTATCTTATACTTACAAATCATGTAGATTTAACTATTGAAATTATCTCATTTATAGTGATGATTTTTTGTGTCAATTATCTTGAATGTTATCATGAGTTTTCAATGCATATATTAATTGTTCAATGAGCAATTTTAAGTTCATGACTATTGAAATCTCTAAATTTAATTTCAAAATTTTATGAGAACTTTATTTTTTCACTGTTGTGCAACCTAAGTATACATCTCTATTATTTACTACTTTTAATTATTTATAATATTTTTGGATATATAATAAATTCAAACTTTACTCATAGGATCAATATACTTATGTACAATGAAAGTTCATAGTATATTTAACTCTAATTTTAAATACTTTTACAATCATTTTGTGATCAATATGTTCATATCTAGATCATCATATCAACACAAGTCATGAAACATGAATCTAAATAATTATTTTGATAAAATAGTATAAACAATAATTATAATATGAGTTCTAATCATATTTCATGTAAAAATTTGTGATGAATTTGTATTGGTTAAATAATTGATTGGCTAACTCCAAATCTTACGATTTTCTCAAGCTAATATTATTGTCTAAGCTCTTATGTTAATATGTTATATAACTAGCTACATCATTGCCATTGTCATGAAACTATTGAAAACCATGAAAACTTGTGCACTTTTCATTTTAACAGCCTACAAAAGGTCATTTTTCTAGGTACAAAAAGAAAAAATGTCTTCATTGTCTTTAACCAATAATGTATTAATTGGATGATGGCATTTTATCTCCATAGTCTATATCTTTCTTAACATATAATAAAAAAAATTTCATCCTATTTATTTCATTTTCGTAATATATGACAAACTATATTCATGTTCTCTATGTCATCATAAAATAGAATTAAACACATGCATGTACCAATTTATATGTGCTTTTTTAATTTATAAACACGACTGATTTAGACATTGATTAGTATTCTTCAAAATGCTAGTGACTGACAAATGTTTCAATATTTTTAATAACATGCATTTTCTTTTAATTAGTCATCTAATTAGCCCAAATTGTTGGCCAAAATTTAGTTAGTGATACTAACATAAAATTTATAGAATATAAAAATGCCATAGATATACATACTTAATGTATTTTGCATTGCCACCAGCCACAATTCTTTATGAAATTATATATTCATTGCATATAATAAACTTGCATTAACTTATTATATTATAATTTCAAGTAATTTATAAAATGCTATCATCAACAAAATAATATTTTAGAACTCAGATCTTTATAAACCTCATTATTATAATAGTTTGATTTTTTTTATAACAAACATATCTTTAATCTCCTACCTTTTGTAAGTCAGTTTCATCAATCATAGTTATACAGCATGAACATTTATATTCTAAATTCTTGAGTTCATTTGTTTTACTTGTTTTGACAATCAAACACAAATTAAGTTATACCTTAAACATTTTTTTTTTGTGATTATTCATAATAAAATTTTATTTTATAAAATCACTTCTAATGTAATATACCCGGTAGGCAAAATACATGTTAAATTATCCATATTTCTAATAATAACAATTATTTAGTTTATTATTCACTAATTAATCCGTGAAACATTATATCTTAATAATAATTATTCATATACATCAATTTAATTTTAATTGGTTTTTTTGAAAATTAAACGTTAGTCAAAATTTGAACCAATAATAATTTTTTTTTTTAAAAAAATCAACCTTTGATTTATAAGTGATTAACAAAGATGAAACCATACAAATATAGTTTGATTCAACTTATTATCTCTATTTTGGTGCCATGATTTTCACATAAAATTAATCTTATAGCCAAATCTTAATTTTTGTATATATTCTCTACTTACATCTAATTTTTCATGGTAAATTTTCATTTTTTATTGTTTTCATAAAAATCATGGGATAATTTGCCTGTTTTATATATAACTAAAACATGACAATTAAACAATCAGTCATTCCATCAAAACTTAACTTAATTCGTTACTTGATAACAAGTGATAATTCTTTGATCGTATATCAGTTCATATCTTTCTCTTTTATGTTTTCAGGTTATTTGTTATCTTAATCTTTATAAACATCGACTTTTCAAATAGATATAATTCAATTTATAAACCCAATTATGGAATTAATTTTAGTATATGCATAAACTTATGCAATGTAATCAATATTTTGCATATTATGTTTTAATTTGACATACTAATAAAATTAATTATTAACGTGTTTATTTCATTGAGTCAATTTTTTTACTAGTAGTTATGCAAAAAATAAAATGCATACCTTTAATAAAGATCTTTTTGAAAATTAATATTTTAGTCTATAAAAATATTAATCTTTTAACACCTTGAGCCTCTTCTAATATTGATCTCTAAATTATGTCAATTTATTTTCCTTGTATTTTTCTCATGCGAAATATAAATTTCTTATAATTGCTTTTGAATTGTTAGAAAAAATAAATAAGAGAAGAGAAATAATAAAAAAGAATTTTTGTTTTGAGATATGAAGAACACTTTCTTAAAGGCAATTATGCCTCTAAAATATAACAAAGCCTCAAAACTTTTCAAGCAAAAGTATTAAAAATAGTTATACTGAAAGATTTATTTATAATAAATGAATAGACATAAATTTTTATTCAAATAGTTATGACATTTTGTATAATCATACATTTATGAATAATAATCTATTTATATCCAAATAGTTTTAATTATTTGTTATATAATAATTATTTTTTAAAATATAATTATTTAAAATATAAATAAAATTAATATAAAAATTAATTTTATTCATTAATAATTAAATTCTTTTATCTAATACGAGATACACCACATTTTAAATTATCAATATATATATAATAAAGAGTAGCATTCTAACACTAGCAAAGCCTCCATTCATTGGGAATCGGAACACTGTAACAGCAGTGAGAATCCCTTGTTTGCTTGTTTGTTTGTTTGTTGAGCTTCAACAGGGAGGCTTGGTGCTGGATAAAGCATTAAACCAAAAAAAACAAAAAAAAAGTGAGGGGAACATTACGATATAGTATTTAAAAGCAACCCAGAAGGAGATTTGTTTGTTGTTTCAGAGTTAATAGTTCATTTTTATTCTGAACCTTCTCAACCTGATACCAAATGGAAATTAAGGGTTTTATAATGAATAGAGAATTGAGACTAATCTTGAACAGCTAGAGGACTATAACGAGAAAGAGTTGGTTTGATTCAATGGGTTAAGACCTGATGAGTGTCATGCAAAGTGCTCTAACAGTTTAAACAGGGTACTTCAATTTTACACCAAATAAAAAAAGAAAAATCGTTGGTATATAAGTATTGGCGTTTCACTCCAACAAGTTGGTTGTAGGGAAAGGATAGTTGGTTGCAGGAAAAGGATAATGGTTTGATAAATAGTATTAAAACCAATTCTTACTTATCCGACTTCATGTCAAGAGTAGGATAAATAAGATGGGTCAGTCTGATCATATCACAAGTATCGAGGTAATAATGGTAGCAAAGTCTTACCACACTAAGCACTCTAAAAGGAAGTAAGGGTGACAGTCATAATGAAAACGTTATAAAATAAGACAAGAAATAATTTTGTGTCAAATGCTCTAAAAGAATAGTTAAGATGCTTTAATCTCGTATCAAATAAGAAAAAAAAATTACTAGACATATAAATGTTGATATTGCAGATCTTACTTAATAAATTGAACTTATAGGGAAAGCATAATGACCACATCACATGAGCATTAGCTTGTCAAGAAATGCTTTTGTATTTGTTTTCATTTTTGGTTTAATTTTGTATAGGATAAGGAAGTATTAGTCCTTTTTATGTACAGCATGATCTGCCGGCCAGATATAAATTGTCTTAGCTAGATCACAGATGCATCTTACTGGCATCAGCCTATCATTGGTTTGCCAGAATTTCCTAAGTTATCTTCTTACTGGCACCTTAGCTTTGGCGTGGAGACAGGGAGAAAGTTTGAGGCTTCATCTAAGCCGTTTTATGAGTTCACTTTGAAGATTGACTCAAATACTGCAAGAGTTGCTAAAATTTAGCTGTGGATGTGATGGCATTTCAAGTTTTTGTAACCTCAACCATGTTGTTTGTAAGCAGTGATGGTTAATGGTTCTATCGATCCTTAGTAATTAGATTCACAACATTGAAATTAACCTTTTTATATTACTGTTTGACAAATGTTCGTATTGCAGTTTAAAGCCTTGAAAGGGACCCTTGCATGGGCAATCGACTTTCCTTTCATGGGCAAGTGACTGCTCTTATAGGTAGTTTTCACTTATCCTTTCTTTTCATATCTTAAATCGAATTTTTTGATTATAAAAATCTTTCTAAAGGTTAATCCTATATTTGTTTTACTTAGTTTCTCAAATATTAATTAAATATAATATTTAACAAAACCTTTTACTATTTTAAAAATATTCCCAACACTTGCATTTATTTTACCTAATCTCCAGACTCCAGTCCTGAATATTTGGCCCAGACAATGCTTTGGGTATGGAACTTACAAACCTCATTGATTTAGTGGTTAAGCCAAAGAAACATCATTGAAGATTGTAATTTGTATAGTTGATGTATCATTTTCTTGAGCATATTTTTCTCAACTTCTTGCAGTTTTTAAATACTTTGAGTTTTCCTGTTGCCAGCTGAATTGGACATAAATAATATCCATCTTATGTTCTAACAACCTAACACTGATTCAACAAATTGCATTGCTGCGATGAGATTTGCAACCAACCGCAAGTGGAATTTTCAGTTTTCTTTATTTAGAAGATATTTAATTTACCTATCAACTAATTCGAATTTTTTATTTAATTACAACCTAAATTGGCTTCTAATTATTGTGTATCTGTATTATGATCCCAGATACATTCTGGGCTTTGGTCGTTGAACATTTTAATTTTAATTATAATAAAATTTTTCTTGTTTCATAAATAAATTTTTATTAAAATAAAATTTATCCATTTTATTCTTTATAAAATTTAAACAAAAAGAAACAGCATAAATGTCCTAATACATAAAAAAATTTTGAGAAAATTGCCGTTGAAGAAAACGTACAGGCCTTATTTTAAGTCCAAACTGACCCCACCCCAGATTGAAAAGTACAATTTTTGAATTGACATATGAAAATGATGTGATTAATCAAACGAGGCTACAACTCAACCAATTTCAGCAATCATTTTCATGTTCCCAACAAGTAAACTATATTTTTAATGGCTGTTACAAAGTCCCAATCATTTCTTCAGGATCCATTCCCACATCACATCAGATAAACAAAAACAAAGAAAAAAAAAAAAACGAAGTACTCTTGCAAAAATTGGTGGTAATCCATAGCTATTGATTTAAACATTCTTAATGATATTTTCTAAAAAATTCTTAATTATACTGATTAATGAGCTGTTTAAGATGATATTTAGGGAAAAAAATTTACAGCATTGCGTTTTATTAAATTTGATGAAAATAATGCATTAAATGTAAGATTTTTTTTTCTTAAAACAACATTTTATCTAACTTTAAGCCATGTCTATTAAAATCCATTAATCGGACCCCTAATTTAATTAAGATGAATTAATTAGAGTAAGGATTTTTCTTCGATACCCAATTGTTTTGTACATTTCTGAATTGTAATTACATATATTAAATATATACATATCAACAATTTACACAATACAAAACTATTTTATTATATTCTTCTATGAAAAAACATCAAGCCAAAAGGATTTTTATTTTTTATTCACAAATTATTTAATAAAAAATTAAAAAAAGTTTGACGGTCTCACTTTTTACCAAAAAAAATCATACTTTTTTATTTATTATTAGTATTGAATAAAATTTATTCTATTTAATTTGAGGTGATAATAATAATAATATTATTATTATTAATTAATTAATTAATTAAATGAGGAAGTTAACTTGGCTACTTAAGAAGTTAAGATTGGTTTTGGACCATAATTAGGAAGGGCATTTCGGTTAGTCAATTGAAATTTTTTGTTGTTTGCAATGAAAAAATATATATTTTTTCAAATAATTATAAACCTATTTAAAATTTGATGAATAAAAATTACACATGTGTTTTTTTATTTATTTTTTTATTGTAGTGATAAGCTTCCAAATTTATAAAATCCAAAATTTTTATAAACTTTTAAATTTGCAATTTTACAAGTTTAAAAGTGAAAATAAATTTAAGAAAAAAAATAATTAAATAATTTTATTTAAAAATTTTTGAAAAAATGTGAAAAAAAAAGAAAGAAATATAAACAGAAGCTAGTAAGACCGTGAATATCCATTTCCAGCCAACTAAGAGAGAAAAGAGAGGCATTCCCACTTGGCTTGGCTAAATTGAAGCAGCTTTCTTTCTTTTCTCGTACTTCTTTTCCTCAAATTTTTAAATATTTTTCTCAGCTTGTTTATTTATCTATTTATGCATTTAATTAATCATGATTTTATAAATTTAAAATTTTTATCTAAAATTATGAATAGAGTAAGATGATTATAGTATTATCTCATATATTTCCTAAAATTACTAAAAAAGAAGGAATTAGTTTTTTTTTTAGTAAAGGAAATTATTATTTTTAATATTGGATGATAAATACTTTTATATTTTTTATTTTATTACTAAAACTTAGCTAAAAGCAATTACCTAAGCTAATGGTAAAAGTGGCAAGTGTCAATCATTATTTGATCGGCTAGTACAAAATATTATTTTTATATAATTATTAGGTGAAATATGTGTATGTTGTCGCGCATCAAATTTTATTTTGTTTTATCATTTTTATTTTTAATTTTTTATAAAAATTATCTAATAGAAAAGAGATGAAATGTAAAAAAATTAAATAGGGTGTGAATATTTAAATTGACATCTTATTCTCATAAAATATATTTAATAAAAATAAAAAAATTAAAGATTGTAACAAGTATAAAAACAAAAAAATTAAAAAGATGCCATAAAAAAAACCACGTGAACATTTTCATTGCATTTAAAATATTAATTTATTAAATTAAAGTGTCAAACAATAATTTTATGAATATAATATATATAAATATAAAATTAAAATAATTATAAATATAAATATTTTTATGTACACCTAGATGATATTAGCGAAAAAAAGAGTAAAAGCTACGTTATTACGTGAGATTAGTAATGATAATTTTTTTAAAGAAATTTATATTATTAATTTAAAAAACTAAAAAAAGTTTAAATAAAGAAAAAAAATAAAATTTGCATGTGATACAGCACCTCCACTAATATCTTTTTCTAAAAAATATTAAATATTAAAAAATAAAAAATACATATTTTTAATAATAATATCAAATGGATATGATATTTAAAATCTTTAAAAATATTTAAAAACATTTACTAAATATAAAAATAGAAAATAAATAAAAAATAAAAAATCAAATGATTTAACATGTGACATAGTAATGAGCATAAAAAAATTAAAAAAATTATTTATTAAATATATAAAAATAGAAAGAGTAAAAAAAATGTGATATATCTTTAATATCAAATAGATTCAGCACAAAAATTCAAAATAAAAAATATTTATTAAATATTATAAAAATTAAAAGAAAGGTAAAATAAGAAAAAAAATATTTGGTATAATTGACTCTCATAAAAAATATTTATTGTTATATTTTTTAAAAAATTAATTAAATATAAAAAACTAAAAAGGAAAAAATGCAAAATCGCAAAAAAAAAAAAAAAAGGCTAAAAAGAAAAAAGAAAAAATGGGAGGCACGATGGTATGCCACGCGGCACAGCCTAGAACATGTCAACCCTTAGTCAAAATATTAAAATTTAAGTAATGGATATAAATTAAAGAAGAAAATAAATTTAAATACATAATTTAGATAAATTTTTTATTGAAAAAAGTTGCATATAAGTTAAAAAAATTAAATTATATTTATAGTCATAAAATAATAATTTTAAATTATACATCTACTTAAAAAAAAAAAAAGGTAATTTTTTTAATAGAAATCTTTTTCTATCTTTAATCTTACATACATTAAATATGGTATCTTAAATTTTAATCTTTTCATACTTCCAATCCATTTTACTATCTTTTTTTATTTATCTTTTACTTTATTAATAGATGCAAGATGTCTTGTTTTTTTCTATTAAATTGTAATATTTAAAATTCGTTTAGTACGGATGAATAGCTCAAGTAAAAGAAAATAAGGGAGAACATTAGTTGATTTTATCCAAATAAATTGATAAAAAATCAAAATTTAATTAAATCACATTCGATTTTATTAGGTTTTTTAGATTTGTCGGTTGTAAGGTCGGTTTTGGCAATCTAATTGGTCGGTTTAAGGTTTTACATCTCATAAACCGAACGAAATGAAAAAATCAAACACCCATTTACCCAACACCCATTTACGTTATGAATCCTTAAATTTTCTTCCCTTCTCTCCCTCCCGCATGCTGCTCTGCCTTAGACTCTCAGCCTTTTCTTCATGTCTTTCTGCCCTTTTAGCCCTATTTTGATCCTCATGCCTCTCACGCTTCTCAGTTTATTTATTTGGCAAAAATATTTGATATCTAAAGTAAAGCAAGGAAAGAAATCAGCAGATCAAGATTTTAATGATGTTGTTACAACATTGCTCTCCAGTTTCAAATTTCTCAGCATATGTAAGTCTTGAGGTTATAATTAGAGATGTAAATAATTTATTATTTTCAAACTATTTAGATTTAACTTGAATAAAATTTAAATTCAACTCAATTATTATTGAATTGAGTTTGAGTTTAAATGGTTAAATTTATCAATAAAGTCGAATTTGAATATTCTTATACTCGATTCAAGTAACTCATGAGCTTAATCGAGTTTTTATATTTTAATATATTTTAATTATTTTAATTGATAAAATATCTCAAATTCGAGTACGAACTTGAATACATATAATCGAATTTTTGTTGAATATAAAAATCGAATTTATTTACATGTTAATCGAGTCTAATTAAGCGGTTCAAATAGCTCAATTTTTATCTTAAGTCGAATTCAAACTAAAAAAATAAAATTTAATTGAGTTTTAAATCGAGTTTCGAACATCAAATTTGAAGTCGAGCTCGAACTCAAATTTAATAAAATATTAATTTAAACTTGATCGATTATATTCTTAATTATAATACAATTTATAGCAACCACTACTAGGGGCTTTGGAGTAACTGCAATTTCTTTCGATCCAGCTCGTAGTGGTTCTGTAATTGCTGGTGTTATTTGTTGAGGGTACTTGATTGATCTTTTTTAAGTTAATTTTTGAAATTTCTTCCTATTTCCATAACAGGGTTTATGTGTAATGTTTGATTAATTTGTTGTTTCTGCTTATTGAAAAACTAGAAAATATCAGTCCAAGGAAGTTTTTATTTTACAAATTGATTGTTATTCCTTGTCTACAGTATACAAAAATGAAAATAATTTTCTGCTTTGAAAAGTCATATAATGTTTGTAGAGGGATGTTGGGTTTGGTTTAATTTCGAATGTATTGTCTGTATTATTTAATCTTCTTGCGATTTTAAAGCTAAGAAGAATTCAATAGGCTGAGTTCACTGTGTATAATTTGGTGAAAGAGTTTGGTATATGTGAACCCGAAAGAAAATAAAAAAAAAAATTGAACGATTTATTCCAGTTCGATTTTTTTGGTTTTCGCTCCTTCAATCAGTTGGTTTAGAATTTTTTTATATATTAAATTAATTAAATCAATTTTTTAATTTTTATAATTGAATTAATCAAATCAATCAATTGCTCGTCTTTAAATAAAAAAAATATTTTTATTATTTGGATTTAATTCTTTTAAAAGGTTATAAGAAAATAAATGTAAATAAATTTATTTAGATTGATAAAAAAAAGATGTATTCGGTAAAATTCAAAAATTTTTTATCCTTAAATAAATAAAATATAACTTACTTATTTGGATCAATAAAAAAGATGTATTTAGGAAAACCTAAAATTTCCTTATTGTTAAATTAAAAATATAAAATAAAAACATATATAATTAAATTCTTATAAAGAAATTATAAAATAAGATTGGATATAATATATATAATTATTTTTAAGAATGATATTTAATAAATTTAAAATTTAATTATCAATATCTATATTTTTATATTTTCAAATTATAATCGTTTTGTACAAAAAAATTATAGGATATATAATCAAAAGTTTTTCTATTTTTTAAAGTAAACAAATTCCCATGTCCCATTTATTTAATGCCATTCATACAAAACCATTCTTTTTAATTTTTTAAATTAAAACTAGATTAAAATTTTGGTCTTTTTTTTTTCCCAATAAATATGCGTCTTGTTTAGAAAAATCTCCAAATATGAACGTTAGAAAAGCGGAGCCTGGAACAGAAGAAGCCGCCAAGCTGAGCCGAGAAATAGAGCTTTCCAATTGTCGGTGGTCCTGTGAATGCGTCGGCTATGAAAATGCGTGAACTGAAAAAAACCCACAGCCTTCACTCTTTCTTTTTCTAACCAGAAAGCGAAGAAGGAGAGGAACACGAAAATTTTTTTTTTTCTCTTTCTTCCTTTCTCTTTATTAACTTTCTCGTTGTTGTCTTCTCTTCTACGAAATTGATAGATGCACTCAAACAAAGACTAAATCCAAAACTCTGCTTCTTCATTTCTCTGTCTCTCTCTTAAAGGTTTGACCCTTTCTCTTTCTTTCCATCTACATTGTTTTTCTTTTGTTTTTTTTTTCCCTTTTCTCTTTTGTTTTAGCTGTTTGCCATTCATGATCCGTTGTCTTTTCTTCCAAATCTAGCCTCCTCAAATTCGCTTCTTTCAATTCACTAATTCACTTCCACTCTTAATTTTGTTTTTTTTTCTTTAATCGGACTTCGATCTGCTGTCTACTGACTTTCAGTTTCGTAAAATTCAGCTCATTTAAGTGGAAACTTTTTAAATTCAGTTTCTGTTTGTTTCCTGAGAAAAAACTGAGAAAAGAAAGTAATAGAAAATCAGTTTGTTGGAAATGTGATCTATTGCTCTACTCATTTCTTAAGTTTCAGTTTACTAATATATGATGCGTTGGTTTATTGTTCTTTCGAGATCGAGGCCTTGTTGAATTATGATGATTTTTGCTTGATCTGGTTTCATTGATATATAGATTCTTATTTAACTTATCTCTTTTACTATTTGGCAGGAGATTTTAATGTTTTGACGACGCGTAGTGGCTGGATCTGGGGAGGGGCTAAGGTTTTTTTAGATTCAGCCAATCTTGCAGTAAAAAGCAAAGCTGGCGGCGACACTGGCTTGGAGGTTCGCTGCCAACAATGGCAGCGGCCTTTCTGCGAATGATATGGTATGTTTCTATTTTCATTCTTAAATTTTGGATAATTTAGCACTGAGGGTATGGTTTGTGAACTTATTGATATGATCCATTTCTATGTTTAAGGTGGTTATTTGCTATGGGGTGTGTTTACATCTTATTTTGCAATCATTGGTAATAAATAAATGCATCCCTTTAGAAGATAATTTGTTTTCTATGAGCTTGGATAACACATCAATATGGAAATGCAATTGAATAATTATGAAATCTGAAAAGGATTTGAATGATTTGGAAATTTGATTGGTTGAAGAGCTTTTTTTTTAGAAATTTATTTAGAGCCATTTATACTGAAATCTAATGTGTGATGTTCCAATATACATTCTTCGAAATAATGTACTGTGAGGTGACAGTGTCACTCACATGCATTAATGCTATCAGTTGGTTTCATTTCTCTGAAATATTGCCTTTTGCCATGGAGGTTATAGTTTAGAGATACATGCTAAGCAACAATATGGCATTGCATATTCTCTGATTTTCTCTGACTACAATATGATAGGTAATTGCCAGTATTGCTGTCCCCAAAACCACAAAAAACCCCCCTCCCCAGTCCCCATATCTCCCCCCCCCCCCCCCCAAAAAAAAAAAAAAAAGAAAAATAGAAAATGAAATATTATATGTAACCTTTCAACTTTCTCTAACCCCTGGAATGTCAGCAGGGTTGGGAATATTTTGTGATTGACCAAATATCCTTGGAACTGTATTCTGCAATGCCCTTCTTGTTTATGTTTTCCATACCCTTTCTTACGTGTAGCTTCTTACAACCATCATATAGCATGTTTTTATTTTTTTCACATGGCCACCTCATTTACCTGTGGATGAATGTCTAGCTATAATAAATTGAACAAATTTGAAATTTTGACATCATTACCTATCTATGTCTCTCATGGTTGCAGGAAAAAAATGGGGATGCAAAACTTCAAGATTCGGAGCCCCCAACTCCACATTCAGTTATAAAAATGGGTTTGAGGTTAGTCTAAGCTTTATTGTATGTATATTTTATGCAAGGACGCGAGGCACATTGCGCCAAGAAAAGCTGGGAACAATTTGGAGAAGTAACTTTGGGCTTGGAGCTTCTTACTAAACTTAGAAGAGTCTGAAATTTGCTGTATATCAACAGCATAAAATTTTTTTTTGCCACAAGCAGCATAAAGTTTAGCTAACTATTTACTTAGAATATGCTATGTTGTCATTCTAGCTTCCCCACCCAATATATATTTGGACTTCTCTTTGGTATTTCAGTGTCTTTGACTTGGATTCTATTGTCATAGGCCTCATTATTTTGTTAGTTGGCTATTTTTGTTTTGCTGTCATAGGCCTTCGTATTTTTTTCCTGTTGCCCCTGAATTATAACTGATAGAGAGTGTCTGCTTAGGTTCCGCTCCATTGATGACTATGGTAATATATCTTCCCCCATTATTTGGTGATTTGCTGAATTTGCATGCTATGATTATTAGCTATTATAATTCGATCTTGACTAATTTATGCCCTAAATCACCTGTAGGGATCGTACAAGTACCATGGAGGATCCAGATGGGACATTGGCGAGTGTTGCACAGTGCATTGAACAGTTGCGGCAGAGTTCCTCATCTGTACAAGAGAAAGAGCATTCGTTGAGGCAATTGCTAGAACTCATTGACACACATGAAAATGCTTTTAGTGCTGTTGGATCTCACTCTCAGGCAGTTCCAGTTCTTGTGTCTCTTCTCCGATCAGGATCACTTGGAGTGAAGATTCAGGCTGCAACTGTTTTAGGCTCACTTTGCAAGGAGAATGAACTAAGGGTTAAAGTCTTACTTGGGGGCTGCATACCACCGTTGCTTGGTCTCCTTAAGTCCAGCTCTGCAGCTGGTCAAATTGCAGCAGCTAAGACCATCTATGCTGTTTCACAAGGTGGTGTCAAGGATCATGTTGGATCAAAGATTTTTTCAACCGAGGGAGTTGTGCCAGTGCTTTGGAAGCTGCTACAGAATGGGCTGAAGACAGGAGACTTGGTTGATAACTTATTGACTGGAGCATTAAAAAACCTCTCAAGCAGCACGGAGGGATTTTGGTCAGCTACAGTACAGGCTAGAGGAGTTGATATACTTGTAAAGTTGCTCACGACTGGACAGTCAAGCACTCAAGCTAATGTATGCTTTCTTCTTGCATGTATGATGATAGAGGATGCATCTGTTTGTTCAAAGGTATTGGCTGCTGAAGCGACAAAACAATTGCTTAAATTGTTAGGTCCTGGTAATGAAGCCCCTGTTAGAGCCGAGGCTGCAGGTGCTCTTAATTCTCTTTCTGCCCAGTGCAAAGAAGCTAGACGGGAAATAGCTAATTCCAATGGTATTCCTTCTTTAATAAATGCTACAATAGCGCCTTCAAAAGAATTCATGCAAGGTGAGTATGCCCAAGCATTGCAGGAGAATGCTATGTGTGCTTTGGCAAATATTTCTGGTGGTTTATCATATGTCATCTCAAGTCTTGGTCAAAGCCTAGAGTCATGTTCTTCGCCTGCTCAGACTGCTGACACACTAGGGGCTTTGGCTTCAGCTTTAATGATTTATGACAGCAAAGCAGAATCAACTAGAGCATCAGATCCTCTGGTTATTGAGCAGACTTTAGTTAATCAGTTCCAACCTCACTTACCATTCCTTGTGCAAGAACGTACAATAGAAGCCCTAGCCATTTTGTATGGAAATACTATACTCTCAATCAAACTTACTAATTATGATGCGAAAAGGTTGCTTGTTGGATTGATCACCATGGCAACCAATGAAGTTCAGGAAGAGCTTATAAGAGCTCTCCTCACACTTTGCAACAATGAAAGAAGTCTATGGCGTGCTCTTCAAGGCCGTGAAGGTGTTCAGCTGTTGATATCACTTCTTGGTCTTTCATCAGAACAACAGCAAGAATGTGCAGTTGCACTGCTTTGCCTTCTATCTAATGAAAATGATGAAAGTAAGTGGGCCATTACTGCTGCTGGTGGCATTCCTCCACTTGTTCAAATTCTGGAAACTGGTTCTGTGAAGGCCAAGGAAGATTCTGCATTGATCCTCAAGAATTTATGTAATCACAGTGAAGATATACGTGCATGTGTTGAAAGTGCTGATGCTGTTCCTGCACTATTATGGCTTCTTAAGAATGGGAGCCCCAATGGGAAAGAAATTGCAGCAAAGACTTTGAACCATTTAATTCATAAATCTGATACAGCTACTATCAGCCAGCTCAGTGCATTATTAACCAGTGATCTACCTGAATCTAAAGTGTATGTTTTGGATGCTCTAAGAAGTATGCTTTCGGTGGTCCCATTCCATGATATATTACGTGAAGGTAGTGCTGCAAATGATGCTATTGAGACCATGATTAAAATATTAAGGTCAACTAAAGAAGAAACTCAGGCAAAGTCAGCATCGGCTTTAGCTGGGATTTTTGAAACCAGGAAGGACTTACGTGAAAGTAACATTGCTGTAGAAACTCTTTGGTCAGTCATGAAGCTGCTAAATGTTGAATCTGAAAACATTTTAGTAGAGTCCTGTCACTGCCTTGCTGCAATATTTCTTTCAATTAAGGAGAACCGGGATGTGGCTGCTGTTGCTCGAGATGCAATGTCTCCCTTGGTTGCACTTGCCGACTCTTCGGTTCTTGAAGTTATGGAACAAGCTGTATGTGCTCTAGCAAATCTTATTTTGGATACTGAGATATCAGAAACAGCGATTGCTGAACAAATTATTCTGCCTTCTACAAGGGTTTTACGTGAAGGAACTGTTTCTGGGAAGACTCATGCAGCAGCAGCAATAGCACGTCTGCTCCATTCAAGGCAAGTCGATTATGCCATAACTGATTGTGTGAACCGTACTGGAACAGTTCTTGCATTAGTTTCTTTTCTAGAATCTGCCAAAGGTGGATCTGTTGCTACAGGAGAGGCACTAGATGCACTTGCTATTCTGTCAAGATCAGAAGCGGTCAATGGTCAAATAAAACCTGCATGGGCAGTTTTAGCTGAATTTCCAAAAAGCATATCTCCAATAGTTTCATCTATTGTGGATGCAACACCCATGTTACAGGATAAAGCTATTGAGATATTGTCACGACTTTGCTGTGATCAACCTGTTATTCTGGGAGACACTGTTGCCAGTGCTTCTGAATGCATATTATCAATTGCTAGAAGGGTGATCGGTTCCACAAACTTGAAGGTCAAAATTGGGGGCACTGCACTTCTGATATGTGCAGCAAAAGTTAATCACCATAGAGTGGTGGAAGATCTCAATCAATCAAATTCTTCTGCCTATCTAATTCAATCACTTGTTACAATACTTGGTTCAGAAGAGACTTCTTTGGCAAATCCACAAGATTATGATCAGGATGCCATTAGCATATGTAGGCATCCTGAAGAAGAAGCCAGGAATGGGGAATCCGATATTGGCACGGCAGTTATTTCTGGTGCCAATTTGGCTATGTGGCTACTTTCTGTCCTTGCTTGTCATGATGAAAAGAGTAAAATTGCAATAATGGAGGCTGGAGCAGTTGAAGTTGTCATTGAGCGAATCTCCCAACGATCTTCCCAATATGCTCAGGTATTCAATCCTCTTCCTAATTATTTATTTAAAATAATGTTGATAAGAATAGAACTTATGGTGCTTAAAGATATATAAAATTCCTCAGAGACAGCATTGATATTATTCCCTGTTTCCCTATTGTGCAATTGTGGCTATATTCCCTCCTACTTTTACTGGAACTGTTTCCATTCTGTGTGGTAATTTGCAGATTGATTTTAAGGAAGATAACAGCATATGGATTTGTGCATTGTTGCTAGCAATCTTATTTCAAGATAGAGATATCATTCGGGCACATGCAACAATGAAATCTATACCAGTACTTGCAAATTTAGTGAAGTCGGAGGTGTCTGCAAACAGATATTTTGCTGCACAAGCAATGGCCAGTTTAGTCTGTAATGGTAGCAGAGGGACTCTTCTATCTGTTGCAAATTCAGGGGCTGCTGGTGGACTTATCTCGTTGCTTGGCTGTGCTGATGTTGATGTACAAGAACTTCTTGAATTGTCCGAAGAGTTTGCTTTGGTATGCTACCCAGATCAAGTTGCTCTTGAGAGGTTATTTAGAGTTGAAGACATTAGGGTTGGTGCTACTTCTAGAAAAGCAATACCTGCCCTTGTTGAGCTACTTAAACCAATTCCAGACCGTCCTGGTGCACCTTTTCTGGCACTTGGGCTTCTGACTCAGCTTGCAAAAGACTGTCCATCAAATAAGATTGTTATGGTGGAATCAGGGGCTTTGGAAGCGCTGACTAAGTATCTTTCTCTCAGCCCTCAAGATGCAACTGAGGAAGCTGCTACTGATCTATTGGGGATCCTATTTAACAGTGTTGAAATTCGAAGACATGAGGCTGCATTTGGTGCTGTTAGCCAACTTGTAGCAGTTTTACGTCTTGGAGGAAGAGCTGCTAGGTATAGTGCTGCTAAAGCATTGGAAAGCCTATTCTCTGCTGACCATATCAGAAATGCAGGGACTGCCCGGCAAGCTGTTCAACCCTTGGTTGAGATTCTTAATACTGGAATGGAGAGAGAACAGCATGCTGCTATTGCAGCATTAGTTAGGTTGTTGAGTGAAAATCCTTCTAGAGCACTTGCAGTTGCAGATGTTGAAATGAATGCAGTGGATGTTCTTTGCAGGATCCTTTCATCAAATTGTTCAACGGAACTGAAGGGGGATGCTGCTGAGTTGTGTTGTGTTCTTTTTGCAAATACAAGAATCAGGTCCACTATGGCTGCAGCTCATTGTGTTGAGCCTCTAGTGTCTTTGCTTGTAACTGAGTTCAGTCTTGCGCAACATTCAGTTGTCCGTGCATTAGATAAACTTGTGGATGATGAGCAACTGGCAGAACTAGTTGTTGCACATGGTGCTGTAATACCCCTTGTTGGCCTTCTGTATGGTAAGAATTACATGCTTCATGAAGCTACCTCAAGAGCTC
The DNA here is from genome assembly GCF_047325235.1 of Durio zibethinus. Classification (NCBI taxonomy): domain Eukaryota; kingdom Viridiplantae; phylum Streptophyta; class Magnoliopsida; order Malvales; family Malvaceae; genus Durio; species Durio zibethinus. The sequence continues at coordinate 16,336,024 of NC_143185.1, forward strand.
TTGTGAAGTTAGGGAAAGACAGGCCTGGTTGTAAGATGGAAATGGTGAAAGCTGGAGTAATTGAAAGCATGCTTGATATCCTTCATGAAGTGCCAGATTTCCTATGTTCTGCTTTTGCAGAATTGCTCCGAATACTGACAAATAATGCTACTATCGCTAAAGGACCATCTGCTGCAAAAGTGGTTGAGCCCCTTTTTCAGTTGCTGTCAAGACCAGAATTTGGGCCTGATGGACAGCATAGTGCATTACAGGTCCTTGTAAATATTCTGGAGCATCCACAGTGTCGTGCTGATTATACACTGACCTCTCACCAAGCTATAGAACCACTTATCCCACTTCTTGATTCTCCAGCTCCAGCTGTTCAGCAGTTGGCAGCAGAGCTTCTATCACATCTGCTCTTAGAAGAACATCTTCAGAAGGATGCAGTGACAAAGCAAGTAATCGGTCCCCTTATAAGAATTCTTGGTTCTGCCATGCATATCTTGCAACAGAGAGCTGTAAAGGCACTTGTTAGCATTGCCCTAATATGGCCAAATGAAATTGCAAAAGAGGGTGGTGTCAGTGAGCTGTCGAAAGTGATATTGCAAGCAGATCCTACGCTCCCACATGCTTTATGGGAATCAGCTGCTTCAGTTTTAGCTAGCATTCTGCAATTCAGTTCTGAATTTTATTTAGAAGTACCTGTTGCTGTTTTGGTAAGGTTGCTCCATTCTGGCACAGAGGGCACCGTGATTGGTGCATTGAATGCTCTTCTGGTTTTAGAAAGTGATGATGGAACCAGTGCTGAAGCGATGGCTGAAAGTGGTGCCGTAGAGGCTCTCCTAGAACTTCTCAGATCTCATCAGTGTGAGGAAACAGCTGCAAGGCTGCTGGAAGTATTACTCAATAATGTGAAGATAAGAGAAACGAAAGCTACGAAAACTGCTATCGTACCACTATCCCAGTATCTCTTGGATCCACAAACCCAAGCTCAGCAGGCAAGGCTACTGGCAACATTGGCTCTTGGTGACCTTTTTCAGAATGAGGCACTTGCTCGAAGTGCTGATGCTGTTTCAGCTTGTCAGGCTCTTGTTAATGTGCTTGAAGACCAACCAACAGAAGAAATGAAAGTGGTTGCCATATGTGCTTTGCAAAATCTTGTGATGTATAGCCGATCAAATAAGAGAGCAGTTGCTGAGGCTGGTGGTGTTCAGGTTGTATTGGATCTAATAGGTTCAAGTGATCCAGAGACATCCATTCAGGCTGCAATGTTTGTTAAACTTCTTTTTTCTAACCATACCATTCAAGAGTATGCTTCTAGTGAAACAGTCAGAGCCATAACTGGTAAGTTCTGTAGCTCTGTTGGACTTTAGTTTATATGGATGGCTAATATGAGGAGAAATCACTTAAAAATGTGTCTATATATTGTGAAAGTTTCCGTCGCCATGCCTACTTTATGGTTATATTGCATATCCTTTGGTTACGGTTTGCCCTTGTTAGGGTCTAAGTTCAATTTATTCTTCCTGTTTGATTGGCAATTCTGACTGCATCATCATTTTTTGTGGGTGCTTGCGGTTGTGGACACTCAAAAGATTTTGGGTATCAACATATCGTTAATGGTGAACAGAGTTATAGAACTCAAAATGCAATTTACGGATGCAATAATTACAAATGTAAATTCTTTTTCTGTTTTCATAGTCCTTGAAAAATATATTTACATTATGGTTGTTGCTCTGCAGCTAAATAAAATGAGCTGGAAGGTAAATTGTCTGTTTTTTGCACCCATTTATTGCCTTACTGAGCATATTCACAGTTTGTGTGTGTGTGTGCACCTTAGTTTTTTTTCTCATGGGCAAAGTCTTGTGTTAGGAAGAACTGACAGACAACATATATTGTTCAAAGATCAGCAGTACTATGAAATTGACTTGTTTTTCCTTTGGTCAATCTGGTTTAAAATGGTATTGGTAATACAGTAACTTCTAGCAATATCTTGCAGCTGCTATTGAAAAGGATTTATGGGCCACTGGAACTGTGAACGAGGAGTATCTAAAATCTCTAAATTCTTTATTTAGCAACTTCCCACGTTTGAGAGCAACTGAGCCTGCAACACTTAGCATTCCCCATTTGGTTACATCTCTCAAAACTGGTTCTGAGGCAACTCAAGAAGCTGCTTTGGATGCGCTTTTCCTACTCAGGCAGGCTTGGTCAGCGTGCCCAGCTGAAGTGTCAAGAGCTCAATCAGTTGCTGCTGCAGATTCAATCCCCTTGCTGCAATACTTAATCCAGTCTGGCCCACCTAGATTTCAGGAGAAGGCAGAATTTCTGTTGCAGTGTTTGCCTGGGACATTGGTGGTGATAATCAAGCATGGCAACAATATGAAGCAATCAGTAGGAAACCCAAGTGTTTATTGCAAACTTACGCTTGGCAACACTCCACCTCGGCAGACCAAGGTAAGATGCTTCCATATCCTTCTCCATCATGTTTATCTGACTGTGATTTGAGTTAGGGAAGTTTTCCTTCTGAATTTATCAGTTATCACCTAATTATTTGATAAAACTAAACAATTAGTTGAATAGTAACATGAGATTCTGGGTAGCCTGTACATTCCCATAGTGTTTGAGCCACAGGTTTCTGCAAAAATGACTGGTATATGGTGAGGTGGAGTTCTCTAAACAGCAGCCTGTACATGGATGGCATGACGTTGTACTGATGTTTGGGTTCAAATCTTTAAACCAACTCTTAAGAGTTAAGATTAAAATGAAAGGGTATTTTTCTAGCTATAAGATCTTGAAGCTTTCTTGGTCAGGAAGCACTTTGATGTAAATCACTGTTGTCTCCTGAACTTTGGTCTGTATGCTGGATGAACTTAAACAAATTGGATGAATATGTGTTCCGTCTATTTGTGCTGGTTTGAAAATCACTCGAAAACATTCTGTGCTTATCTGAGTACAAACCATTTTGTGCCCGTTATTTTTTGACCTCTCTTCACCTTCTTTAATTTGTGCCATGCTAACTTATTTGTCACTTATCAGGTTGTGTCAACTGGTCCTAATCCAGAGTGGGACGAAAGTTTTGCATGGACTTTTGAGAGTCCTCCAAAAGGGCAGAAGCTGCACATATCTTGCAAGAATAAGAGCAAAATGGGCAAGGTAAGCATATCATAAAGAATTATTGTCTTTTGTTTTCTGATGGTTGGGTTGGGTGTTATTCAAGAATTTTCTACTCATTTTAGTTTTCTTGATTGTTTCTAAACTTCTTTTTGTTCTTTTTACAACAACAGAGTTCCTTTGGAAAAGTTACAATCCAAATTGATCGGGTTGTAATGCTTGGAACAGTTGCTGGTGAGTATACTTTATTGCCGGAAAGTAAAAGCGGGCCATCCCGGAATTTGGAAATAGAATTCCAGTGGTCTAACAAGTAAAGTAAATATATTTTTTCACATTGAAATTTTGGGGAGGAGAAAATCACATGATCAAGTAGGGAACACTTTTTCCTTTTTCCCATTTTGGGGTATTTATCATTGCAGTGTACATAGTCTACCAGAGATTTTGACTTCTCTAGTGTTTTGCCTACAGTCAATGTATTCTTTTGTAATCTGATTTTCCTTACATTTCCCTGGATGAACACAACAAGCTTTTTTTGCTTTCTAATTCTTTGTATTCAATTTGGTGTGCTTGTCAAATTTGAGAGGAAAATAAAGTTGTTTCTCGCTTTGGAATTGAACATGTTTTCAAGTAATAATTCTGTCTTCTTCCATTATTCCAGTTTGAAATTAACAGAATGTTGCATCTATATTTTTCCCTTTTTTATCATATTGGGCTATTAACTTTTATGAAGATATAATACTTAATATCATGCGCATAAATTCTTTTAATTCTGTTTTGAATTCGTAACTTTATGATAATATCAGTTGATACAAAAGTCGATTGTCATCAATGGTAGTTTTTAAACTCAACTGTGTATCTGAAGTCTTAACATAGTCTATCTCTGGACTGTGTAACCTTCAAGTTGGGAAAAAAAAAGTTGGCCTGACTTTGACAGGGATAAGTCCTCTGAGGCACTGAGATTTCCACAGTACCTTTTATCGAAAAGTGCTGTTTTCCAGTTTCCACCACCCAAATCCAATAGATGGAAGGAAAAAAAATTTGACAAGGATAAAGGCGGAAAGAGAATGTGTGAATGCGATTGACATAACTAGGTGGACGCCCAATATTACACCCACTCGCTTTGATGGGCCCATTTGCCTCACGTTCCTCCACTTCACTTACCGGACTTTTCACTTTTTCAGCTATCAAAACGAAAAGAGGTGCTGCAGTGTCCATTCAAGATCGCACGAGTATGACCAATTGAGCTCTATAAATTTGAAAATTATTTTTAAATATATTAAAATAAAAATATTTTTTTAACTCATTTAATCAGTCAACAAAGTCAAATTTTCATGATTGTCAAGTTAATACATATTCGACTATCACATTATCATAAGTGAAGATCGATATTTAAACTTCTCACCACAGAGTAAGCTTGTCCTTGTGAAAAAGGGATTAACCCAACTATCTCTATTAACATTATATCAAGACATCACTTCACAGCAAATTAATGGGTTTTTAAGTTGTTTAAGATCATTAAATGTGGTGCACACTTACGTGGAATCATTAAATGTAGTCTATAATTATCTACGTGGCTTATTCTCAAGCTTCACATAAACTTATTATCAATTAACTCTAACATCTCTTGATTGTACTTTATTGCTGTAGGTCTTAGTTATCCTTCATGTGACCATTACACTATTTCTTTTCCAACCAATACCTAAAAATAGCATCAACAATTAATGCCATTTGTGGGAACGACAGTCATATCTCATTCTTACTCTTTTGAAATAGCAACACCAATTATGAACGTAACCACCTAACATGCAATCGCCTCCAACGCAGTGGCTATATGCCCAACCCCTTCACAAATCCCATCACCAAACCTTCTTTCGTAGCACCATGGTACGATCCCATTCTTCCATTTTTTTGCAATTTAATGTTGTTAAATGCTGGACTACTTAGCCAATGGGCTATTACCAAAACCTAATAGGACTTTTTTCTCCAAGTGCAATATTCATAGCCAATTAATGCAACTCATTGGCAACCCCCTGCCACATTTACTATGCAAGTTATATTCCAACCTATAGATCCTCATGTACTAAACAAACATACAACAACCTATCCTAGAGTTTTACCATGCATTAATGACCCAGATCCAACTTTTAAATGCTTAAGTAACCACTTAATAAAGGTTACTTTAACACACCAGCAAACTATAACAACCATCATAAGAAATACCCTGCCCAAAATAAAGCTTTATTTCTTTTTTCCAAGAGCCATTACAAGCCCTTATCCAAAATGTTGAAAGCCACCCCAAAATTCCCTAAAATGATACCTACCCTTATAAGCCCACAACATAAAACCAAGCTTTCAGTAATCCTAACCTTGATAACGAGCTTGCAACACTAGTCATTGCTTTACGCAAAGAATTGGTTAGCATTAAAAAAGAAAAGAATGAAGACTTGCAATAGTTAAAAGATGACCATAACCTCCTTTCCCCCCAATTAGACAAGTCGACATCTCCATTTTCTTAAAACTCTCTAAAAAAACCTATAATAGAACCACCAACTCTGAATATTACTTGGACCATTTTAAAACCTATATGGACCTCTACAAAGTTTTAGATGCAATAAATGTAGAGTTTCCCTATGATTTTATGGGGAAGAATGTGCACATGGTTTTTCTCAATGGCCTTTGCAACTATCAATAGTTTTGACATTTTCAGTCGATAGTTCTTAGCTCATTTTCTTAGTAGTAAGGCCGTAGTAAGCTCCTCTACAAGTTTGTTGGCTATGAAGTACAAACCTAATGAGGCCTTACAGTAATATCTCAAACGGTTTAACATAGCAACCTTGGAGATCAAAAACTTAAACATGGAATAGGCTAATTTGGTGTTCACCTTGGGGTAAGACATGACCACCTTAGGTATTCGCTCACCGAGCATAAGCCTGAATAATTATATTAGCTCTATGAGAGAGCCTAAAAATTTGTTGAGATCGAGGAACTCAAAGCTAAAAATAGAGCTGATAAGCATGAATAGTACCCTGAATGTCCACGAAATGACCAAAAATAGATAGAAACCCCTAACCAACGGTTCCACGACAATTGTCAATCCTATAACTAGCCTTTCAAAAGAAGAGATTTGCAACACAGCACTAGTTGAAACTCCTAACCACAGCCTAACCATTATCAAACCATAAATAAAACCCTAAATGATATTAATCAATGACCAACATAGCGAAAGCCAACACCAAAGACCAACTAACCATTAGCAAAACAGCATTGTAACTATCACTAAAAAAGAAAACACTCCACTGATTAGTGCATAACATTTTATAAGGAGATTGAAAGATTGCATGGCTTAATTAATGGTCAACTTGCTCACCATGACTAGTGCTAGAACAACCTACTAACCCATCCACTAATAAATACACCCAGTTGTCAATAAGGCGAAGGTCCCTCTTAACAATAAGAAGAAGCTCACTATATAAAGATAGTTAGTAAGCGCCTATTAAGGGATAATCCACGTCATTGTAGGTGTAATGGAAGATTAGACAAATAATATATTTAAGCACAAGTCATACCTATATAGTATTATGGCTATTGACTTTGCCCATAAAAAATTAAAAACTATGGATATATATCATTTTTTAAAGATAACATTGATATCCTAGTAGATAATGGCAATGACCCCATCATGATTTCAGCAACCATCGTCAACTACTAAATGTAAAGGATTTTGGTCGATATTGGAAGCGTGGTGGACCTTATTCAGTATAAAGTTTTTAAATAAATTAGATTTTTGGATGATGATTTGAGGTCATAAAGGCCCATATTTGGTTTTGTCAACCAACATATTGTGGTTAAAAAATCTATCACTCTATTAGTCACCATTAAGGAGAGGGAACATACATTGACGATGATGGCAAACTTTCTATTGTAGATCAACCCTTAACATATAATGTCATCTTTGATAAGTCATTGATGAAGAAGATAAAAATGGTCACTACCATTTACTGCCTTAAAGTTAAGTTCCTAACATTAGCAAAAATAAGCTCTATGTGAACCAATTAGATAACCATCCACCAATGCCATATATTTTTCTTGCAATTAACACAAAGGGTGGAACTAGTAGAAGCAACAACCCTAGATCCACCAACAACCTCTAAAAAATAACTTGAAGTACAACCTATATCCCAACTGTTAGTACATGTTATTAACTTCGCTCTGGCAAAAACCTTCAGTATCGATAGCTTGGACACTTGCAACGAGATGAGAAAGTGTAAAGCTCACCTTGTCGAGCAAACTATGCTAGTGTAATTATATCCTCGTAATCCAAAGTTTATCACTTAGACAAGTTCTTTGTTGGACTCTAAAGCCAGAAATACATTACATTGATTTTTTAATGGAATGTAGATGTTTTTGCCTGGTTTACTACAAACATTATAAGCATTGATGAGCATGTTATCACCAATCATTTAAACATAGACTTAGTAGCTAAGTCGATAAAATAAAAGAAAAAGTGCTTTGCCCTTTAATATCTAGGCGATTCATGAAGAGGTGGATAAATTGTTGGCTACAGGCTATATCAAAGAAGTAAAGTATCTAGAATGGCAGCCAATATGGTAATGGTTTAAAAGGCTAATGGGTAATGATACATGTGCGTAGATTTTATAAATTTGAATAAAGCTACCTTTAAGATAATTTTTCTTTGCCTTTTATTGATAGGTTAGTTGACTCCTCTACAGGTCATAATTATTTGAGTTTTATGAACACCTTTTCAAGAAATAACTATATTAAGTTAGCTAAATCAAACTAAAAGAAAACATTTTTCATAACTAAAGATCATCTATTTTGTTATATAGCATGCTTTTTGGGCTTAAAAATACATGAGCTACTTATAAACAGCTTGTCAATAAAATATTTTAAAAAAGATAGAATGCTCCCTAAAGGTGAAAAGCCCCTCTTTAGATGACATGTTGGTGAAAATCCCTTTTTTGGAATAGCGTATACAAGATATGGTGGAAGCTTTTTCTATTTTGCACCACTATAACATAAAGTTAAATCCTGTTAAATGTACTTTAAGTGTGAAGGTAAAAAAGTTTTTGGGATTTATTGTCTCTAATAAGGGCATTAAGGTAAATCCTAAAAAAGTTGTAACCATTTTCGGTTTAAATCCCCTAAGATAACTAAGAAAATACAAAGACTCATAAGGTGAGTAGTAGCTATCAACATATTCATGTCTAAATTGGCTAATAAGTGCTTAATTTTCTTTAAAATACTTTAAAGTGCCAGCAAATTCAATTGAGATGATCGGTGTCCAAAGGCTTTCAAAGAACTCAAGCAATATTTTAGCTCGCTTTCCCTTTTCACCAGCCATGTCCTCGATAAACCCTTTTGTATATACTTGGCCATATCCAATGAAACTATTGCTATAGTATTTCTTCGAAAGGAAAATGAAAGCTAGATTCCAGTATATTACACTAGTAAAATATTACACAATGGGAAAGTTAATTACAAATAGTTGGAGAAGATTGCTTTTACATTTATAATTGCTGCTTGTCAATTAAGATAATATTTTTAGGCACACGTCATTATTGTATTAATTGACAAGCCCTTTAAAGAGGTTTTACACAAGATAAACACTTCAAAAAGAATGATGAAAGGGAATATTGAACTTAGTGAATTCAACATATAGTTCAAGCATAAGAAAGTTATCAAAGCCCAAGCCTTTGCAAATTTTGTTGTTAAGTGCTCTTTTACCCTTACAGCTGAGACCTCGCCAATATATATTTGTAAGTACCTATCCTAACCTTTAAAACAATAATAAAAGGATGAGACAGACAAGCCAATTGATACTTCTGCCCTATTCCTCTAGTTAATTAAATGCCCATCTATATTAAGCCCTAAACCAAAGCAAACATGGATGTTGTATGTTGATGGTTCTCCAAGAAATGTGGTTTTGGAGTAAGAATTCTATTATTGAGCCCTTGTGGGTAAGAGTGGCAATATAAACTATCTTCTAGTTTATCTGTCTTTAATAATACATTAGAATATGAAACATTAGCCATAGGGTTGGAATTGACTATCATTCTAAATATGAAAAATGCAACTGTCTACATTAATTCATAGTTAGTTGCTCGTTAAATGAATGATAAGTATGAAGTTCAAGAGCCTATGCTTACCAAGTACTACATGATCATTCACCAACTTAGTCAACTTTTCACAACTCTTTCTCTTGAGCAAGTTCCTCGTACCAATAACACTATGCTGACTTGTTATCTAAGTTGGCAGTTTCCATTGAGATAAATGAGCATGTCAAAATCTTACTGAAGTATATACCAGTCCTCAATACTTATAGTTTACCCATGTTTTATGTTTAGAAGAAAAGGCAATTGAATGACTTTTATTGAAGTTTACCTTAAATGTGAGTACCTTTTCAAACTCGTGATAAGGAAGAAGATCCAAAAAAGAACAACTAGATTTGTACTTTCAGGGAACACATTATACAACAAAGCTTTCTCGTCTCTTTCTTTAAATGCTTGCACTAGTTGAGGCAAAATATGTTTTAAAAAAGATCTAAGAAAATGTATATGACCATCATTTAGGTGGATAAATGTTAGCATAGAAGGCATTAAGATAAGGTTATTATTGGCCCCTATAAAGAATGATGCAATGGACTTAGTTAGATGTGACAAATGCTAACAATTCACCAAAGTCCCATGACAGTTGGCAAAAGCATTAAATAATATCTTCAGTTTATGGCCATTTGCATAATGAGAGATTAACATTTTGTGCCTTTTCTCTATATCAATAGCTCTAAAGAAGTTTATAATTATAACTTGCGACTATTTTACAAAGTGGGTTAAAGTAAAGCCTATGGCAACCATTACTGTGAAAATAATAGAAATTTTGTATGAAAGTTTGTAGTGTGTAGATTTGGTCTCCCTAACACCATTGTAGCGAATAATGGAACACAATTTCAACCCTGAAAGCTAAAATATTTTTGTCAGAATTTCAAAGTAACCTTGGTCCACAGTTTAATAGCCCACCCTAAACCAATGGTCAGGTAGAGTCAATTAATCAGATTATTTTGACCTCCATAAACAAGAAACTTAATGAAGTAAAAAAGAGCTTGGTTTCATGAGGTTCGTAGAATACTTTGGGTAATCAGAACTACTAATTATTTAGAGACTAGGAAAACCTTATTCACTTTAACTTATGGGACAGAAGTAGTAATACCAATAGAGATGAGCATACATACACTGTAAACAACACATTTCGACTTTAAAAGGAAGGAAGAAGCCTTGAGAGCTAATATGGACTTATTGTAAGAAACCAGAGTTTTAACTGAAGTAAGAATGGTCATTAGTGCCTAACAAGTCACCAAATATTATAACTTTCGAGTTAAGCATAGACATTTCTAAATAGATGACTTGGTACTTAGAAATTGTGAAACCAATAAGTTAGTGGGAGAAAGAAAAAAATTGACACCAAGTTGGGAAGGACCATATTGGATCTTTACTGTGATTGGCTTTAGAGCATATAGATTGCAAGACATTGGGTAATCTTATACCAAAGATATAGAATGCCATCTACTTGAAGAAATATTATCTTTAACCACATCCTTTGTCAGGTTCCCATATTTTTTAAATCTATTACTTTATGGTATTTGAAAAGTATTCACTCCTTTTGTACATATATTTAGATTTCACCACCTTATTTTGTAAGACTTGTGTATAAGAAATCTTAATGAAAGAATGATGGCTCTCTATCACCTAACTCCATGCATCTTATGTCACGTATCCATTTTTGAGTTAAGGCATATTGGCAAACACAAACCCCATTTATTGCCAACACACTTAATGCGCCTTGTGTGCCATATTTATTTTGCATTAAGGCTTTTACGCCAACACGCCTAATGCCCAACGTGCTTAGTACTCTATATCTAATTTATGTTATGGCTTTTACGCCTAACGCGAATTTTTATGCTATCTCTATTTTATGTTAAGGCTCCCACTCCATCATGCCCAATACGTTATATGCGTCATTTCCAATTTGCTTTAAAGCTTCTAATCCAACATTTCTAATGTGCCCTCACACCATCTATATTTTGCATTAAAACTTCCATGTCAACACACTTAATGTGCCCTATAAATCACATCTATTTTATGTTAAGACTACTATGACAACACGCTCAAATAGGGCTCACATGCCATACCATGTGCCAACAATATCACAATAGAAAACCATCTTGTGATGAGGTACACATACTTGCTAATCTCAATGCATACACCTTGGAAAGGTTATTTTACTCCTTAATGAGAAATCATGCTTAGATGTTTTCATGCTATATCTTTATGCGTTTCCATTAGCATAATTATAAAATGGTTTACCTTTATCTATTAGGCATCATAATGCTATCACATCAAACAATAAACAAGTCATTGCCTAAGTTAAAAAAGGTTTAAAAGCACTGCTTTCCATATGAACTAAAAAACCATTATATGAAGTTACTTAATTTATTTAAACCATTATATGAAGTTACTCAATTTATTTAGTCTCTTTGAGAATATAAAAATAAACTTAGTTTGAAATTATGTAAACTTTCACACTTGTGAAAATCATCATATAATATTACTTAAATTACTTAGGATTACCATGAAAAATTAAGGTAAACTTAGCCTAACTCAGTAATTGCAAGGCCTAAAATTGCAAACATTAAGGCAAGTTTTCACTACTTAAGTTGAGGCATTAAGATTAATGGCTATTAGAGATAAGTTAGGTTATTTGAGTTATAATACATTACCAAAAGTCTTTCTAACTTAGCCTTCAATGCATCACATTTTTGCATAAAAAATAGGGCCTTAACCAAGATTATTCCATAAAAGTGGGACATGCATAAAAAGTTCAAACAGCAGAATAAACACACAAGGCAATAAATGTTGAATATACTTCAATTGGTATTAATAAAATTGTATAGATACAATACATTCAAATAAACAAAAGTATAAAAAGTAACAAATACAAAATTCCTAAGAAGCTGTAATGGCATCATTAGTTAACACCATAAAAGTATCAGCTACATCAGAAACAAGTGGGATAACATCAGCAGTGTTGCCAATAGCAGTGTGCTTAGACCCAAAACTACTAGCTTGAAGGTAATTGAGGACCACAGGTAAGGCAATCAAATCAGAATCGATAGAAATCTTGCCAATCCTATCAAACACCTTTACCTTTTTTAGCTAGGCCATGTTTTATAGGAACTCAACATTGAAGTCTTTTGATGACATCATTATATATGAGAAATCCACCTTTCTGAAGCCTAAAGGCCTTTGTTGCAATTGGACTTGGTACATGGTTGATAATCTATACTACTTGCTAGTGGCTAGGTAGACACTGGTCCACTTAGTCTTTTGTTTTCCCAACTGCCTGAAAAACTTAGCACATCCCCTCTAACTCAACCTTCAGCTTTGTAAGCTCTTTCTCCAACTGCTGGGCTTGCGCCTAACTTTGATCCCTTTCTATTTTAGCTCAGTTGGAGCACGTCGTAACTATCACCTACTCGTCTTGCAGCTTATTCTTTTCCTCTTTCACCTTCTTAAGGTAAGCAATTGCAATACCCAAACATTACTGCATGGTAGTATTCTTTCTAGTAGCTTTTTTCAGCTAGGCCTCTAGCTCTTCTATATTCTTTTGCATTGTGGTGTTCAAAATTTTCAAGCCCTTACTGGAGCCATCATTAACCCATAATAACATGTCTTAATTGGCCTTGGCTTGAGTCTCCTTTTAAAACATTTCTCTTTTGCACCTCAAGTCTTCTACGAGCAGCCTTACTTGCTAATAGAAGCCCATCTTATTAGCCAAAATTTGTATAATACATACATTCATAATTAACAACTCATTTAACACAAAAGAATCATAAACACAGTCACTAACTTAATGCTTACCTCAGTAGCCAGACACAACTCAACTTCTAGGTTGCTGAGAATAGGGAATTATTATATCTTTTCCTTTGTAAAATGAGGTAGGTTAGTTATAGCCCATAGTTAGGCTGCTTTAGAAGCTTTGTAGCACAATTCATTTCATCAAAACAAACACAAATGTTAGAATTAGTTCACCACAATCAACTAAAATAGCATTTATTATAATTAACCTCACTTAGGACCCCAGCACTTGGCACACTAGAGTCTAGCCCCATTAGTTCATTCCTGTTTAACACCCCTTCACTATGCTTCCCTTGCCAATACCTTAGGCCTCACCCACATACCAAGATGCCAACACTTTCTTATGTAGAACCAATCATAGGTGGCCTTTCCTTTGTTATTTACTGCCGCTACTAACTTGAAAGCCTTTTTGACGAGCCACAAATTTCTTAAGCTTGATTAATACCTTATTCTTTGTAATAACAAACATAACAATCTTTTATTAACAACAATTTCACAGTTAGAATTCAATAAATACGCAAAACACATAATGAAGTTATGTTTTTTACCATCTAAGTCTTTTTTTCCTTTGAGCTTAGAGGTTGTTCCACCTAACTCTTCTCTTTAACCTCCACCTTACCTTTCCCCTTGACCCAATGCCTTTTGTATAGCAATGACTAAGCCTTGGATTTTTACCTTGGATAAGGTAATATTTGTGAATGTTTTTGTAAGTGGCCAACTCTAGATAAGACAACCTGTTATCTTCTAAAATATTCTATTGCTTTAACTCATCCTTTTCATACTCTAGAGTTTCTTTCATCATTGCACTAGCATGAGATCACTTGATCTTGAAATTAAACCACATGCCAGGTGCCTTAGCATGAGCTATCATAAATTTATCATACGAAAGATGGCTATTGGGCTGTAGTTCTACCACGCATGATTGCCTAAGGGCTTAAAGACAGTGCAACCACCCATTAATCTCCTTTAGCATGTACAACACCATAATCATGTTGATTGAGGGAACCTACTTATTTAGCTGACAGTAGATGAAGTAAATCACCATGATAACCCAAGTGTTAGGCATCAACTATGATATAGCTATGTTGATAGTGGCTAACACCAAATGAAAAAAAAGGTGTAGTGGGAGGTGGAATCAAAGGCTAAAGTTATACAGATAAAATCTCGTTATTCTTTTATTTACCTCGATCTAGCTAATTGTGAAACCCTTGGGTAGTATTGAGACAACGTGTATAGAATTTTTTGGATCAAAAGCCATATAGTCCAAGATTTGGTTTGCTATGCTTGACATCGTAGTAGATCAATAAATGTTTGATAGCCACGTCCTTAGTGTCAGATTGTGAAACTCCTTTATTACCACATCTTTTTTTTTCCCTTTTTCTTACCTTTTTGTTACTGGAGGCATTTGTCTTAGAACCACAAGCCCCCACCTTCCTAATCACAATGTCGTGACCATGACAACCACTGCTTTAAGACCTTTAACCCCCACAACCCCTACCTTGACCACTCCCCCTATTTTGACCACCCTTTCTTTACGCTGACTTTAAAGATTAATGGCTAACACCATGGTACCCTCATCATCACTTAAATTCTTAATAATGATTCTTCTTTTTGATGCCATTCTCCTAACAACAATCAAATAGATACATAAGCAAAACCTAAAAAGCTTACTTACCTACAAAAAAATCTTGACAATAAAAGTTCACAGTAAAAAACCCAGATAGCAAAACCTCTTTATTATTGACAAATTGCAAAGTGAGTTTGAAAATTTTCTATCTCCCTTATTATACCTAGTTAAATACACAATTGAAATGGCATGAATTAAAATGCCATTTCAACTAGATACAAAATGGTCCATATTAATCCCTGATTAGGATTGAGTTTTTGGTTACATACTTTTCAAAAAAGACACATTTATTTCCCTTTTCGTTGAACTAGTACAATTTCAAATTCAAACCATTTATTGTGTTTGACAACTCTTAAATCCCATTACAGCACATGTTTTACATAGCCACACATTTCAAAAACATAGACGCATGCCTAATAACGCACTCGTAGATGTGCTTCTCTAATGGGTACTACATGTACTACATGGTATCTAATACAAAAATTTCTCTAAGTCTTCACTTACTATTCCCTTTATCTTGACAAAACACACAACTCACCAGAATGGTGCTCCTTACTTCATGGGACACATCATTAACATAGTTCACCAAAATAGTGTCACTCGCTTTCACAAGACACGTCATCCATATAGTTCATTAAAACAACATCTCTCGCCTTCATGGGACATGTCATCTACATAACTTGCCAAAATATCATCCCTACTTAAAAAAAGACATGTCATTATGCACAGCCTGTTAAAGCAATGTACCTTGCCATAATGATCTCTTATCAAGTACATCTTTTTTTACTCTTGCTAAAGGTTTAAGGGCTTAGAGGGGCAATTATTGTACCTATTTACTCAGTCAACAAAGCTAACTCCTATGATTGCAATTTAACACACACTTGATTGCCATATCACCATAAGTGAAGGTCGACATCCGAACTCCATATCATAATGTTTAGATTCGATGATCCATCGCTAGACATTGACTTGAAGGAGTTGACACCAATCTTTTTTATCTAGGTACGATTGGCCATCTAAAGAATCTATCCTTTTAAGGAACACCTAAGCTAAGGGTCTCTAAAAGAATATGTTCAGGTCTACTAATCAGAATAGGGTTCGAGAGTATGATTACGTGTGAGAAAAGTTATAACACCCTCACAATGTCCATTGAAAGATGGTATCAGCTTAATTTTGTGTTATCCAAAAATCCTTAAAAATTTACCAAGTAATTAATTATTAAAAATTATTCTCAATTTACTCTAATACTTTTAGAAAAAAATTAAGAAAATTCTCTCCCCTCAAGAGTGTCACCTCAAGAGTATGCAAGGAAACTACTGTTTTACTTGCAGAGGCTTTATCATCGGATTATTTAACATTAAAAAAAATTAAAAAAAAAAGAAATAAAATGGAAAAAAAAAGAATAATGATTCAGCTTTAGATATAAATTCTTCTCTCCTAAAAAACTCATTACTTTTGTACAAGAAAAATTGATACTTTCAACTTTTCCCCAAAATATTTTTTTGAAACTTTAATTTTGAGAAAAATTGATACTTTTAACTTTTCTTCATAAAAACCTTTTTTAGAAAATTATTTTCAGAGAAAATTGATACTTTTAATTTTTTTTCTCGAAAATATTTTTTAAAAAACTTATTTTCAAGGAAAATTGATACTTTCAACTTTTCCTCAAAAATATTTGTTAGAAAACTTATTTTTAAAGAAAATTGATATTTTTAACTTTTCCTTAAAAATATTTTTTTGGAATTTTATTTAAAGAAAATAAATAAAATAAAATAAAAATAAAAATAAAAATAAAAATAAAAATAAAAATAAAAATAAAGATAAAGATAAAAATAAAAATAAGATAAAATAAGGAATAATAAATAATTCTAATCTAATAAATAATAATAATAATAATAATAATAATAATAATAATAATAATAATAATAATAATAATAAGTAAAAAAAAACCTTTGGAACGGTTCGGCTTGGCTCGGCTCCAGGGATCGACTAGCACGCGGGTTAACGAATCGGGTAAGGTCAGCCCAAACAAAAACACGTAGATCCTGTTAACGTATTAACACTAAAACGACGTCGTTTTATACAGGTATAAAAGGTAAAGAATGTGTTTTTTCTTCAGATGCCCCTTCCTCCTTCCCTCTCTTCTCTTCTGTTTCTCTTCCTTCTCTCTACCCGAAAAACACAACCCAGAATTCGGTTGAATTTCCATCGAATTTTGGAAAATAACGTCGAAAACTTCAAAGTTGGCCAAAAACCTCATCAAAAAATTCAATGCTGGCAAAAAAATTTTGTCGGATTCTGGAAATTTTCCAGAAAAAAAACTTCAAAAATTCTAAAAAAATTCTCATAAATTCCTAAAGTTGTATCTAACGCACCATAACCTTTTTAGCTTCTATTTTCTCTCTATGTGTATTTTTTCATTCGTTTTCTGTGGATCTATTTATAGGGATTGATTAGAAGAGTTTCTGATCAATTTCAATTCCCTCTTGGATTGGGATTCAATCCTTGAATCCAATCTGGACTCTAATTGAATCTTAAATTCACGGTAAAATTTTTACTTTTTGATCAATATCCTTTAATCCCAGCAAAAAAAAAGAAGATAAATAATAAATATATATACTAATAGATAAATAATAGATAATAGTTAATAATAAAAATTTATATACATTAATAGATAAATAATAATATATATTAATAAATAATAATAATAGTAATAAATAAATAAATAATAAATAAGATACAAAATAAAAATACAAAATTGGCTTACCCATTTGGACCAGACCCAATTGATCCAGGCTTGGACCAAACTGGGTGTCTACAGCTGCCTCTCTTTGTACATTTTTTGTGAAACAACAATTGTGCAAAGATGTAGACACCCATTCAGGGCTCAACTCAACACTTTTTTCTTTTTTTAGTTAAAATTTTGATCAAAGCTCCTCTAAATAGAGGCTCAACAACTTTGAAAAAAATAAACAAAGCTCTTCTAAACAGAGGCTCCACGACCTTGAAAATAAATGGCTCATCTAATTAGAGGCTCAACGACTTTGGAAAATAAATGGCTCCTCTAATTAGAGGCTCAACGACTTCTGAAAAATAAACCAAGCTCCTATAAACAGAGGCCCAACGACTTAAACAATAAAAAAAGCTTTTCCAAATAGAGGCTAAACAACTTTTGAAAAATAAAAAAAAAATCCTCTAAACAGAGGCTCAATGACTTTGAAAAATAAACAAAGCTCCTCTAAACAGAGGCATCACAACTTTAAAAGTAAATGCTTTTTGACAATTATATCCAAAGGAGTTAAAAATCATGTTTGAAAGAATTTCAAGAGATTATGCCCAAAGGTCTTACAAATCAATTTTGATACCAAGAGATATCTTATTTCAATGATTAGAAATTTACCTGACAAGCTTTTTCTCAAATTTGAAAATGTCTTCACATCTATCTTCTTTATGTGAGATTTTGGAATACTCTTGCTTCTTGAATTTATGCACTATATTTTCTTGAATATAGTATATGCTATGCAATGCGTGTGAAATTCAATGTATGCTATGCAAATGTTGGCTAATTAATTCCTATTCAATTGTGGTACTCAAGTTTTTCAAGCTCTTTTTTTGGGCCTCGAACCCTTGATTCTTCAAAGACCAAGTTACGCTATTCTTTTAATATTGAGCCAATGTAAGTCTAAATCATCTTTTCCATTTAGTTCTCACATTCTTTCTGTAAGAAAAGCTCTTTTCAAATTCGATGTCTTTATCAAAAACTAAACATCTTGATTCTGCTTTTATCACTCTTGACTTCTTCAATGTAATGTAAAAATCTTTCATGCCATTATTCATTTATCAATCATTATTTCAAATTCAAAAAGTAAGAATGCATTTGCACATTTATTCCATTGTAGGGTATTAAGCAAAAAAGAATAAGAATGGTTGAGAAACAGTCAACAAAAGAAGCACACAAAGAGTGAAATAGAATGTCTTTTATTAGCAAAAATGTTGGCAAACTTTGGCTAAGAAAGAATTACAAGGATAAGTATGAGGAGACAATTCCCAAAAATGAACAATTGGATAATCATGATAACACATCTCAAGATTCTTCTAAAAACCCAACCATCTAATGCATTTAACAACTTGAAACTCCTCCGAATTTACTAGCCTCCATGCCAATAAATTTTTAAATTTAATGCTGTATTCTCCTTATCTAAGTTACCTTTTTAGGTTTTCAACTTAGATAAACTCTCTATGACTCAAACCGTCCTTTTAGGATTTTTGCCTTGAGTCATCCTTTTTCATTCACTTTTTTTCTTTTTTTTCATTTTTTTATTTCATTTTTTCTCTTTTTTTTTCAAGCATAGTACTTTTTCATAGCATAAAATTTATAGGATGAGGTAAATCATTTTCATCCATCTCAGTCAGTATCAATGCTCCATCCGAGAAAGCTCGTTTCACCACATACGACCTTTCTCAATTCAGAGTTTATTTTTTTTTATTATCATGCTAGGTTGGAAAGATTCTATTTAAGACCAACTCTCCTTCTTGAAAGTAACGGGGTTAAACTTTTTTATCATGAGCCCTTATCATTCTTCTTTGATATAGCTGATTATGACACAATACAGTCAATCTCTTTTCTTCTATGAAATTTAACTGTTCATAACGTTCTCGAATCCATTTAGCTTCTTCCAATTTAACTTCTTTTAGAACCCTCAAGGATGGGATCTCCACTTTCACTGGTAGTATAGCTTTCATCCCATAAACCAAAAAAATAGGGTTGCCCTAGTAGAGGTACGTACTGACGTTCGATATACATGTAGTACAAACAGTAACTTCTCATGCTAATCTTTATAAGTCTTAGTCATCTTTTCAAGAATTCTTTTGATATTTTTGTTAGCTACCTCAACTGTCCTATTCATTTTCAGATGGTAGGATGTCGAGTTATGATGCTTGATCTTGTATTGAGCACATATTTTTTGCATCATCTTACTATTTAGATTCTTGGCATTGTCTTAATTATTCTCTTTGAAAGTTCATATCTACAGATGATCTCTCTTTTTATGAACTTAAAAAATCACAAATCATGTTACATTTGCATATGATGCAGCCTCTACCTATTTTGTGAAGTAATCTATCATCTTAAAAATAAACTTATGCCCATTAGAAGCCTTTGGGGTGATAGGACCAATGACATCCATGCCTCACATTGAGAATGGCCAAGGTGGTACCAAAATATATAAAACAGATGGCAGAACATGAATCTTATCAGTATATATCTGACATTTATGGTATTTACGAGCATAGTCAATGCAATCACTCTTTATTGTCAACCAGTAGTATCCTGCTCTCATGATCTGTCTCACCATCATATATCCATTGGTATGTGCCCACATATTTCATCATGCACCTCTTCAATGATTTTTCTTACTTTAACCCTACTTACGCATCTTAGTAATACTTGATCATAATTTTTTTTTTACAAAACATCCTCATCCAAGAAAAAACTCATAGCTAATCTTCGGATGACCCTTTTATCATTATCAATTACTTGAACTGGGTATTACTGATCCTTAATATACTGTAAGATATCATAATACCAAAGTTTCCCATCTTTCTCTTTTTTTATATTGGAGTAATGAGCTGACATATCCTTAACATCTAGCCTGATGGGCTGAATGTCAATATTATCATTAATTCAAATCATTACAGCTAGAGTAGCCAAGACATTGGTAATCAGATTCTCCTCTCGAGGTAAATGGTCAAACTGGATATCTTCAAACTATTTTATCAACTCTAAAATATATTTATGATATGGGATGAGTTTTGAATATCTCGTTTCCTATTCTCCTTTCAACTGATATACAACTAGAACTGAGTCTCCAAACACTTTTAATTCTTTCACTCTTCTATCTATAGTAGCTTATAAACCTATGACACATGCCTTATATTCAATGATGTTATTTGTGTAATTAAAATTTAACTTCGATAGTATTGTTCTTTTGAAAAGATCAGAATCACCTTAATTCCATGTCTCAAGGCATTGGTAGCTCTATCAAAATATATTTTCCAACACTTTTCTTTATGTTTTCCCTTCTCCAATTAGGAAATAGTCATTGGATCTTCATCAAAAAATTTTAATCTCATTGATTCATATTCTTCAGTAGCACAATCTACAAGGAACTCAACTATAGCACTCCTTTTTATTACCTTTTAGCTTACATATATAATATTATATTTCAAGAGCATGACTTACCATCTAGTAATTCTTTCAGACAAAAAAGGCTTCTCGAAGATGTATTTAATTGGATTAAGTTTTGCTATGAGCCATGTGGTATGATAGAGCATATACTGTCTGAGTTTTTTGGCAGTCTATGCTAATGCACAACATATTTTCTCCAATGAGTAATACTTGGGTTCATATTCTGTAAACTTTTTACTCATATAGTAAATAGCTCTCACCTTTCACCTAGACTCATTTTGTTGCCCTAACACACATCCCGTTGAATTCTCACACATTGTCAAGTATAGAATTAAGGGTTTCTCTGGAATAAGTGGCACCAACACTAGAGGATTTGACAAGTATTGCTTAATTTTATCAAAAACCACTTGGCATTCCTCATTCTATTCTGTAAGATTATTCTTGTGGAGAAACTTAAATATGAGATCACATTTGTAGGTAAGTTGAGAGATGAACTGAGAAATATAATTCAATCTATCTAAAAAATCTTGAACTTCCTTTAATGTATTCAGAAGTAATAAATTTTGAATGGCTCATATCTTGTCTGGATCGACTTCAATCCCTTTTTCACTAACTACAAAGCCTAGTAACTTTTCTGACTTTACCTCAAAGGTGCACTTGGCTAGGTTTAACTTGAGTTAGAATCTTCTTAACTTTTTAAATAACTTTTTGAGATTGGTAACATGATCTTCACCTTCTCAAGATTTTGTAATCATATCATCTATATATACCTCAATCTCTTTATGCATCATGTTATAGAAGAGCGTCACCATGGCCCTTTAGTATATTATTCCAGTATTTTTTAACCTAAAAGGCATGACTTTGTAACAAAAGGTTCTCCCCATAGTCACGAAAGTAATCTTTTTCATATCATCTGTAGCCATTTTTATTTGATTATACCCTAAGAACCCATTCATAAAAGAGAAAATTGAATGTCTAGCCGTGTTATCTACCAGTGTGTCAATGTGAGGTAAAGAAAAGTTATCCTTTGGGCTAGTCCTATTCATATCACAATAGTCTACACACATTCATACCTTTTCATCTTTTTTGAAAACTGGTACTATATTAGCTACCCACTTTGGATACTTAGCCACTTACAAAAAACTTACATCAAACTATTTCTTCACCTCTTCCTTGATCTTTAGTAACATTTCAAGCTTTATTCACCTCAGTTTCTGCTGGACTGGCTTACATTATAGCTTTAGAGGCAATCTGTGCTCTACTATTTCTGTGCTCAGCCCTGACATATCTTGGTAAGATCAAGCAAACACATTTATGAATTCTTGAAGTAGATCTACCAAATATTGTCTATCTCTTGATGAAAGTGAAGTACCAATTTTGACATCTTTTTTATTCTCTTCATCTCTCAGATTCATAAGTCAACTATCTCCTGATGAGGCTCAATTGACTTATTTTCTTGTTCAATCAATCTTATTATGTCCAGAGGCATAACATATTCCTCAGAATTCTCTTCATTATCAAGTTCATCAGTGTTAATTAAATTCTCAAAACTAACCTCTTGATTGTTATCATAATTATCTTCATGCTCATTTAAGAACCTAAAATTGAATGAAATGGGATATGTTGGCAAGATGTGTTTGAAAAAATAAGAATAATGAAGACACAAGAAGAAATGAATGAAAATGCATCCTTCATAATCTTTATTAAAATAATAAAAGATAAATAACCCAAACAAGAAAGATCACCCCAATACCTTGGGCAATAACTATTAGGATATATAATTACATTGAATTAGTTTCAAAGGTCAAAGGTATTTCAATGGCACTCTAATTTTCAGCTCATAATCTGACAGATAAAAGCAGACCCATCATTCTTGATTAAGCCCCATTTCATCTTTAATAGCATGGATAGTTAATTGGGTAAAAACTTTTTTCATACTTTTTCTTGTATCTGGGTACATGAATCTTTTAGGTCTTAAAGTCTCATACAAGTGTGGGATAATTATTAGTCTTATTGTTTTACCTGCTGGCCTTCTCTTGATTTCTCATTCTGCTACTTCATAGCCTAGGCCTAGCCTTTCACCATTATCCACCACTGTTGGGGGTTCTTTTATTCCTTACAAGCTCTTACCTAGTCATATTCTTGGATATCAGTCATTATTGATGATTTGACTTATCACTATTTTTTTTTTAAAAATTGATTTTTAAATCTTTCACCTACAAAGTTGATTAGTTTAAAATATCGATAAGAACATTCATTCACTTCTTCGGTAGCTTCCACATATGGGGCATTCAAAGGTTAGGTCACTAGCATGTCTTCCTCCTAAAATACTACCACTAACTGGCCTTCTATATTGAACTTAATTTTTTGGTGAAGAGTAAAAGGAACAGGCCATGCCATGTGAATTCATGGCCTTCCTAGTAGACAGGTATAAGATGGAGAGATATCCATTACTTAAAATTTCACATTAAAAGTGTATGGCCCAATTTATAAGGGCATCTCGATATCTTTCAGGACTTTTCTTTTGGTCTCATCAAAAGTTTACACTATCATTTAACTATTTTTCATATGAGAGTAGTCGATAGATAGCCTTGCCAAAGTTGACATAGATATGACATTGATAGCAGAGCCATTGTCAATAAGAACTTTAGCCATGATATGGCTCTTACATTTGACTGTGATATGCAGAGCCTTAGTACTTCTTCTTCTTTGTGGAAAAATCTTATCAGCATTGAATGAAATATAATTTGGCATGACTAAATTTCTAGCCAAATAGTTCACATATTCAATAGATACATTATGTGCCACATATGCTTGGTTTAATGTTTTCAGTAGGGTATTTCGATGTGGTTCCAAACTTAATAGCAATGATAATAATGAGATTTGTGTTAGCATTTTGTTCAACTGTTCAACAACTGAATATTCATTATGTTTTACCAACTTCAAGAATTCACAAGCCTCTTTTTCTGACAATGACTTCAGACAATCCTCTTCAGATTTCATTTCAGGGTTATTTCATTCTTCTCTTACCTTAACTTTCTTTCTTCTAGCCTTCTCTAATATTTTTGGAGTGTACATCTTCCACTTTGAGTAATGCCTCATACACCAGTTATTTTGGAGGCATCAACTTTAGAGATATTTTCTTTTTACCCCTAAATTACTGTATTATAGCCATATTTTTAGGGTACAACTTTATCATCCTTATATGAGAATAGAGTCAAAACTTTAAAAGTTACCGGCCTGAGAATGAGTTTATCTAGGACTAACTTTGACTTATTCCCGTAATTAATCATCATCAACTTTGGAAACAACTTTGCAAGCTTATCTTTCACGGATACTTGAACGTTTTTTGAAACTTTTCCTTTTTCATAGACTTCCAACTAGTATAAATCTAAGAGCTTTTGCACCTCTTGGTGAAACTGCTCACAAGTTTTGATAGGGTGACCATCTTTTCCATTATGATATTTACAATTAGTGTCTGCTATATATACTCCATGATAGCTGTGTAGACTTACTGGTTGTATTATGTTAGCTTTTCATAAAATATCAAACAGTTGACTAAGAGGTGTCTTAATATCTACCACTTTTTTTTTCAAATAGCACTCATGTTTATTACTCAGGGCATTCACATTATGATTAGGTAAAAGATTATCACTAACATTTGGTAAGTTACCCTTTCTGTATCAAAACTAATCATTTCATCCTTGATCAGTTATTGTACTTTATGTTTTAAAGCAGTATAATTTTTAATGAAGTGACCAGCGATCTCATAGTGATAGTCACAATGAGTTGTGGGATCATACCACTTAGGGTAAGGTGACTTGAATGGCTCTAATTTACTAGAAGTAATCAGATGACTATTGTAAAGCTCACGATATAACTTTATATAGGTCATAAAGATTAGATCAAATACAGACTTTTTACGAGTGGTTCATTGCTCCTGAAAACTTTCCATTGGACTGCTTGGATGGGTCTGAGGTCTTGAGGTAGGTTGAGTGTTAGGACTGTATGTGACATTCTAAGGTTTGAATGAAGGTTGATATGCTTGAGGGTAGGATAGCTATGGGATAGGTTGGTATGGATAAAGAGAAGTGTTATTCACATCAGGATAATATGGGAGGTATCCTTGTGATGGGTAAGGTTAATAACCCTTGAATTATTACCTATCAAAGCTCACAGCTTGAGCTTCAGTCTCTTTCTTCTTCAGGGTCTTTTTAGTGGATGCTTTACCTCCTTCTAGCTTACCATTCTTGATGGCGCTCTCAATAATTTCTCTTGAAATTATTATATCAGTAAAATTTTTAGTTGCATTCTTTATCATCTTTTTATAATAGAGAGATTTTAAAGTGCTAACAAATAGTACTGTAGTCTCTTTCTCAGTTAGAGGGGGTTGTATTTGAGAAGCTACGTCCATTTATCTTTGGACATATTCTTTAAAAGACTCATTTACCTTTTTTTTCAGGTTCTGTAAAGATAAACGGTCAGGAGCTAGATCCATAATATGTCGATATTGACTAATGAAATTATGAGCCATATCACTCCAAGAACGAATGCGGATTTTGTCCAACTAGACATACCACCTAGCAGTAGAGCCTGAAAGACTATCTTGAAAAATATGCATTAATAGTTTTTTATTATCGACATGGGCTGTCATCTTCTGATAGTATATGGTGATATGGGTTTTTGGGTACTTCGTACCATCATATTTCTTAAATTTTGATACTTTAAATTTTGATAGAATGACTACATCTGAAACTAAGCACAGCCTAGTAGCATCAACAGAACCATAAAATTCAATCCCTTCTATGGCTCGTAATCTTTGTTCAAACATACTAATCTTTGAACTTGAATGGGTTTTACTACCTTTTCAGTAAATACAGGATTTATATAGTTATGGTAATGCCCTAAATTTGAAGCTAATGGTATTCTGAGGTATACAGGATATGTGAACTGTTGTGGCAAAATATCCTATGTGGGCTAGGCTTGTTGTGGACCAAAATCCGAAGGATACAAAGAGTTAGCCACTTCTTGTGATAGGAAGCCTTGTTGACTTGTATTTTATTTATTTTTTTCCCTTGTTTAGCTTATTGAGGGCATCTAGAATCTTGCTCAACTCATTCTCAATCTTTTTCTATGTTTTTTCTAGCTTTTCAAATTTATGAGAGTTTTCTTACTCCATTTGTCTAGCTTTGGCTCTTGTGTTATATCGATGGACAGAGTTTTTGCTAGATGGAGCTATCCTTGAACCTTGAATATCATATCTTAGAATTAACAAATTTATATAACTATCTCATGGTTACTTTGTTAAGTGTAATGAGTGAGAATACAATGAATGAAATGCATGTATATAAAGAATATTTGCCTTAAAACGATGCTTAACTAAAATATTTCATTTATTCCAAAGAACTTTTATTTACATTGAGTTTATCATCATAGAGTTATAACCACAAATTCATTTAATTTGCTCATATTGGGCCTTGGCTTCATCGATGAAGTTCAATAGATGCTGTCCATATTCTCCTACTGGGGCCATCACTTGCTTTAATACCTCTGCCTCTTCTACCATCTCTTTTGCCTTATATACCTTTTTACAAATTTGAGTTGTTAGGTGCTCAATGTACTTTTGTTTTCCTAAGTTCTCTCTTTTACTACACTAAACTTGGTATGATAACTCTCTATACTCTCTAACCAATGTAGCAATATGGTCTTCTTGTTCATTCAACTTTTATCTCAACCTTTTTAGGTAGCTATTCAACATGTTATTCTTTGTCTATACTTAGGTACTTTCTTCTTCCAATTCAGTATATTCTTATTTCAATCTTGCATTCTCTTCAGTTAGCTCAACAATTGTTATCTTTTTTGCCCTTTCTCTCACACATAACCTCTTATGTTCTTGGTGTAGCTCTGCTAAGTCTTCAATAGTTGTATCGCATTCTCTAACAATCTTACAAACTCTGGCTTCATGTCTTTCAACTCTATCTTTCCACTTATCTTTTTTTTTTCGAAGCTTCTAGATTTTTTGCTTTAACTTATCCTTTTCAGACTCAAATTTTTTTGTCACAAGCTCTAATTTTGATGATGTCTTTTCAAGCTTTTCTCCTATTGGCGGTTGAAAGCTTTCATAAGTGAATACCATTTTTTGTATTCGTCTTGCTGTCCAAAGCAAATACCCTAGAGTGACTTTATCAATAAACGGTCCATGACTCACTCTTTGAGGGTTTTTTCATGCTTTAGTCATCTCATTTATCCTCTGAAATGTTTTTGGCTCACTGTAAGAGAAATCTAACTGTTGAAGCCCATGCGTCATAGGAATGAACTGTTCTGTCCTAAACTGCCTTCTCACTAGAAGTGGTGCATAACTTATTACTCCCTATAAATCCAAAAGTGGGACCACAGTATTATCTCTACACTGATACAACATAGGTTCACGATTCATCCACGTGACCAACCATCTTACTTCGGTACTTTAATTTTTATAGAAAAGCTATCCACTCTTTTTTAGACTTTTGTTCTGACCACCTATTTTCACAAAATTCCTTGATCGGAGCTCGATTGCAAACATAAAGCTTCGAAAAAGTACCTTTTCTCCATTCGAAATGATTTTTCATCCATAAGTATAATAACTGTATGCAGCCTATAAAATACCTTCCATTTTGATAATAGTAACTCAAAGATCTGATAGTCTCTGCCAATATTACTTTTAAAGGGTTACAACCATTGATCACACTCTCGAAGAAGTTAACCACCGCTATTTCAATATAACTTAAAACCTTTAAAAATATCACCATTTCGTATATAGCTAAGGCAAATACATCTAACTCCTATTCTTTGTTGGCATGTTACACTAAAAACTCATGAAAGAACTTTTAAGGTAGGCAAACCTGTTCTTGTTTCTTCTTTGTATGAGAATCCATAACTTTTTTTCCTATCCCTATGAGTTGAGCCAAACCCTTACGAAATCTTGACTTGTGTTTTTTGACATATATCTTATCAGGAGCCTTGAGGTACAAACCCAATAAAGTTGAATATTCTTTGATGGTTGGTGTCATATCAACTTCTTTGAAGATGAAACACTTATATGTAGGATCCCAAAATTACGCTGTAACTCTGATTAGTTGATTGTCGATAACTATTACGAGAAGGTGTGCTAAATGTTTGTGTCTCTAGCAAAACTTCTCTGTCTAGTTGGAATCATCTTCTTCCATATATCAACCAATTCTTCTAGATTATTTTGTTTGAGGAGGATAAATGTTTCTTGAGATGGGGTAGAATTATAGTCGATTGGTAAACAATCCCCCATCTTTAGTTACATTTTTTCTAACTAGATTTTTACTTTATTAGGTAGCTCACAAGGAGCTAATACAGATGAGAAGCAAACTAATCATTCTGTGGAGTCTATGAAAAACTTTTTGTTAAAGATCGTCTTTCAAGCAAATGTTCTTTATGTAACTTTATGATATGAGCATGAACCAATGCAAAAGAATGAGAGAAAAGGTTAGTATGCCCAAAAAAAAGAATAAATAAATAACTAAGTAAATTAAAACATCACACAGAATAAGAAGAATGAACCCTATGCTTTTGGTCAATTCTAAAAAGCAAAGATGATGGCTCTATCTATAGGTTATGTACTCTTAAGGTTCACTATATGTGGTTTGAGGTTAAAGTCTAAAGGTTCCCAAATTGCTCCTTACATCATTGTTCATCACAAACTAGTAAGGCACCCTAATCCTCGCCCATTACAGGTTACAAATGAAAAAGGTTCAATTTAAGTGAGAGTATTTCACTAGCCATTGCGAAGGCATTAAACCTCACGAAAGCAATATGTACTTTACTCCCTTCTAAAAGGACGAAGCTCGAGTATAGAGCTCATGTTATGTATATGCATATGAATGACATAATTAATAAAATAAATAAACATGAATAAATAAAAAAAAATTTATACAAATGGTTCAATTTTATTAAACTTTTGGATAACACAAATTTATTTGCTGGCCTAACTCTCGGCTTCGATATCCCTAGTGGAGTTGCCAAACTGTCATAACGTCTAGATCCAGGGATCCATCGCTAGACATTGACTTGAAGGAGTCACCACCAATCTTTTTATCTAGGTGCGATTGGCCACCTAAGGAATCTATCCTTTTAAGGAACACCTAAGTTAAGGGTCCCTAAAAGAATAGGTTTAGGTCTACTAATCAAAATAGGGTTTTAGAGTATGATTACATGTGAGAAAGGTTATAACACCCTCATAACGCCCATCGAAAGATGGTACCAGCTTAATTTTGTGTTATCCAATAAGCCTTAAAAATTTATCAAGTAATTAATTATTGAAAATTATTCTCAATTTACTCTAATACTTTTAGCAAAAAATTAAACAAATTCCCTCACTTCAAGAGTATGCAAGGAAACTACTATTTCACTTGCAGAGGCTCTATCGTCAGATTATTTAACATTAAAAAAAATTCAAAAAGAAAAGGAAATAAAATGAGAAAAAAAAAAGAATAATGATTTAGCTTTTGATATAAATCCTTCTCCCCTCAAAAACTCATTGCTTTTGTACAAAGAAAATTGATACTTTTAACTTTTCTTCAAAAAAACCTTTTTTAGAAAATTATTTTCAAAGAAAATTGATACTTTTAACTTTTTCTCGAAAATATTTTTTAGAAAATTTATTTCCAAGAAAAATTGATACTTTCAACTTTTCCTTAGAAATATTTGTTAAAAAACTTATTTTCAAGGAAAATTGATACCTTCAACTTTTCCTCAAAAATATTTTTTTGGAATTTTATTTAAAGAAAATCAAAAAATAAAATAAAATAAAATAAAAATAAAGATAAAGATAAAAATAAAAATAAGATAAAATAAGGAATACTAAATAATTCTAATATAATCAATAATGATAATAATAATAGTAAAATAAATAATAATAATAATAAATAAATAAATAAACCTTTGGAACGTCTCAGCTCGATTGAAAAATGGTTCGGCTCAAGATAGAAAATACGACTTAAAGATGCGGCTCGAGGAAGTCGGCTCGGCTCAGCTCCAGGGATTGGCTAGCATGCGGGTTAACGAATCGGGTCGGGTCAGCCCAAACAAAAACACACGGATCCTGGTAACGTACTAGCATTAAGACGACGTTATTTTGCGCAGGTATAAAAGTCAAAGAATGGGTTTTTTCTTTAGATGTGCCTTCCTCCTTCTTTCTCTTCTCTTCTGTTTTTCTTATTTCTCTCTACCCGAAGAACACAACCCAGAATCTGGTTGAATTTTCACCAGATTCTAGAAAATAATGCTGGAAACTTCAAAGTTGATCGAAAAACTCGTTGAAAAATTCAAACCTCGCAGGTAAATTTCGTCGGATTTTGGAAAATTTTCAAAAATTTTTCAAAAAAAAACTTCAAAAATTCTAAAAAAATTCTCACAAATTCCTAAAACTGTATCTAACGCAACAGAACCTTTTTAGCTTTTGTTTTCTCTCTGTGTGTGTTTTTTTGTTCGTTTTTTGTGGATCTATTTATAGGGATTAATCAAAAGAGTTTCTGATCAATCCCAATTTTCTCTTAGATTGTGATTCAATCTTTGAATCTAATTTGGACTCTTATTGAATTTCAAATTCACGGTAAAATTCTCATTTTTTGGTCAATATCCTTTAATCCCAACAAAATAATAATAATAATAATAATAGATAAATAATAAATATATATACTAATAGACAAATAATAGATAATAGTTATGATAAAAATTTATATACATTAATAGATAAATAATAATATATATTAATAGATAAAAATATATATATTAATAAATAATAATAATAATAGCAATAAATAAATAATAAATAAATAAGATATAAAATAAAAATACAAAATTGACTTACCCATTTGGACCAGGCCCAATTGATCTGGGCCTGGACCAAATTGGGTATGTACACTACACACACAGAATAAGCTTGCCCTCGCTAAGGAGAGACTCACCCAACTACCTTCACTAACATCCCATTAAGGCATCATTTGATAACATACCAATTAACCTTTAACTTGTCTAGAATCATTAAATGTAGCTCACTGTGACCTAGGATCATTAAATGCAGTCCACAATCACTCACATGATCTCTCTTCAAATTTCATATGAATTTATTATCAATTATCCTAATCATGTCATCATTTTTTTTTCTCATATATAAAGTAAAAAAAGATCTAAGTATGACGTGAATTCAAAATTTTTCCTTTTTAAGCTTTTTAAGCACACATAATACTCCATTTTCCCCATTTAAACTTTAAACACTTGACTGGCTTGATTATTAGAATATATCTTGGAAAGCCAACTCTGATGTCCTTTGATCATATTTTCTTGTTAGAAGTCCCAGCTATCCTTCATGCGACAACCATGCTATTTCTTTTCCAACCAACACCTAAAAACACTATCAATACATTTATATTTAATGTGTTATATATTTTATTTTTAAATTATACATTTTAAATAAACTTAATTTTGATTCATAAATAAAAAATAATATAATATTATTGGTGTAGGTAGATCTCTATTTTATTAAAATATTTAAAATTAATATTTTAATATTATTAAATATATTATAAAAATAAAAGTAAATAAAATATTCTTATCAATTAAATATTATGTAGAGCTAAATTTGGACTTTAAAAATTTTATCTAGAATTTAATTATTGATAGATCTAATAGAAATCCGACTTTTTTTTTTTCACTTGTAATTTTTTTTCCTATCATCTTTTACAAATAAATCTATATATTTTCACAAAAAATTATTAAATCACTTCTTTTTTTGCATATCTGTAATCCTTGACAAGCACTACTAGTACGATCATTTGTCCCTTCTTCTTGTTTTATTTGTTAGTATCAATATTAGGGTTATAAGTGTTTTAGTAATTAAACTTGATAATTTATATATTTATGTTGTATTTATTTTTTGTTAAAATGTGTGAAATATAAAAATTATTATATTAAATTTATGTAAATATATTAAATATAAAATATATTTTTTAATTTTTATTAAATTTATATATAATTTTTATTAAAATTTTAAATTATATTATTTTTATATTATTTTATATTATATCATATTTAAATTATCTTACCTATGAGAAGAGACAATTGTTTGAAGCGGTCATGTCACACTTATTCTTAGATTTCAAATGAGTCAAAACACTTGGCTTCGGTATACAGGGAGGAAATCTAGGTGCCACATGAAAATGGAAGCACTATACTTAAAAAGGAATTTGAATTATAAATTACACCACCGAAAAGCATGAAGAAAAACCGAATAAAGCCAAAGGGAGCCAACTCAACGGTTGAATTTCAAACCTCCAATCGCTCCGTCTCGAAACCCCAGAAACGCAACGGACCCTACGTGTCAGACAAAACGTCCCCGCCAATCAAACCTCCCATTGTTTTCTCTGACACGTCAACAAACTTTACTTTTTTTCCTTTTCACAAGTGGACCCCAGCTACGTGGCTGCTCCTCCTCATTAAACGTAATCATATCTTTCCCTCCAGGAAATTACTTAATTAATTAAAATTAGGATGATTAATCCCACTTAATTATCCAACAACACTCTACTCTCTACACTGTGCGCAGTGCGCACAGTTCTTTTCTTCTTCTTACCGTCTCGAAAAGAAAGGAAAAATCTTTTGCCATTTTTTCTCAATTTTAATTACTATCTGCATTTCCTTATTTTTTTAAGAAAAAGCTTAGATCTCTATCGATGGCGACTAGGCGATCTCTGGTTCTGATTTTGGCGGCGTTTCTGGCGTTTGCCTCCGTGGATGTGGCGGCGGTTGTTACTTACTCGTCGAAGCTCATTCATAGGTTTTCCAATGAGGCGAAGTTGCTTAGGGTTCCGAGGACCGGTGGCGGAATTCGGTGGCCGGAGAGGAAGAGCTTGGAGTACTACGAGTTGCTTGTGAACAGTGATTTGCAGCGGCAGAAGATGAAGCTTGGGTCTAAATACAACCTCGTTTTCCCTTCTCAAGGGAGCAAAACGATGTCGTTCGGAAACGACTTCGGATGGTATAAAAACCTACTTCTTTGAACTATGCTGTTGACTGCTATTTAACAGATCATGTAGCTTCATTTGCTTAAGTTTTCCATTTTTAAAATTTGTTCCTCTTTATTTCTAAGGATGTTGACTTTCTTTGAAGAAAAGACAACCTTTTTGCCTTTCCTTTTCTTTCGTCTTTTTTTTTTCCTTTGTTTTTAATGGACAAGGACTGCCGTTGTGCAATGCAAGTTACTGGGCTTCAAATATACAACTTTTATGTGCAAATGTTAAATTTTGCTTTTTAAATCAATATCTAAATTCATAGCTAATGGCATTGGAAATTACTGAATTGAATGTGAAAATATTTACCTAACAAATGCATTCAGGGTATGTGTTAGCATTTCCCAAAACAAAGAGATAAAATGGAGGATTTTTATCCCCCAAAAAAGAGAATGGAGAATTTAACCTATTGGTGATTTTATCAAATTTATTTTCGAGAAAGTTATATATGACTTTATGAATGAAATCTTTGTAAATATCAACTGAATTTTTAGTTCCTTGCTGTTTATGTGATTATTTAATGGACTCAGTTTCCAATTTTAGGTTGCACTACACCTGGATTGATATAGGGACACCAAATATTTCATTTCTTGTTGCATTGGATGTTGGGAGTGATCTACTTTGGGTTCCATGCGATTGTTTGCAATGCGCTCCACTGTCTGCCAGTTACTATAGTAGTCTGGTAGGCCAGCCTTCTATGATTATGTTGTTAAACAGTCATTATTTACTTTAATGACCATTTGTACATTCAAAATTTTCTGCTTTTTTGTGACATATTTGAATTGTTGTTCATGATGCTTGTTTGGTAAATATGTAGCATGGATTCTTCCACGAGGCAGGTTCACTGTCTATAATGGACCCAACTTGTTCAATGCTTTCAAAACAAAATCAGATGATTTCATATGGAATAATCAGTGATCAAAAGTTGCATCTTATTAGATATTATACCCCATACATCCCAGACACTTATGTTTGTTAGTGAAAACATGAAATGGAGTTCATTACAAAATACTTATAAGATCCATATGATAATGAACTTTAATTATTCACCTGGTAGTTTAAATTATTCACGGAATATTATTTTTGCCATGAAATTGATTTTGATTTTTAACAAGAGCATCCTGCTGTCATGTATCTTAACTTTTTTAAGAATTGGTATATATTGATATCTGTGCATCATAATTAAGGAAAATTTCCCTGCTTAATGAAAAGAAAAGAAGAAAAATTACTCAAATAGACCATTAAATACAAGACCATAAAAAGTTAAAACCATCAATTCATGATTTTGTTCCTTGAGTGATCTTTTAACTTCTCAAGCCTTTATTACATTGATAATCAGTCATGTGTCTCTCATTGATAAGTGTGTGTAGATCATTCATTTATTAAGTTCGTTGTTTTTTGAATTTCTCACTAAAGGTAATTTTTGACGCATCCATGTCACTTGGAAAAAAAGATAGGGGTTGCTGGGCTAGGGTCAAGACTAATTGTTATTATTATTATTTTTTTATTTTAATGCAATGTGAAGTCTATGGTAAGGCAAGATAGCATGTTTAGCGCTTATTTCCAATGATTGATTGGCAGGTGCTCCTTCATATATGGGGCATTTATTATGCAGGATAAAGATCTGAGTGAGTACAGACCATCTGGTTCAAGCTCTAGCAGGCACGTACCTTGCAGCCATCAGTTATGTGAATCAAGTACAAACTGCAAAAGTTCTAAGCAGCAATGCCCTTACACTGTTGACTACTACACAGAAAATACTTCAAGTTCTGGATTGCTTGTTGAGGATACTTTACATCTTGCATCAGCTGGTGATCATACATTGAACACTTCAGTGCAGGCTCCTATCATTATAGGGTGCTTTATTGATGATTACTGGCCACATTAGTTTCTTAATTTGATATATTTACTGATTTCTCTAGCGCTATCAAGGAATTGCTGTCTTCCTAACCATAGATTATTTTTTGTCATCATATTTCCTGAATACAGATGTGGTATGAAGCAAACTGGTGGTTACTTGGATGGGGTTGCTCCTGATGGTTTGATGGGTTTGGGACCTGGAGAAATTTCAGTTCCTAGTTTCCTTGCAAAAGCAGGATTGATCCGCAACTCTTTCTCTTTGTGTTTTGATGAGGAAGATTCCGGTAGAATTTATTTTGGAGATGAGGGACCAGCCACTCAGCAATCGACTCAGTTCCTGCCTTCAGATGGGAAATAGTATGGACCATTATATGTTTTTATTTAGTTCGCTTTTTTTATATATATTGTTCTCTTATTTCTTAATTCTCAAAGATTTTATGATTTCCTCTTCTGTACTGTGATTTAACTGATGTTTTTATTCAGTATGACCTATATTGTTGGGGTGGAGGCCTGTTGTATTGGTAATTCTTGCCTTAAAGAAACAGGCTTTAGTGCAGTGGTTGATAGTGGAACTTCATTTACATTTCTTCCTAATGAAGTGTATGAGAGAATAACTATGGAGGTATTATCTTTGCCTGGCAAACTCCTCAGAGTAAATTGGTTATCAATATATGTCTGATTTCATTGCTATTTTTTGATAGTTTGGCCGACGAGTCAATGCTACAATCACTAGCTATCCAGGTTATCCTTGGAAATATTGCTACAAGTCCAGGTTAACTCACTTATGTAAAGAGATTTATAAGATAGTTCCGATTTTTGCATGTGGGCACTAGAGTGTGCCTGTGGTATGCCAACATTTACTCATTTTTTTGTGAAACAGTTCACCGGAGTTACCCAAGGTTCCCTACTTGAAGCTCGTGTTCCCTATAAACAACAGCTTTGTGGTCTATAATCCTGTTTTTGTGGTCTATGGTATTGAGGTGCTTAAACTCTTTACCCCATGGAAATTTCTACAATTTTGTTTTCTAAGCTTTTTTCTTTAGAGTGGAAAAATTAATCAAGTTGTAGGACCTCTCTCTTCTGGATTTGGGAGTAAGCTGCACGTATAACTTGTTGCCAAAACAGTGAGAAATAGCCAAGTTCTACTCTCGAACATCAGTTACTTTTAGTGCAGAAATATGAAATTTCTGTTTGACTAATTTCAAATATTGACATGCCAGAGATCACTAGAAATCTCTAATGCTTGTGTGATAATGATGGTTTTTTCTGCTTTTTTGTTTTTCTTATATAACTTTTTTTTTTCTAAGAAAAGCTTAACTGATGGCAAAAACATGATCAATGACATACATCATATTTATACTCCTTGTATGATGTTATGATGGCCTCTTTTCCAATGAACCTAAAAGAGTACCACATTGCTTAAGAGAGCCAATGTTAATTGTTCATTGTTGATATACACCTTTTATTAAATAATACTTCATGGTACTCCATTTAGTGAAAATTTCCCAAAAGTTTTGTTTTGATTGAGATACCCTCTTCCTTTCCCTTAAATTTACTAGATTCTGGCTCGACCTGTGGATGGGATTTAGTATAAAACTGTGAGCTGGCGATCCTTAGAGCATCTATGATTGCTTTCTTATCATGTTTAAAAGGGAAAAGTAAAAGTAAGATTAAAAATCAAAATGGGGCTGATCTGGGCTTGAATAGATCCTGGGTCAGAGAGGTCATTTGTGAGTATATACAACTATTGTTATGCATGAAGTAATATTAGGTATCACAAATTTAATTGTACTATATAATTTGGGTTTTCACTCGTTTTACTTGACGGTTAGTAACGTCAAAATGTAAGAGCTTATTGTACTATGCTATATGGTGTAGGGATCTTTGTTCATCTTGGTATTAATGTGGAGTATGTAGTCTGAAAGTAGCAATTAGATGAGTGAAAGTTGTCAGATTTAGATGAATTCTTAACTTGATTGCTCTTGTGCAGGGAGTCTCTGGATTCTGTTTAGCCATACAGCCTGTGAAGGGGGATGTTGGAACAATTGGACGTATGCTACTGTATTTCTTTAATGCCAAAGATGTTGTTCATATTATATTTGCTTTTCATGTCTGGCTGTGCTTGTGTGCTTGTACATGCATGGGTGTCTGCTCCATTCATGTTTTGGTGTTTGAACTTGAAATATTAGTTATATTCTAAGAAAATGTATTTCTGCAGAGAATTTCATGACCGGATATCGGATGGTATTTGATAGAGAAAATATGAAGTTAGGTTGGTCACCATCAAATTGTAAGTTCTCTAGCTTATGTATGTGGGTACTGTTTTCCATCTAATCTTTGTGACTACATGGTTTTTAAATTTGATGCTGATGGGTTGTACTTGGGAGGGGCTAAATCAATGTTTTTCTACCTGTAAACTTTTTCCCAACGGCTCACCTCCTTTTCTTTTTCTTTATGGGTCGGGTGCAATGTTAATACAGCTTGATGCCAGATCCCATATGAAAAATATTAAGGTGTTGGTTTTTTTGTTTCTTCATTAAAAACATAATACTGAATTCTCAATTTTCATATTCAGGTCAAGATTTAGCTGATGGTAAAAGGATGTCCCTTGCTCCTAACGGGACACCATCAAATCCATTGCCAACCAATGAGCAGCAAAGCACCTCCGGTGGACAGGCAGTTGCTCCTGCCCTGGCCGGTAGGGCTCCCTCCAAACCATCAGCTGCCCCGACCCGTCTAGTATCATCACAATTTTGTTACTTAAAATTGTTGCCGCTGCTGTTTCTTTTGCATGTTCTTGTTTCATCTTTTCCACTAGATACTGGCACCACCCATGGCTGAATTTCATTCTCACTTAGCATCAGGTGTACATGATCCATCTTTTCTTTCTATTTTTCATCTTTTTTTCTTTCTATTATCCTAATAGTTTCTCTTTCTTTATTCTGTGTAATGTATAAATATTTGGAGCAGTCTCGTGGTCTGATGCCATCATTTTTTCCCTGTGATGGCCGTTGGATTGAGCAGAGGGGCATTTAGTATGCATCATATTTACTTTTTAATTAGAAAATTCATATCATTTTATCTATCTCTGATCTTAGTGTATTTATATTATTTATAAAACTCTTCGAGTGAAGTTAATTAATTTGGATGGAAAAATTACTCAAATGTCAAAAGATAAAACAAAAAAGAGATATATTTTTAAAGGTATTCAAATCTTGTGTACTCTATTCTGAAAAGAAATTGAGTTTAAATACTTTTAAAATTATTATGATATTTATTTATTTTACTTATAAATAATTTTATGTTCATATAATTTTTTCAATTTTAAATAATTGTAATTTTTAATTTTTTTTTACAAATTTTATCTTAATAATAAATCATCCATTATTTCACTCAGATAAATTTATTAATTTTAAAAATGACATGATACAATGAGAAAATGATATAATTTAAAATTTTAATAAAAATTATATATGAGTTTGATAAAAACTTAAAATTTATTTTGTGTTTGGTGCGTAAATATAAATTATGATATGATATTTTATATTTTATATCTATTTAATACTAAATAAACATGTTATCATGTTCTACTAAACATCTTGCATAAATCCTTGTAATAAGAGTCAAGAACTTGAAAGAAGTAAAAATTAAATTTTTATTTTTTTTATATTTGAGATTATTAGAATTTAAATTTTGATCACTAAAATTAAAAATTTAATACTTTACTATCAAACTACGTGGGATGTTGGTAAAAATTACACTTTACCTGACCTAAAATGTTAAGTAATTTTCATTGATAATGAATAGCTAACATTTTTTAATTTAAAACGTTGGAGAGTTGGTTTCTTCAAAGAGGGTCCAAAATACAGCTGGAACAAAATGTAGAACCACTAATAATTTGTGGGAAACTGGCATGGAGGTCGGTTAATTTTGCATGTGCTTCTATTATAATTCAGGAAACAATCGATTATTCTCTGATGTTAACAGCCACCAAATTCAATTATTTATGGGTAAGTTTTCATTATGAAAAGCACATGTATAGCTTCGCAATTACACCAATTCTCGTTGGCTAATTTGAAAGTATTGTCACATATGGCTTTTATTTACTTTTTATTCCAATTGACGTTTTCAAATATTCAATGTTTACGTGTATATATTTGCGTACATGAGTTTGGATTCCTATCCTTATAAGATCTGCTAGAAACTCAAATATATTACCGATGTGACATTTGAAAATAATGAAATAATCGTCTTTCATTTCATAAATTTTGTCGTTATTTTCAGAATTCAAATTTGAGAATTCAAAGTTGAAGTATTATGTTTTTAGTTCATTTGCACCCCAAGTTATGGTGCTTGAGTTTTTTTTTTTTTTTTTAAATTAATTTAGGATGGAAATAAGGGAGATTTTCATGACATTTTACAAAAAATCAATTGAAAACCACTTAATTGGCTACCATAAGTTCTAAGTATTAATTGCAGGATACATATATTTTTGTGCCGAAAAGGTTTGAGAAGTAGGGACTTCAATTGTCCTGGCTGAGCTACCATAGTCTGATCATATGAACAAATTAAGACAAATATGTACAAATTTTTACGGCATACAAACCGTACTTACAATCATATCATCACTAACAAAAAAAAGAAAACAGATTATGATATTGATGCTGGTGTGCATGCTCAGCTTTGGTTTTTTGTCGTACGTTTTCTTTCCACTGCCAAATCTATCTAACCCTTTGCGAAGAGAAGCCTTTTATTTACTTTTTCTTCACTTATTTTTTCTTTAAAAAAAAATTGGTTTTCAGTGGGCAATTCGGAAGATTTTGGACTCTCTTTATATTTTTATTCATAAAAGGACAATGGACAAAGGACATTTTTAAAGCTTTGAGAATTATTGAGTTAGGACAGAGCATGATTGGCTTGCCTGTTAGTACCACCTTCCCTAGATAACTTTCCATTCTCCATTTCTTTTCCTTTTAAATAAACAAAAAAAAAAAAAATCTAATTTGAACTTATTATATCTTAACATCATATCAATAACATTTTGATTTTCACATTATTAATATTCATATGATATCATATATTCAATTAATTATATCATCATCCATAGAAAATAAAAACAAGAATATATTATACCCTTCACTTTACATTTTTCTACTCTCTCTCCCTCTCTCTCACTAGTTTCTACTCTTTTTTCTTCCCTCATATATCATTTTTGAAATGTGTTTCAGAATAGCATTTTTGATGCCCCTTAACTTTTATTTATGTGATAAATTTAACAAGCTTCCCATCTCAATTTTCACAAACTTCTCAATCATCAAACCAGAAATTATATCAATGCACCTAAAATGGCAAAAAAGAAAACCATTATAAACAAATTATAGATGGGATGATGCTTTAATCTTTTCCGCAGCTTTTGTGCATGAGATTAGATATTCAAATTCAAACAAAAGGCTAGCATGCTCGACGCTCGTGCATGCGTCTCCCTTTTGCTTTTCCTCCTTTGTTAAGGAGTGAAGTTTGGATTATATGCAGGATTTATTAATTAATGTGTTACCCCCACTAGCATTTTGTCCTTTGGTTTCTTAATGATTTTTACTTGCTTTTAAAGGACAAAAAGATGCAAAACAAGAGAAGGTTTTCTAATAAAGAAGGTTATCATAATTATTATAATTAAAAAACAAAAATGCTTTCGCAGAAAAGCAAAGGTGAGGAAACGAATTGCATTAATATATATTTACGAAGGCTTTGATTAAACTCTAGGGTTATCAGCGATCCTTCTGCATGATCAAAGAAAGGCTGATCAATCATGTTCAAAACGTGGTTACTTCGCTACAACAATATTTCAAGAATTGAACCTACTTAATGTTTAATTTCAATGTGAAAATGACTCTTGAGCAAATGATTCGGCGTCAGGTATATATTTCTTTCTTTTAAATCTTATTTCCAATAATTAAAAAAAAAAATCTCTTACACAAGTGATGGAATTTTTGAACTCTATTATCCCAATTAGAGGACTAATTGTCACATTTTTATTAGGATATATTTTAAATAATTAATAAATTAAAATGACAAAAAATAAGATAATATTTTAATTTTGTTTGTAAAATTTAAGAACTTCAATACGAGTATATAAAAAATAATGTAATTTTTAGTTTGAATGAAGAATGTAATGTTAATGAAAATTTGAATGTAATAATGTTAATGAAAAGATCCTGATTTAGTTTTCCATAATATGTTTTGAATTTCTTTATTCTTTTAGAATGTTTTCATTGTGTATTTATCGAACACAAATATTTAATTCATTCCCTTTTTAAGAAACAAGGATGATAGAGAAATTTAGCTTTTTTTCTTTATATTGCATGCATGCCGGCATGGGGAGATCCCACCCAATAAATTTTCTTTTCATGGGAATTGCATCCATTATTTGAGTGTGGTGGGGTGGTTATAAAACAAATTATTATAAGTTTGTGAAGAGAATGGTGGGGAAAACAAACCAAGACAAATACATGACAGTAACATTCTTTTGTTTTCCATGCATGATTAATGATTAACTTTAATACTATTTATTTAATTGAATTAAAAAATTAATGCCTTGTATAATAATATATAATTTAAAGCTATAGGTGGATATTCCTTCCACTTCTATTTGTGTTTTTTAAAGATGTAAACTGGCTAAAATTGTTTCAATAAATACTTAATGAATTGTAATTATAAGATATTTATATTATCTGCTATTCTTAGATTTTTTAAAAAATTTCTTTATCAATGATATTTTGGAAATGTTCATGGTCTTATGGTAATGAACATTTTTTAATACAATTAAGGATAGTTTTAAATTTTCTTGGAACTTACTTCTTCTCGAAGGACTTTAAGAAAGTATTTTTTTCATATTGTTTTCATGCATTATTCTTGAAATAATCTTTGCAAGTATCAAACCCTAATTTACAAGAAAAATGAGCTCCTCTTCTTATTTTCATTCCTTTTTTTTCCTTAGGATAGTTTCCCTTCCTTTTGGCATTAGGATAAAAGGGGATTATCCAAATCCGGTTTCTTAATAAATAGTGATTTTAATAATAACTAATAATGCAAAAAAATTGGTTGTTGGGAAACATTACATTAGGACATAGTGTAGCAAGCATTAATTGCTTTGTATTGTATTTAATTTTATTTGGTAAGATGGAAGGAGAATGGTGAGGTTGGGAACTTCTAAAATTGGTTATAAACTTATATCATGCATGGGTTGAAAAGGAGGAGGCAAAATAACAGGAGGAAAAAAAGGAGGGTCGCATCTCATTACACGAGCATAATCTAACAGCAACCCCCACACAGCTGTATGCCTGCCTGTATCCCCCACACATGTACATTGGCTGCTTTCGCTGTTTTGCACTTTGAAACGCCCCATTTTTTTTTTCCTCACTCACCAAAAGCTCCAACTCCCCTTTTTTCCAAGATATTTTATTTTTTTAATTGAGATTAAAATCCAAATAAAGTATTATATTTTACGTAAAAATTAATAAATTAAAAGTAAATTAAATATAAAAATTAGCATATAATCAAATAAATTTAATGTAAAATTAAATTAAATTCATGATAAGATTTTAATTTTAAATTAAAAATTTTAAAATCTTTTCTTTATTATTAAGACACTTCCTCGTTGGCATTACTTTAAAAAAAATGCTACCATTAATTTTTTTTTTTGCATTTTACAAATTTAAAAAATTTTTCATTTACTGCACGCAATGGAAAATCTATATGTGTTAAAAATAAACACAACGAAAAAAATTGGTGACAGCAACAATAACATAATGATTTCATAAATTGAAAACATTTTTAAATTAATAAAAAAATGATTTTGCCAAAGGATGTTTGAGAAGGTGGCTTGACCGCACATTTTAGGGGGAGCCAACTGCTCTTTTACCATCTCCTCCGTTTGATTTCTTCCACGTGTCATTGCAATCCTTTTTCTTCACCATAAAGCATAAAAAAAAAATAAAAAAAAAAAAACTACAGAAATATCCCAAGTGCAATATGGGAGCGTAGCTTACACTATGCACAAATAGTTTAAACAAATGAACATTGAGAAATGCCGTTTTTGTTGGAATATCCAATGTGTCACTAAAGGAAGCCAAATTACTCACAAATAATAAAGTCTCTAAAATTTGACTCATTTATCTGATGATTGTTATAGCCAATTTCATTTCATTTCGAACATTGAAATTCTGACCAATTAGTATAGCAACCTTAAAACATTATCCTAAACGAGCAAATACTAAACAATGCAAGGGTACTTACGCAAAATACCTTGAAATTTGCTTACTTCCAGCCTAAGCATAAAGAGTTTTCCTTCTTAAGAACCCAAATCATTCTTTTGACAGTAATTGAAAAGGCAGAACACTGAAGAGCAAAATAATAATAAAAAAAAAAATCATGTCAATGAGTCAAGAGCGTTCATTTAAGAGCGTGATAAGAGGCATTTTCATTTTGTTATAATAGCATTTTATTACTAAATCTTAAAAATTCAATTGTAAAATATAACTGTGACGAATGAAAGTACTT
Organism: Durio zibethinus; assembly: GCF_047325235.1. Classification (NCBI taxonomy): domain Eukaryota; kingdom Viridiplantae; phylum Streptophyta; class Magnoliopsida; order Malvales; family Malvaceae; genus Durio; species Durio zibethinus. The sequence goes on from NC_143185.1 coordinate 16,379,344, forward strand.
CTTACCAAATAATAATATCAAAGTTTTGTTTAATGCTTCTTCACTGAGGGCCCACAACTATTTTTTGTTGTTTGAAAAGCCTATTCAAGAAGGGAAGCTGTATAAAAGATTAGGAAGTAAAGAAGGTTAAGAGAGCAGCCTTAAAGCCATTTCCATTGTTTGATACAAGGCAAGCAAGGAATATACATCTATCAACCCCTTATTCATTTCCAGGGAAATTCACTTGCAGTTTCTTTGTTAGCTCAATTCCTACTGTCTTCCGGTATATAAATTCACATCAATTCCCATATTTCTATAAACCCCATCTTCACATTTCCTGCTTTCCCCTCGTTTCTGATCAAAGAAGTAAAAACCTGCATTGAAACTTTTAGGTACATCCTTCATTAGGAGTTTTCATTAACCCAGGCATTGAAGAGAAACAAATTAAAAATGGGAGTTGCAGGCACTTTGGAGTATTTGTCTGATTTAATGAGCGGCACTGGCCATAAATACAAGAAGAAAAAGCAGTTGCAGACTGTGGAGCTCAAGGTCAGGATGGACTGTGATGGCTGCGAACTCAAGGTCAAGAAAGCCCTTTCTTCATTGAGTGGTATATGTTTCTTCCTTTTCATCTCTTCTTTGCTTTTGCATTTTTTTTATGGAATTAGCTGACAGATTATTATGTGATGAAATGTAATGTGATTGCAGGAGTGAAATCCGTGATCATAAACAGGAAACAGCAGAAGGTGACTGTAACAGGATATGTAGAAGCAAACAAGGTGTTGAAGAAAGCCAAGTCAACAGGGAAAAAGGCTGAGATTTGGCCTTATGTTCCTTACAACCTGGTGGCCCATCCATATGCTGCTCCTGCTTATGACAAGAAGGCACCCCCTGGTTATGTCAGGAAAGTAGAGAACAATGTAACTACTGCCACTGTCACCAAGTATGAAGATCCTTACATCTCTTTGTTCAGTGATGAAAACCCAAATGCATGTTCTCTCATGTAGGCTGCAGTTTATGTCTTCATGAGAATCAAGCTTTCCCCTACCTCTAGCGAAATCAATAAACACAGTGTAAAAAATTCCTCTGTAGTTAGTAGTTTTTTTCCCTGTTGAATTGTCTGGTAGATATAATCAGAAGATTATTGAGCTATTAATCAAAGTCCTTTTTCGTTTAAAAACGGTCCTGGCTACTACTTTTGTCGTTTTGCAAGGAGCAGTTTTGGTGGGGCCTAAAAAGTTTGTGGGTTGATTTTTGGTGTGATGAAAACAATGTTTCAAAGTGGGTTGGAGTGAAGTGAGCCAACTATTGTATTTGTAGCCCTACTTTATTTTGTTGTCCTTATTATGTATGCAATGTCATGAATTCTATGGCCTGCAATTAGTTTTGGCTTGGAAATAGAGCTCTATATGTCATTCATCACCATTGTTATTGGGTGCAAGCTGGCTGCTCCATTCAGATGATGGTGAGATATTCCTGTTTATTGAAATTTTCTCTTTTTTTTGTTTATAGGTTTCAGTTTCATAAGCAGAACAAACATGGCAGGTGGAACTAACTCGCATTTCAGACCATTTTCAATGGCTAAACTTCCATTTAGGAAGCTTTTCATTGGACTTTGAGACAAATTAAATGTTCAATGCAGCATAACAAGGATTCATAAGGATTCTAGAAGAAGAAAAGAACAATAAAAAACAGAATGGATGATCCTAAAAAAACAATACTAAAGTTCAAATTCATTCAAATAAATTTGGCTCACAAGAAGTGCAGTGGGAAAAGAAAGGAAATCCCATTTCAGAAAATCGCATGGGAAGAAATTCCCGGGAAAAAGCACATGCTTGTGCCATCTTTCCACCTACACAAGCAACAATGAGAAGAGAATCAAACTTTCTTTTCCTTTTCTTTGATTTTTTTTTTCTTTTCCTCAACCTTTTCTCGGATCCAAAGGAGCGTAAAGACATGTATTACTCCTACAACTAGAGAGGTTCAAGTGTTTTAATTAGACATTTGAAGTTTGAACTCAACCGTATGCTTTAATTTGGTAGCAATTAAAAATTCGTTTATAGCAGCATAGGAAAGAGCAATTTCCTCCCAGTAGGCTCCCAAGCTGAATTCTGTAGCCAATTTTTTACGCTTATCTTCTCTATAAAATATTCATACATCCAAATATTAATTTGCCCTAAAATTGGGCAATATTCTCAGACAAGGAACAGAAAATTGACAAAACTTTACAGAAGAAGAAACAAACACCAAACTCCAAAGAAAATATATGGTAGCATGACACTTTAGGAGCTTGCTTCACCAGAGAAGGTAGACACTTAACTATTTCAATAAATCAGGATGATTAATTACTTCGTCAAAGTTTAGAAGCGTTCCCAACCTTGGATAAGCTTAGGTGATTGTCCCAGCGACAGGTACTTAGTTCTTTTCGCAGAGGTGACAAGTATCAGATTGGAGTTTCTGGCTTACAATTCAATAGATAACCTGAAACAGGCTTGAGCTTCATTCCTTTGAACTTTAGAAAAGGAGGGCAAATTTGGTGTATAAAATAGAGGAAGCATTTTACCACTAACCTCGCCAAGAGATGTATCTAATGTTAAAGTAGATTATCCCACATCTAATAAATTTTCAATTTCCTGTAGCTTTATATTTAGGTTGGGCCCCTCCACTTAGCGCTAATTGGTTTTAAGTTGGATGCTTAACATCTAACATAGATGATTCTAAATTGTTAAATATTTCAAACAGACTATACATTAAGACAGAGAACTAACCAGTCATTACAATAGGTTGGGGATCATGTATGGGTCAATGTATACATCAGAAATCTAAAGGGACCATCATATCATTGCTTCTTCCAGCATGAACTCATATCATGTTCTCCATGCCCTAGTATTTACCTAACATGTCTCTTATAGATGGTGAGTCAAGTCTGGCCCTCTTAAAATTAAAAAAAAAAGAAAGAAAATGAGAAGTCTATCAATATACACAAATTGATGTCTCCAATAATTGGCTTTTCATAGGGTTTAAGTTTTCATTTGTTGAAACCAGTACTAGTTTCTTCTGTTTTACTGGAACCAAAGGAGAGAACTTTTTTGTTTTAATAAGTCAGGATCTTAGACAAGTTTAAAAAAGAAAATGGAAAAAGATGGGGGGTGTGTGAAGGAAACTTCTAGAAGGGCCAACTTATGGTGGCATCTTGATCTTCTTTCTGTGTGACGAGTAATAAAAGAAAGGGGCCTATAGAGATCTGAATGGTTAATGCTTAGCTGCAACTGCAACTTCTAGTCAACAGTGTCTGTTAATAATTCTGGACAGTTAGGAAACTCATTTTATGTTTCAAAAAAAAGGAAACTCTCCTTCATCACTTTGCATTTCCTGAGTAGATACCAACAAAATAAATATCATATAGGAGAGTTGCGTTGGCAGGTATGTTGCAGTCACCTACATAAAGAACATCATGGAGTCAGTGCATCAGGTAATTGTCACAACAATGACTGTCTCACTTAAAAGACTTCTTTCTTTTCTGCCGCAACTATCTTGCCAAAATCCAACATTTACATTAGCATTTTTAGAGAACGGTTTGCAAGAACAATTATTTTACACACAGAAGTTTAGAAGTTAGAAGCTGTAAATTTAGACTGATACAGATGCAAAGAAAGCTCTAGAATGTGAATTTACTCACCCGAAAAGCACCCTGCAGGTTCTGGTCCGTATGCTAAGTTGGGTGGAATCCGAAGCTTACGTTTTCCACCTGTTTCAAAATCAGTCGCATAAAAATTCCTCTTGAACAATGCGAGTGAAAATAAAGATATACTAAAAAGTAATTTGCAGAAGTCTAGTCACTGTCTTCAAAATTGTACCAACAAGCATAGGAGGGACTCCTTCACCCCCTAAAATCCCCTGGTCCAAACCCTTAATGACCTGAAATGAAGGAATGATATGAACTTAAGTTAACAGGATAAATGACAACAGAAATCCAGGACACATGGGCAAATCTTGATTGCTCTCTCGTTGACTCTATGCTTATTCCTCTCCTGAAGACAAATATTGTTTTCAAGTGGGAGAAAGCAAAGATTAACACAATCACTCTCAATTGATCAATGTGTCAACCAAGCTTTTTAATGTAACACCAATATGATCCCCAGCTGTTGGTATCCTAGTTACTGCAGCTGTTAGAAAGTTACTACTTTTGAAATACAAGTGTGGTGGATAACTGAAGAGAAGACTTTTTTTTTTCAAATTTTCAATGCCTCTGTGGATAGTTTAAGATGATTTAACTTCACTCAAAAATGACTGGAATAGTGAGGATGTAGGAGCCATATAATGATAAATTTACATAGCTATTTTCATGTTCTTTGAATATATATGAGTTCAATAACCAATAAACAAGTGAATCTATGATTTAATAAGCTTGATGATCCATCAAAGAAAAGCATTTATAAGCTCAAGGACACAGACATATTTCTATAGTCCCCTTTTGGAAATTGCAAGGTGTTGTGTGCCCCCACCTCCGGGTGAAGCAGAAGAACCTTGCCAAGACCAATTTTCATCGTGAGAGGAAAGATTAACGGTAAAACTGCATTAGATGAATCAATAGTGAATTGTACCTTGCCAAAACCAATTCGCATTGTAAGAGGTCTAGCACGTTTATAGCTACTGTCAAAGACTATTCCATCAGCAAATCTTGCAGTGTAGTGAATCTATGCAAAGAAGAAAATAAAGAAAATATTCTTAGTTCAATCAATTTGATTTAACTAATTTTATTTACATATTCTGCAATGTATCATGACAATACAAGTCATGATATGCATTTATACTACAAATATATCTATGATTCTACGTGTCCACATTTGAGTGTTCAAAAACTTGTCGTGGCAAGTTTCTTTTGAAGTACGGTCATCCTTATTTAGCATATAACTCTTTTGCATTATGAAGCCTATAATGTGTTCATGGTAACTAATTCCATTTAGGTCTTCATCCATGTGCTATCTACCTCTGTATAACATTAATTGTAGCATCAACCAATAACCAACAAAAAGATTCTTTCAAAAAAAAAAAAAACCAACAAAAAGATTAATCTCAAGTTAAGTTTCAAATCACATTTTCATTGTGTCAACACTCAAATACAGCCAGGCGAGTCGTCTAAGAGACACGTACGCATGCACTCTGTCCGTGGCTACAAGCCTTTGCACTTTCAAAGACACAAAATGAAAAGAGTCTGTTTTCTTGATTATCAGTTTCCCATTAGTCTAATCAATGAACATGCAACAGAAGCAAATTCATCCACGAAATTCCATAAAAAAGCAAGTAAGCAACAGGAATACACAATCTCATTGCATAATTTGCAAAAAGCAAAGAAAGGTAAAATTAAATACCCTCTCAACCAACAAAAACCCCAAATTTGACGATAGCCAAAAGAAATATCCAAACAATTTAAAGAAAAATTAAAACCAACCCAACTCAACTCAAGAAATGAACTCACATTGACAAGCTCTCCACGTGGAGCTTCCTCACCAGAACCCACAATAACATCACAGTAACCAAGACCAGAGCTCACATAGTTAAGCTCACATTGAGGTTCCCCTACAGTTGCAAAATACTCAATCCTGGTGGCATCAGCATCCAACGGTGAGAAAGCAAGAATTGAAGCTGCTAATAGCCCAACACCCACGTTGAAAGCACACTTCTTGGCAGCAGGTTTTGAGTTCAAAAAGAGTTTCACTTCATTTGGAGGTGGCAAGGAAGAAGAACAAGAGCAGAAAAATGATGGTGGAGAAGGGGACTTAAAGTTGTAGAAATGATGGGCCAGCGGCTTTGCAGTAGCAATGGCTAAAGCAGAGGTTGCCATTTTTTCTCCCTTTGGTTCTTTGGATTTGGAGATTGCAGCCTATCAACCGGAGAGTTTGGATAAGAAAATAAAGGACCCACTTTGGAGGGAAATTTGTTTCGTTGGATATGGATAAGAGCTTTACTTCCATCATGATTTTCATGGGCCAAGTTTAAGGGCTCAATCTTTTACGGGCCATTTGGGCCTGCTTTGATTTACCAAAATGTTTGTTTTTTTAGTTCTAACTGTTTGCCTACTTCGTATGAAGAAAAAAAGGGACGATGAAGAGTTTGCAATAGACAAAATTGTATTATTTTTTCTTATCTCTTATAGTACGTTTTATTTTTTAGTTTAAATTTTTATAGAATTTTTAGAGATTTATTATAATATTTTAATAATAAAATTGAACGTTGAATCAATAAATTCTGAATTTTTATTCAACCAATCAATCCAAATAAAGATGATATTATTTATTAAAATATGTTTTTAGTATTACATAAATATTAAATGTAGTAAATACTTTAACAAAAATTCTTAATTATTATTAAATCATTATTAAATAAAATGCTAGGGTGCATGTGCAAATGATCTCTTTAATTTTATAAATGAAACAACAATATTGTTCTTTGTGCCATAAATCTTGACGTAACAAATGTTGGTGACTGGTGCAAATGATGAAACAAACCATCCAATGTTCATTATTAAAAGAGGGAGTAAATTTCGTCCATTCACTGTTTCGAAAACCAACTCTTGCACTCTTCAAGGTAGACTATTGCTATAACCTCTGAAATTAACCCACGACCCTTTCTTTGCACCAATGCTTTGCAACTTTTTATACGGACTATATTTTGACATCTTCAAGGCCAAAAATCACCCTTCAAAGCTTGGGTGCCAAAACTAAAAATATCAAAGCAAAGGTTACTCTTTGTCTATATGAAAAATTCACCTCCTGCTCAAATCTCTTCTTGTAATACGGAAATCCTTTTGTGTTTCTCCTTTTTTGTTGCATCAATTGTCTTCCCCTTTTCTTTCCATCTATTCTTATTTGATTTGCCCTCAATTCCTTTTTTTTTTTTTCTTTTAAAAAGAGAAGATACAGGATCTATTCCTCCTTTTTCATTTTTTGTTTTCTTTACATTCTTAATAGAATTAAAAAAAAAAAAATCATGGGTCGTGTTAAGCTTCAGATTAAAAGGATTGAGAATGATACAAATCGACAAGTTACCTTCTCCAAACGTAGAAATGGACTAATCAAGAAAGCTTATGAGCTTTCAATCCTTTGCGACATAGATATTGCTCTCATTATGTTCTCACCATCTGGTCGCGTCAGCCATTTTTCAGGCAAGAAAAGGTACGCACTTCTCTCATTCTTTTATTTATGCCTACATTAATCATATATAACTTAACTTCTCATGCAACCATTGAATACAAATATCTAATTGTCACCTTTTGTAACAACTGTGAACAATTATATAAGAATCGAATTTCATGTTTATATTTTTATTTTACTTTTAAATTTTTTGTAGAATTGAAGATGTGCTTAACCGATACATAAATTTGCCTGATCAAGATAGAGGAGGGTAGGTTATTTTTTTGTGTTTTGATTCAAATGTTAAATTTGTTTTCATTTATGATCTTTCAAGGAACCAAAATATTGATTCAAAATTTGATTGCAGCTTGGTGCGGAATAAAGAGGTAATTTGACCTAGCTATGGCTCCAAACAAATAGGGTGCCCTTCATGTAATGATATAAAGAATTTGTTCATTTTGACCCTTTAATGTTGCAGTTTTTGCTCAGCACCCTGAAGAAACTTCAAGCTGAAAATGATTTTGCACTTCAACTTGCTAGGTAAAAGGAAAATTTTTCTAAAATTTATCACTATATAATGACATTATTTCTAATCTAAATTAATGTTTTGATGCAGTTCTACTACTACTAACTCAAATGTTGAGGTACAAATATAATCGAACACAAAACCATTTTAGATTTTTTTTTCTCTTTCTCCTTCTCCTTTTTAGGAAATTCTTTGTCATTTCTCTTCTGTGAAATTTACTTACAGGAAATCCAACGCGAAATCGGTAACTTGCAACATCAGCTTCAATTGGCCGAGGAACAATTAAGGTTAGAAGATTTAAGCTTTCATTTGGTATTGCTTTGAATTGAAGGTGAAATTTAATTAACTCCATCTGATAATATATATATTTTTTATTGAATAAAGGGTGTATGAGCCTGAGCCTTTAACACTCACATCCATGGCGGACCTTGAATCATGCGAGAAAAACCTTGAACAGGCTTTGGCACGTGTTACTCAAAGAAAGGTCCATATCTATTAACCCTTTCCTTAAATAGGGTTTTGCAGTTTTAAATTAACAACATTTTATATTTATCCTTATCCACCTCCTTAACTCTTCTCTATTTTTGCAGAATTATCTCATCAGTAATCATATGTCCACCTTCACTGATCCAACCAATGTACAGGTAATTAATCTCAGACATAAAGTCACTTAATTATCTATGCTCTATTTTCTACCACTTTCTAACTATGTTTTATCCTAATTTCCATGTTTTAATATTTCTACAAAAATGAAAAATAAAATGAAAAAATAACATCTTCAATAGTTTTTATTGATAGAATGCTAAACTCTTAATTTTAGTAATTAGGATTTGATTCTTGACAATTTAAGTAAAAAACAACATTTATTAAGCTTAGAAAATTTTGTTTGCCAATTATGAAAAATCGATTCTTAATTATTTATCCTGAAAAAATAATTTTTTTCCTTTCATTAATTTCTAACTAGCAAATGAGAAGAAATACCTACTAAGATCTTGTTTCCTTAATTAACATCTAAATGTTGCTCAAACAAATTAATTAGTAGTACTGATGTTCAATATCACATCAAACGTAGATATACTTGGATGCACAAGAAGGTGTGCCAAGCTCTTTTGGAAATGAGGTTGTGGGTTGGTTGCCAGATAATGCAGGAGGTCAAAACCCAACTCATTATTGTGCAGGATCTGAATCATCTTGCATTCCTGTTAGGTATATTAATTAGAATCCAAATTTATTAAGTGTTTCTTTTTCCGAATATATTATAGGTCTAATTAGGCTTAAATCCTTATTATTGAAATATTCAGGAACCAAACATCAATTAGTACAATCTATGATCCGATGCCACAGGGAACAAACATGACCGTTGATACTTGTGACATGGGCGGGTGCCATGTCAGCACCTCAAGTAACGATGGCCTTCCACCTTGGCATCACAGCTATTCTTCAACTGAGCTCCTTTCTGCCTTCATGTCGTCTCCTACATCTTTCCCTTTAATGAAGGTAATATTCTAATTTCTAATCCCTAATTATCTTCATTTTTATATATTTATTTATAAGCTATCACAGCATTGAGATAGAAAAAAGGTTTGCATATGTCAAAATTTAAATATAAATTTATTAAATATTATTTTTTTAAAATAATTATATAAACTAATTGAATTAAACTTCGAATAAAATTATGATCAATATTTTTTTTTTCTTTGGGCAGGATATTGCTGGTCCAAGTATTTCCCCATCTGTGGTATCACAGCAGCAGGTTGAGAAGCCATCAAATTGGCCTCAAATGCCATCTAGTGATGAAGGTGCAAACTATGAGAGCAAGCTGCCACATCTTACTGTAGATTAATTTAATCCGAAAATTGTTAAATTATTCCCTTAGGCCTAGATTAATTTTGGTGGTCAGCGACTTTGTAATTTGGTTGTGTAATTCTTTCTTATCTACTAGAGATTTGGGCGAGATGAGTAAAATGATAAATGAGTGACCACAAGTGTTAATCTAGTTGATAAAAGGAGTTCATTTTTGCTGTCAATTAGGTTTTGTTGGGAGTAATTCAAAAGTAAAATCTTGATTGTACTGAACCATTGTAAGAGAGTGAATTCTTATGATCGTTGGAAAAGAATTTAAGTATAAACAAAGCTTGAAAAAACCCTTAATTGTATTAAAAATGATAAATTATTGTTATTTTCATATGATCTAGCCCCATTGAATTATTCGTTCAGCAAATGAGTGTTACAGTCACTTGCATTCTAATACCTTTATTTATAAATGGCAAATCTCCAACCATTATATATCACAAACCCAATCCACTCATTTCTGACTTTATATACATAAAATTCAAAGGCTTTTTTTTTCCTCAGGAATTATAATTAATTAAGGCGCATGTGTTTTATCATTCTTTATTCTATTTCTTTCAATCAATTTTGATTGTAGTTTTTCTTTTTCAAATGAATTTGGTGTCACTAAAAATGAATTGCTTAACATAGAAAGAAAATCGAGGCTTGGTACATTGCAACAGTGACAGAAATCTTCCCAATAAAGAAATTTATGTCAAATAAAATTTGTAACCCCCTGCTGCCAATACAAACAAATTAATGTTGTGTAACATTGCAATTCAAACCTTTTTCTGCAAGTGCAAAAACCAAGCCAGGGGTTAGCAAATCAAAATTGCAGAAAGAAAAATGATTTACCATAAATCTATGTTGAAACTCATTGTTGTGCTGGTGGGTGGTTGGGTGTTTTGGAATGTGTTAAAGCATTTGTGAGTCAATGAATTGATGAATGGTCTGCATCTTTGGAGAGTTGGTATCAACGGAATTACAGCAGAAACACTGATGAGAACCAAGCATCACCCATCGAGGTCAAGTTCATGATTCTACATTATTTCTGCAGTATCTTATTTCATAACCTAATCCGAAGAAATTGGAAGGAAAGAAGAAAAACAACTGCAGTCTGTGATGGGTCCTAAAAATTATCATTGCTCAAAATATTATATCAAGGTCTTCCAAGTTCAAGTTTTCCGCCAATGTAAAGCCATCCCATTCCATGGAGCCATCCTCCTGGTTTCCTGCAGTTTTTGGTGTGTCATTTGCCATTGCAGCCTGTGTAAAAAGTTATGTTTAGATTCCATATGAAAGGCTTTAAGTAAAATTAATGGTTTATATTGGCTTTAGGCTTGTGATTGTGCCAAGTGATCGGCTATTAAAAGAAGCTGTGGAAACTTTTGAATTTGTAAGTAAACTGTAGATATATAATCCATTTAACTCCGTTCTCACCTCATCCAAAAGGCTACTGAGAAAGATCGAGTCTGTTGGGGACTCTGGAGGTGGATTCTCTTGAGTAGAGCCTGCCGGATGTTTCTCATTTGTGTCACAGTAGCCAATGGTGTTGTTACCATAATTGGTGCTGCTGTTGTCAATGTTGCTGTTGCTATTACCACCACTGATGCCGTTGTTTGTATTGTCACCATCTCTATGGGTGGGGGTGGTGATGGATCCAATATTATTGGTGAAGAATGGTTCAGAGGAAACCCTGAAGAGACAATTGTAGAGGAATTCGATCAAATGAACTACCTCTCAGAGTGGATATTTTGATGGCATACCTCTCAGTGTTCAAAGGAGGTGGAACATCCAAATTCTGAGTAGTTGTATAACCATGGCTGCATAACAAGTTCACTTCATTTGGATCGACTTGAAGCTGAGACATGGGTGGCAGTGACGGATCATTCTGAGTATTGGAACTGTTCTGCTATCAAAATATACAATATTTTCCGGATAAGTAGATTGGACCCTTGAGAAGAATTCAAATTTAAAATGATTCATGTAGAAATCGAACACTTGACATAATAATGGCAAGAATTTGGTGGTGGATTTTCTTTTTCTCCAAAAGGTTCATCATTTACAAGCCTTCCCTGGAGTAAGAATGTCTAAAGCATGAAACTTCGGCATGAACTTATTCAGGAATTTATTAAGTTACAGAGTTTTGATAGATGATCTGAAAAATACAAATGCTTTACATGGACTCAGAACATAACAATCTAGAATGCCATGACATACCACAGATGTGCTGCCTAAAACTCGAGGCTGCTGGGCCTGGAGTTGAACATTAGGTGTCATGCTGTTTCCCATCAAAGATTGATCCTACAATTCATTGGTAGATCAGTGATAAGGGAATGACTGAAATGAGAAGTATAATTTAATTGATGAACTTACAATTACCTGACTTTTTCACAGAAAGTGATAAATTAGGAGTTCATGTTGCCATTACATACCAGAAATGAGTCACCTAAAACTCCTGGTTGTTGATTAAGAATACCAGGTGTTATGTGATCCTCTCTCATCAGCTGCTGCTATAAATTTCAAAACATTTACTTGTAGTTAGTAAAAGGTAATCTCTACAGTGTTTACTTCTTGACATGAACTAGTAATTGATTAGGGTGCCATCACATACCACAGATGAGCTTCCTAGCATTCCCAGCTGCTGATCCACGATACCAGGCATTATTGGTTGGTACTGTGATTTCAGTTTTGTAGCAATTAGCAGTTGTAGATAGATTAAGGGTTTAATTTATGTTATGATGATCTTAAAAATTGGTTTTTTAGGCACTCATTAATCCTTTCTAACTGTTGCTTTTTCAGTAGACTCCCAGCAATATAGGGTGCCATAACGTACCAGATTTGAGGTTCCTAAAGCTCCCAGTGTCTGATAGGGAACAAAAGGTATAGGAGGATTCCCCATGATTGGTTGATGCTAGAATTTGATAACATTTGTAGAAATTATAAATTAGTCAGATGGAGAAGTAAGTTAAAGACTGTAAAATCTTCCACTTAGTTTACTCACCATGGATGAGTTTCTAAATACCCCTAACTGCAAATTTTGAATACTAGGAGCAGTCTGATCCCAATAAAAAGCTCGAGACTACAAAATTTCCATAAAATCAGGTGGAAATTAGAGGTTTAGCACTTATATGAGGGGTTAACTTCAAATTCACAGCGTGAAAAAGATACCTGGAATGGAGGGTAAGTAGGTGGGATTTGAATTTGGTGAGTAAAAGTAGAGTATCCAGGATGGTAAGTGGCAGGGAAACCATCAGCCAAAGGGTTGAATGCAAAGCTGCTAGATGCACCAGGTACTCCGACTGATATCCCTCTAGGTTGATGTAGAGGGTGTAGTAGACCATTATGAACCCTGGAACTTCAAAGATTTATGCTTGATTGGTGTTAATGCTTGAAGAACCCTGCAACTTCAATTTTGAATATATGGTAACAGTCATTGATCAATTTTGATGATGTGGTTATATGATTAACCTGTAGGGCCAAGTCCTAGGATCATGTTGCATTAGAAATGGACTACTTGAACTTAGGTTTTGCCTTGCTCGGTTCAGCATTTGATTCCCAGTAAAGCTGTATGCAAATGGTATTTGTCCTTGTGGTCTCTGCATCACCATTTGAATCAATCCCTCGGATCTCAATGTTACGCATTGTAAAAACATAAACAAAAAAATTATATATATTTAACTAATTACAGCTTGCTTGCTGTCTTCAATAATCCATACCTTTACCCTTATTTGCCCGACTGATGGATACGCCTCATTAAGCCTTCTCTGCTAATTGAAAGCATAACAAACATGGGCAGTTTCTAATTACTTTCTAACATATACAAAGTCTGTAGATTAATTAGAACTCACTTTCCTATCCTTGATTTCTTCTAGAGTATTTTTCAGGTTTTTCTCACACCACAAGATTTGAGCAAGTGAAGCATCCTCCTCATTCTCCACCTCATAGTCCCTTCAAGAATGGTAAAGCCAAATAATATGAATAATAAAAAAAAAGACGAGTAATAATGGAATACTAAAATATAGAAATGAAGACTATGGAGAGGTTTGCCGTGGTAGAGTTACTTGAGATTGGTCTGCAAGATTTCCGTCTCTTCTGTAACTTTCTTGACTTGTATTTCCAGATTCTGATAAAGAAAAATTTTGATAGTAGCCAAGGCTAAGATTATCAAAACATAATCTAAGTTGATGAAATGAAACTTCAAATTTATAAGAGATTCAGTACAAGAACTTGTATATTTACTTTGATTCTGCAAGCAGTCGATCAGCCAGGGTTGTGTGCACCAGATGAAGAATGTATTAATCCAAGCACAGTGAAATTATTATTAGAATATAATCACTTAATATATGTAAGCAATATTATACAGTTAATTACCCATAAAATTTATATATATATATATTTCTATTTGTTGTGTGATTTTTCAAATCTTTAAAAGAAAATTAAATAATAAAACGAAATAAAATTTATTAGAGAAAGTAATTAACAAATAATATTTTTTGAAACATATTAATAAAGTTATGTTCATATAGTAATAACAAATAATAACAATAAACAACAATATAATATGTTATACAATATTTTGTTATTTATTAAAATTAATTATAATTTTTAATTCTTCAAAAAATTATATGCTTTTAGATTGGAGAAAAAACATTTTTTACTTTTTTTTTATTTTCAAAATAATAAAAATAAAGGAGAGTTCATTGCCCCTATGAGTCATAAAATTTGAGTTGCATTATATTTTAGTTCCCACAATTTGAAAAGTCATATATTAATCTTGATAACTCATTGTCAATTCAATGGTTAAGTACCAACTATCATGTGTCTCACCGGTAACGTAAGATGACGTGTACTTATTAAGGAAAAGTTGAGCTACTATTTCTAAAAAAAAAAATGAAAAAAACAAAAGCCATGATATCTAGAATTAAAATGAAAATGTGTAACTGCACGAATTTTCAACCGCTTAATTATATCAAATTAATGCTATGGTGTGATAGGGAAAAAAAACCTAAAAAGAGATTGAAAATAAACAAACTGATTATCGAGATGAAGCAGCTTGTTTTCATCTTCCTTGATGTAGTCCAGCTGCTTCAGCTTCTGTAATTTCCACTGCATGCATTTCATAATATTCTCTCACTAATATATAAAACTCATAAATTAAATCAAAATTAATTAAACTCTTACAACAACTATACAAAAGTAATTAAAAACAGAAATAAAAATTAACAAAAACAGAAAAAAATTTACCTCGAGACACCTTGCATGTCTGCAGTTTCACCATCAAATTTTGAAATATACCCATCAAACCATTCCGAGTAATTAGAAGATAAAAATTATAAAACTAAACAGAGAGCAAAAAAAATGGTAATTGTAAATATATTTCATACTGATATCTTTTATCTGGTGGTAGGTTGACATAACGTTCAAGCACATCTTCAATCCTATTAAGATGACCCACGCGCAAAAATTAAAATAAAATTAAGCAATAGTTCAAGTTAAATAAGTAATGAACTTTGTTAAAATCTATGACCTTTCCTGGTTGCAAAATTTGCTAACCCTGCCAGAGGGGGAGAAGGCGACGAGTGCAACATCAACGTCGCAGAAAACAGAGATTTCATTAGCTTTTCTAATGAGGCTGCTTCTACGTTTAGCGAATGTCACCTGATATCTTGTTACCTCCTCTATCTTTCTCATTTGTGGATTTTCCGTGAGGAGAAAAAGAGAAGAAAATTTGCAAAATTGAGAAGCTAAGGCACTGACGTTTTTCTGAACCTATAATTTTACTGTATTAGTAATTGGGAACGAAACCCAGGCTGGCTGCACTCGGTGCTTGCCTAGCAAAATAAAGGCATTTTATAAGAAACAAAGGAATTGTCAGTAAAAAAAGAAAAAAAGAAAAGTTTTGGTAATTAATGACAAATTGACAATTTGCAATTATTTTCACCTTTCAAATAGTGACAAGTCAAGCCTAGAAAGGTTCAGCAAGTCAATTTATAAAGATGTGATGGGCAATTTAGGGATTTTATAAACATAATTTGTTTTTTTAATTGGTAAGTATTTATGGCTAGTGTTGTTTTATTTGTGTTTACTTTGTGTTGCTGACTTATGTCAAAATAACTCCATAACCAAAGTTTTGGTGACGAGGCAGATTCCCCTCAATAATTAATTTGAAAGATTCTAGATAAACCCTACGGCAGGGGTGAACTCATTTTTGCTTGCTGAAACTTATAACTTCTACTCCTCCGTTGTGCCTGAAATTCTGCTTTCCTCATTTGTACCCTTGAAACGACTGTGGTCATCCGTTAGTGGAAAGCTCGTGGGCAAAACATTATCGGAGAGATTTCAAGTTAGTGTTTTTGTATAAATTAGGGAGGTAGTAATAAAAATATAAAAAAATTTGTAGATGCAAGAATTTTAACCTCAAAAAGATTTTATTGTTATTATTATTATTACAATATATATATATAAACAATCCTTATATTATATAAAAAATTTTGAATATTCAAAAGAATATCTCAACAATTAAAACTAAAAATATTATAAGAATTTTAACCCCAAAAAGATTTTATCTCTTTTTGTATGGAGCAAAATCTAGTGAATCTTTACAATCTAATATATTTAAAAAAACTTAAACTAAATGCTTAAATTAAGAATCTCGACCCCAATAATTAAGTATCTAAATCAATATTAATTAAAGATGCTATTACAAGAAAACGATAAAAGTGTTAGATTATGATTTAATTGAAATATGCCATATGCGTACAAAATAATTTATTGCTAGTTAATAATCAAAATAACAAGTAAAACTCTTTCATAGTTAATTATAATGAAGTCAAAATTTTCGAAGAAGTATAAATCTTTAATTTATAAATTCAAGATAATGAAATATGGGTGTTAGAGAACTTATTTGTTTTGCAAACTTCATTTGGGATGCTTTGTTATGTACTTGCTAGCAAGAGAAAAAGAGAAATCTATTTTGAAATTCATTTTTAAATAATTTAAATTTCACTTGTCATTTTTCTACCTTTTAAGGAAATAATTTTTTAATTAAAACTGAAAGAAATTAAATTTTGATTGTTAAAATTAACATCCAACAACCACATGTAATATTTCAAATTATAATAAGGGATCGGTCAAAAAATACAGTTACTTAAGGTAAGCAATTAAATAAGTAATGAACATTGTTAAAATCCATGACATTTCCCTGTCGCAAAGTTTGCTAAACCATCGGGGGAAAAGGCGACGAGGGCAACATCAGCATCGCAGAAAACAGAGATTTCATTAGCTTTTCTAGTGAGACCACTTCTACATCCTGTTATATCTTGTTACATCCTCTATCGTTTTAGCAATGAGGAGAAGAAGAGATAAAATTTTGCAAAATTGATTAGATGTGAAGGCGCTGAATTTTTTAACTTATAACTTCACTGTGTTAGTCATTAGGAACAAAGCCCAGGCAGGCTGGCTACCTCTCGGTGCTTGCCTTGCAAAATAAAAGCATTTTATAAGCAACTAAAGATTTTTGGCACTAAAAGAAAAAGAAAAAAGTAATTAATGACAAATTGACAATTTATAATTATTTTCGCAATTCAAATGGTGACAAATCAAACCCCAGAAAGGTTCAACAAATGAATTTTTAAAGATTGCATGGGTAATTTAGGGATTTCATAAACATAATTTATTTTTTTAAATGGCAAATATTTATGGTCAGTGTTGTTTTATTTGTGTCTACTTTATTTTGCTTACTTATGTCAAAATAACTCCAGAACCAAAGCTTTGGTGACGAGGCAGATTCCTTTCAGTTAGGAATTAATTTGCAAGATTCCAGATAAGCTCGAAGGCAGAGGCAAACTTTTTTTTGCTTCCCGAAGCTAAAACATGTTCTTCTTCGTAAAGCCTGTAATTTCTGCTTTGCTCTATTGTACCTTTGAAACGGTGGTTGTCAACTTGTCATCAATGAGTGGAAAGCTGGTGCGTAAAACATTAAACGGTGAGATTTTAAGTAAACTTTTTTTATATAAAGGAGGAGGGGACATAACTTAAATATAGGAAATATATGACAGGTACAAGAATTTTAACCTTAAAAAGATTATATTGTTGTTATTATAATATATAGATATCTTAAATAAAAAATTTTAAATATGAGAAGAATATCTCAAGGATTAAATAAAAATATTCAAATTAAAAAAAATTTTTTTTATAGAATGCGAAAAATTATCTTTTTGTATATTGCAAAACTTAATGAATCTCCATGATCTATAAAATTTAAGAAAATTTAATACATATGCTTAATTAAGATCTTGGATCGCAATAATTTCGTATCTGATTAGGATGTTATTATGAAAAAAATAACAAAAGTGTTGGATTAAGATTTTATTGTAATGTTGTATGCATAAAAACTATTAAAAATTAAATTTTGATTACTAAAAATAAACATCCAACATCGGCATGTAATATTTCAAATTTGTTATTAAAAATTTGATTTCTAACCATAGCTTTCAAATTGTGATATTTTGCTTGTAACATTTTAAATGTCAATATGAAAAATTGCATCTTGTAATATTTTTGGATGTTAATTTGAAATTTTGAACATCACCGACACATAAACACATGAGATGAGAAAATTTCGTGTCCTTTGACACATGGCACAATTTGTATTAACTCATATCTTCCACACGCTGCCACATGGAAAATAATAAAATTAAGCAATACTTCAAATAATATAAGGGATTAGCCAAAAAAAAATCTATAATTTAAGGTAAGTAATTAAATAAATAATGAATATTGTTAAAATTTATGACCTTTTTCAGATGCAAATTTTGCTGACCCGGGTAGAGGGGGGAAAAGACTCACTAATTGCCGAAAAAAAAAAAAAGAACAGTTTTAATAATGAAAATTTGACACAATTTGCAGTTATTTTTACCATTCAAGTGGCGACAAATCAAGCCCAAAAAGGTTTAACAAGTAAATTCATATAGATTGCATGGGTAATTTGGAGATTTTAAAAACATAAATTGTTTTTTTAATTGGTAAATATTTATACAAGTAAATTTATATAGATTGCATGGGTAATTTGGAGATTTTAAAAACATAAAATGTTTTTTTAATTGGTAAATATTTATGGCTAGTGCTGTTTTATTTGTGTTTACTTTATGTTGCTGACTTGTGTCAAAATAACTCCATAACCAAAGTTAGCAGATTCCCCTCGGTCAGGAATTAATTTGATAGATTCTAGATAAACTCTAAGGTAAGGGTTAACCTTTTTTTTGCTTGGTCAAGCCCATAACATGTGCTTCTGTGTAATACCTGAAATTTTTGCTAAGCTCATTTGTACCTTTGAAACTTTTGTCATTCCATAGAGGAAAGCCCGTGTGTAAAACAATGAATGTTAGAATTTTTAAGTTCAAATTTTTTTATATAAAAAAATGTAACTTACAAAATAAAAATTATAGCTACTTAAATTTGAAGTTAAAAGATATATAATTATTATCAGTAAAATAATATATATTTAATTTTTATAAAATTTTATTTTATTGTAATTAGAACCATGATGGTATAAAATATTCAAATTTTGTTTAAACTTTTAATTGAATGATTTAATTTATAGAAAATACTTAATTAAATTTATTTTGATGAGTTAAATGACAAATATTTAAGAGAATTCTATTTTAAAAATTTTATCAATTAAACATTATTCATCCAATTCTAAGATTTAATGAGTATAATTATAATAAAATAAAATTTCATAACCTTAATTTAATGTAATAAAATAATGCAAGCTTATTTTTATTTTGAAGTAAAATTCGAGAGTTTATTTGAGTATTAAGTCAAAAAATAATTATTATATTATATAAGAAATTTTTTTTGATAAATACTATATAGGAAATTTTGAATATTCAAAAGAATATTTCAACAATTAGAACCAAAAATATTAAAATTAATGGTTTTATTTTCTTATAGAATGCGAAAAATTATCTCTTTTTAATATATAGCACAAAATCCAATGAATTTGTATAATCTAATATATTTAAGAAAACTTTAAATGTATGCTTAAAATAAAATCCTCGTAATAATTGAGTATCTAAATCAATATTATTGGAAATATTATTACAAGAAGAACGACAATAGTGTTAGATTTTGATTTAATTGTAATATTTCATATGCATAAAAAAATTTATTGTTTATTAATTATCAAAACGACAAATAAAATCTTTTTATAGTTAACTAGGCTTTTGGCCCGTGCTTTGCACGATTAATCTTTTAAAAATAAAAAATTAATTAAATTTAGAAAAAATAAAAAAACTAAAATAACAATCATATTAAAGAAAAAAATTTATTATTAAAGTCAAATGAAATCGTGAAACTTGTAAAAGAAATAAAAATGAAAAATTAGTAAAATTTATTTATATTCTTTTTTTAAGATTTATTTTTAAATCATTAATTTATAAAATATGTATAAATTGAAATTAACATAATAATGATTTGTGACTTTTCATCTCTCTACTATTAATTAAATTTAAGTGATTAGTATAATATGAAAATTTTTTTAAATAAGGATAATTTATATTTCTTTTTCTTTTCAAAGATTTATTTTTAAATTATTAAATAAAAAAATATGAAAACAAAAAATGAAGACAGATCTAATTAGACGTGTAAAAATAAATTTGTTAATTCATACAAATAAATTTGTTTTGTTGGTAAAATTCTAATTAGACAGATCTAATTTGTTTTAAATATATAGCACAAAATAAATTTGTTTTGTTGGTAAAATAATCAAAAGTTTAAAAAGTTAATTTATATATATTTTTATTTTAAAATCAGTAATTACTAAAATATGAAAAACATAAAATAAATAATATTCTAACATTTCATATTTTACTTTTTATTTCAATAAAATAATCAATTAAAGCCATTGATGTATAGGATAATAGATAAGATAAGATGATTATTATTTCTTTATTTTTTGGTATAAAATGATTCAATCATCCTAACTAAGGAGGAGTATTTTTAATTCATAAGATTGAACTTACATGTTCTATTGTACTCTTACAAATTACATTAATAATTTAAATTGTATAAATTTTAAGAAAAAATAATTTTGATCAATAAATATATTATCCTATCATAATCTTTACACATATTAAGCATAAGATAGGATGAAATTGTTTAATTTAATTTAATTTATAATATTATTTTATCTTATCATATTATAATCTTGTACACCAAACACGTCATAACAACTTAATAAATAATATATATATGCATCATTGACATTAATTATCATATTTATTGTTTGGAATATAATTATATATGTATAGATGGATGGATAAATATGCTAACCCTTCACATTCTATTTTTGTTAATTTATTCAAAAAAACAATTAATACTTACAAACATTGAAATTAATAATCTAACTTTTTATATTATTATTTTTATTTAAGTTAATTTATACTAAAAAAAGAAAAAAAATTTAATATTTGTATTTATTGTGTGGAAACCTAACATTACATAAAAATAAATGAAAAATAAATTATTTTTAATATATTAAATCAAATATATAATAAATTTTTTTACTTTGTCTCTTGTTTATGTTATTTCTCTCTGAAATGCATGATATCACTAAAAACTCATATTTTAAAGGATCAATAATAAGAAAAAAAATTAAAGAATTATTTTCATTAACTAAATGAAGGTGTTCTAACCAAAAATTATTTTGATAAAGAAACCTAAATAAATAAATAAACATATTTAGATAGCAATGAGCTTTATTAATTTTACATTAAACCCCTAATAATATTTTTTTTGTGTATGTATGTAACTAGAAGTGAAAAGTTATATTAATTTTCTATTATAATAAATTATCTTTCAAAACTTATGCATGTTAACCATTGTTTCAAAAGTGGAATATGATTTATCAATTTTCATTAAATCCTTAGTGTTTTTTCAAATACATACACATCTTCTAATACTTTTGGTAGCCCTTGAATTAGAGATCTTATTAACAATGTGCATGTAGCCATCAAGATCAAAAGAAGGCTAAGTTTAGCTTAAAATAAATTTTCATTTTCAATTTTGTTTTTATGTATGTTGTAAACACCATTTTATTATTATTATTATTATTATTATTATTATTATTATTATTATTATTATTATTTATTTAATTTTTCTTTCTTTCTTTTTTTTTTCTTTTTCCCATTTTCTGCGTTTGTCTTTCTCTTTTCTTCTTCTTTATTTCCTTCTTCCTTTTCCCTTCTTCTTCATCCTTATCCGGTTCAAATCTAGTGCATTAAATGCACAATTCCTAAAGTCAAAATCACCGTCGCTAGCTGCCAACGACCGACCGACAAGCCGTCAATGAATGGCAAGCGTGATTTTTCAGTTGAAAAATGAGATTCGAATCCCAGAAGATTTGAGATTTGAATCCCAACAAACTCTATAAATAGAGCTTGTTATCTATAAACGAAAGCAAAAAAAAAAAAAAAAAGATTCTGTCGAAAAAAAATTCTGCAGAAACACAAAAATAAAAGTAAAATCACAATCCCCAAGCAGGGGAACCCATGCCAGAAAAGCCACCTACAAAAAAAAATAAAGAAATCAGTCGATTCTGTCTAAAAAAAATAAAAACAAAAAAAAGACCAAAACTTTGAGCCCCGATCTATGTCGATCGGGACTGTTTCTGGTGAAAAAGAGATCGAATCCGAGAAGATCGTGTCGAAGAGAACCACCAGAAGAATTTTGACATTTTTCGACGATCGAAAACCACCGGTAACGACTGTCGGCGACCACCCAGACGACGACCGGCACGGTGGTCCGACGATCGATCGGCAAGCTCACCTCAGAGCTCTCTTCCCTTTTTTTTTTTTTGAAAATCGAAAGAATGAACGAAAAAAAAAATTTTAGTTATTTATAGAAAACGTTAAAAGCAAAACGACGTCGTTTTGAACATAGGGCCAAAACGACGCTGTTTCGACCAAGAAGGATCCGCACGTCAAACCATAACCTGACCTAAGATCCATGCACCCGACCCGACGACCCGTTTCTCCATCAACCTTTGACCGGTCTAACTGGACCGGAATCGAATCGGTACTGAACTGTTGATCCACCCAGATCGAATCGAACCGTCGAACCAAACCGCTGGACTGAACCGTCGAACCGAACCATGCGTTGATCGGACTATTGACCGGACCATTGATCGGGCCGATTCAAGTAAAAAAAATTATTATTTTTTGAATTTTTTGAATTTTTTATATATTATTTTATTAATATTTATGCATATTAAAATATTTATATTTGTTAGATTAAATGATGAAATTGTGGTTAAATTTTTTTATATAATTATGTTAATTTTTATAAACTTTAGAAACAATAATATAAAAATAAATTTAATAATAATACTAAAGTAATAAAAAATGAAAGAAAAGGAAATTTTTATCCAATGATGAGATTTAAAGGTATTCCGAGTAGTGATGCCTACGAAATCTCTAGGTGAGAAAAAATTTTTTTAAATACAACCAGTGTATTGGAGTATTTATAAAAAATTTTCAATATAATAAAAATTTTCTTTCTGTTAGTAATAAATAAAAAATTGATTAATATATTAAAAATATAAGTAATAAAAATGAGAAGAAAAGAAATTTAATCCAATGATGGGTTTCTAAAAGTATTCCGAGTAGAGATGCTTTAAGAAATCTCTAGGTGAGAAGATTTTTTTGTAAAATATTACCAGCGTATTGGAATATTTATAGAAAATCTTCAATATAATTAAATTCTTTTTTCTTCAAAATTTTAATTTTAAATAAGAATATTAATAAAATAATTAATAAAATTTTTAACAAAGGAGAATGAAATGTGTGCATAAACATGGTAACATTTTACATTGCATGCATAACATTTTTTTACGAAAAATAAATTCGAGCCTCCGAAGATGAGATTCTAAGGTATTCCTAGAAGTGATGCCTAAGAAATCTTTAGGTGAGAAAAAGTTCTTCTAATGTTACCAATGTACTGAAATATTTTAAGAATTATTTCAATAAAAAGGTTTTAATTTATTTTTCTCGAGAATAAAATTTTTTCTAATAAATAAAAAAAATCAAGGAAATTAATCTTTAAATATAAAAAATAAGACTATTTTTATCAAAATTGAAGAATAACATGTAGTTAATTAGTACCGTTTTTTTTAACGGACGCTGTGGGGGTGCTAATCTTTCCCCACATGTAATCGACTCCCGAACTCAGATAGTTGTGCAGACCCTAAAATTATCTTTTTAATAAATTTTAATTAATTTTAAGATTCCATTAAAAAGATATGTTTTAATAGGTGGCTAATCGCACCTAGCCAAAAAAATTGGTGGTGACTCCGTTATTTTTATTTCATTTTCAAATTCGTCGGGCGAACACAAAATCGTTACGACAGCTTGGCGACTCCACTTGGGATAAATTTTCTTTTCGAGAGTCACGCCAAAATTAACTACTTGTTATCCTCAAATTTTGATTTAAATAGTCTTAATCAATTTCTTAAATTTTTTATTTTTCACTTTTAGTAAAAAAAGGTAAAAACAAAAAAACAAAACAAATCAAAAATAAAAAGTAAAAAAATTCACACACATTTTTTTTACTATGCCTCTTATGTTTTATTTTTTTGTATATATTGCTCTCAATAAATTAGGATATATTTACACACAATGGCACAATGCATCTCATACGTAAGCTTTATACCCGGGCTTCGCCCTTTATAGAAGGAAGTAAAGTACCTATGCTCTCGTGAGGTGATAACCTTCGTAATGGCAAGCGAAATACTTTTACTCGAATTGAACCCTTTCTTTTCGTAACCTGTAATGGGTGAGGATCGGGGTACCTTACTAGTCCAACATGGATGACAGTGAGGAATAATTTGAGAACTTTTAGACCCTATCAATCCAAACCCAGTATATAATAAGCCTAGAAAACTAGCCTTATGTAGAGTTTTGTCCTTCTTCTTGTAGAAAATACCTAAGAATAAAAGTTATGTATAATATGAAACAAAACAAAATAAAACAAAAATCTAAAAAACACTAAAAAAAATAAAAAAAATGTTTTTTTTCGAACCATACTAACTCAAGTTTGTTTTATTTTTTTGCATTAATCATATCATACAGTTTTGCATCGAGATATTTGCTCTAGGACATATTTCTTCTAAGAAGTTTTCATGGATCCCGTAGAACTACAAATTTGCTCATCCTCAGTCAGTGTGCCATGTGAATCGTATAATGAAGTACATGTTTGGTCGAAAGAAGTTCAACAAAAGAATGAAAATTGTTTGTCTACCAGATATGTGTCTGAATTACCCGAAAAAGTACATTTAGATCTCACACAGAATGATTTAAAAGAGTTAGCTGCTGTTTGGAGTCAGTTAAGTGAAGAAAGAAAAAAAAGCTTTTACAAAAAGTATGGGCAGATTGCATCTCTCATTTCAGTAGTGATTGATGAATAGTTGGTCAAAATAGCTATACAATTTTAGGATTCATCCAATAGATGCTTCACTTTTAATTAGGAAGATTTGGTGTTAACTATCGAGGAGTATTCGATTTTACTCGGGATAGAACTACAATATCCACATAAAGTATTTACTCGAAAGCCAAAATTAGGTTATCATAAAAAGTTAGCCAAGCTTATGGGGGTTAAAGTAGAAATCATTGATTCCTTCACGAAATCTAAAGGTGAACATCTTAGTATTCGTTGGAATTTTCTCTAAAACTTCATTCAGGAGCATTTAAATGATGATCAAGGTATGGCTGTGTTTGCTCTAGCATTGTATGGTATGGTAATCTTTTCAAAGACTTTGGGTTACATTGAGATAACTGTGGTAGATTTTTCGAGCAAATTGAAACCCAAGCAATTAATCCCGCACCAGCAGTCTTAGCAAAAATCATTTGATCATTAAATTTCTGTCAATGAAATAGAAATGGATGGTTCATAGGATATGCACCTCTATTATATGTGTGGGTTATAAGTCATTTTAAATGAGGGAATAGTGCATTTTCAAAGTCGTATCTATGAAAAAAAGCACCAATAGAAGAGTTCTCTAAAAGTCAATGGTTAACATTGAAGACTAAAGAAGATTGGATCTTTTTTTTACGAAAGCTTATTGAGGATGAAATCGAGTGGATGGCACCTTGGATGCCTCGTGTGCCCTTGTTGTATTGTGGAAGAAATGAGCCATGGATACCGTTGTTAGGATTATGGGGTATTGTAAGTTACGCTCCATTGATAGTACTTAGGTAATTTGGTGCAAAGTAGTTTGTTCCTGCTACTCATGGCCTGGTCAAAGTAAAATTCATTTATGGGGAACCAAATCTATCAAAAACCTCGGAGTAGTTGATCCAAGCATGGAAGAGAACACGAAGAATGAGGTTAGGGCCTCTCATCGATAAAGTCACTTCTGATTACCAGATTTAAAAAGCAAGGCGACCTAGAGACATAGTACTCCCTCCTAATGATAGCTTATATCAATTGGTTAATCTTTTAAAAAAAATACAATTATCAGAAATTGAGCTTGTCAAGAAAGAATTAGAAGCTGAAAAAGAAAAAATAAAAAGAGAAAATTTGAGACTTCGCGAGAAAGTAAGGTAATTAAAATATGAAGCAGAGATACAAGGGAGCAGATTAGAAAAAGTCATAAAAGAACGAGATCTGGCCAATAGTAATTTGAAAGATCTACACTAGAAAAATAAGAGGTTATGAGTTCAATTCAAAACTGAAAAAGTCACCAAGTCTTACCTTAGTCGACAACGTGAAATGGATGAGCTCCGAGAGAGAATAAGCCAATGGAAGGGCAAAGCTCAAGAAAAGCAAGAGGAGACCACCAAAATTTTTCAAGAATGCCAGAATTGGAAAGGATTATATTTTACAACCTCAACAAGATTGGTAGAATGCCAAAACGAAAAAGAAAAGTTAAAAGTCATGCTCGTAAAAGAGAGAAGAAAGCATTTCGAAGTACTAAATAAAAAAGAATCACTTCATCAGGTGATCCAAGGATTGGAGCTACAACTGCAAGATCACAAGAGCTATATTTCAATAATGATGGATGAGTGGCATAGAAGGAAAAAAGATTGGATCTTCACATGTGATTCAGAAAGAGATGCTCGCATGATATGGAAAGCAGAAAGTTTATAGAGGCAACAGTACATAGAGCACATAACCAGTCAAGTTTGTAAGGTAATAAAAAAGACAAGGGAGTGGTGGAAAAGGTAAAAACATTAAGACAAGAAGTTAATCTTATAGGAGAATATGGACAGTGCCTAGTAAACTTTCTAGACGAGACAAAAGACCATTATGAGCAAGTCAAATACTTTTATGGATATAATTCTAGGATGATAAATCCTATGTAATCAAAGTTGTATGAAATCAATGAAAATTTTTAGTATTGAAATTTGTCCAAGAGAAAATATTTTTTTACTTGCATTCATGCATCATTTGCACCATTTTAAAAAAAAATATATTTTTTGACACATAGCATTCTGATTTTTGTAAAAATTTTATGGTAATAAAGGTTCAAGAATAGCTCGCCCTTCAAAAATTTTGACTCAACCCACTCGTTATTCATACAACACTAGGACTCAAACAAGAATTATGGAGCAAGAATAAACTAGTCGATTTGAGAGAATCGAGAAAGCTAAAAAAGAACTAAGAGGGGATCTTAGTACAATAATGGATATACTTAGGAAACTTGACAAGGGAAAAGCAGTGGAAGAAAATCTCAGCTTTCAAGAGCAATTGCCAGATATAGTGGATCCTGTTTACCTTCCGGGATTTGAACCACAATCGACTAAACCTTTTTAAGGAATTAGAGTACAAATTCTTATTCCAGGTGGATATCCCAATCTTTTTTCAGGAATGACATCCACACCTACTCTAGGACAATTTTAAAATTTTGTTAATCCCATTATGATGGAAAAACCACCTAAGCCAATCTTAGTTCCTGATTTGGATGATCCCAAAGAAAGAGAAAAGCTAGGGATACAGACACTTGAAAAAGTAAAAGATACCAGTGCCCGAGAGAAGATGAAGTTATTGGAAGAAAGGCTTAGGGCTGTAGAGGGAATGAATTTTTATGGCTCCATAGATACGGTTGACCTTTATTTAGTTTCAGATGTGATCATTCTGCCTAAATTCAAGGTCTCTAAATTTGAAAAATATGATGGCATAAAATGTCCGATGACTCATATCATCATGTATTGTCGAAAGATGGCAGCATATGCTCGTAATAAGAAGTTGTTAATACACATATTTCAAGATAGTCTTATGGATTCTACAATTAGATGGTATGTTCAATTAGATAGGACTCGTATTCATTCTTGGCAAGAGCTTACAAAGGTATTCTTTACACAATATCGACATGTCATGGATATGGTTTCAGATC
This sequence comes from Durio zibethinus, assembly GCF_047325235.1. Lineage (NCBI taxonomy): Eukaryota > Viridiplantae > Streptophyta > Magnoliopsida > Malvales > Malvaceae > Durio > Durio zibethinus. The sequence continues at coordinate 16,407,206 of NC_143185.1, forward strand.
ATCTATCTCTTCAAAGTATGGAAAAGAAAGCAACTGAAAACTTCAAAGAGTATGCACAAAGATGGAAAGACGTGGCTGCACAAGTCCAACTTCCTCTCACTGAGAAATGAACAATCGTTTTATTTGTGAACACCTTAAAAGCACCATACTATGAGAAATTGATAGGCAATGCAACCAAGAACTTTACAGATATGGTGATATCAGGTGAGATCATTGAAAATACCATAAAGAATGGTAAGCTCGATGCAGGAGAGATAAGTAGAGTAAAAAAAGGTAGAGCTCCCAAAAAGAAAGAGAATGAAGCCTAAGCAGTAAACTATGTAGGGCAACAATTCAGAGGTTTCACACCCTACTCTGTACCAATCTACCAAACCTATTACCCTTTCATAAACAATGTTACATCCATCCCTCATCCATATCAACCATACTAACCACTACAACCACCAGCTTATCCATCCCATTTTCAGCCATCTTTTCGGACACCCACCTATTCTTATAATCGTCCTGTTGTAACTACAAGATCAGAATGGAGACCTAATAGTGGTCCAAGAGCCCCAAGAAATACCCAAGAAAAACTCACTTTCGATCTCATTCCCATGACATATACAGATTTGTATCCCCAACTTATTGAGAAACATCTACTTGCTCCTGTTATTGTTGAACCTATGAAACCTTCGTTTCTCAAATGGTATGACACTAATTCGCATTGTGATTATAACTATGAGAATCCAGGTCATTCTATTAAAAATTATACTATTTTAAAGTGCAAAGTACATGGGTTAATCAATGAAGAAGTATTAAATTTTGATACCAACCAACAAAAGACTCCAAATGTCAATGAGAACCCTCTACCAAATCATACCAGACCATCAATAAATGCCTTAATTGATGGGCAGAGAAGCCACATGAAAAAAAAAAAAATGAAGTCAAGACTCCGATGGCTAGGGTGTTCGAAGTCTTAGTCAAAGCTGACATGTTAAAGCCAATAAAGCCTCAAAATTACTCTGAAGCAATTAACTCAACTGAAGGCTACAATTATCACAGAAGTGTTCTAGGGAATTTTATCGAGAATTGTCACCAATTCTATTAAGAGGTGCAAAAATTGATAGATAAGGATCGAATAGAATTTTACTAAGAGAGAGAAAAGTTGGTGAAAGCTGAAGTCTCTACCATTAATTCAAAGAATAAGTTTGTGCGTAGATCGATAACTATCTATTATATGAGAAGCCAACATCAAACCTAGAAAAGCTCGTTTCTTGACCAATGGTGACAATTAAAATTTTTGACCCTTTTTCATATCAGAATGATAAAGCAGTACCTTGAAATATGATTATGATGTCGTAGTCAACCCAAATACTGTCAACATAATGGGTATAAGATGCATAACTCGAAGTGAAAAGTGTTATACCCTAGAGGCTCTAGAAAAAGCTAGAAAGGAGAAAGCCAAGGTAAGAGAAGAAAATGAAAGTCAGAGTGATCTTGACACAACCTCAAAAAAAGAATGTCAAAAGCCAATATCTGAAAGTGAAGCAGGTAAATTTTTGAAGTTAATAAAACATAGCGACTATAACGTGGTAGAATAACTTAACAAGATGTCAGCTAGAATTTTGTTATTGTCATTATTGCTTAATTCAGAGTCACATCGTAATGCTTTGTTGAAGGTACTAAATCAAGCATATGTATCTCACAATGCTTCTATTGAATATGTGAAACAGCTTGTTGGTAATCTGACAATTTTAAACTATATCTCTTTCAATGATGAAGAGATTCTTCTTGAGGGTAGAGGAAGTACCAAGGCTCTTCATATTACTATAAAATGTAAAAGTCATATAATGGCTAAGGTTTTGATTGATAATGGCTCATCATCAATGTTATGCCTGTGACTATTTTGGCAAAACTCCCTGTTGATGGATCTTATATGAAACCTAGTCATATGATAGTGAAAGCCTTTAATAGAACTTGAAAAGATATGCTAAGAGATATAAAAGTGTCATTACAGATTGGCCCATGCACTTTCAATGTGAAATTTTAAGTTATGGACATCTTTTCTTTATACAGTTATTTATTGGGTAGACTGTGGATCCATATGGCAGGTGCTGTCCCATTCTCATTACATCAGTAAGTCAAATTCATTGTTGAAGAGAAGATAACATGTGTGGTAAAAAAAAAAGATTTATTGGTAACTCAATCGATAAATACTCCTTATGTAGAATCGATAGATGAAGCTCTAAAATGCTCTTATAGATCTTTTGAGATTTTCAATGCAACATATATAGTTGGAGGATCTAAATTATATTCGTCACACTTGTCTACGATAACTAAAATGATAGTTAAACAACTTACCAAGATATGATGGCGATCTGAAGTCGAACTTGAGAAGAACCTGCAAGAAATCACGAAGCTATCGACCATATATGAAAAGAAAGACAGATTTGGCTTAGGATATAAGCCAACAAGAAGGGACAGAACAAAAATGGTGAATGAGAACAGAGATAAGAGGATAGCTAATCTTAAGAGATATGAGTTGGAGTCGGAGCCCATAATCATTTCATACCTCTATGATTCTTTTCACTCGGGAGGATACATTTATTCAGATTTACCGAGAGTCTTAAGTGTAAGATTCATGGAAAATTTTTCAGAGCTGACCATTCAAATGATAGAGAAAAAAAGAGTCGAAGTGAAGAGCTGTTCGTGTACCCTTGTCCTTCAAATTTTGAGCTGGATAATTGGAAAGTTACAGAGCTACCTGTTATTTTTAAAACTTTGGAAAAGTAATGTACTATGAAACTTTAAATCCTTAATTACTTTCTACAAGTATTAAGAGATCTTTTATGGTGTATTTATGTTTGTCATTTTAATAAAAGACTTAAAAGATGCATCCATATTTTTTCTATTATTTTCATCTTCATTTTACTTTTCATTATTCTTTTCATCATTTTTTTGCCATTCCATTTTTGTGTGCCAATATTCTTTTCATCTTACCCTTTGTAGGGTCCCAAACAATGAACATAAAGATAATCATGGTAATAATCTTGGATTTGATTTTGAAAACTTAATTCATGTTGATGAACTTGATAATGAGAAAGATTCAGATAATTACACACTGCCTCTTGATTTGTTAAAATTAATAGAACATGAAGATAAGTCAATTGAACCCCATCAGGAAATCATCGAATTAGTGAATTTGAGAGATGGTGAAAATAAAAAATAGGTTAAAATTGGTATATCTCTTTTACTAGCTGAAAGACAGAAGCTAAAAGAACTGCTCCGAGAATATGTAGATGTGTTCGCGTAGACTTACCAGGACATGCCAGGACTCAGCACTGATATTGTAGAGCACAAGTTACCTTTAAAATCAGGATGTAAGTCGATGCAGCAAAAGCTAAGGCATATGAAACTAGAGATGCTACTGAAAATTAAAGAGAAAGTGAAAAAATAATTTGATGCTGAATTTTTAGAAGTGGCAAAATATCCTGAGTGGGTAGCCAATATAGTGTCAGTTCTTAAGAAAGATGAAAAAGTGAGAATGTGTGTCGATTATCGAGACCTGAATAGGGCAAGCCCTAAGAATAATTTTCTTCTACCTCACATCGATACTCTAGTGGATAATATTGCTAGGCACTCCATTTTTTTTTTATGAATGGTTTCTCAGGCTATAATCAGATCAAGATGGCTCAAGATGATATGAAAAAAACCACATTTATAACCATGTAAGGGACATTCTATTATAAGGTTATACCTTTTGGGTTAAAAAATGATTGTGCTACTTATCAAAGAGCAATGGTAACTCTCTTTCATGACATGATGCATAAAAAGATAGAAGTGTATGTGGATGATATGATCGCAAAATCTCGTGAAAGAGAAGATCATATAGTTAATCTTAAAAAACTGTTCGACAGGTTGAGAAGATTTCAGTTAAAGTTGAATCCTGTTAAATGTACATTTGAAACCAAATCAAGAAAACTATTAGGCTTTGTAGTCAGTGAAAAAAGAATCGAAGTTGATCCAGATAAGATACAAGCTATCCAAAACTTATCTCTTCCTCATACTTCAAAAGAAGTGCGAAGTTTTTTAGGGAGATTAAACTATATTGCTAGCTTCATTTCTCAACTCACTTATAAGTGTGATCCTATTTTTAAGCTTCTTAGAAAATATAATCCTGAAGACTGGAATGACGAATGTTAAGAAGCTTTTGATAAGATCAAAGAATACTTATCAAATTCACCTGTGTTAGTGCCACCGATGCCAGAAAAACCTTTGATTTTGTACTTGATAGTGCATGAAAATTCAATGGGATGTGTGCTGGAGCAAAGAGATAAAACTGATAAGAAAGAATAAGCAATTTACTACTTGAGTAAAAAATTCACTGATTATGAGTCAAAGTATTCACCATTAGAGAAGATGTGTTGTGCATTAACTTGGACAGCTCGAAGGCTTAAATAATACATGCTTTATCACACTACTTGGCTCATAGCAAAGCTGGATCCTATTAAGTATATCTTCAAAAAGCCCTCATTGACAAGAATAATAGCACGGTGGCAAGTTATGCTTTCAAAATATGATATCATTTATGTAACTCAAAAGACTATTAAAGAGAGTGCAATAGCTGAATTCCTTGCTGATCGTGCAGTCGAAGATTACGAGCCAATGAAATTAGATTTTTCTGATGAGGATGTGATGGCCATTGAAGAAAATCAACCTGTTGAAAAAATATGAAAGATGTATTTTGATGAAGCTACTAATGCTTTGGGTCATGGTATTGGGACAATTTTGATATCTCCTGATGGGCATTATTACCCCATCACAGCCAGGTTAATTTTAATTGCACAAACAATGTGGCTGAATATGAGGCCTGTGTTATAGGTCTACAAGCAGCAATGGAAAAGAAGATTAAAGTGTTAGATGTATTTAGAGATTCAACTCTAGGCATCTATCAGTTACGAGGTGAATGAGAGACAAGAGACTCTAAGTCGATTCGATATCATAACTATATCTCTGAGTTGGTCAAGCAATTTAAAGAAGTTCAGTTTGAGCATCTACCCAGAGAAGAAAACCAAATTATAGATGCACTGGTTACTCTAGCTGTAATGATTAAAATAGATGCAAATATAAAAATCCAACCCATCAAGCTAGATGTGAAGAAAGTACCGGCATATTGCTCAAGTGTTGAAAAAAAAGTTGATGGGAGGCCATGGTATCATGATATCATGTAATATATTAAAAGCCAACAATACCCAAAACATGCAACAGAAAATGATAAAAGAACTATCAAAAGATTGGCTATGAGTTTCTTCATTGATGGAGACATTCTTTACAAAAGAGGTCGAGATCAAATGCTCTTAAGATGTGTAAATGCAACTGAAGCAAAGAAGATTATTGAAGAAGTACGTGATGGAGTTTGTGGGGCGCTTACAAATGGTCATATGATGGCTAGACAAATTATGAGGGCTGGCTATTATTGGTTGATAATAAAGGGCGACTGTATTAATTATGCTAAGAGATGTCATAAATGTCAGATTTATGCTGACAAGATTCATGCTCCGCCATCAATATTACACGTTTTGGCTCTTCCGTGGCCATTCTCTATGTAGGGCATGGATGTCATTGGTCCCATCACTCTAAAAGCTTCGAATGGGCATAGATTCATTTTTGTGATGATTGATTACTTCACCAAATAGGTAGAAGCTGCATCATATGCTAGCATGACTCGATCTATGGTATATAAGTTCATAAAAAGAGAGATAATATGCAGATATGGGCTTTCAGAGATAATTATTTTTGATAATACCAAAAATTTGAACAATAAAATGATGAATGAAGTATGCACTCAGTTTAAGATTCGCCATCGTAATTTGACACCATATCGTCTGAAAATGAATGAGGCAGTGAAGGCTGCGAATAAGAATATCAAAAGAATCCTAGAAAAAATTATTGAAACTTACAAAGATTGGCATGAAAAGTTACCTTTTACTTTGCATGCTTATAGAACATCAGTCCGAACATCTACTGAGGTCACACCGTTCTCTTTGGTATATAGAATGGAAGCTGTGCTATCGATCGAAGTGGAAATTCCCTCACTAAGAGTCCTGATGGAAGTAGAGTTAGAGGAAGCAGAATGGGTTCGAAATCACTACGAGCAGTTAAATCTCATTGAAGAGAAAAGACTGTCAGCACTTTGTCATGGTCAATTATATCAAAAGAGGATGATGAGAGCACATGACAAGAAAATTCATCCCCGTTGCTTTAGAGAAAGAGACTTAGTGCTAAAAAGAATCTTTTCAAATCAACATGATAATCGGAAGAAATTGACACCAAATTGAGAAGGCCCGTATGTGGTGAAAAAAGCCTTTTCTGGTGGGACATTGATTTTGGCAGAAATGGACAGAGGTGATTTACCTACCCTAATAAATTTAGATGTTGTGAAGAAATATTTTGCTTAAAAAAAAAAGAAAAAAATGATGACTTATCTAAGCTGAAAACCTGAAAAGGCGGCTTGGATGTGAAGTAGAAGCATCATCAAGAAAAGATCTCACAATGCAAGGGCAAGTGTAGTTTGACGAACTCTGAATGATCAAAAAAGTCATCTGATTTAGTTTTAGAGAAAAAATTTGAGAATATTTTGTTCATGATTATCTTGTGATCATTCTTTTAACACTTTTGTTTCAATTCAAACACTTTGACATATACTTATTATCAGCCATATGAAATACATTATCTTTCATTTGAAAATAATGCCTATCCATTCCTTTATCCTTATCTGATATTTTTTGTTCATCGTACAAGTGAATAAGAGAAATGTGTGATTGTATTTTATTTGTCTTGAACTTAAAATGATGAAAAGAAAAACAAACATGAAATATCTCAGCATTACTTTTAAAGTTGACAAAGGTAAATGAAAAAGGATGAGAAAAGCATGACAAGACATTGATGTTGCAGACTTTTGAAAAAAAAATATTGTGGTCAGATGTTGAGAACAAATTGGTCATATAAGAATTCTGATAAAAAAAGCCAAAAGTAAGAGATTTCGAGAACCTTTTTACTACAATGAATGATTTTGATTGCATTACATGCATTGCATTATGAGCACTCAGTACATGCATCCATGATAAGTTTAACAAAGATAAAAATTTTCCATTTCTTAATGAAAAATAAGATTTTGGTAAAGACAATGATCAAACAAAGGAATTCAAAAGAGAGAAATTTACTTGTTCAAAGATGAGAACTCAAATTTGAAAATACATGAGAATTTTAAAGTTGTTGAGCCTCTGTTGAAAGGAGCCTTTTTCAAGAGATTTTTAAAGTTGTTGTGCCTCTGCTGAGAAAAGCTTTTTCAAGAGATTTTTAAAGTTGTTGAGCCTCTACTGATAGGAGATTTTTCAAGAGAATTTTAAAGTTGTTGTGCCTATGCTGAGAGGAGCTTTTTCAAGAGAATTTTAAAGTTGTTGTGCCTATGCTGAGAGGAGCTTTTTCAAGAGATTTTTAAAGTTATTGTGCCTCTGCTGAGAGGAGCTTTCCAAGATGAAAATTTTAAAGTTGTTGAGCCTCTGCTAAGAGGAGCTTTTTTCAAGAGATTTTTAAAGTTGTTGAGCCTCTGCTGAGAGAAGCTTTTTCAAGAGAATTTTAAAGTTGTTGTGCCTCCGCTGAGAAGAGCTTTTTCAAGAGATTTTTAAAGTTATTGTGCCTCTGCTGAGAGGAACTTTCCAAGATGAAAATTTTAAAGTTGTTGAGCCTCTACTGAGAGGAGCTTTTTCAAGAGATTTTTAAAGTTGTTGAGCATCTGCTGAGAGGAGCTTTTTCAAATGAGATTTTTAAAGTTGTTGAGCCTCTGTTGAGAGGAACTTTTCCAAGATAGAATTTTTAAGTTGTTGAGCCTCTGCTGAGAGGAGCTTTTTCAAAAGAATTTTAAAGTTGTTATGCCTCTGCTGAGAGGAGCTTTTTCAAGAGATTTTTAAAGTTGTTGAGCCTCTGCTGAGATGAACTTTTTCAAGAGATTTTTAAAGTTATTAAGCCTCTACTGATATGAGCTTTTCCAGATGAGATTTTTAAAGTTGTAGAGCCTCTGCTAAGAGGAGCTTTTTCAAGAAATTTTTAAAGTTGTTGAGTCTCTGCTGAGAGGAGTTTTTTCAAGAGATTTTTAAAGTTGTTGAGCCTCTACTAATATGAGCTTTTCTAAGATGAAATTTTTAAAATTGTTGAGTCTTTTTTAAGAGATTTTTAAAGTTGTTGAGACTCTGCTGAAAGGAGCTTTTCCAAGATGAAATTTTTAAAATTGTTGAGCCTCTGCTGAGAGGAGCTTTTCTACGATGGAATTTTTAAAGTTGTTAAGCCTCTACTGAGAGGAGCTTTTTAAACTTTTAAAAATATCAATTGAGCCTCTGTTGAGATGAGCTTTTTCAAAAAATTAAACTAAAGTTGTTGAGCCTCTACTAAGAGGAGCCTTTTAAACTTTCAAAAATATCAATTGAACCTCTGTTGAGAGGAGCCCTTTTTTTGTCGAACAAAAAATATATTTTTTTCTCAATGTTTTATCTTTCCAAACAAAATGTTTGTTTGTTTGTCTTTGTCTTATTTCTGATTCACAGAAATAGGCAAAGAGGGGCAACTGTAAACACCATTTTTTTTATTTTTATTATTATTTATTTAATTTGTTTTTCTTTTTCTTTTTTTTTCTTTTTTTACATTTGTCTTCTTCTCTTTTTTTCTTCTTTCTTTCTTTCTTTTTTTCCCTCTTCTTCATCCTTATCCGGTTCAAATCTAGTGCATTAAATGCACAATCCTTAAAGTCAAAATCACCGTCGCTAGCTACCAATGATCGACCGAAAGCTGCCAATCACGAACGGCAGGCGTGATTTTTCAATTGAAAAATGGGATTCGAATCCCAGAAGATCTGAGATTTGAATCCCAACAAGCTCTATAAATAGAGCTTGTTATCTGCAAACGAAAGTGAAAATGAAAGTAAAAACGGTAAAAAAAAAGGGGAAGATTTTGTCGAAATTTTTTTTTGTAAAAACACAAAAAAAGAAGCAAAATCACAGTCCCCAAGTAGGGGAACCCAGCGCCAGAAAAGCCACCTACAAAAAAAATAAAGAAATCAGTCGATTCTATCCAAAAATTAAAAAAAAAAAAAGAGACCAAAACTTTGAGCCTCGATCTATGTCGATCGAGGTTGTTTTCGGTGAAAAAGAGATTGAATTCGGGAAGATCGCGTCGAAGAGAACCACCAGAAGAATTTTGACATTTTTCGACGATCGAAAACCACCGACAACGACTGCCGGTAGCAACCCAGACAACGGTCGGCACAGTGGTCCGGCGATTGGCCGACAAGCTCACCCCAAAGCTCTCTTCCCTTGTTTTTTCTAAAAAATTGAAAGAATGAATGAAAAAAAATTTTCAGTTATTTATAGAAAACGTTAAAAGCAAAACGACGTCGTTTTGAGCATAGGGCCAAAACGACGCCGTTTCAGCAAAGGAGGATCTGTGCGTCAAACCGCAACCCAACTCGGGATCCGTGCACCTGACCTGACGACTCGTTTCTCCATTAGCCTCTGACCGGTCTGACTGGACCGAAACCGAACCCCCAGACCGAACCGAATCAGTGCTGAACCGCTGATCCACCCAGATCGGACCGAACCGTCGAACCGAACCGTGCGTTGATCGGACTGTTGATCGGATCGTTTACTGGGCGATTCAGGTAAAAAAAATTTTTTTTTTCTTATTTTTTATATATTATTTTATTAATATTTATGCATATTAAAATATTTATATTTGTTAGATTAAATGATGAAATTGTGGTTAAATTTTTTTATATAATTATGTTAATTTTTATAAACTTTAAAAACAATAATATAAAAATAAATTTAATAATAATACTAAAGTAATAAAAAATGAAAGAAAAGGAAATTTTTATCTAATGATGAGATTTAAAGGTATTCCGAGTAGTGATGCCTACGAAATCTCTAGGTGAGAAGAATTTTTTTTAAATACTACCAATGTATTAGAGTATTTATAAAAATTTTTCAATATAATAAAATTTTTTTTTGTTAGTAATAAATAAAAAATTGATTAATATATTAAAAATATAAGTAATAAAAATGAGAAGAAAAGAAATTTAATCTAATGATGGGTTTCTAAAAGTATTCCGAGTAGAGATGCTTTAAGAAATCTCTAGGTGAGAAGATTTTTTTGTAAAATATTACCAGCGTATTGAAATATTTATAGAAAATCTTCAATATAATTAAATTCTTTTTTCTTCAAAATTTTAATTTTAAATAAGAATATTAATAAAATAATTAATAAAATTTCTAACAAAGGAGAATGAAATGTGTGCATAAACATGGTAACATTTTGCATTGCATGCATAACATTTTGCATTGCATGCATAACATTTTTTTACGAAAAATAAATTCGAGTCTCCGAAGATGAGATTATAAGGTATTCCGAGAAGTGATGCCTAAAAAATCTCTATGTGAGAAAAAGTTCTTCTAATGTTACGAACGTACTGAAATATTTTAAGAATTATTTCAATAAAAAGGTTTTAATTTATTTTTCTCGAGAATAAAATTTTTTCTAATAAATAAAAAAAATCAAGGAAATTAATCTTCAAATACCGAAAATAAGACTGTTTTTATCAAAATTGAAAGATAACATGTAGTTAATTAGTACCATTTTTTTAACGGGCGTTGTGGGGGTGTTAATCCTTCCCCACACGTAATCGACTCCCGAACCCAGACAGTTGCATAAACCCTAAAATTATTTTTTTAATAAATTTTAATTAATTTTAAGATTTTATTAAAAAGATATGTTTTAATAGGTGGTCAATCGCACCTAACCAAAAAAGATTGGTGACGATTCCGTTATTTTTATTTCGTTTCCAAATTCGTCGGGCGGACACAAAACCGGTACGACATATGTGTTGTTTTTAAAAATAAGAATTTGAAATGAAAATAATAATTTCATTATTATATATAAGTCATCATTTAAAACCAATAGTTTAATCGATAGTTATAAAACGAAAATAACAATTATATTATTATGAATCATCATATTAAATGATGTAGATATTAGATTTATTTATTTAATCATCAATATTTATCTTTTTTTTTTAATTTCTTCTTATTTCTTTTTTTATGAAGTAGATATTATAAAATACGAAATTAAAAAAAAATTACAACAAAAATTATTAATAGATAAATGTCGTTACATCTCGTATCTTTATACTTATGTTTTAATGACAATTGTTGAATTTTTTTTAGCATTCATAAAAGTTTATTATGTGTTAGACCATAAAAATAGCATCAACTATATCTGTCAACCATAAAACTAACCTTTGAGACTTGAGTTATTTATTTTATATTATATAAAAGTTGTTGATTATTCACATGAAAAAGACAATTGATGATTACTATAATTATCATAAGTAATATAATAAAGTGGTAATCATGTCGAAAACTTCTTTTTTCTTATTTTAGATTACTAATAATTTAATGTATAATTGTAAAATTTACAAAGAATATAAGGTCACTAACTATACCAGTGATATGAATAATTAGACATTCATAGTTGTAAAAAAAAAAAAAGAAAGCATAATATTTTTTTGTTTTAGATTTTAAAATTAATGAACACAAAATAATCAAATTAGATAGCGTATCGATTTCATGAATTTTTTTTTTTAAATGTGATTTGAGAATAGTTAGTTTTAAATTTTTAAAATATTATATTTTTAACAATTTTACTTCCCATTATCTTTTAAAAAATAATGATTAAAAGTTATTGTATATGCAATTCTTTTTTTTTCCTTATTTAATGCATAAGAACCTGAAAAGTGTAATGAGAGTTTCAACTCAATTTCATCATTTTTCAAATTTGAATGAACTAATTTTAGTTACAACCAACACTGAAAAAACATGAGTAGTTATTAATATACTCTAAATATTGAAATATATGTATTTTTTATTTGACAATGTAATTTTTTTTAAAAATATATATATTTTAGTAAATTAATTGTAATTGAATTAAAAAATGGTAAAAATATAAAAAAGTTATTTTTTAAATTCATCTAATTATCACCAAATAATCATGTATATATAATATAAATGTGTAACAGAAGAGTTCCAAATGCAAATTTTTAGATTTATTAAAATATCCTTCAAACTTTAGTATTTGTTTATTTTCATTAATATTTTAATGTTGTTATATGAAAAAATTAGAAGTTTAATGAAACTCATTGTAATATCAATGAGAAAATATTAATGAATCATAAACTATTATAATTATTATTTCTTTAACTTCTACAAAATATTTATTTTTTCATAATGCACCACATAAACATAGTAAAAAAAGAATATATTTTAGTATTATAATTTGTTCTTTAAATATAATTTATGTTATAGAGTTTTTAAGCAAATAAAATTTTTTTTTTAGTGTTAGGTTATTTGTTACCAATTTGAAACAACTAATGCTCAACTTTTTTTAATTAAAATAATGTAAAAAATTTAACTATAGAAAAATCAATATTTATTTGCATGAGTAACGCTTATATTTTAAGTTTAATTTTTAATATATTTTTTGAATCAATACCAAATATTTACTTTAATTTTTTAAAAATATAAATAATGTTAACCATAAATTATTAAAATAATGAAGCCTTTTCTTTTGACATTATAAAAAGCTTTGGACATGAAATTGAAAAGTTCTAACATATTCTTTAAATCAATAAATGAAAATTTTTATTAAAAATTAAAATAAATAAATCCTTTTGCTTATTTTAAAATCTACATGGGATTTGATAAATACAACTAAAAAATTATTATCTTATATGATATACATCTTAATATAAATAGTTCAATAACAATTAAGGGTGTAAAATGATATATTAGTACTCGTAAGTTACTCAGATTCGATTCGAATAAAACTCAAATTCGATTCGATTATTATCAAGTCAAGCTCGAGTATTCTTATATCCAGCTCGAGTAGCTCACGAGCCTAATCGAGCTTTTATATTTAAATTTTTATTATGATTTTCATTAATAAAATAACTCGAATTCGAGTTCGAGCTCAAGCACAAATAATCGAACTCTTATCGAATATAAGAATCAAGCTTATTTTAACATATTAATCGAGCTTAATTAAGCAAGATTAAGTAGCTCGATTTCAATCACGAATCGAGCTCAAGCTAGAAAAATGAAAACTTGATCGAGTTTGAGTCAAATATCGAGTCTCGAGTTGGGAGTCGAGCTCAAGCTCGAGCTTCTCACTGTATCGATTTGACTCGATTCGATTACACCTTTAGTAACAGCAACATGTTTAAAAAGAGAAAACAATTACAATTTAAAAGTTGTCTAACAAATGGTAAATGGAATGTCACTTATATAGCCAAAAAAAAAAAAAAAAACCATAACTCATGAAGAAAATTAAAAGTTTACAAACATTTTAACAAAAACATTTGAAAAGAATATTATAAATGCAAAGAATATCAAAAATAAAAATCTTATATAAATATAAGGCAACCAAAAGTTTAAAAAATGATAAGTTAAACGATTGCATTTTATATAAAAAAAAATTTGAGAGATTTAGGCTTTATGTGAAATTTTATGTAATCAAACACTACAAAATTCATTTATTGAAAAATGATTTTTATTATTTTATTTCATGTGGTAAAAAAAATATAATAAAAAATATTTTAGTAAATCAACCATACTTAAATTAAAAATCGTAAAAAAGAGAAAAACTCATTATTCAAATTCACATAATTATCATCAAACACTCATGTAGATATAATATGAATGTATAATGAAAAAGTTCCCAATGAAAACTTTTGGAAATATTTATTAAAATATCCTTTCAACTCCAATATTTATTTATTTCTATTAATATTTTAATACATTTATAAAAAAATAGAAATTTAATGAAACTCAATAAAATTATGAGTAAATATTAAATAATCAAAAAATATTATTATTTCTTCATCTTTAACAAAATATTTATTTTTTAATAATAGCTACATTAAACATACAAAAAAGAGAAAGTATTTTAATTATAACTTGTTGTTTAAATATAACATATTTTGTAGAGTCTTTAAAATAAATAAAAAAAATAGTATCTTTTAGTGTTATGTCATTTACTACTAATTCAAAACTTCTCATACTTAACTTTTTCTTTTCATTCTTTTTTGTAATTAAAATGATTATAAAATCAACCATAAAAAAATCAGGAGTTATTTGCATGAGTAATACCTATTGCTTAAGCTTTCTTTCTTTAATATTTTTATTTGAATTAATGCTAATTATTTATTTTAATTTTTTAAAACATAAAAAATATTAATCATAAATTATTATGAGAATGAGGCATTTAATTTTAGCATTATAAAAAAGTTTAAAATATGAAAGTTAAAGATCTTTGCATCCTTTTACAAATAAATCATTTTTTGTTATAAATAAATGATTAAATTAAAAACTTTGTTAAAGATTATAATAATTAGAACTTTTTTTTCATTTTCATATTTACATGAAATTTGACAAAATATAATTAAATAATAATATCTTATATGATATGCATTCAAATATAATGTTATTTACAACATATATCTCATGTTTGTCTTAGAAATGGTTCGTAAATTACACACTACAATTTTTTTTCAATAAAATTATTAAGAAAATATATTACACTAATATCTTTGATGTATAACACTACTCAAACCATCAATAACAAATATAAATAATAAATTAATATATCTATTCAAGAAGGTAAAAAACAATAATTACAATTTAAAAATGGTATAACCAATAATAAATTGAAAACACATCAAACACCAGTAACATTTAATTATAACTTGATACCGGAATTTCCAACAAAAAAATGAGTTTTATATTTCATGATTGCTACTAATAAATGAAATTTATTATAAAAAAATGTGAAAATTAAAATTTTTAGTTTTGATAGATTTTTATTTGCTTACATGAATTGATTAAAACTACTTGAAATCTAACAATTAACACAAAAAGTAACCAAAAATAAAATCACAACTATATTGTGAAAAGTAAGAATGACAAACTAACATAATATCAAATAATAGTTTTATCATGGAACTTGTATAATAACGTGCAAATAAATTGTACTTTTTTATTTTTAATTAAATTAATGTATACATTTACTTATCTAATGTAATTAATATGAAAAATTATTGTATATAAAAATTTAAAAATTAATATAAAATAATACAAAATAGATTTTATAAGAAACCAAAAAATAATATAAAATTTTTGGTTAAATTATATAACAGATATTTGTACTTTAGTTAAATAAAGAAATTGGTCCTTCTATCTTAATGTGTTCAAATTGAATCTCTATACTTCATTTAATTATGAAATTTAGTCAAATTGTTAATAATTCAAATTTTTTTCGTTAAAATTGATGACATGAAATTTTGACTTTTTTGATATGATATTTTTACTTATGTGGCCATTGACTTTACTTATGTGTAAAGTCCATGTGGTCAAAGATGATGACATGATAATTTTTTAACACATCATCATTTTTTCCCATAAGCCTTTCTTAAATTGTACAATTCATCCCTATACTTTGGTTAAATGGTGGAATTAGTCATTCTACCTTAATATATGTTCAAATTTAATCCCTACACATCAATTAATTATGAATTTAAGATTTGACTTAAAATAACATATAAAAAACATATATTATTAATTTGACCATGATTTTTTTTCATATTTATATAAATTTTTTTTGGATATTTGAATTATTAATTAGACTTAATTTGACAAATTGGATTAATCTCAAATTATATTATAAAGTCTAGCATAAACTAAAAAAATAAATTATTAAAAAAAACTATTTTTTTGGATATTTGAATTATTATATTTTTTCTTTATCTTTTCTTTGTTTCTTTACTTTTTTCATTTTTCATTAATTTTTATTTTTAATATTTTTGAAATATAAAAAATAAAAAACAATTAAAATGATAGAAATGTTAAAGTTAGATCAAGAAACCCATAATCAACATAGAAACACAATCAATAATAAAAGCAATGTAGACATTTTATTTTTTTTTCAAAAAATTTTTCAATCTTAAATAGGTTTTAAATTTCATCTAATCATTTTTGGATCAATTGGGTTTAATTGTAAAATTGGATTTTAAGCCCAAATTTAAAGGCCCAAAAGTATCTTATTTATTGTTTATTTATTTATTTTTATTGTTTAGTTAGTAAAAGTCAAAAAGAAAAAAGAAAAAAGAAAGAAAATCAAGAATTGAAAAAAAGGGAAAATATGAAAATTATTTGAAAAGATTGATTTGGAAGAATTTTGAGAATTCAACAGTAATCAATTTTTTAGTATTGATGTTTTTGGGTTTTTTGGATAAATTTTTTCAATAATCATTGAATTTTTCAATCACTAGTTTTTAGAAATCCTATTAAAATATGAGTTTGTTGAATGAGATTTGTAAAAAGAAGCATAGGAAAACGAGGATGAGAGATGAGAAAAAAAATTTTCAATTTTTTTTTATAACATGTTGAAATGATGCTATTTTAGAATACGAATCTATTGTAACTTGCGTGTTGGCCCATATATTAACTTTGTTTACGACTCAACCTATTTATATTGAAAAGTTTTTTTTGTCTTTTGTTTTAGTTTTTTTTACTTATTTTAAGTCAAATCTTAAATTTATTAAATTAATTAATGTATTGGGATCAAATTTGAACACACATTAAGGTAGAAAGAATAATTTCATCATTTAACTAAAGTATAGGGACGAACCATACAATTTGAGAAAAGTTGATGTGAAAAAATGATGACGTGTCAAAAAATTTTGTCACATCTTCATCTTTGATCACGTAAACTTTATATGTTACGAAAGTCAATAGCCACATAAACAAAAATGTCATGTCAAAAAAGTTAAAATGCCAACTCATGAATTTTAATAAAAAATTTTTTAACTGTTGACATTTTAACTAAGTTCGATAATTAAATGAAGTGTAAGGATCGAATTTGAGCACATTAAGATAGAGGGACTAATTTTACTATTTAACTAAAGTATAGATATCAGTTACATAATTTAACCAAAAATTTATAACCATTCACAAATTCATCTATAGAAAATGAATAAACTATTAATAGGTTTTTAGAAAAAGAAACAATAAATAAGAGATTAAAACACTAAAATTATACCCTTAACATTAAGATTAAAAAATTCGTAAAGATGAAAATATATAACATTAAAATATTAAAAAAATTAAAGCATAAATTTTATAAGAAACCAAAAAAATAAATTAAAACCTTTAATGTTTTTCAGCTTTTCATTCATATAAATGAATGGATTATTAATAGTCCCATTAGTAAGATGTCTTAATACAAAAATTATAAACTCAATTATTTAAATTAAAACCCTTAAAATCACTATAAAATATATTTAAAATCAAAACAAAATAAAAGAAATATTTTTTAAAGAACTAAAAAATAAATTAATATCATTCATCTTTCTCAACATTTCATTCATAAAGAAAAAATAAAACTCTAAAAATTACCCTAAAAAATCTTTAAAATAAAAACAAAATAAAACATGACTTTTATAAAGAACAAGAAAAAAATAAATTAAATATTTTTAACTTTTCTCACTTTTCATCCATAGAAAGGACTGGATTGCTAATAGTTAAATTTTGTATAATGACAAAAATAATAAAAAAAGATTAAAACAATAAAAATCTTTAAACTAAAAATTTAAAAAATTTAAAAAGATTAAAATAGATACATTAAAAATTTAAAAGATTAAAATATGGACTTTAAAAGAATAAAAAATTTATAGTGTCGTAACGGTTTTGTGTTCGTCCGACAAATTTGAAAACGAAAATAAAAGAATAAAAAATGAAGTTGCCACCAATCTTTTTTGGCTAGGTGCGATTGGTCACCTATTAAAATTTATCTTTCTAATAAGATTTTAAAATTAATTAAAATTTATTAAAAAGATAATTTTACGGTCTGCGAAATAGTTTAGGTTCCGGAGTCGGTTATGCGTGGGGAAGGATTAGCACCCCCATGATGCCCGTTTAAAAACGGTACCACTTAACTACGTATTATCCTTTGATTTTGATTAAAAATAATCTTATTCTCAGTATTTGAAAAAATAATTTTCTTGATTTTTTTTTAAAAATTGGTTTGTTTAGTTTTATTTTAAAAAATTTATTATTCAAATTTTATTCGAAAAAAATAAATTAGAACCTTTTTTATTGAAATAATTCTCAAAATACTCCAGTATGTTGTTAATATTAGAAGAACTCTTTCTCACCTAGAGATTTCTTAGGCATTGCTTCTCGAAATACCTAAGAATCTCATCCTCGAAGGTCCGAATTTACTTTTCGTAAAAATTATATTATGCATGCAATGCAAATAATAACATGATGCACACATTTTATTTTTTTATTTTTAGAAATTTTATTAATTTTTATTATTATTCTTATTTAAAAGAAATGAAGAATAGATGAATTTTTATTATATTGAAGATTTTCTTTCAATACACTGGTAATATTTAAGAAAAAATCTTCTTACGTAGGGATTTTTTAAAGCATCTCTACTCAGAATACTTTTGAAATTTCATCATCAGACAAAATTTTCCTTTTTCTCATTTTTTATTACATATTTTTAATTTATTAGTTAATTTTATTATTATTATTTTATAAGAAAAAAAATTTTTTTTATTGTATTGAAAATCTTTTTATAAATACTTCAATAGATTGGTAGTATTTTAAAAAATCTTCTCACCTAGAGATTTCGTAGGTATCACTACTCGGAGTACCTTTGAATCTCATTGTCGGACAAAAATTTCCTTTTTTTAATTTTTTTAATTTTATAAGTTTATTATAAAATTAATATATTTATAAAAAACTTTTACTATATATTTTTTGTTAATTATTATTATAAAACAACAAAAATTTATTATGTTAAATTTAAACATTTTAACATGCATAAATATTAAGAATAATAATGAAAATAACAAAAATAATATTTAAAAAAATTCTAAAAAAAATATTTTTTTACCTGAACAGGACCGGTTAACAGTAAAGTCAACGCGCGGTTCGGTCTAGTGGTTCGGTTGGGTTCAGCGGTTCGATTTGGCCGTTCGATCATGTTCAACAATTCGATTGCGGTTCGGATCAGGTTCAACGGTTCGATTCTAGTTCAGTTAGACCGATTAGAGGCTGATGAAAAAGCGAGTCGCAGGTCGGGTACGCAAACCCCGGGTCGGGTTACGGGTTGACGCATGGGTCCTGGGTGCTTAAAACGACGTCGTTTAGGGCCTTTATTGAAATGACCTCGTTTAGGGCCTCTATTGAAACGACGTCATTTTGGTTTTGGCAGTTTATATAAAAGGTGCTAAATTTTTTTTCGATCATTCTCCCCTTTTCCTAAAAAAAAAAATGCCTTTTTTTTTCTCTTTTTTTAGGCCGACTAGGGCTGGTGGTCGTTCGCCATGACGGCCGCCATGATCCTGCCGGCAGCGAGCTCCGACCACCGTCGTCGGTGTCGAAAAATTCTAAAACAACCCACAAACTCCTCTCGACCCCTTGAACACAGATCTAACATTTTTTTCATCAAAAAGAATATCAAAATCCCTTGATCTGCTCTTGAAGTTTCGGTGAAACCATTTTTTTGGGTATTCTGACTTTTTTTTTAAATTGACTTTTTTTTTCTTTGTGCAAGGGCTCTCGGCGTTGATTTTTTGGGTTCGGCTAGGAGTTCTATAAATAGAGCTCCGACCGTTCGTGGCACAGGGTTCGGCATGGGATGCAAGCACGAGCTCTATGCCCTTTTTATTGTTTTTGTCTAATCTGGCAATGGTAAGGCTAGGAGCCAGCGGGATAGGTGATCAGAGGGTAGGGGTAGGGAAGGGTGATCAGAGGGGTGAGAGGTAGGGCATGGTGGTAGTGGTGTCGGGGAAGGCACCACTGCCATCCCCTCTTTACGTTTTTTTCTGTTCTCTTTTTTTTTGTATTTTATATTTTTTTGGTATTTTGTATTTTTTGTATTTTGTATTTTTATTTAATTTTTATTATTGTATTTAATAATATTATTATTATCTTATTTATTATTTAATAAAAATAGCAAATTTGATCTAGGTCGGACAACTTTGATGTCTACAGCTGCCTCTCTTTGCACATTGCTGAGAATCAGGAATAGGGCAAAGACAAAGACAACAATTTTGTCTGGAATCCAAAGAGTTTTTTTAACTTTTTTTTTAACATAAACTACTTAGAAAGTTTTTCTCGTCAATCAAAATTGCTCCTCTCACTTGAGGCTCGACAACTTTTGAAAATTTAAAATCTAAAAAAGACTCCTCTTTGCAGAGGGTCAATAACTTTAAAAATTTTATCTTGAAAAAGACTTCTCTCAGCAGAGACTCAACAACTTTAAAAATCTCATCTTGGAGAGGGCTCCTCTCAACAGAGGCTTAACAACTTTAAAAATTCTTATCTTGCAAAAGGCTCCTCTCAGTAGAGGTTCAACGACTTTAAAAATCTCATCTTGAAAAGGGCTCCTCTCAGCAGAGGCTCAATAACTTTAAAAATCTCACTTGGAAAAGTTTCTCTCAACAGAGGCTCAACAACTTTAAAAATCATCTTGAAAAGGCTCCTCTTAACAAAGGTTTAACAATTTTAAAATCTCATTTTGAAAAGGGCTCCTCTTAGCAGAGGTTCAACAACTTTAAAAATCTCATCTTGAAAAAGTTCCTTTTAGTAGAGGTTCAACAACTTTAAAAATTCTCATCTTGAAAAGGGCTCCTTTCAGTAGAGGCTCAACAACTGTAAAAATTATCATCTTGAAAAAGGTTTCTCTCAGCATAGGCTCAACAACTTTAAAATTTTATTTGAAAAAAGCTCATCTCAGCAGAGGCTTAACAACTTTAAAAATTTTATCTTAAAAAAGCTCTAAATCGAGTTCTCATCTTTAAACAAGTAAATTTCTCTCTTTTGAAATCTTTTGTTTGATCTTGTTTTTCATTAGAAAATAAAAAGTCTCTGTCCTTATTAAAACTACTCATGGATGCATGTACTAAGTGTTCTAAATGTAATGCATGTAATGCATGTAATGCAATCAAAATTATTCATTGTAGTAAAAAGGTTCTCAAAATCTCTCACTTTTTGGCTTTTTTTATCAGAATTCTCATATGACCAATTTGTTCTTAACATCTGACCACAATATTTTTCTTCTTCAAAAGTCTGTAACATCAATTTCTTGTCATGCTTTTCTCATCCTTTTTCATCTGTCTTTGTCAACTTTTTTTTTTTAAAAAAAGTAATGCTAAGATCTTTTGTGTTTGTGTTTCTTTCTATTATTTTAAGTTCAAGACAAACAAAATGCAATCACACATCTCTCATATTTGTATGGTGAATAAAAATATCAAATGAGAATAGAGGACTTGATAGGAATTATTTCCAAAGGAAAGATAGCATATTTCATTAGACTGATAAAAGTGCATGGCAACAAAAGTGTTTGAGTTGAAACAAATGTGCCCAAGTAATGATCAGAAGAAAATCATGAACAAAATATTCCCAGATTCTTTTTTTAAAACTAAATTAGATGACTTCCTTGATCCTTCAGAGTTCATCAAACTACACTTGCCCCTATATTATGGAATGATGCTTCTTCTTCACATCCAAGCCTTCTTTTTCAGGTTTTCAGCTTAGATAAGTCATTATATTTTTTACTTTTTTTTCTTTTTTCTTTCAAGCAAAATATTTCTTCACAGCATCTGAGTGTATCAAAGTAGGTAAATTACTTTTGTCTATTTCTACCAAAATT
Source organism: Durio zibethinus (assembly GCF_047325235.1). Classification (NCBI taxonomy): domain Eukaryota; kingdom Viridiplantae; phylum Streptophyta; class Magnoliopsida; order Malvales; family Malvaceae; genus Durio; species Durio zibethinus. The sequence goes on from NC_143185.1 coordinate 16,429,010, forward strand.
AATGCCCCATCGAAAAAAAGCTCTTTTCACCATGTACGGACCTTCCCAATTTGGTGTCCATTTTTTTCGATTATCATGTTAATTTGAAAGGATCCTTTTCAGCACTAAATCTTTTTTTCTAAAGCAACGGGGACAGATTTTCTTCTCATATGCTCTCATCATCCTCTTTTGATATAATTGATCATAACAAAGTGCTATAAGTCTTTTCTCTTCAATGAGGTTCAACTGCTCATAGCAATTTTGAACCCATTCTGCTTCCTCTAATTCTACCTCCATCAGGACTCTCAACGAGGAAATTTTCACTTCGACCGGTAGCACAACTTTCACTCCATATACCAAAAAGAATAGAGTGACTCCAGTAGATGTTTGAATTAATGTTCTATAAGCATGCAAAGCAAAAGACAACTTCTTATGCTAATCTTTATAAGTATCAATCATTTTTTCTAAGATTCTTTTGATATTCTTGTTTGCAGCCTCCATTGCCCCATTCATCTTTGGATGATATGGTGCCAAATTACAGTGATGAATCTTGAATTAAGTGTAAACTTCATTCATCATTTTGCTATTTAAATTTTTGGCATTATCAAAAATAATTATCCCTAAAAGCTCATATCTGTATATTATCTCTCTTTTTATGAATTTACATACCACAGATCGGATCACACTAACGTATGATGCGACTTCTACCTATTTTATGAAGTAATCAATCATCGCAAAGATGAATCTATGTCCATTTAAAGCTTTTGGAGTGATGGGACTGATGGCATCCATATCCCACATAAAGAATGGCCATAGAGGAGCCAAAACATACAATGCTATTAGAGGAGTATGAATCTTGTCAGCATAGATCTGACATTTATGGTATTTTTTGGCATAATCAATACAGTCACTCTCTATTGTCAACCAATAGTATCCAACCTTCATAATTTGTCTAGCCATCATATGACCATTTGTATGTGCCCCACAAATGCCATATATACTTTTTCAATAATATTTTTCACTTCAGCTGCATTCACACACCTTAAGAGTACTTGATCTCGACCCCTTTTATAAAAAATATCTCCATCAAGAAAAAAACTCATAGCCAACCTTCTAATAGTCCTCTTATCATTTTCTATTGTATGTTTTAGGTATTGCTGGCTTTTAATGTATTGCATAATGTCATGATACCATGGCTTCCCATCAACTTCTTTTTCAACACCTGAACAATGTACTGGTTCATCCTTCACATCTAGCTTGATGGGTTGGATTTTAGTATTTGCATCTATTTTAATCATTGTAGCTAGAATAGCTAGTGCATCAACAATTTAGTTGTCCTCTTTAGGCAAATGCTCGAATTGAACTTCTTTGAATTGTTTGACCAACTAAGAGATGTACTTATGGTACCATATCAACTTGAAATCTTTGGTTTCCCATTCTCTTCGTAACTGATAGATGACTAGAGCTGAATCTTCAAATACATCTAATACTTTGATTTTTTTTTTAATTACTACTTGCAAACCCATAACACAGGCCTCATACCTAGCCACATTATTTGTGCAATTAAAATTTAACCTGGCTGTAATAGGATAATAGTCCCTATCAGGAGATATTAAAATTGCTCTAATACCATGACCCAAAGCATTAGCAGCTCCATCAAAATACATCATCCAAGACTTTTCAATAGGTTTATTTTCTTCAATGGCTATCACATCTTCATCAGGGAACTCCAGGTTCATTGGTTCATAATTTTCGACAGCACGATCAACAAGGAACTTGGCTACGACACTTCATTTTATAGCTTTTTGAGTCACATAAATGATATCATATTCTAAAAGCATAACTCGCCACTACGCTATTTTTTCTATCAATGAGGACTTTTCGAAGATATACTTAATAGGATCCAGCTTTGCTATGAACCAAGTAGTGTGATAAAGCATTTATTATCTAAGCCTTCGAGTTGTCCAAGCTAATGGACAATATATCTTCTCTAATGGTGAATACTTAGACTCATAATCAATGAATTTTTTGCTCAAGTGGTATATTGATCGTTCTTTCCTGTTAATTTCATCTCTTTGCCCCAGCACACATCTCATGAAATTTTTATGTACCATTAAGTATAACATTAAAGGCTTTTCTGGAACAGGTGGTACCAATATGAGCGAATTTGATAAGTATTCTTTGATTTTGTCAAAAGTTTCTTAGCACTCATCATTCTATTCTCTTGGCTCATGTTTCTAAGAAGCTTGAAAATAAGATCGCACTTGTAGGTGAGTTGAAAGATGAAACGAGCAATATAGTTCAGTTCCTTAGGAAACCTCACACTTTTTTAAGGTACGAAGAGGAGATAAGTTTTGGATGGCTTGTACCTTATTCAAATCCACTTCGATTCCTCTTTCACTGACCACAAAGCCTAATAGTTTTTTTTATTTGACACCAAATATACATTTAGCAGGATTCAACTTCAACTTAAATCTTCTCAACTTGTCAAACAGCTTTTTGAGATTGACTACATGATCTTCTCTTTCACGAGATTTCATAATCATATCATCCACATATACCTCTATTTCTTCATGCATCATGTCATGAAAGAGAGTCATTATGGCTCTTTGATAAGTAGCACTAGCATTTTTTAACCCAAAAGGCATGACTTTGTAACATAATATCCCCCACATGGTCACAAATGTAGTTTTCTCTATATCATCTCGAGCCATCTTGATTTGATTATAGCCTGAAAAATCACCCATAAAGGAAAATATGGAATGTATAGCAGTATTATCCAATAGAGTATCGATGTGAGGTAGAGAAAAGTTATCCTTAGAGCTTGCCCTATTCATATCTCGATAATTTACACACATTTTCACTTTTTCATCCTTCTTAAAAATTGGCACTATGTTGGCTACCCATTCAGGATATTTTACCACCTATAAAAATCCAGCGTCAAATTGCTTCTTCACTTCCTCTTTAATTTTCAACAACATCTCTGGTTTCATACGCTTTAGTTTTTGCTGCATTGACTTACATCCTAGTTTTAAAAGTAACTTGTGCTCTACAATATCAGTACTGAGTCTTGGCATATCTTGGTAAGTCTACGCGAACACATCTATATATTCTCGGGGTAGCTCTTCTAACTTTTATCTTTTAGCTGGTGAAAGAGATATACCAACTTTGACCTCTTTTTTATTTTCACCATTTTTCAAATTCACTAATTCGATAATTTTCTAGTGGGGTTCAATTGGCTTATATTCATGTTCTATTAATTTTAACAAATCAAGAGATAGTGTGTAGTTATCTGAATCTTTCTCATTATCAAGCTCATCAACATGAATTAAGTTTTTGAAATCAAATCCGAGATTATTGTCATGATTATCTTCGTGTTCATTATTTGAGACCCTGCGAAGGGTAAGATGAAGAGAATATTGACACACAAAAATGGAATGATAAGAAAATGATAGAAAGAAAAGAATAGAAAGCAAAATGAAGATGAAAACAATAGAAAAAATGTGGATACATCTTTTAAATCTTTTATTAAAACGACAAACATAAACACACCATAAAAAATCTTCTAATGCTCGTAGAAAGCAATTGGGGATTTAAAGTTTCATAGTACATTACTTTTTTAAAGTTTTAAAGACAATAGGCAACTCTATAACTTTTCAATTATCCAGCTCAAAATCTGAAGGATAAGGGTACACGAACAGCTCTTCACTTCGACTCTTGTTTTCTTCATCATCCATCATTTGAATGGATAGCTTTGGAAATTCTTCCATGAATCCTACGTTTAGGGTTTCAAGCAAATCTGAGTAAATATATCCTCTTGAATGAAAGGAATCATAGAGGTATAAAATGACTATAGGTTCTGACTCCGACTTATATCCCCTGAGATTAGCTATCCTTTTATCTCTTTTCTCATTCACCATTCTTATTTTGTACCCTCTTATTGGCTTATATCCCAAGTTAAATCTGTCTCTCTTTTCATATATAGTTAATGGCTTCGTGATTCATTGCAGGTTTTTCCCAAGTCTGGCTTTAGGTCGCCATTCCATCTTGGTAAGTTGTTTGACTACCATTTTAGTTGTCGTAGACAGGTGTGGCAAATACAATTTAGATCTTTTAATTATATATGTTGCATTGGCAATCTCGAAGGATCTATAAGAGCATTCCAGAGCTTCATATGCTGATTTCACATAAGTATTATTTATCAATTGACTTACCAATAAATCTTCTTTTCCTACCACACATGTTAACTTCCCTTCTACAATGAATTTGACTTTCTGATGTAATAAGGATGCAATAGTACCTGTCATATGGATCCACAGCCTATCCAATAAATAACTGTATGAAGGAGAGATGTCTATAACTTGAAATTTCACATTGAAGGTGCATGAGCCAATCTATAATGGCATTTCTATGTTCCTCAGCACCTCTCTTCGGGTTTCATCAAAGGCCCTCATTATCATATAATTAGGTTTCATATAAGATCCATCAACAGGGAGTTTGCCAGAGTAGTCACAGGCATAACATTGATAGATAAGCTATTATCAATCAAAACTTTAGCCATTATATGGTATTTACATTTCACAGTAATGTGAAGAGCCTTGGTACTTTCTCAACCTTTAAGAAAAATCTCTTCATCACTAAAAGAGATATAATTTGAAATTATCAAATTGCTAACAAGCTGTTTCACATATTCAACAGAAGCATTGTGAGATACATATGCTTGATTTAGCATATTTAGCAAAGCATTATAGTGCGACTCTAAACTGAGCAATAATGATAATAGCAAAATTTTAGCTAGCATTTTGTTAAGCTATTCTACCACGCTATACTCGCTATGTTTTATTAACTTTAGAAATTCACATGTTTCACTCTCAGAGACTGACTTCTGACATTTTTTTTTTAGGGTTACGTCAAGACCACTCTGACTTTCCTTTTCTTTTCCTACATTGGCTTTCTCTTTTCTAGCTTTTTCTAGAGCCTCTAGGGTATAACACCTCTCACTTTGAGTCATGCCTCCTACACCTGTTATGTTTATAGTATCTGGGTTGACTATAACATCATAATCATACTTTTATGGTACTATTTTATCACTCTGATATAAAAAAGAGCTAGAAATTTTAATTATCACTATTGGTCGAAAGGTGGGTTTTTCTGGCCTCGGTGTTGACTTCTCATCATAATAAATTATTACTGGTCTACGTATAAATTTATTCTTTGAATCAATGGTAGACACTTCAATTTTTATCAACTCTTCTTTTTTTTTGTAAAACTCTATTCGACCCATATCCATCAACTTTTACACCTCTTGACGAAATTGGTGACAATTCTCAATAGAATGCCCTAAAGCACCTTTGTGAAAGTCACATCTTTTAATTGGGTTAATTGTTTCGGAGTGATTTTGAAGCTCTACTAGTTTTAACATGTCAGCTTTGACCAAAGCTTCAAATACTTTAGCTATCAAAGTTTTAACTTTTTCTACCCCTTTCTTCACATAGCTTGCTTGCCCATTAATCAAAGCATTTATTAATGGTTTAGTATGATTTGATAAAGGGTTTTTATTTACATTTGAAGCTCTTTGTTAGTTGGTATCAAAGTGTAACACCTTTTCATTGATTAACCCCTGTACTTTACGCTTCAAAGTAGTACAATTCTCAGTAGAATGACCTAGATTCTCATAATGATAATTACAATATGCATTAGGATCATACCATTTAAGAAATAGAGGTTTCAAAGGCTCAACAATAATAAGGACTAATAAATGTTTCTCGATAAATTGAGGGTACAGATCTGTGTATGTCATGGGTATGGGATCGAACATGAATTTTTTTAGATAATTCTTAGGGCTCTCAAAACATTATTAGGATTAAGTCTCCATTTTGGTCAGATAGGTGCAGTAGGACGATTATAGGTAGGTACCTGAAAGGATGGCTAAAAATATAGTGGATAAGCTAGTTATGGTAATGGCTGGTATGACTGGTATGGATAAGAAGTAGATGTAATGTTATTTATGGAAGGGTAATGGGTTTAATAGACTGGTGTAGAATAAGGTGTGAAACTTTTGAACTATTACCCCACATAGTTCACTGCTTGAGCTTAATTCTCTTTCTTTTTAGAAGCTCTACCTTTTCTTGCTTCACTTGTCTCTCCTATATCGAGCTTACCATTTTTATAACATTTTCAATGATTTCACCTGATATCAATATATCTGTAAAGTTTTTGATTACATTGCCTATCAATCTCTCATAGTATGGTGCTTTCAAGATGTTCATAAATAAAACAGTTGTTTCTTTCTTAGTGAGGAGATGTTAAACTTGTGCAGCCATGTCTCTCCATCTTTGCGGATATTTTTTGAAACTTTCAGTTACTTTTTTTTTATACCTTGCAAAGATAGATAATTTGGAGCTAAATCTCTGACATGCTGATATTGTGTAAGAAATACTTTTATAAGCTCTTACTAGGAATGAATACGAATCCTATCTAGTTGAACATACCATCTGGCTACAGATCTCATAAAGTTATCTTGAAATACGTGTATCAATAACTTCTCATCATGAGCATATGATGTCATCTTACGATAATACATGATGATGTAAGTCATTAGATATTTCATGCCATCATATTTTTCAAATTCAGAGACCTTAAATTTTAGTGGAATGACCACATCTGGGACTAAACAAAAGTCAGTTGCATCTATGGGGTCATAAAAATTTATTCCTTCTATGGCCCTAAGCCTTTCTGCCAATAACTTCATCTTCTCTTAGGCACATTTTCTCAGGTGTCTTTATCCCTAACTTTTCTCTCTCTTTAGGATCATCTAAATCAAGAACTAAGATCGGTTCAGGTGGTTTTTCCATCATGACAGGATTAACAAAATTTTAAAATTATCTTGAAGCAGGTGTGGATGTCATTCCTAGATAAAGATTGAGATATCCACCGTGAGTAAAAATTGGTACTTTAGTTCCTTGAGAAGATTGAATCGATCGTGGCTCAAACCCTGAAGGGTAAACAAGATCTACCATATCTAACGATTGCTCTTGAAAGCTAAGATTTTTTTTCACTGCTTTTCTCTTGTCAAGTTTTTTGAGCATATCCATTATTATACTAAGATCTCCTCTTAGTTCTTCTTGAACTTTTCTATTCTCTCAAATTGACTGACATGTTCTTGCTCCATAATTCTTGTATGAGTCATGGTATTGTATGAATGATAAGTAGGTTAGGTCAAAATTTTTGATGGGCAAGCTATTCTTGAACCTTTATTACCATAAAAATTTTTTTATTTGAAAAAAAAAAGAAAAAAAATTAGAATGCTATGTGTTGAAAATTTTATTTTTCACTTATTTTATGAAAAATGATGTACATGATGCATGAATATAAGTGAGAGATATTTGCTCTAAGATGAATTTCAACATTAGAAATTTTTATTGATTCCATACAACTTTTATTACATGGGATTTACCATCCTAGAGTTATATCCATAGAAACATTTGACTTGTTCATAATAGTCTTTCATCTCATCTAAAAAGTTCATTAGGCACTATCCATATTCCCCTATAGGATTGACTTTTTTTCTTAACGCTTCTACCTTTTCAACCATCTCTCATGCTTTTTTCATTACCTTGTAAACTTGATTAGTCAAGTGCTCTATGTACTGTTGCTTCCCTAAGCTTTTCACCTTCTATCTCATGTGAGCATCCCTTTCTGAATCACATGTGAAGATCCAATCTTTTTCCCTTCTATGCCACTCATCTATTATTGTTGAAATATGGCTTTTGTGGTCTTATAGTTGTATCTCTAACCCTTGGATCACCTGGTGAAATGATTTTTTTAATTAAGTACTTCAAAGTGCTTTCTTCTCTCTTTTACGAGCATGACTTTCAACTTTTCCTTTTCATTTTGGCATTCCACCAATCTTGTTGAGGTTGTAGAGTATAATCCCTTCCAATTCTGACATTCTTGAAAAATCTAGTGGTCTCCACTTACTTTTCTTGAGCTTTGCCTTTCCATTAGTTCATTTTCTCTTGGAGCTCATCCATTTCACGTTGCCGACTAAGGTAAGACTTGGTGATTTTTTCAGTTTTGAATTGGACTCGTAACTTCTTATTTTTCTAGTGTAAATCTTTCAAATCACTATTGGCCAGATCCCGTTCTTTTATGACTTTTTTTAATCTATTCCCTTGTATCTCTGTTTATATTTTAATTGTCCTACTTTTTCACGAAGTCTCAAATTTTTTCTTTTTATTTCTTTTTTTTTAGCTTCTAATTCTTTCTTGACAAGCTCAACTTCTGATAATTGCACATCTTTTGAAAGATTAACCAATTGATATGAGCTGTCATCAAGATGGAGTACTATGTCTTTAGGTCGCCTTACTTTTCAAATCTGGTTATCATAAGTGACTTTGTGATGAGAGGCCCTAACCTCATTCTTCGTATTCTTTTTCATGCTTGGATCAACTACTCTGAGGTTCTTGATGGATTCGGTTCCCCATAAATGAATTTTACTTGGACCAGGCCATGAGTAGCAGAAATAAACTACTTTGCACCAAATTGCCTAAGCACCGTTAATGGAGCATAACTTATAACGCCCCATAGCCCTAATAAAAGTATCCATGGCTAGTTTTATTCATGATACAACAAGGGCACCCGAGGCATCCAAGGTGCCATCTATTCAATTTCATCCTCAGTAAGCCTTCGTAAGAAAATGACCCACTCTTCTTTAGTTTTTAATGTTGGCCATTGACTTTTGTAAAACTCTTCAATTGGTGCTTTATTTTATAGATACGACTTCGAAAATGCGCTCTTCCCACACTTGAAATGACTTCTAACCCATACATATAATAGAGATGCACATCTTATGAATCATAATTTTTCATTTCATCGATAGAAATTCAATGACCTGATAGTTTTAGCTAGGACTGCTAGAGCGAGATTAATTGCTTAGGTTTTAATTTGCTCAAAAAAATCTATTATAGTTATCTCAATGTAACCCAAAATTTTCAAAAAGATTACTATGCCATACAATACTAGAGCAAACACAGCCATACCTTGATCATCATTTAAATGCCCCTGAATAAAGTTTCAAAGAAAATCCCAATGGACGTCGAAATGTTCACCTTTAGACTTCACAAAGGAATCAATGATTTCTATTTTAACCCCTATAAGCTTGGCTAATTTTTTGTGATAACCTGATTTTGGCTTTTGGGTAAATACTTTATCTAGACATTGTAGTTTTATTCTAAGAAAAATCGAATACTTTTCAATAGTTGGCACCAAATTTTCTTGATTAAAAGTGAAGTATCTATAGGATGGATCTCAAAACTGTATAGCTATTTTGACCAGCTATTCATCGATCACTACTGAAATGAGAGATGCAATCTGCCTGTACCTTTTACAAAAGTTTTTTTTCTTTTTTCACTTAACTGACCCCAGACAACAGCTAACTCTTTTAAATCATTCTGTGTGAGATAATTCAGACACATAACCGGTAGGCAAACAATCTACATTCTTTTGTTGAGCTTCTTTCAACTAAACATGTACTTCATTATACAACTCACATGGCATACTGACTGAGGATGAGCAAATATGTAATTCTATAGGATCCATGAAAACTTCTTAGGAGAAATATATCCTAGAGCAAATATCTCGATGCAAAACTATATGATATGATTAATGCAAAAAAGAACAAGAAAATGAAACAAAATTGAGTTAGTGTGAAGATGTGGTTTAAGAAAAAAATATTTTTTGTTTTTTAGTTTTGAGATTTTTTGTTTTATTTTATTTTGTATTATACACAACTTTTATTCTTAGGTATTTTTTACAAGAAGGTGGACGAGACTCTACCTAAGGCTAGTTTTTTAGGCTTATTATATGTTGGGTTTAGATTGATACAGTCTAAAGGTTCCCAAATTGCTCCTCATTGTAGTCCATATTAGACTAGTAAGGCACCTCGATCTTCACCCATTACAAGCTATAAACAAAAAGGGTTCAATTCAAGTGAAAGTATTTCTCTTGTCATTGTGGAGGTTATCACCTCACGAGGGCATAGGTACTTTACTTCCTCCTATAAAGGATGGAGCCCGAGTATAGAGCTCATGCATGAGATGCATCATGCCATTATGTGCAAATATATCCTAATTTATTAAGACTAATATATACAAAAAATAAAACATAAGAGGCATAGTAAAAGAAATGTGTGTGAATTTTTTTGCTTTTTATTTTTGCTTTTTTTTTACCTTTTTTATTGAAAATGAAAAATAAAAATCTAAAAAATTGATTAAGGCTGTTTAAATCAAAATTTGAGATAACAAGTAGTTAATTTTGACCTTACTTTCGAAAACAAAAAGCTTCCCCAATAAAGTCGCCAAGCTGTCATAACGGTTTTGTGTCCGCCCGACGAATTTGGAAACGAAAATAAAATAACCAAAAATGGAGTCGCCACCAATCATTTTTGGCTAGGTGCGATTGGCCACTTATTTAAATTTATCCTTCTAATAAGATTTTAAAATTAATTAAAATTTATTGAAAAGATAATTTCACGGTCTTCGAAACAGTCTAGGTTCGGGAGTTGGTTACGCGTGGGGAAAGATTAGCACCCCCACGATGCCCGTTTAAAAACGGTACCACTTAACTACGTGTTATCTTTTGATTTTGATTAAAAATAGTCTCATTCTCGGTGTTTGGAAAAATAATTTTCTTGATTTTTTTTGGGAATTGGTTTGTTTGGTTTTGTTTTAAAAAATTTATTATTCAAATTTTATTTGAGAAAAATAAATTAGAACCTTTTTTATTGAAATAATTCTCAAAATACTCTAGTACGTTGGTAATATTAAAAGAACTATTTCTCACATAGAGATTTCTTAGGCATTGCTTCTCAAAATACCTAAGAATCTCATCCTCGGAGGTTCGAATTTACTTTTCATAAAAATTATATCATGCATGCAATGCAAATAATAATATCATACACACATTTTATTTTTTATTTTTAGAAATTTTATTAATTTTTATTATTGTTCTTATTTAAAAGAAATAAAAAACAGAGGAATTTTTATTGAATTGAAGATTTTTTATAAATATTCCAATACACTGGTAATATTTAAGAAAAAATCTTCTCGCCTAAGAATTTCTTAAAGCATCTCTACTCGAAATATTTTTAAAATTTCATCATCGGACAAAATTTCCTTTTTTCTCATTTTTTATTACCTAATTTTAATTTATTAGTTAATTTTATTATTATTATTTTATAAAAAAAAGAAAATTTTTATTGTATTGAAAATCTTTTTATAAATATTTCAATATACTGGTAGTATTTTAAAAAATCTTTTCATCTAGAGATTTCATAGGTATTACTACTCGGAGTACCTTTGAATCTTATCGTCGAACAAAAATTTATTTTTTTATTTTTTTATAAGATTTATTCTAAAATTAATATAATTATCAAAAATGTTTATTATATTTTTTTTATTAATTATTATTATAAAACAAAAAAAATTTATTCTATTAAATTTAAACATTTAAACATGCATAAATATTAAGAATAATAATTAAAATAACAAAAAAAATTCTAAAAAAAATTCTAAAAAAATTTTTTTTTACCTAAATCGAACCTGTCAACGGTCCGATCAACGACCGGTTCGACGGTTCAGTCTAGTTTAATAGTTTGGTTTGGTGGTTCAGTCGCGTTCAGTAGTTTGGTTACGATCCGAATCAGGTTTAGAAGTTCGGTTCTGATTCAGTCAGACCGGTCAAAGGCTGATGGAGAAGCGAGTCGCGGGTCGAATGCGTGGACCCCGGGTCAGGTCACAGGTTGACGCGTAGACCCCGGGTCAGGTCATAGGTTGACGCGTGGACCTCGGGTCAGGTCACAGGTTGACGCGTGGATCCTGGGTGCTTAAAATGACGTCGTTTAGGGCATTTATTGAAACGACGTCGTTTTGGTTTTGGTAGTTTATATAAATGGTGCTAATTTTTTTCGGTCATTCTCCCCTTTTCCTCAGAAAAAAATGTCATTTTTTTCTCTTTTTTTTTTAGGTCGACTAGGGCCGATGGTCATCCTCCATGACGGCCGCCATGATCCTGTCGGTGGTGAGCTCCGACTGCCGTTGTCGATGTCAAAAAATTCTAAAAAAATCCACAAACTCTTCTCGACCCCCTGAACACAGATCTGACCTTCTTTTCACTAAAAAGAATCCCCAATTCCCTAGATCTGCTCTTAAAGTTTTAGTGAAACCATTTTTTTAGGTATTTTGACTTTTTTTTTAAAACTGACTTTGTTTTTTTTTTTTTGTGCAGGGGCTCTCAATGCTAGGTTCCTCCCTGCAGGGAAAACTGAGCTTTTATTTTTTTTTTTTACATTTTTTTGGCAGAATGTGTTTTTTTTCGTAGGGTTCCTTTCTTCCTTCCCTTTTTTTGGGTTCAGCTAGGAGCTCCATAAATAGAGTTTCAGCCGTGTGTGGCACAGGGCTCGACATGGGGTGCAAGCACGAGCCCTATGCCCTTTTTATTGTTTTTGTTTGATCTGACAGTGGTAGGGCTAGAAGCCAATAGGATGGGTGATCAGAGTTGTGAGGGGGTAGGGTATGGTGATCAGAGGGGTGGAGAGTAGGGCATGATGGCAGTGGTGCCGGGGAAAGCACCACTACTATCCCCTATTTTTTATTTTTTTGGTATTTTATATTTTTTGTATTCTGTATTTTTGTTTATTTTTATTATTGTATTTAATAATATTATTATTATCTTATTTATTCTTTAATAAAAATAGCAAATTTGATCAAAGTCGAACAAATTTGATGTCTACATATAGTTTTAACTTTTAGATTAAAAATATTAAAAGAAATGTTTAATTTTGTAAATAGATTTATCGTAAAAAAACACAATATAACCCAAATATTACCACAAGCTTAAATAAATTTATAATAAAATCAACAAAGAAATTATTAATTCAAAAATTATAATTTTTAAATAAATCAAATTATTACCACAATGAAAAAATTAGGAACCAACAAAATAGTGAAAATGTCATAAAAAAAATATAACTATTAGCTATCAAAGAAATAACTATAATAACTCAAATTTCATTTTGCAATCTTTATGCATTGACTAATTTTGAGAACTCTTAACAATAAAAGAAGGATAACAATTCGATGTTTGTTTTCTAAAACTAAGTGCGTATCTTAAAATTCATAAATAAACTTGTCCCACAAACTAATACTTATAAATTTTTCACTAAAGAAAAAAGGAAATGATAAAATACTATTTTACTTTCAATAATAATGGAAGTTTATATTTTAAAAATAAATTGTCACACTTACTATATTGCCCATATAAAAAAAAAAAAACTAAAATTTTGAAGACATAACAGTACATAATTTATGAATTCATCACTGGAAATTTGAAGATTAATATATTTATACGAATAACAACACCATTTAATAAAAAAAATTTTGAAATAAAAAATTATTTTTAAGAAAACCCCAAAACTCAAAATCCATAATAAATTATAAAAAAACTATTAAACACTTATATAAGCTAAATCCTCATCAAAACAATCATAACCTACAAACCAAAAAAAAAAAAAAAAACATATAGTGAAATATTTATACCTTCATCAAGCATCTATTTGATTATGATATTAGTAATAAAATAAATCATATCATTTGTAGCAATTATCTAATAATCATCTTTATTTTTTACAATAAAAAAATTTGAGATAATATAAATCCCTTTCTTGAATTTTATTTTTTAATTGATGTACAATACGACTCCAAAGAATATCATGAATTTAAAATCTCTACATAAATACAAAAACAATGAAATAAATCAAAGCAATGAAAATAAAAGCAAAAATAAATTTATTTACATATCTTTTGATCAATCACCATCATTTTTGTGCTAACACGATATTTAGTATTTTGATTATAAGCATCCTACAATCAACAAACATATCCAATTAGCTAAAAGACAAACTTGAAACGAAGAAATCATGATCATAACAAAAATAAAATAAAAATACAAACACTAAAAATGTATACCAATCAGCTAAAAAAACTTAAAATGCCAAATAAAAATCATAGATCATGATTAAAAAATAAAATTATAAAAAAACAAACACAATAAAAAACAAACCACTTGATTAGGAAAAGAAAATTTAATACTCATATTAAAATACATTTATATAACCCCTTATCCTTAAAAAAAAAAAACAAACCATAACTCATAAAAATTTTAAAACCCTATCGTCTCTAAAAAAGAAGATGAAAAACCATAAGTCCTAAGAAAATTAAAAGTAAAAAACATAAATGTTAGAAAACCAAAGATTTTTAATAAATTTTAACAAATAATGATTTTAAAGATTACGAATAAAAAAAAAATCAAAAGTTAAGAATTCATATAATGTTAAGCAACCAAAAGTCTATTGTGTTTATATAATAAAATTAGAAAATATAAGGTTAGAATTTATGTGAAACACTTGACATCTATTACAAAATATTTGAGTTTTTTATATTTATCTGATTATAATGACATCAAAATTTTCGAAATTAATTTATAAATTCAAGATGTTGAAACATGAATATTGGGGTAATTATTTGTTTTTAAAACTTCATTAGTTGTTATTCTATCTACTTGTTAGCAAGAGAAAACGGAAATCCATTTTGAAATTCTTTTTTAAACAATGTAAATTGTTCTTGTCATTTTTTACTTTTTTTTTAAAAAATTTTTTAAATTAAAATTATCAATAATTGAATTTCGATACTGAAATTAAAATCCAGGAAATGCAATATTTTAGATTCCTTAAAATTATGATTTCTAGCAGTTGCTTTCAAATTATGATATTTTACTTTGTAACATTTTAAATGCCAATTTGAAACTTTTTATTTTGTAATAATTTAAATGTTGACTTGAAAATTTTGAACATTACCTACTGATAGCTACATGCAATTAATTTTGTACTCTAAAATATAATACAATAATACAACATGAAAATTATATAAAAAAATATAAAAGTGATATGATTTAAAATTTTAATAAAAAATATATATGAATTTAATAAAATTAAAAAATATATTTCGTATTTTTATATTGATACGAAATTTTCATATAAAATATAATATTATATATAAATTATTAATATTTTATATAATACAAATATACGAAATCATTAATTATACATATATTAAAAAATTTCACGTGCATTAACACATAGCACTTTTGTATTAAGTTGTATGTGCCACATGGCAAGTGTGAAAATCCCACACATTCCACATGGCATACGTACATGGTGCGTCATCCCAATGTTCCAAATCTGATAAAGGTGTATATTTTCTTTTGAGTTTCTATCATCTAAGGTATCGATGAAATTAGCGGAACAATTCACATAATAAAACATGAGAATTGAAAGATAATATGAAGATGAAGCTAAATTTTTCTTAAATATCAAACACCACCAGTATAATTTATCCCTTAAAATTACTATTATGTTAGGATTTATTAATTTGAGAGATTCAAGCTAAGAACATTAAACTGAATAGTCATTCAATTTGTGCAAAAATTAGATTATAAAAAAATTGTCCGAAAATATTAGTTTACAAAAATCTTAAGCAGATATTTATGTTTGTGTCATGTTTAATATGTATAAAGTATAAAAATTATCATATTACAATTTGAATTGACATGCTAAATACCAAATATATCTTTTGTTTTTGAAATTCATAACAAGAATTTTTAAAATTTTTAAATGGTATTGATTTTATTTTTTTTATATATTTTTTTATCATATCATAGTGTTGGATCTAAAGTTACAAGATCAAGGCAAAAGATTTTCTTTCATGCACAACATATTTTATTATTGGATAAATTACATATATATATATTCTGTAGTTAAATACAATTTGAATTTTTTTTTTGAAATTTAAAATGTGACACATGACCACTCTAAAATATTCATTGACATTTCATTAAGGCATAAGTCGTATGAACCCCAGCTTTTTCCTCATTTCATTCTTATGTAAAAGTTCATCATTTTTCTCTCTCTAGAACTAAAAAAATCTAAACTCAGATAAAAAATCATTTTAGTTTTAAACTAGAAATTCACATTGCAATTAAATTTGGTGTTCTCTATATGCTATGTGATCTTTTTGATTCAAAGTAAACAAAGTTAGTTTTTTAATATGATTTGACTTACAACTTGATGTGATTTTTTTTAAGTTAAATTTGATTTTGGTATTTTGTTTTTTATATTTAATTTGACATTTTTATTGAATAATAAGTTTTTTAGTTGAATTTTTTATATGGATGCAAAAGTAATTTTTTTTTGTTTATTCTAGATATGGATCATTCCTCACAAAAGTAGTTTTTCAGCAAATCACCAGTAATTCAATAAGGAGGCACTTCGGCAATAAACAAAGCAATCCAACAGTAAGCAGATCAAGCAATCCCAATATGATTGACATAAGCAATACAAGCAGCAAGAAGCCTTTCAAAAGGAAGCAATCAAAGAACATAGAAGCAATTAAGAACAATCAATCAAGTACCAAACAAATAACTAATTTCCATTCGATAGCCACAACAATTTCCAAAGACAACCATCAATAGAGTAAATAACCTTGAAGAAACCCAAAAACAAACCCAACAATCACAAGAAAAACCCCTAAAGCCTGAATTCACCATGAATCACCTACACCGAATAAACCCACAAAGCAATCATAAATCTACATAACAGCCACAATAACTCATTTGTAAGGGTTTGCTTCTATAGGTTTTGATTTGAATTTTTTGAGAATTTTTGAGTTTTTCAAACAAAAACCAAAAGAGGAAGAGGGAGAAGATTGACTGGCAGCACAATGAACAACGAGTGGTGCACAAGCGATAAAGTAGAAGGCGATTGGTGGAGGCTACGGTGGGCTTTGTTAGAAACTAAGTTTTGTTCTTAGTGTTAGCTGGGTTAAAATAAGTTAGAGAGAAGATTGGAGAATGTTGGAGAGAGAAAATAACAACCAAAAAAAGTTTTGAAAAGAAAATAAAAACATTACAATTTTAGGCAAAAGAATAATAAAATGTAATTAAATGTCAACTTTTAAATCTCAAGAGTCACTTTCAATTCATCTCGAACCACAAGATAATTTCATGTAATTTACCTTTTATTATTTTAGTTGCGAATGATTTTTTGTTGTGGAAATTTCTTTTCAAGAATGTGTAAAAGCAGTTGGCAAGGAAAAAAAGGGGCAATTTGGGTATTATATGATGATGAAAATGAAATGGGAAATTCTAAATGCACCTATATTTTTTCTCTATACATCTTATTGTTTTTTAAAATTTTTTTGTAAGTTAAATTATAAAAATACTCATCTTACAAATTTTATAACTTTCAAAAATCTATCTTTGAAAAGTTATAACACATCTCAAAAATGTATTTTTAAAAAATCATAACACTTCTCGAAAATGTATTTTCGGGATTGAAATTTTATAAAACCTACAAGAAAAGGAATTTTGTTAAAATTATTTGTAAATAAGTGTAATAAAAAATTATTATTAAAAAATTATAAATTTTAAAATTAATAAAAAATAATTTTTACTATTTTTATTTTAGAGAAAGAATAATATCTTATGAGACACTAATTAAATTAAAGATAAAATAGCAAATATAATTTTTTTATAAATTTAAAATTTATTATTTTTTAATAAATATTTTTGTATCGATTATTAAAATTTTATAATTGTTTTAATTAAACTAAACTCCTTATAGAAAATTTACTTATCACAATAGGTTTCTTCAATTAGTATATTAGATTTTGATAAAATTATGTAGTATTCAGTAATATTACTTATACTATTTTTTTATTCATATGCATGTAATGCTAACCAAAAAAATCTTTAACTTCGAGTTAGTTCTAATTCTTTCAACATCCTTCTTACCAATTATTAAATTGGTAAGAGGCTGAGGACATAGTAATAGTGATTTTGTTGTATTTTGATAAAATTGTGTAATATTTAGTAATATTACGTATACAATTTTAATGAGTTTTAGGTTTTATATATTGATTGATTTGATAGTTCGTAACATTAAAAGATAAAATATTTAATTAGAATCTCATAAATTTTTTTTTAAAAAAAATTAAAATAGTAAAAGTAATTTTCTTATTAATTTCAAAATTTATGATTTGTTAATAATAACTTTTTTTATTATATTAATTTATAAATAATTTTAACAAAGTTTTTTTTTTGTGATTTTTCATAAATTTTCACTTTTTCACTCTCAAAAACGTATTTTTGAGAAGTGTTACTGAGAAGTCTTATAATTTTTTGAAAATAACGAATATTCGAAAACTTATAAAAAAAATTTTAAATAATTACATTTACAAAAAAAATTTTATAAAAAAAAGACGTATTTACAAAAAAAGTGGGCTGTATTTAGATCTCCTCGAAAGAAATATATAACGCTGGATTTTGAAGTGTAGGCTGTTTGATGGGGTGAAATACATAGAACCCCAATAAATTAGGAAAGGTCACAAACCCCGTTAATTTGAAAATGTCGCTCTACCCGTTTTGACCCGTAACAGAGTTAGTCAAACCGTTAGTCTTGTTAATAACAATGCCACATCCGCATAATTTGCGATGTTAGCCCCTTTTTTTACCTAGGCCAAAAACATTTAAAAAAAAGCCTATGAACTATTATTTTTAAAGTAAATTTTTATTCTTTTATTATATCTAACTAAATTGTTATGTTTTGATTTTCATTCAAATAAGTTTTTAATGATTTATATTAATAGTTTATTTAGATACAAATTAAAAATTAAAAATTAAAATTTTTTTACCAATTAAATTTAAAGATATATTTTAGTGTAAATTAAAAATTAAAAATTTATTTAAATAAAATTATAAAATTCAATAACATTTTTATTATTTTAATTTTTTACTTATTAAACCTCTGTTGTTTTTTTTTTTTAATTTTTAATTTATCATAACTTGGAGAAAATTCACAAGAAACTATAATTTGACAACCAAATAGTTTCAAAATTTAATCAAAAATTACAAATACCAATGGAACATTATAAAATTAATTATTAAATAGTTTACAATCCTTAAGCGTACAAGAGATGGGCATAAGAAACTGATCTGCTTTTCGTTAATACTAACTTCAGCTACAAACTCGAAATATGAAATGTTGAATGCAAATCTTAATTCAACCTTGCCATGGAATATCATATTTTTGTCTGCAAAATTTGAGAAATTTGAAATATTAAATATGGTTTGAGGAAAATCAAAAACCTGAAGATCTACCTGGAAAGTAAAATCAACAACAACCCTTATAAACACCATTTCAGAACCCTACTTTGATGATGATGACGAAATTGAATAGAAAACGACCAGTTTATGAGTGGAGGACAAAGAGGTAAATCTCCATCTTTTCATCTTTGGCTGGTAACAGAAGCTTCGTTGAAGCTTTTGCCATGGAGAGAAGCGAAGGGCTGTTACCTAATTTGCTTAATATTTTAAGATTTTGATTCAATGTTTCAATTTTAGAAATTTTTATAATTAAAGTTTGATTATATTACAGGGATCGAACTGGAGATAACTTTCAATTCCCTTGTATACTCTAAGGAATGTGAAGCTAGAAATTAGTCAATAATTAGTTTTACAATATTCTCTTATTTTTGGTTTCTGACCAAATTCTAAAAAAAATGTTTGTTGAATTATTTGTTTCTCCGTGAATTTTTTCTTAAAGATAAATTGAAAATTAAAGCATTAGCAGGGGTTTAAGATAAAAGAAAAAGCAGACATAGTATTGAGATTGACAAGCCTAACGGTTTGACTAATTTTTTAACAGTCAAAGGGATAAGGTGAAATTTTCAAACTAGAAGGGATTTGTGCCTTTTTCTTATATTGTTGAGGGAGGGTTTATGTATTTCACTAGGTGATGGCAAAAGATTGAGGTGAAATGAGTTATTTTTTGTTCCAAATTCAATTTGATTTTATAAAATAAATATTTAAATTTAATTTAAAATTAAAATATCAATTTTTATATTTGATTCGATTTATATATATAAAATTACAATCAACTTAATTTGATTCAAAATTAATTTAATAATTTTAATTTAATATAATATTTTATAAAATATTATTTTTAATATAAATTATATCTTAATTATACATAAATATAATATTTTTATTAAATTGATATCTTAGATTAAAATATTATATAATAATTTTATTAATATATATAATTAAAAAATGTTTTTTTATATATTCCGAGTCATGAGGAGGTGGATTTATCTATATTTCGATTTTGATTTAATTTAAAAAAAAAATCCAATCCAAAATCTAATTTAAAAAAAAATCAACCGAATCAGAACAAAACCCGATGGATAGGGATATCATTATCAACCCTAATTTCACCCCTATTTGATGGTTATGACTCGAATTTCATCCTATGATTTAAAATGCAATATAATAATAAAATACGCAGGTAATATAAAAAATTATATAAAAGTAATAAAATTTAAAATTTTAATAATAATTATATATAAATTTAATAAAATTATAAAATATTTTTTATGTCAATATAAATTATAATTTTTAATTTTTAAATAAAACAAGATTCAAATATATAAATTTTAATATTTTAGATAATATAAGTATATCAAATCTAAACTAACTTTTCCATTATCGTACAATCAACACAGGGGAACGTATTTTGGGGATCATCCTAGCAATTTTGAAACGTGTGATTTGTGGAATTGAATTCTTCAAGAAATTAAAAGCGTTGTCACTCCTAATAACCGTTAGATTTTAGTCTGATGATATTACTCGAACGTCCATCCATTCATCATCAGCTTCCTCCAGTGTCATCAAAATAACAAACCGTAATTCTCAAACTGCACCCAAAGCCGTTTCTCTCATTTCTTCGCTCCTTCCCGCCAAAAATAACAGAAATCAAGATTCAAGGACATTCCCAGCAACCCGCCCCCAAAACGGTCAGGCTCTTTATTCCCCCATACGGTCATTCCACGCGCCGCCCCTAACCACCTCTCTTCACTCGATCCTCTCCTTATAAATACCTCTCCACTCTCTCTCAATCTCTCTCATCAATTCCCTTCTCTGAATTGGCGATTGTTTCTCTGAATTTCATGATCTCTCTTGCTTTCTTTTTCCTTTCAATATCCCACTCCACTCTCGACCCAACTCTCACCTCCATTATCTCCGCACCACCACTCTCCGCTATCTCACCAAAGCCGCTACCACCTCAAGACCTGCCGGACCACACGACCTTCTCCTATGCTTCACTCCTTGCACCAATCCAATCTCACCTCGGCTTCAACGAGCTAGCCAGCGCCGCTCCCTCCTTCTCCAGTGACTCCACCACCGCCACCGCTTGGTCCGGTCCTTAAACTATCTTTGCTCCCTCTGATTCCTCCATCCGTACATGCATTTCTTGCTCCATCCCTTCCCTCCTCCGTGAAGACATGGTTCCCGGCCTGTTCACCGCCGATTAGCTCCGAAAACTACCCTTCGGCACAAAAATCGAAACTCTCTGTTCCGGCCGTTGCATAACCGTAACCTCCATCGCCAACAACCACAAAAACTTCACCATTTACAAAATCTTTATCGGCGGAGTTGAAATCACTCATCCAGACGTCTTCAACAACGGCCTAATCATAATCCACGGCCTCCAAGGCTACATCTCACCTCTCTCGCCTTTCTCTTGTGACATTGAACGGATGACTTCACTTTCCTGTACGACAGTAGCCAAAATAACGAACTTCCTCAGCAAAAAAATGTCGCTCTGATGCGATTCATGCTCCGAGACGCCATCCTACGGCTCAGAAACAACGGCTTCTCTGTTCTCTCGCTATGAAAGTCAAGTACGATCTTCGCTCTTGATGACGTGTCAAATTTCTCCGGTTCGTACTCGTACATCAACAATGTAAGGTTCCATATCGTGCCGAACCAATTTTTGACTATTGCGGATCTGGAGAGACTTCCAGTGGGACCACGTTGACGACGCTGGATAGAGGGCAGAGTTTGGTGGCGACGACAGCGGGAGGAGGGACTATGAAGAATCAATGTGGATTAACTATTTGAGGATTATGGTTGCTGATGCGATAAGGAATTTGAATGTTATAGTGCATAGCATTTACTTGCCGTTTCCTCGTGTTCATCCCACGGCAGCGGTGAGTGATGCGATTTTAGGTAGTGGAAATCAGACGTCGATGGTAGCAGGAATTGTTGCGGCTTGTGAAGCTCCGGACTAGCAAGGTGGTTGTGGATTGAGCCAGGTGAATCACGTCACCACTCAGGTCAAGCCGCATATGCTGCGGATTGAAGACCACCATGGTCATTGAAGGGTTTCGCTGATGTGTGCGAAGTGAAGCGCAGGTTTGCCTTCTGTTTCCTGCCGTTGGTTCACTGTTAGTTTTTAGTCAAATAAGTCAAAGCTTTTTAAGTCTGTTTTCTAATTTTCTTTGTTTTTTGAGTTAAAAAATTCGCTAAAAAGAGTTTGTGTCTGTTTGGATGATCAGTGGTTGTATTGTGGCAGTACTGTAGAAATGGATTAAAAAAATGGATGCTTACAATTGTAAAAGAGATAATCAAATTGTCTCTTTGTGAACTGTTGCATGTAAGTAAATGAGTACCATTGAGTAGATTTCAGAGGAATCTATTGTTTTAACCTACTCGATTATTATCCCAATTATATCCTAAACTCATTTTAAGAAGGTTTATCACGTCTACACAAGGTTTGCCCCGATTAACCTTTTTGAAATTTATTTATCAACTTATTAATACATTTTTCCTTTAAATTTAAATAGAAATTAAACCTTGGAATTGACCCAGCCGGCAGAGCAGCGAGTCTTTGCTAAGTTGTGTCTCGGTCTTTAGGGTCAGGCTTTGTAATGTCCGTACAATTCATTGATCCAGGTTACTGTTTAGTTTTTAATCTTCGGTGACCTTACTAGGCCTTTCTACCAGGGAAAATCGAACGGCTTGTGGCCCATTTTTCTATTTTGACAGGCATTGGCAAGTTTACCCCAAGATGGACCACACATGAATTGATTTCTATTTTCATGAAGCATGGGCAAGTTTATCCCAAGATGGACCAAACATTAATTGAAAAGTAACATTATACATCACATATATAATATTATATTATAAGATATTATATATATAGTTATCAAATAAAATTTATTGACGCGAATATTTATATGAACAATTTATCTTTTTAATACATAAGAAAATTCTTTATTTTTTTTTATAATAACACATAAGATTTTTTTTTTAATTTTAAATTATTTATAAAAATATATATTTAAAAATTATTTAATTATCCCACACTTTCAAAATTTAAATGAAAGACAAATTCATATATATAATAAAAATTTATCATATTATCTATAATTAAGTTTCTATTTTTTTATTTAAAAAAAAAGGTCTCTATTATTTTTTACTACAAATGTTGTCCCAATTTTAGCTATATCTTTTTATAAGAAGTCTTGATTTTAAAATTTTAAGTATTAGTTTCACATTATCAATATTTTATAGATATCTAATTTTATCCGAGATAGTTCGATCGTGTTTAACTTATGATTTTGGCTCGAATATACATGTTCAAACAATTCGAACATTTTGATTTGATTGGGCTCGTATTGATTGCGTATTAAAAATTCAAGATCATTTTGCTTGGGCCAATCAATTAGTTTTACGCCAATTAGGCCTGAGAACCTAATAAAAATCTACATTGGAATTTTCAAGTTCAAAGTCCAATTTAGGTACAGTTTCAATTTGGAGGCCTAGAGGTTAATAAAAGTCCACATTTGTTTTTATTAGCCCAAAAGCCAAACACATATTTAAATTTAAAAAAAAAATAGAGATTAGAGGGTTGGCTGCCATAACAATAGTTTCCCCTCACTTTTTCTTCTCCCCAAATTGCTTTTTCTTCTTCCCAAATTGTCAACTCTATTTTCAACTAATCTATTTTACCCTCTCAATTTTTACCTATAGTATCATTGCAAAAGATTTATCTAAACCTATCAACCAAGAATTGTAGTGGCTGTAGACACCCAATTTAATCTAGACCCAGATCAATTAGGCTTGGTCCAAATAGGCAAATGGACCCATTTATTTATTTATTATTATTATTATTTTTATTATTTTTATTATTTTTTAATTTTTTATTATTGTTTTTTCATTTATTATTTATTTTTATTATTTACTATTATATTATTATTTATATTATTATTATTTTTTTTGTTGATTTTATCTTTTCTTGTTTAATTAGGAGATAATGATTAGATTAATTAAAAATAAAAAAAAAGTGATGGAAGTGGATTTGGACGTGAATTTGGAGGCTGACAGAGTTGAAATTAGATTCAAAGTTTAAATCCTAATCCCAAATAAAATTGAGATTGATCAGGAACTCTTTTGATCAATCCTTATAAATAGATGCTAAAATAGAACCTAAGGACACAGAAAAAACATAACAGAGAGGTGAACATAAGCAAAAAGTGTTTAGAAGCAGTTTAGAATTTGTTTGGAGTTTTTTTTTCTGAAAAATTTTTAAAAATTTTTTAGAATTCGACGAAATTTTTCAACAATATTTAAGTTTTTCAGTGACTTTTTCAACGAAATACCTAGTTTTCGACGAAAAACCCAAAAATCGATAAGAATCCCATCGATGTTCTTTTCGGATAGAGAGAAAGAGAGAAAAAACTGATGGGAAGAGAGAGAAAGATGAGAAACATCCGGCAAAAAATGAGATTTTTTACCTTTTATACTTGTTTAAGATGATGTCATTTTGACGTTAAATCAGCTCAAAGGATCTGTGCGTTTTTGTTTGGTTTGACCTGACCTGAACGTTGACCCATGTCTGACCCGATTGCCAGCCAACCCCTGCAACCGAACTGAGTTGAGCCGTTTCCCGCTGAGCCGCACCTTTGAGCCTTGTTCTGTCTCTAAAATCGAACCGATTCCAGCCACTAAGCTGAGCTTCCTTAAGGTTTTTATTTTATTTTATTTATTATTATTATTGTTATTATTATTATTATTATTTCTAAATTAGAATTATTTGGTATTCTTTAATTTTTTTTTTATTTTATTTTTTAATAATTTTCCTAAAATAAAATTTTCAAAAAAAATATTTTTTTGAGAAAAAGTTGAAAGTATCAATTTTCCTTGAAAATAAAAATTTTTTAAACAAAAATATTTTTTTTTTTAAAAGTTGAAAGTATCAATTTCCTTGAAAATAAAAAAGTTTAAAAAATATTTTTGAAAAAAAGTTGAAAGTATCAATTTTTCTTAAAAATAAAGTTTCTAAAATAAAAATTTTCAAAAAAAGCATTTTGGGAAAAGTTGAAAGTATCAATTTCCCTTAAAGATAAAAAAAATTAAAAAATATATATTTTTAGGAAAAAGTTGAAACTATCAATTTTTCTTAAAATTAAAATTTCAAAAAAAAATTTTGGGGAAAAAGTTGAAAGTATCAATTTTTCTTGAAAGTAAAATTCTTAAAATAAATTTTTTCAAAAAGTATTTTGAGAAAAAGTTGAAAGTATCAATTTTCCTTGAAATTAAAATTTTAGAAAAAAAAACATTTTGAGGAAATGTTGGAAGTATCAATTTTCCTTAAAAATAAAAATTATCAAGAAAAACATTTTAAGAAAAAGTTGAAAGTATCAATTTTTCTTGTACAAAAGCAATGAGTTTTTTTCTTTTTTTATGAAAAGAAAATGATTTATATCAAGAGTTGAATCATTATTCCTTTTTATTTTATTCTTTTTATTCTTTTCTTTCTTGAAATTTTTTTAATGTTAAATAATCAGACGACGGAATCTCTGCAAGTGAAATAGTAGTTTTCTTGCATACTTTTGAGGTGAGGAGATTTTCTTAATTTTCTACCAAAAGTATTAGAGTTAATTAAGAATAATTTATAATAATTAATTACTTGGTAAAAATTTTAAGGCATATTGGATAACACGAATTTGAGCTAGTACCATCTTTCGATGGGCATTGTGAGGGTGCTATAACCTTCCTCACATGTAACTAAACTCTCGAACCCTGTTCTGGTTGATAGACCTGAACCTATTCTTTTAGGAACCCTTAGTCAAGCTTAGGTGTTTCTTGAAAGGATAAATTCCTTAGGTGACCAATCGCACCTAAACAAAAAAAAAAGATTAGTGGCGACTCCAAAAGTCAATGTCTAACAATAGATCCCTCAGATCTATATGTTATGACAATTTGACGACTCCACTAGAGACTCTGAGAGTTAGGCCAGCAAATAAATTTGTGTTATCCAAAAGCTTAATAAAATTAAACCTTTTGTATAAATTTTTTATTCATTCATATTTATTTACTTTGTTAATTTTATCATTCATATACATGTGCATAACATGAGCTCTATTTCCGAGCTCCGTCCCTCTAGGAGGGAGTAAAGCACCTGTTGCTTTTGTGAGGTTTTAATGCCTCCACAGTAGCTAGCGAAATACTCCCACTCAAATTAAACCTTTTCTGCTTGTAGCCTATAATAGATGAAGATTGGGGTGCCTTACTAGTCTGTAATGGACGATGATGTAAGGAACAATTTGGGAACCTTTAGACTTTAACCTCGAACCACATATAGTGAAACTTAAAAATACCTAACCTATAGATAGAGCTATCTCATTCCTTTTAGAATTGATCAAAAGCATATGATTCATTTTTCTTATTGTGTGTGACATTTTATTTTATTCAGTTATTTCTTTATTTATCTATCTTTATTTGATATACTAACCTCTTATCTTATTCATATTTACATGGTCCATACTCATATCATAAAGTTGCATAAAGAACATTTGCCCGAAAGACTGTCTTTAGCAACAATTTTACATGGACTTCATAGAATAACTAGTTTGCTTTTCGTCTGTATTAACTCCTTATGAGTCACCCAACGTAGTTAAGGTCCAGTTAGAAAAATTCAACTAAAAATGAGTGACTATTTACCAATCGAATATGCTTCTACCTTGTTTTCAAAGACATCTATCTTTCTCAAACAAAATAATCTAGAGGATTTAGTTGATATATGGAAGAAGATAAATCCATCAAGATAAAAAGAGTTTTGCCAAAGACATGGGCATATAGCACACCTTATTGCAGTAAATGTCGACAATCAACTAATTAGAGCTGCTGCGTAATTTTGGGATCCTACATACAAGTGCTTCATCTTTAATGAAGTTGATATGACACCAACCATTGAAGAATACTTGACTTTGTTGGGCCTACACCTCAAGGCTCCTGAAAAGATATATGTTAAAAAACATAAGTTAAGATTTCGTAAAGATTTGACCCATCTCATGGGGATAGATAAAGAGGTTGTGGATTCTTATACAAAGAAGAAACAATAATAGATTTGCCTACTTTTAAAGTTTTTTTCATGATTTTTTAGTGCAACATGTCGATGAAGAACGAGGGTTAGACGTATTTATCTTAGCCATATACGAAATGGTGATATTTTCAAAAGTTTTGGGTTATATTGAAATAGCAGTGATTGACTTCTTCGAAAGTGTGATCAATGGTTGTAACCTTTCAACGGTAATAGTAGCAAAGACTATTAGATCTTTGAGTTACTATCACCGGAATGAAGGGCGTTTTATAGGCTGCATATAATTATTGTACTTATGGATGAAAAGCCACTTCGAGTGGAGAAAAAGTGCTTTCTCGAAGCTTTATGTTCATAATTAAGCTCTGATCAAAAAATTTTACGAAAGTGGATAGACAGAACAAAAGTCTAAAAAAAAGTGGATAGCTTTCTTATAAAAACTGACAAGTACTGAGGTGAGATGATTAGTTTCGTGGATAGATCATGAACCTATGCTATATTAGTATGGAGATAACACTGTGGTCCCACTTCTGGGTTTATGAAGAGCAACGAGTTATGTGCCACTTCTAGTGAGAATGTAGTTTAAGGTAGAACAGTTCATCCCTATGACACATAAGCTTCATCAATAAAATTTTTCTTATAGTGAGTCAAAAGCATTTTAGAGGATGAATAAAGTGATTAAAGCATAGAAAAATCCTCGTAGAATAAGTTTCAGACCATTCACTGATAAGGTCACTCAAGGGTACTTGGTTTGGAGAGCAAGATGAAGACAAAAAATGGTATTCACTTATGAAAGTTTTCAATCGCCAATAAGAGAAAAGCATGAAGAGACACCATCAGAATTAGAGCTTGTGACAAAAGAATTCGAATCTGAAAAAGATAAGCTAAAGTAAGAGATTCAGAGGCTTCAAGAAAAAAAAGATCAGTGGAAAGATAGAGCTAAAAAATAAAAAGCTAAAATCTACAAGATTACAAGAGAATGTGATACAGCTGTTAAAGAACTAGCGAAGCTGTACTAAGAACATAAAAGATTATGTGTGAGGGTAAAAGCTAGAGAGATAACAATCACTGAGTTGACAGATGAAAATAAGCAATTAAAACAAAAATATGCTGAATTAGAGAAAGAAAGTACCTAAGTACAGACAGAGAATAATATGTTGAACAACTACCTAAACAAGTTGAGACAGAAGTTGAATGAACAAAAAGACTACATTATTGTATTAGTTAGAGAGCATAGAGAGGTATTATACCAAGTTTGGTGTGGTAAAAGGGAAAACCTAGGAAGACAGAATACATCGAGCACTTAACGACCTAAATTTATAAAGAGGTATGTAAAGCAAGAAAGATAGTAGAAGTGGCAGAGGCATTGAAACAAGTGGTGGCCCTAGTAGGAGAACATGAGTGACGTCTCCTAAACTTCATCAAAAAAGTCAGAGCCCAGTATGAACAGATCAAATGATTTTATGGTTATAATTCTAGGATGATAGATTCTATGTAAATGAAAGTTCTTTGAAATAAATGAAATATTTTAGTTGAACACTGTCTTAAGGCAAATGTTCTTTTTATGCATGCATTTTCATTCAATACATTTAACAAAGTAACTATGAGATTGTCATATAAACTTGCTAATTTTAAGATATGATATTCAAGGTTCAAGGATAGCTTCATCCAGTAAGAACCTCACCCACCGATATAACACAAGAGCCAAAAGCTAGACAAATGGAGTAAAAAAACTCTTATCGATTTGAAAAATTAAGAAAAGCACAGGAAAAGATTGAGAATGAGTTGAGTAAGATTCTGGATGCTCTTAATAAGTTAAACAAAAAAAATATTGAAAAGAATACAAGCCAACAGGGCCCTTCATCACAAGAAGTGGTTGACCCTCTATATCCTTCAGGTTTTAGTCCACTGCAAGCTCAGTCCACACAGGATATACCACCATAGCAGTTCACATATCATGTATACCTTGAAATACCATCAGCGTCAAACCCTAGGCATTACCATAGCTATGTTAATTCGGTCTTTACTAAAAAGGTAGTAGAACCAATCTAGGTCCCTGATCTAGATGACTTGAAAAAGAAAAAGAAAGAAAAGACAAAGATGGTGGAATCTCAAAAAGATTTGAAGATTAGTATGCTTAAACAAAGGCTACGAGCTATAGAAAGAATTAGGTATTATGGTTCAATCGATGCTGCTGGGCTGTACTTAGTCCTAGATGTGGTCATTCCACTAAAGTTTAAAGTATCAAAATTTAAAAAATATGATGGTACAAAGTGCCCAAAGATTCATATCACCATGTACTGTCGGAAGATGGTAGCTCATGCACATAATGAAAAATTATTAATGCATGTTTTTTAAGATAGCCTTACAGGCTCCACTGCTAGGTGGTATGTCCAACTAGACAGAACCCGTAACCATTCTTGGAGTGATATGGCCCATGACTTTATGAGTCAATATCGACATATTATGAATCTGGCTCCTGATCGTTTATCTTTACAGAACCTAAAAAAAAAGGCAAATTAGTCATTTAAGGAATATGCTCAGAGATGAAGAGATGTAGCTTTTCAAGTATAACCTTCTTTAACTGAAAAAAATTACAGTGCTGTTTGTCAGCACTCTGAAATCTTTTTATTATGAAAAAATGATAGGGAATGCAACCAAAAATTTTATCGACATAGTGATTTCGAAAGAAATTATTAAGAGTGCCATCAAGAATGATAAGTTAGAAGGAGATGAGGCATCAAGTAAAAGAGCCCTAAAGAAAAAAAAGACTAAGCTCAAGCTGTGTGCTTTGATAGGTAATAATTCAAAGGTTAGCAACCCTACCCATCACAAGGATACTCTTTATATTATCCTGCCATGAATGATATTTCCGCTTACCCCTATCAACCCTCTTTTAAGCCTCAAAATACCACATACAGTCCTAATACCCAATCTATCTCTAGACTTCAGACTCGTTCAGCTAACCTAATTGGTGGATTAGGAGAGCAATGAAATACTCACTAAAAGCCTGTATTTGACCTAATTTTCATGACTTATATAAAGTTATATCGTGAGCTTTATAATAGTCATCTGATTGCTCTTAGTAAATTAGAGTCACTCAAGTCGTCTTACCCTTAGTGGTATGTTCTCACGGTTCATTGTGACTATTACTATAGGATTGCTGGTTATTTTATCAAAAATTGTACTACTTTGAAACATAAAGTGTAACTGTTGATTAAGGATGAGATAATTAACTTCGATACAAGAGGGGTAACTGCATTAAACGTTAGTGGTAATCTTTTACCTAATCACAATGTGAATGCTCTGAGTGAAAAATATGAGCGTCATTTGAAAAGAAAAATGATAGATATTAAGATACCTCTTAGTCATCTATTTGATGCTTTGTGAAAATTTGACATGATACAATAATAAGTCCACACTGTTGTTGTGGGGCATATATAGCAGACACTAGTTGTAAATATCTTAGTAGGCCAATTGGTCACTCTATCGAAGCTTGTGAGCAGTTTTGTCAAGAGGTACAAAAGCTCTTAGATTCATATAAGATGAAAGTCTATGAAGAGGAAGAAGACTCAAAGAGTGTTGAAGTATCCATGACTGATAAGCCTATAAAACTATTTTTAAATTTGGTAATAATTCACTATGGGAACAAGCCAAAGTCAGTCATAGACAAACTCATTCCCTTATCGATAACTTTTAAAATTTTGACTTCATTATCATATAAAGATGGTAAAGCTATACCTTAAAAATATGATTACGATACAGTAGTTCAAGGGTAAGAACAGAATGCTTCTAAGACTAACGCCTCTAATATCACTGGTGGAAGATGCTACATTCTAGAAATATTAGAGAAGGCTAGAAGAGAGAAAGCCAAGGTAGAAAAAGAGTGAAATAACCTCGAAGTAGAACCTTAGAAAGATCGTCTAAAGTTAGTGTCAGAAAAAGAAGCTTATAAATTTTTAAAGTTGGTAAAACATAGTGAATATTCAGTTGTTGAATAGTTGAACAAAATGCCAGCACAGATCTTATTATTATCATTGCTGTTAAACTCAGAACCATATCAAAATACTCTGTTGAAAGCCAGACATATATAGCGTATAATGTGTTTGTTGAGTATGTGAACCATTTAGCTGAAAATCTAATCATACGAAATTATATATCATTCAGTGATGATGAGATTCTCCCAGAGGGAAAGGGAAGTACTAAAGCTCTACATATCATGGTCAAGTGCAAGAGCCATATCATAGCTAAGGTCCTTATTGATAATGGCTCTACTATTAATGTCATGCCTATGTCAACTTTGGCAAGGCTAGCTATCGACTACTCTCATATAAAATATAGTCAAATGGTCATGTAAGCTTTTGATGGGATCAGACAGAAAGTCTTAGAAGATATCGAGATGCCCTTGTAAATTAGGCTGTGCACTTTTAATGTGAAGTTTCAAGTGATGGATATCTCTCTGTCTTACAGCTATCTATTGAAAAAGCCATGGATTCACATGACAAGGGCTGTTCTTTCAACCCTACACCAAAAGATAAGTTTAATATAAAAGGTTATTTGGTAGTGGTATTTACAGATGAAGACATGCTAGTTACCCAACCTTTAAATGTTCTATATGTGGAGTCGCAGAAAAAGTAATAGAATGTTTTTATCGATCTTTTGAGTTTGTTAACTCTGTGGGTGAAGATTTAAAAGTCAACCCTTTTCAAAGATAGTGATGTGCCAAGTCATTAATAAGGGTTGGTATCTAGGAGTAAGATTGAGTAAGAACTTACATGGAATAAAAGAGCCCCCACAGTGGTGAACAATAGTGAAAGGCTAGGCCTAGGCTATAAAGTAAAAGAATGGAAGATCAAAAGAAGACTAAGAAGTAAAATAACAAGACTAATGATCATTTCGTACTTGTATGAGATTTTCAAGCTTGAAGGATTCATATACCCAAATGCAAAAAAAAGTATGGAAGAGGCATTCACTTAGTTGACTATCTATGTTATTGAAGATGAAACAGGGCTTGAATAAGAAGGGTGAGTCCACCCTTGTCTGTCAGATTATTAGCTGTACAATTAGAGTACTATTGAAATACTTTTTACCCTTGAAACTAATTCAATGTAATTGTACATCCCAATAGCTATTGCCCAAGGCATTGGGATAATCTTTCTTGTTTGGACCATTTATCTTTTATTATTTTAATAAAGATTAGAAAGGATGCATTTTTCATTCATTTCTTCTTATGCCTTTATTATTGCCATATTTTCTATTTTTCTAAACACATCTTACCAACATATCTCATTTTATTCAATTTTAGGTCTTTAAATGAACAAGAAGATAATTAAGATAAAAATCAAGAGGTTAGTTTTAAAAATTCAATTAACACTGATGAACTTGATAATGAAGATGATTATGAAGAGTATGTTATACCTCTGGACCTAATGAGATTGATTGAACAAGAAAGTAAGCCAATTTAGCCTCATTAAGAGATAACTGACTTGGTGAATCTAAGAAATGAAAAGAATAAGAAAGAAGTCAGAATTGGCACTTCACTTTCGTTGAGAGATAAGCAATGCTTGGAAGATTTACTTTAAGAATTTGTAGATATATTTGCTTAGTCTTACCAAGATATGTCAGGGTTAAATACGGAGATAGTAGAGCACAGACTGCCTTTAAAGCTAGAATTTAAGCCAATCTAACAAAAATTGAGGTAAATAAAGCCTAAAATGCTACTAAAAATCAAAGAAGAGGTGAAAAAGTAATTTGTACAGATTTTTTACAAGTGGCTAAGTATCCAAAATGGGTGGCCAATATAGTACCAGTTTCTAAGAAAAATAGAAAAGTTAGGATGTGTGTAGACTATTGTGACTTGAATAAGGCTAGCATAAAGGATAACTTTTCTTTACCTCATATCGATACACTAGTAGATAACACAACTAAGCATTCACTGTTCTCTTTTATGGATGGATTCTCAAGATATAATTAAATAAAAATGACTGCAGACGATATGGAAAAGATTACTTTCATAGCCATGTAGGGAACCTTTTGCTACAAGTCATACTTTTTGGGTTAAAGAATGCTGGGATAACGTACCAAAAAGCCATGGTGATGCTCTTTCATGACATGATGCATAGAAAGATTGAGATGTATGTGGACGATATGATTATAAAATCTCATGAAAATGAAGATCATGTCATCAACCTCAAAAAGTTATTTGAAAAGTTGAAAAAATTCTAACTCATGTTGAACCTAGCCAAGTGCACCTTCAAGATAAAGTCAGAGAAGTTACTAAGCTTTGTGGTCAGTGAAAAAATGATTGAAATTGATCCAGATAAAATATGAGCCATTCAAAATTTGTCACCTCCGAGTACACTAAAAGAAGTTCAAGGTTTTCTGGAAAGATTGAACTATATTTCATGGTTTATATCTCAACTTACTTATAAATGTGATCCCATTTTAAGCTTCTCCGTAAGAATAATCCTAAAGAATGGAACGAAGAATGTCA
This sequence comes from Durio zibethinus, assembly GCF_047325235.1. NCBI lineage: Eukaryota > Viridiplantae > Streptophyta > Magnoliopsida > Malvales > Malvaceae > Durio > Durio zibethinus. The sequence goes on from NC_143185.1 coordinate 16,462,816, forward strand.
AGTGGCTTTTGATTAAATTAAGCAATACTTATCAAATCTTTCAGTGTTGGTACCACCTATTTTAAGAAAACTTTTAATTTTATATCTGATAGTGTGTGAGAATTCGATGGAATGTGTGCTGAGGTAGCAAGATGAATATGATCGAAAAGAGAAAACTATTTATTATCTAAGTAAAAATTCACTGAATATGAGTCCAAGTATTCTTTTTGGGAGAAAATGTGTTGTGCATTAGGTTGGATTGCTAAAAGACTCAGATAATACATGCTCTATCACACCATCTGGCTTATAACAAAATTGGATCCAATTAAATACATCTTTGATAAACCTTTTTTGTCTGGAAGAATTACTAGGTAGCAAGTAATGCTTTCAGAATATGATATCATATATGTAAGCCAAAAGGTAATAAAAGAGAATGCTATAGTTAAATTTTTTACAGATTATGCTGTTGAAAAATATGAACCAATGAGATTTGAGTTTTTTGATGAAGATCTAATGACTGTTTCTCAATTAGAGAAAGGGAAACATGAAGAGAAGTGTTGGAAGATGTATTTCGATATAGCTGCCAATGCCTTGGGATATGGAATTGAGGCAATTTTGATTTTTTCAGAAGAACAATACTACCTTATAACAGTGAGGTTAAATTTTAGTTACACAAATAACGTCACTGAATATAAGACATGTGTCATGGGTTTACAAGCTACTATAGATAAAAAAGTTAAAGCATTAAAAGTGTTTGGGGACTCAGCTCTAGTTATATATCAATTGAAAGAAGAGTGAGAGACGAGAGATTCAAAACTCATTCCATATCACAAGTATATTTTAGAGTTGATAAATTAGTTTGAAGATGTTCAGTTTGATCATTTACCTCGAGAAAAAAATTTGATAGCTGATGCCTTGGCTACTCTGGCTGTAATGAATTGAATTAGTAATAATACTGACATTCAGCTTATTAAGTTAGATGTCAAAGATATACCAGGTCACTGCTCTAATGTAAAAAAAAAGAGGATGGAAAGCCCTGGTATTATGATATATTACAGTACATTAAGAATCAGCAATATCCAGTCTAAGCAACGAAAAATGATAAAAAGGATCATCCAAAGATTAGCTATAAGCTTTTTTCTAGATAGGGATGTTTTATACAAAAGAAGCCATAATCAAGTATTGCTGAGTTGCGTAAGTAAAGCTGAGGTAAAAAAAATCATTGAAAATATGTATGATGAAATATGTAAGACACATGCCAATAGACATATGATGGTGAGATAGATCATGAGAGTATGGTACTATTGGTTTACAATGAAAAGTGATTACATTGACTATGCTTGTAAATGCCATAAATGCCAGATCTATGCTGACAAGATCCATGCTCTGTCATCTATTTTACATGTTTGGCACCACCCTAGCCATTCTCAATGTGGGGCATGGATGTCATTGATCCTATTATCCCAAAAGCTTCTAATGGGCATATATTTATTTTTATGATGATAGATTACTTCACGAAATAGATGGAGGCAGCATTATATGTAAATGTAACATGATCTGTGGTTTACAAGTTCATAAAAAGAGAGATCATTTACAGATATAAACTTTTAAAAAGAATCATTTCAGACAATACTAAGAATCTGAATAGCAAGATGATGCTAGAAATATGTCTCAATACAAGATAAAACATCATAACTCAGTGTTATATCGTCCGAAAATGAATGAGATAGTTGAGGCAGCTAATAAAAATATAAAAACAAATCTTGAAAAGATGATCGAAACCTATAAAGATTGACATGAGAAGTTACCATTTGCACTGCATGCATATCGAATGTTAGTGCGCACCTTTACTGGGGCAACTTCATTTTTTTTTATTTATGGGATGGAAGCTGTATTGCCAGTAGAGGTAGAGATCCCATCTTTGAAGGTTCTGAAGAAAGTTGAACTAAAAGAGGCTAAATGGATTCGAGAGCGCTATGAACAGTTGAATTTCATTGAGAAAAAGAGGTTGGCTGCATTGTGCCATGGTCAGCTATATCAAAAAAGAATGATGAGGGCTCATGATAAAAAAGTTTAACTTCATTGTTCTCGATAAGGAGAGTTGGTCTTGAAAATAATTCTCCCAACCCAGCACGATAATAAAAGAAAATGGACTCTGAATTAGGAAGGGTCATATGTGGTGAAACGGGTTTTCTCGGGTAGAACGTTGATATTGGCTGAGATGGATGGAAATCATTTGCCCTATCCTAAATTTTGATGCTGTGAAAAAGTACTATGCTTGAAAAAAAAGAAAAAAAATAAAAAAAAAGACTCAAGGCGAAAATCCTAAGAGGACTGTTTAAGTCATAGGGGGTTTATCTAAGTTGAAAACTTGAAAAGATAATTTAGATAAGAAGAATACAGCATCAAATCTAAAAATTCCTTGGCATGAAGGCTAGCAAATTATGAGGAGCTCTAAGTTGTTAAGGTCATCGGGTGGTTGAGTTTTTTGAAAAAGACTTCGAGATGTGTTAACATGATTGTTCGATTATTTATTTTTGGGCATTGTCTCCCTATACTTATTTTTGTAATTCTTTCTCGGCCAAAGTCTGCCAACATTTTTGCTAATAAAAGACATTCTACTTCATTTTTTGTGTGTCTCTTCTATTGACTATTTCCTAATCATTCTTATTCTTTTCTCATCCATACCTTGCAATGGAAGAAATGTGTGAATGCATTCTTATTTTTTGAGATTGAAATAATGATTGATAAATGAATAATAACATGAAAGATTTCTACATTACATTGAAAAGGTCGAGAGTGGTAAGTGCAAATTTGAGATGTTCAGTTCCTGATAAGGACATTGAATTTGAAAAGGGATTTCTAGCAAAAAGAATATAAGAATTAAATGAAAAATGATTGAGAGCTATGCTGATTTAGTCTTTAAAGAATAAAGGGTTCGAGGGCAAAAAAAAAAGCTTGAGAAACTTGAGTACCACAACTGAATGGGAATTAATTAGCCAGCATAGCATGCATTGAATTTTGCATGCATTGCATTTCGCATAGCATATATTGCATTTAAAAAAGCATAGTGCATAAATTCAAAAAATAAGGGTATTCTAAGATCCCATGTGGAGAAAATAGATATGAAGATTTTCTGATGTAAAAGTTTCAAATTCAAGAAAAAGCTTGTGAGGTAAGATTTTAATCCTTGAAAAAGATATCTCTCGGTATCAGGATCGATTTATAAGACCCTTAGGCATAATCTCTTGAAATTCCTTCAAACACGATCTTTGACTCCTCAAGACATGATTGCCAAAGAGCATTAATTTATTTTTCAAAGTTATGGTTGTCTCTGTTTAGAGGAGCATTTATTTCTTTAAAAGTTGTGGAGCCTCTATTTATAGGAGCATTTATTTCTTCAAAAGTTATTGAGCTTTTGCTTAGAAGAGCTTTGTTTATTTCTTTAAAAGTTGTGGAGCCTCTGTTTAGAGGAGCTTTGTTTATTTTTCTCAAAAGTCGTTGAGCCTCTGATTAGAGGAGCTTTGTTTATTTTTTCAAAGTCGTTGAGTCTCTGTTTAAGTGAGCTTTGATCAAAATCTTAACAAAAAAAAAAAACAACAAAACAAAAAGAAGGCAAAAAAAGTGTCAAGTTGAGTCTTGAATAGGTGTCTATGTCTTTGCACAATTCCTGTTTCACAAAAAAAGTGCAAAGAAAGGTAGCTATAGACACCCAATTTGATCCAGACCGGGATCAATTAGGCATGATCCAAATGGGCAAGATGGGCCCATTTATTTATTTATTATTATTTTGTTTTTTATTTTATTTTTATTATCATTATTTTTTATTTTTTTATTATTGTTTTTTTTCATTTATTATTTATTATTATTATTTACTCTTATATTATTATTTATATTATTATTATTTTTTGATTGATTTTATCTTTTCTTGATTAATTAGGAGATAATGATTAGATTAATTAAAAATAATAAAAAAAAGTGGTGGAAGTGGATTTGGACGTGAATTTGGGAGTTGACAGAGTTGGGATTAGATTCAAAGTTTAAATTTTAATTCCAGATGGAATTGGGATTGATAAAAAAAATTTTTGATCAATCCCTATAAAAAGATATTGAAACAGAACTCAAGGACAAGGGGAAAACGCAACAGAGAGGTGAAACAAAAGCAAAAAATGTTTAGAGGCAGTTTAGAATTTTTTGAATTTTTTTGGAGTTTTTTTCTGAAAAATTTTTGGAAAATTTTCAGAATCCGGTGAAATTTTTTGAAGATATTTAAGTTTTGCGATTACTTTTCTGATGAAATACCCAGTTTTTGACAAAAAATCCAACAGTCGGTGAGAATCCCATCGATGTTCTTCGCGAGTTTAGAGAGAGGGAGAAAAAATTAAGGGGAAGAGAGAGGAAGGGGAGAAGCATTTGGCAAAAAACGAGATTTTTTACCTTTTATACTTGTTCAAGACGACGTCGTTTTGGAGTTAAATCAGCCCAGAGGATCTGTATGTTTTTGTTTGGTTTGACCCGACCCAAGCGTTGACCTGTGTCTGACCCAATTGCCAACCAACCCATGCCGCTGAGCTGAGCCGAGTCGTTTCCTGTCGAGTTGCACCTTTGAGCCGTATTCTGTCTCTCAAATCGAGCTGATTCCAGCCGCTGAGCCGAGCCGCCTTAAGGTTTTTTTTTTATTAATTATTATTATTATTTCTAAATTAGAATTATTTGGTATTCCTTGCTTTTTTTTTTATTTTATTTTATTTTTTTTTAAATAATTTTCCTAAAATAAAAATTCCAAAAAAAAATATTTTTAAGGAAAAGTTGAAAGTATCAACTTTTCTTGAAAATAAAAATTTTTTAAACAAAAATATTTTTTTAGGGAAAGTTGAAGTATCAATTTCTCTGAAAATAAAAAAATTTTAAAAATATTTTTGAGAAAAAGTTGAAAGTATCAATTTTTCTTAAAAATAAAATTCTAAAAAAATATTTTTAGGAAAAAGTTGAAAGTATCAATTTTCTTTTAAAATAAAGTTTCTAAAATAAAAATTTTCAAAAAAAAGTATTTCGGGGAAAGTTGAAAGTATCAATTTCTTTTGAAAATAAAAGTATCAATTTTCTTAAAAATAAAATTCTAAAAAAAATATTTTTAGGAAAAAGTTGAAAGTATCAATTTTCCTTAAAAATAAAGTTTCTAAAATAAAAATTTCCAAAAAAAATTATTTTGGGGAAAGTTGAAAGTATCAATTTCCTTTGAAAATAAAAAGATTTAAAAAATATATTTTTAGGGAAAAGTTGAAAGTATCAATTTCCTTTGAAGATAAAAAGATTTAAAAAATATATTTTTAGGAAAAAGTTGAAAGTATCAATTTTTCTCAAAATTAAAATTTTAAAAAAAAATTTTGAGAAAAAGTTGAAAGTATCAATTTTTCTTGAAAGTAAATTTTCTAAAATAAATATTTTCAAAAAGTATTTTGAGGAAAAGTTAAAAGTATCAATTTTTCTTGAAATTAAAATTTTTAGAAAAAAAACATTTTGAGGAAAAATTAGAAGTACCAATTTTTCTTAAAAATAAAAATTATCAAGAAAAACATTTTAAGAAAAAGTTAAAAATATCAATTTTTCTTATACAAAAGCAATGAGTTTTTTTTTTTTTTTTTTTATGAAAAGAAAAGGATTTATATCAAGAGTTAAATCATTATTCCTTTTTATTTTATTCTTTTTCTTCTTTTCTTTCTTGAAATTTTTTTAATGTTAAATAATCCGATGACGGAGTTTCTGTAAGTGAAATAGTAGTTTTCTTGCATACTCTTAAGGTGAGGGGATTTTTTTAATTTTTTGCCAAAAGTATTGGAGTTAATTAAGAATAATTTTCAATAATTAATTACTTGGTAAAATTTTTAAAGCTTATTGGATAACACGAATTTAAGCTGGTACCATCTTTCAATGGGCATTGTGAGGGTGCTATAATTTTTCTCACACGTAACCGAACTCTCGAATCCTGTTCTAGTTGATAGATCTGAACCTATTCTTTTAGGGACCTTTAGTCAAGCTTAGGTGTTTCTTGAAATGATAGATTCCTTAGGTGATCAATCGCACCTAAACAAAAAAAAAAGATTGATGGCGATTCCTAAAGTCAATGTCTAGCGATAGATCCCTCATATCTATATGTTATGACAATGGCCATTACTTCAAAACCAAACCAAAAACCTCAATCTCCTTTTCCAAAGAAATTGAATTCACTGGTAAAAGTGTGAAAAACTTTTGGGGTTTCCTATAAAAATCCTAAGAGAATTCATAATAATAAAAAAAAAGGACTAAGCACAAGAACTAGAAAGAATTTGAGTACCATTCCATTCGGCACTCACCACCCCTAACCTTCAACATCCTAAAAAAAAAAAAGCCATATACATTCAACCAAATCCCAATCTAAGACCACCCCACTTAAACCACCGTTACCAAGCCTAATACCATCACACAAGTCACTACCATAACTTTTATGGCCATCAACCAAGCACTAAAAACTTGTAAAATCAAATCCCATATCGGACCTTTCCCTTGAGACTATAAACAACAATAAGTAATCAAAATACCTACTCTTGTTTTACCTTACACCAAACAGCTAGGAGTTTTACCACTATCGCCCCATCACTAAACCAGAAAACTACCAACACCTGAGAGCTTAAACCATTTCAACTAGTCCTTTTAACCATTCATCCACTATTAATATCAAGACCTTACCCTCACCAACACCCAATTGCCCAAACCATCCCCACTTGGCATGCTCCCAAGCCACCCTCACCTTTACAACCTCCCAAACTACCAGCAAAAAGCCACTAACGGTACCCCAAACAAAAACTTTAAAAAAAAAAATCTTTTTTTACCTTTTGTTCCAAAAACCACAAAAAAAAAATCATAGTCCTCACTAGATTGGTGAGGAACCCAACAGTAATAAACAAAAAAAAAAAAACCAAAGAGAGTTTCGATTGAAGAAGGTTTTTGAAAGAGGCTTTATGTCTTGGTTGGAAATATGGAGAATAAAGAGAAGAAGAAAAGGTTAGAAACCATGGTGGTAGTGGCAGCATAAGGTAAGACGACTGTGGCAATTCAGGCTGAATCATGAATGCAATTTTTTGGACGAGTAAAGATGGTGAAAAGGGAAAACAAAAAGAGAAAAAAAATTGGTTTTAGAGAGATTAGACGATGAATGATGAATTTTATGAGGTTTGAAATTTTTGGCTTTTGGCTTAGATTTAGAAGCATAGAGACTGATTTGTGAAAAATGAAGGTTGGATTTGTGAAGTGGACAAAGAGAGAAAGCTGCAGCTCAGATTTAGGAAGAAAAGGCCATTGATTGATGACAACATCGATTACAAAAATGTGGCAACAATGACGATTCTCTAGCTAGAATTTGGAGGCCTAGAGAGCTCTTAGGTTTGTTTTTTTTTAAAAAAAAATGATGGATTTTTTTTTGTAGAAAATGAGGATGAAATGAATTAATTTTTTTTTACATTTATAGTGTGTTTTATAAAAAAAAAAAGAAAAAAAAGGTCAAACCAACCTAAAGTCCAAGCCATGCCCATCGAACCCAGCTTGACGTTATACGGCCTACTTGTTCCTTTGACCCAGACCCAACTCATGACCTACCTCTTGGAGTTGGGTTACCAACCTTGAACCCTTTGTTGGTGTTTTGGGTTCAATTCTAAAAGCTCCATTTAGGGTATATTTCTTTTTTTTTTTTGTTCATTTATTTTCATGAGCCCTTAGTCATTGTTTATGTTTGTTAACATTGTTTTTTCACTTGTGAATAATAATAATAATAATAATAATAATAATAATAATAATAATAATAATAATAATAATAATAATAATGGTTGTAGTAAATAATAAAAATGCAAATACATTTTTGCAAATTAATTTGCTTATGGATGATTAGTAAAAATAAAAATTAATATTGAGTAAAAGTGAAAGATAATAACTTTATGATTGAAAAACAATTTTCTTTAAAAAAATATTTTTATGGAAACAAAGATAAAATGATATTTTAGGTGAAAAAATAATCTTGAAAACTCTGCCTAAATGTTAGAAGGAATTTAATATCATGTTTTAAAAAAATTAATTCCACTTAAATGTTGGAGAATTAAATAATCAAAAATTAAAAAATTAAGTTAAGTTAAATTAAATTAAAATATAAAATAGAAATTTTCACAAGTAAATTAAATAACAAATCAAATTTATTTCACTTTTAATTTTTAGAAATGAAATGGTAATAAGTAAAATATGCAATAAAATTGATTAGATTGGCTATTTTAATTTCTAGCTTTCATTTGCATAACTTATTTGCTTCATGTTGTATCAAAATAAAACTATTAAGGAAAAAGAAGAATTACGAAAACCGAACTTGTTTCAAAAGTCTACCTAAATGTTAGAAATAATTGAAGAAGTTCGAGTTATCAACAGTTCCCATTTTTCTCATAGAAAAAAATTCTAAAACCTTAAACCTGAAACTCTAAAACCCAAAACCATGAAACCCTAAAATTTTGAAACCCAAAAACTCAAAACCTTAAAACTTAAAATGTCAAAACCTTAAAATACGTGAAACCCTAAAATCTAAAACTTCAAAACCTTAAAACCCCAAAACCCTAAAATGAGACCCTAAAAACCATGATCTATGCCCATACCTCAAAATCATCACAAAATTCTAAGGATTCATATAAAAATCTCATATGAAGTAGTTTGTTCCCTAATGTCACCTAGAAGATGATGTATTTAGAAAATTTATTTCATTAAGTTCTTCATACGATACTTTAACTCGAAATAATAATGATATTAAACAAAAGAGTAAAGAAAAATATATTGCTAAAAATAGGCTTTTAAATATAAATAGTCATATCTAAACTTTATATAGATATTGGGAAGTTAAGGTGGTCTCATTATATCTAAGGACCCAATTTCAAAAGCACATTTCATCATCATGTGTAGCATTCATTGGCATACATGCATATATTCATTATTGTTTGCACTCGTTTCGCATGTTTATACCTTTAATTATTATTTGTTAGCTAATTGTACCATTATTAGCTTTTTCGTATAAAAATGTTCTTTTTTAAAAAACATAATTTAAAATGTGGAACTATAAAATAAAAAAAGATAACATTTCGAAGGAAATAATTCTGGTAGTCTGCCTAGATGTTGAAAAGTCACCAATAATTATTTCCTACAAAGAATTTTATTTTCATTTTTAAGGAGTGTTGTAATAAATCTTAGGTGAAAAGAACTATCTTTAAATTTTGCTTAAATGTTAGAGAATTTTAAGGTAATTCTTTAAACCTAAAGATTTTGACAATATTCCTAAATAAAGGACTAATAAAATTGATTTTTTTTTCAAAAAAAAAAGTGAAGGGGATTATTATCAAAGTTCAAATTAAAACCATTTTTATCCAATACCAAGAAATGACACATGATTAATTAGTATCGATTTTAAATGGGCATTGTAAAATGTTAATCTTTTCCTACGAGTAATCATACTACCAAATCCAACTTTGTTTTCGTAGATCAAAAATTATTTTTTGATAAATTTTAAATCTATTTTATTATTTTATTAAAAGTATAAAAATTTTAGATGGCTAATCACACCTATAAAAAAAAGGATTTGTCGCAACTCTCCATATTTTTTTTATTTTCTAAAATTTTACGTCTAGTGATTTCAAAATCGTTATGACACATTTATTTCGATCAATTTAAATTTAAAATAATTAAATAGATAAAATTATTCATTTAAAAAGTAAAATGTAATATAAATATAAAAATTTAAATTTAATCTTATTTAATTCAGATTTCATTAGTTATTTAAACATATTTGTTTTTTAAATTTTAAAATCTCCCAATGGATATTTTACCTTCATAAATTTTTTTTATATTCATTTACCTTTTAAACGTTTTAAATTTTAAAAAGATAAATATCAATTATTATTTGTTTTAAATTCAAAATATACTTATCAATTTGAAAATTATCTCTATAGTAATAAACCTATAAATGGTATGTATTACACCATTATTTTTTTTTCAATTTACTTTTCTTTGAAAGGTATACTACTACTTTTATAATTTTATTCTTATAAAAAACTAATATTTAATTCAATTCATTTTTCTTTTAATGTTCATTTACTAACTTTTTCTTTCATATTTTGTCTAGAAATTTTGATAATTTATCACAAAAAGATGGTATGTTCATAGATATTTATTAAAATTCTTTTGTTTTTCAAGAAATTTATATTAAAGTATAACTTATTAAAATATCTTTTTTCTTAAAACTGTATTGTTTCTTCTTGGGGATTTTTTCCTAATTTTAACTTATTATCTAGAAATTTTTTATTTTTTTTTACTTTTCACATCATATATATATTATATTACAACATATATGTATACTTGATAAGGTATGCCACGTGGATGCCTATTGGATAATCTATATTTTATATATATAGGATCATATAAATTATTCCTAAATTTATATTATTTACAAAATAATTATATCTAATTAATCATATATAATATTATATTATAGAATATATAGTTATGAGATAAGGTTTATTGATGCACACACTTATGTGGATAGTTTCTCTTTTTGACATTAGGGAAATTCCTAAACTTTTTTGTTATAATAACACATACGCTATTTGTTAATTTTAAACTATTTATCAAAAAATTATTTAGTTATCCAAAACTTTTAAAATTTAAATGGAAAACAAATTCATATAAAATAAAATTTATCATATTATCTATAATTAAGTCTCTATTATTTTCTATTACAAGTATTATTTCAATTTTAGCTATATCTTTTTATTGGAAGTCTTGATTTTAAATTTGTAAATGTTGGTTTCACATTATTAACATTTCTTTCCGTTAATTTAAATTCAAAATAATTAAATAGATAAAATTACCCATTTAAAATAAAAAGTAAATTATAATATAAACTTGAAAATTTAAAGTTAATCTTATTAATTCATATTTCATTTGTTATTTAGATATTTCTATTTTTTAAAATTTAAAATCTCTAAATTGGTTATTTTTACCTTTATAATTTTTTTATATTTATTTATTTTTTAAACGTTTTAAAATTTAAAAAGATAAATATCATTAATTATATTTTTTTAAATTCAAAATATATTTATTAATTTGAAAACTATCTATACAACAATAAACTTATAAATGGTATGCATTACACTATTTTTTTTTTCAATTTATAACTTTTCTTTGAAAGGGATACTGTTACTTTTATAATTTTATTCTTATAAAAAACTAATATTTATTTTAATTCAATTTTATTTTAATACTCATTTACTAACTTTTTGTTTCATATTTTGTTTTGGAGTTTTGATCATTTATCACAAAGTGATGGTATGTTCATAAATATTTATTAAAATTCATTTATTTTTTAGTAAATTTATATTAAATTATAACTTATTAGAATATATTTTTTCTTAAAATTGTATTTTTCTTATTCTTGATGATTTTTTTTCCTAAGTTTAACCTGTTATCAAGAAATATTATTTTTTACTTTTTGCATATATATTATATTACCACATACATGTATGTCTAATAAGGTATGCCACACGGATGCCTACATGGATAATCTGTATTTTTAACATATAAGATCATGTAAATTATTCCTAAATTTAAATTATTTCCAAAATAATTTTATCTAATCAATTTTTAAATATTTCAAAACTACCATCCAAATAGTTATTTAATATTTCAAGATTATAGAGATTAACTTTATCCAAGTTTTTTAATCCTTATACACTTTATCCTATTTAAATCAAACAAATTTTATCTCTTAATTCATTTTTTCAAGTATGTACTATATTTAAAATTCAAATAACTTTTTCAAATATATAACACATTTAAATTTAAATAGTTAAAAATTATCTATACATCATAATAGTCATTCAAGAATTATCCTACACTTTTAAGCCTATAAATAGTATGTGCTATTTCAATTTTTACAATGTGTTAAATTTCGTTCAAAGTTATATTACTTTTTGTTTTTTCTTTATAACCTTTTTTTTAATTCGTTTTTTCTTTTTGACACGTCTTCTAACTTTTTTTTTAATATTTTGTTCAGTAATTGATAAAGATCACTAAGTGAAGGTATGTCCATTTCAACAATATATTATGAACTGATAATATCTAAATAATTTGAGCTATTCATAATGAAAATTTGATCCTTGTGGAATGCACGAAACATGGAGGTTAAATACAATCAAGGGTCGAGTAAGGCCAGCATATTTCAAAATGCAAAGAATTTCTTGGAAGAATACCAAAATGTAAGGCTAGCACAAAGTGATCGAATCATCAAGAGTCAAGTTAAATGGAAGGCTCCACCAAGAACTCACTTCAAAGTTAACTTTGATTGTGCACTTGACTATCAACGTAAACAAGGGTGAATAGGTGTCATTGTAACTTGGATCATATTATAGGTTAGGTAATCGGAGTGGTAGCAACAAAAATTAAACTGACGGTTAAGGTTGTTGTTGTAAAAGCTTTGGCAGTTGTCAAAGCCTTGGAAGTGACATATCAGTTGGGATGTAAGAAGATTATTGTAAAAGAAAACGCATTAACCATCACCAACAGTCTGCAGAAGGAGAAGGCACTCTCATGCTAAGACCAATTGTGCAAGATGGTAAAATATGGATATATAGAACAATTTGATGAATGCTTAATCTAGCACAATCTCAGGAAAAAAAAAATGAAGCAGCATAGTGTATTAAGGATGGGTTTGACATTAACAAAAGACATTTACTATGTAGAGAAAGTTCTGGGTTTATGATGGATATTTCTAATATTTCAATATGAATAAAAGAACTTAATTTAAAAAAATGTTTAAATAATATGTATATGTTGATAATTTAAAATGTAGTACATCCCACATTGAATAAAAAGATTTAATTATTGACGAATAAAATTAATTTTTATATTAATTTTATTCATATTTTAAATAATTATTGTACATCCCATTTTTTCCGAAAATTTTTTCGGAATCAAAAACGGGTTTCAACCATAAAGTGGGTTCGATTGTGAAACTTTAGGCCTAATAAGAAAAAATTTAATTTTAAGTTTAATTTGATTGAATTTGATCTTATTTTTGGTTTAATGTTATTTTTCAAAAGTCCAAAAGTCAAAAGTAAAAAAAAATCAAAAGTAAAAAAAAAAAAAAGGAAAAATAAAAGAAGAGAGAAAAAACATGTTTGAAATTTGGGTATCAAATCTAGATATTGAATCATTACGGATTAATGGATTTTATGATTGAATAATTTTTGGAATCCTAATCTCTATGAAAAAGGAAAGTTACAAGAAATCAAATCACCCAAAAATCAAATTTGTGAAATCAATTAATCGAATTTTTTCAAATAAAAAGAGATTAAATTCCTATCAAACAAAGAAGACATAAAAAAATCACACACCAAAGCACACACACAAAAAAGGGGAAAATTTGATTGAAGCTTAAAATTTTTTTTTCTCTAGGTTTGTTCTTGGTTTCTAGGGACATGATTGAAAGGTTTTTGGGATTGAATTCAAAATTTTGGCCCTCGGTTCTTTTGAATTTGGGAGTTTTTAGGATTTTGGTTAGGTTTTTTTTAAAAAAAAAAATATTTAAGTTTCTACCCTTAAAGGATGAATAAAAGCATTTATTCATTTTTTTTTGTGAGTTTGGAGTTTTTTTTTTTTTGAACTTTTAAATTTTTGGTTTTGATTATGAATGATTATAAATTTTGAGATTTGTTTAAAGGATTGTTTTTTGGCTTGAATTTCTAGATTTAATTTGAATTTCTAGGAAAAACTATGTTTTTTTGGGTTGAATATGAATTTCCAATGAATACTTGAATTTTTCAATAAAGCTTACGACGGTCGAAGGGGCTTTATGGTGGTTGGGTTCTAAATTCATTCTATTTTTTTGTAAAAAGGTTGATTTTTTTTACGATCAATTGAATTTTTCGACAACATAATCTGCGTATTTGGTAAAAAATTGGGGGAATTTGAGTTTTTAGGTTGAATATTTAAAGAGAAGGCAAAGAGATTTGTTTTAGAGAGAAAAGGAGAAATAGTGTTATGAAGAAAATACTGAATTTTTGGCTTTTATACACAACAACAAACAATGCCGTTTTGGTAATGAGCTAACCCACGTAAACCTACATGGATCTGCGCCTTTACCCGTTGGCGACCCAACCCATAGCATGGGTTTTCCTTTTTCTTTTTTTATTTTATTTTATTTTTTTCCTTTTTTATTTTTTTTATTATTTTAATTAAGTAATTAGATTAAATATGAGAAAAAAGAAATGTGGTAAAATTATTTATAGTTTTTTTATTTTCATATATATAATTTTTTATTGTAATTAATTGCATGATACTTTATCTTAATTGTATGATAATAACTGCATGATATATTATATTATTATTGCATGGTATTATTCGTATGATAATTTTTGCTTATTTTAATTTTTTTCTTAAAATTAAAGAAAATGATTTTCAAAATTTTTTTTTAATCTTGTCAAACTGGATGATTTAAATCTTAAATTAAGTCTTACCAAATTATTTGAAGACTTAATAAGTTTTCATGGAAAAAATATTTTTTAAAATCCTACCAAGATATTGGAGGATAATTCTTGATGGAAGATCTTACCAACATATTGAAAGTTATTTCTGGAAATAAATTATTTTCACAAACAAATAGAATTTCAATCCTACCAACATATTTGAGGATAATCTTTGATAGAAAATCTTACTAACATATTGGAAGATATTTCTAAAAATAAATTGTTTCCACAAAAAAAGTTTATTTAATTAATTTGATAACGGAGTCTTTTCAAAGTGGGACACTAGTCATGAATACTCCTGATGTGAAAAAATTATCTTAAATTACTACTAAATTATTAGAGTAATTTTAATTTCAATTTTCAATAAGTAAATTATTTGGTAAAATTACAAATAAACTTTATAGCTTGGATAATTTGAAATCAAATTGATACCATTTTTTGAATGGGTGTTGTAAGAGTGCTATAACCTTTCTCACACATAACTGCACTCCCAAATCTAAATATGGTTTTGTAGATTAGAATCTACTATTTAAAGATAACTAAGTCAAGCTTAGGATTCTTCTTTAAAATGGGATAAATTCAGTTAAGTGACCAATCACACCTAAACAAAAAAGATTGGTGTGATTCCTTTAATCCATATCCAGCGATATGTCCATAGATCTATATGTTATGACTATTATATTTGAATAGAAACAATTGTTATATAACAAATAGTCATAATTATTTAAATATAAATAGATTATTGTTCATAAAGGTCATGATTATATAAAAGATCATAGTAATTTGAATAAAAGTTTATATCAGTTCGTTTATTATAAATAGATATTTCAATATAATCATTTTTACTACTTTTGATTGGAGAGTTTGAGGTTTTGTTATAGCCTATAGGCATAATTGCCTTTAAGAAAATACTTTTTATCCTTCAAAACCAAAATTCTTTTTCTATTATTTCTATTCTCATATTTATTTTTTCTAACAATTTAAAAGTAATTATGAAAAAAATTTTATATTTTGTATATATGGAGATGCAAGAGAAAGAAATTTAAAAATGCATTGGTGAAATTTGAATTCTCGAAATAATTATGGACAAGGAGAAATAATTCTCTACAGTGATGTTAGATAAGCTTTTCTTTAATTTTTATTCAAAATCAATATGTCATTAATCATTGTTTGATATTGTTGCATGAATCCAATTTCATGATTGTTTTTCATATTACTTGGGCTTTAGAAATTTATTAATTGTGCATTCCAAAAGATTCACTGGAAATGGATTTTTCAAAATTGTGGCTAATAGTAGTATGAAATTAATAGGGTGAATATACTATAATGATTTACTTGTGAAATTTTATATTGCTATTTCAAACCTAAAGTTTGGCTAACAAATTGAGTTAAATGTGCTATTCAAGTTTAAATGAAAAAGGCACATTATTAATAGCATTAAAGGCTATTACTAATTACTGATAATTTGAAGGCAATCCACCAATTTTTTATTAGCCATGTTTTATAGATTTGAAAAGTTTTATTTTGGAATGCCAAGAAAAAAAAAACATGGTTTGCAATTAAAACAATTTAAATAAAATTTGTTTTAATGCAAATAGAGATTATAAATAATTGTAAGGATATTTGAAATTATTGTGCATATATTAATTAAAAAAAGGAAAATGCACAAATCTCCATGGATTTTATAATTTCATGGCAAGGATGTGTACTAGTTATGCACCCTTAATGTGTGGATTTGATAACGATATTCGCTTACAGAAGCCTTAATCCTTGGAATTGATCACTAAATAAATTATCTATGGAAAATGTGGTATGACTCTTAAATTAATAGTGCTTTTGATAAGTTTGAAAATTATTTATTTATAAACAATACACAAATAGTTTTTCTCAATAGTCTTTGCATAAAAGTGATATTTATTTAATTTTATTTGATAATAATTATGACTTGTATAAATAATCTACATCTTATGAATTTAGTTTTGAGATATAGTGAAAGTATAAAATTATATTTACTTTGAAAGCCATGAGTGATTCAAAGATTTTGTGAATTTAAAAAAAATAATAAAATAGCAAGATGAATGCTATTTGACCCATTTGGGTGATAGACATGGTTTTGTTCATGGTAATGAATTGGTGAATGCTATCCATGATGAAATAGATTCATAAGTTTCCATGAGTTAGCATGAAAGTCTTAAAAAGAGATTATAGAAAGCATAAGTACACTAAAAAAAAAATTAAAAGTGATTATATTTGACATCATTTTTATTGATGTATACTCTCATATTGAGTTTAAATAAAAGTTTTGGAACTATTATGAGAAAAAAAATTAAGATATAGAATATTTGCTAGTTATCTTTTACTAAAGGTGAACTTGGAGGCCTTCTACTTAAAAAAAAAAAAAAAGATCTACCAAATAGTGAAAAGATAAATGAAATGGTAACTTGGTTAAGTATATATGATATCTTGATAATTGAATGAGACATTCTTTATAAAAGAATGTATATTTGCAAACAGTGGAAGTGATAAGAATTAAAAGAAATAAAATTGCCACCACAGTGTTATAAGATTTTAGTATAATTTTATAAGCAAATTATATAAGCTAATAAGTTTAGTAAAATTATTAAAGTAAAATCATAAAAAAAAGTATTTATATATCTTAAAAAGACTAAAATTATTTGGTCTATCCATTTAGTTTATCCAATTATACTAGAAGAATAATTGTATTAAAATAGATAAACATGTAGAAATAGAATGATTGAAATTTTATATTAATGAGTATAGAGTTGTGGCCACAACCAATACCATATATTTCTTAAAATGAAAAGAATGAGATAACAATGTCTAGAGCATATAAATGATATGTAAAATAAAAAGTTTGGATATATTAGCTTGAAATGATTATATTAGAGACTCAATCTCAAATTAGAGTAATTACCATAAAAGAAAATTGAATTCCAAGATATTTTGTTAGTAGTACTACAAGTAGAATAGATTTAAACATTTACTATAAGACACTAATAATGGAAACCCAACTTTGAATTAGTAACATCTAATTACAAAGTTTAATAGGTAAAAATAAGTTATTGTTATGTGTCTGTTAAGCACTAAAAAAATTCATTCAAATTTTAGAAACTAGAGTGATCCATTGCATAGGAAGGATAGGATTTTTACACTCTTAATGGAGTTTATTATTTAAATGTCTAAAGTAATGGAGATATAATAGAAACTCTATCTATAAAAACATTAAAGTAGTGCCACTTCAACAAGAAGAATTGGAATCTCTCTTATAAATATTTATGAATAGAATAAGCACATAATCATAATAGTGCAAAGCGGTTATAAACCTCTAATAAAAGAATAAATAAGTGTTATATGTGTTATATCTTTAATTTTAATACTAAGAGTTGAGGTTTAATCTGTGAACACCATTAACTTCGTTAGAATTCTAAGATATATATGCTAATTGAAGATTTAAATTGAGAAATACCTTCTTGTATTCATAATATTTATTTGTTTGAAATGTTAAAGATTAAGCACCAATATTTCAAACTAGTAGAGGATTGTTAAAAGTTTAGAATGTGGTGCATCCCACATTAGATAGAAAGATTTAATTATTAATGAATAAAATTAATTTTGTATTCATATTTTAAATAATATGTTTGAACAAAAACAGTTATTATATATAAATGGTCATAATTATTTGAATATAACTAGATTATTATTCATAAAGGTCACGATTATACAAAAGATCATAACCATTTGAATAGAAATTTATGTTTGTTCATTTATTATAAATAAATTTTTTAGTATAATTATTTTTACTACTTCTGATTGAAAAGTTTGAGATCTTGTTATATTTTATAGGCACAATTGCCTTTAAAAAAGTGTTTTTACCTCTCAAAGCCAAAATCCTTTTCATTATTTATTTTCTCTTATTTATTTTTTTAACAGTATATCAATATTTTTATTATTTGTTAGTTAAGAACTTAATTTCCTGTTTTTTGCCTAGATTAAATTCTAATACAAAATTTGAAAGTTTATATTATTTGATTTAGATTTGACTAACTATGTATATATATATATATATATATATCTTTTTAAATTTAAAGATTTCAACATGGATATTTACACAATTTAAATCAAATAAGTTACAAAATATAAAAAATGAAAAAGAGTTGAAAAAATCAAGTCAATAAATCATTCGGAATAAGGTATCAAAATGAATTACAATAAACTATTATCAAACTTATATAAAAATTAATAGATACCGATTCATTTAAATACTCTAAGTCAATAAAATTATTTAGTGTTTACTTTTTGTAAATGTGTAAATTTATTGATTTTAGAATGCATGAAAAGAGGTGTATGTTAAGGGTGTAGAACACTACTTAAACTTCGTTAAAGAAAATATTTGAAGTTTAAAATCTATTAAATCCTAACCGGTACAAAAATTTTAGCAGTAGCTCAAAAACTTTGATTTCAATTTTTTAAGAATAAGATAAGTAATAAAAGGTTTAAGTGATAGTTAATTTCAATATATATTACAAAACTATTAATTCAACAATAACTTTAATGATGTTTGAAACTTTTTTAAATATTTAGAGAAAGCAAAATTTTATAATATAAAATTTGGATATAATGTATTAAAACCATTTTATATGTTTTGAAATTTTAATTAATGTATTGCTTTTCAACGTGATTATTTTTGAAAATATTATACAGGTAAAATTATTCTGTATATCGCATAGATCACAAATTAATTTTTCATATATTTTATAAACAATTTGATTTATTATGAATTAGTTCTTAAGCTCATATAATTTGGTTATGATAAAATAAGTACTATCATTTCTAGAGGAAAAATGCTATCACATTACTTAATTCGATTTGTAAATATTTGTTTTAGGTCAATTTATGAGGTATCAATCATAGAAATATTTTTTTTTCTATTTTAAGATAAATTATTCAAAAGATATCCAACTTGATTGTATAATATAGAGTTAATAGCATCCGTAATCTCTAAACTTTAACTTAAATTTTATTTTGGTCCTTAAACTTAAAAAATTCTAATCGGATCCCTAATTGCCCAAAGTATTTTTATTTTAATCATCTTGTCTATATAATTGTCTAAATTGATGACAAATGCCTGTTGACACCACATAATAATAATGTCAGCTAGCATCTTACATAGTAGATAAGGGACCACAATATAATTCTCTCAAACATTAGGGATTAAAGATGAAACTATCTTAAAAATTTTATAAATTTCATATATATTTTATAAATTTAAAATTATAAAAATTAAATATAATTTAAAAATGAAAAATATTTTTATTAAAAATATTATTTTATTCATAAATCATAATAAAAATATTATTTTCTATCCATAAAATATATTTTTTAAAATAGTAAATATATTTTATTTTCCTTTTTCAAATATATTTTATAAAAAATAAATGAAGGAAAAAGATAAACATAATTCAAGAAAAATTAATTTTTATATATTTCAAATATATTTTATAAAATATTATAATTTAAATTTTTTTAATTTTTATTATGATATGATTTATCAATAAAATAATATTTTTAATAGAAAATAAATTTTTAAAGATTAAAATTAAGTTAAAAATTTCAAAG
Source organism: Durio zibethinus (assembly GCF_047325235.1). NCBI lineage: Eukaryota > Viridiplantae > Streptophyta > Magnoliopsida > Malvales > Malvaceae > Durio > Durio zibethinus. The sequence continues at coordinate 16,483,011 of NC_143185.1, forward strand.
TATTTTTGTTAAAATTTCATATCATTTTAAAAAATTAAGCATAAATTTTTATATCAGTTTAAAAAATTAAATAAAAACTTTACATTATGTTAAAATATTATGTAAAATTTTTTAGATCATTTTCAAAAAAAGATCTATTAACTTATTCAAAAATATAAAAACTTTATATTCATATAAAATAAAAAATATAATTAAATTTTTTTAATTTTTTCTTTTTTATAAAATGTATTTTATAAAATATATTTAAAAAGAAAAAATAAAAGATATTTAATATTTTAAAAAATAATTTTTTTGGATAGAAAATAATATGACTTAGGAGTAAAACAATATTTTTAGTAAAAAAATTTTTTGTTTTAAAATGTATTAAATTTTTAAAAATAGAATTTGGAAATTTTAACTTAATTTTAAGTTTTGAATATCTATTTTCTATCTAAAATAAAAATCTATCTAATAAATTATATAATAAGAAAAAAATATGCAAATATAAATATAAATATAATATTTTTATAACACATGTATGAAATATATAAAATTTTGAGATAGTTTTGTCTTTGGTCCCTAAACTTTGTGAGAATTCTATTGGGTCCCTCATTTGCCATGTGAGGTGTTAGTTGATATCATCACATGGTACCAGCTAGTATTTGCCTTCAATTTAAACGATTTCATAGATGAAAAAAATTAAAATATGACAACTTTGACAAATTAAGAATCCAATTAAAACTTTTTAAAATGTATGGATCAAAGTAAAATTTAAGTCAAAATTTAAGAATTACGAATGCTATTAACTCTATAATATATCATCATTGTTAGTTTAGAATTTATAGTTATATACTTTTAATATTTCAAAGAATACTATAAAATAATTTATAAATCAAACGGTTTTGTCTATCACTTGTGATAATTCATAATTTATGAATAAAATATTTTAGATATTTTTTTTCATTTTTTTTATCATAAATCAAACAGATTATAAATATAAATATATATGTTTTAAAATAAAAATTTTAAGATTAAAATATGATAAATTATTTTTTATAAATAAAAATTAGAATATATATTATTTTATTAAAATAATATAAAAATTATAAAAATTAAAATTATAAAAAATATAATAAAAAAACTGTCTATCGCACGGTTTAAACGTATACAAAATAACATTGAACAGTTTATCTAAATTAACATTGAACAGTTTATCCAATAGTTAGTTCATATTTTTTTCTATTCAAAAGGTTAAGATTGTATTCTTATGAAAGAAATTGTTGTTCATCATCTAAAGAAACCAAGAAGCTCAAATAATAAACTAGAAAAATACAAAATCCAGTGCTTCGAATTGGTGTCCCAGTTTCATCATTTGAAATGAGTTTGAGTACTCCAAAGGGTGATAAAAATATCCAATTGGAACCCTCTTTTTTTAGTAGTCAGCCTTTTTGTTAATTGCTGAAAATTGAACAAAAAATTCTCTCAGATCAGGGTTAACTTTCAATCAACTTTCACGGTAATTGATCTTGAGCTTAAATCCTTATCCCTTGTTGATACAAAATTTGAGTATACAACTCTTGTTAGACAATTTGACAAACTTGCATTGATCAGATTTGAATTTTTGAATCTACAAAACTCTCAATGAGGAAAGTTTGCAGGATATTTATTAAGGCCTGCAGAGACGTTGAGTTTCACCACAGCCCATAATAAACTACGGTAATTTTCCCACCTTCTCAATCCCTCCTGCAAATACCACGCCCATGCCCACACCCATATAGAAATCAAATGGGATTCTATATGGCAACGGAATAATGCCCAGGCTCCTGGGTTGTCAGCTTTAAAACTCATTATCTGTCCAGCCATAAGGATGTACGGGCATTGTGTTCTTCATAATTGGGTTCACCAAACTGCACTTCTTTGGATAATTGAACATATCGAACTTTCCTTCTCCTTGGCCCAAAACCCAGAAACCATGTCCATGAGGATGCCAGGGATGCGTCTCACTTTTATTTGGATTCATTGTGTTTGCATTCTGAAGTATAATATCCACAGTCGAGTTGAAGTTCATACTGTAAATCCCATTGCTTGATGTAGCATTTTTGTTTTCTTGCACCTCGAAGATACCATGGTTCAAAAAATCGTATTCACCAGGAGGTGGGTTTTGATCGAAGGCATGGGTGAAATTTTCGCTGATTGCAATAGATAAGATGTGTGAGGAAGTGCGTAAGAGGCATTGTTGATAGACCAGTGGACGTTTCCATTTATCCTGTTTTGTGCATTGAGAAAAAGTAAGTCCGTCTGAGAGTGAACGAGGAGTGAGTACATAACCTTGGCGAGCTTTAATGGCCTGACTCTGCGCCATTTGAGGGCGGGTGTTGTTCCAGACAGGGGCAGCGGGAGGAATTGTTGGAGATCTCCTTGAAAGATTTGGAGAGTAATTAAAAATGCCTAGAGCAGGAGGAGTGTTTGGCGCTGGTCGACTAACAATATTAGAGGTAATCCAATAATTTCTTGTAGGATCCTGATCGGCTTTGACTAGGACTGCGTATGTCTTCCCTAAGTAAATGAATAAGTTCTTAAACAAATGGCTCAACATAATGCCCATCGGCTTCAGCAACTGTCATATTATGGCCCTGCACAACATAATTTGCATTCAGATTTAGTAACAGAAAAAATTTGAACCAGTTTATAATCTTATTACAAACAAGGCAAGTTGAGTGGGTGTGAAGTGGAAAGGCAAGAGAATTACTTCACTTTGGAAGCTAAGGGCTGATAGAAAAGTCAAATTGGCGATTTTCATGGTTTTTTCCAGGGACTACTACCAACCTGAAAGGGGAGCAGTCGGGTTTGCGGCATTGCAAACACCAGTGTCTCAAATGGGAGTAGTTAAACTAGAGCAGTTGAACCTTCCTCTTTCATGGATCAAGAGTGACTGGAAATCATTTAAAGAATCTTTTAGCAAACACTTGCAAGAGCAGAGGATTGAACAATTACTACAATATAATCTTTAGTATTTATTAGGAATTATAGCTTTATTAAATGGTTCAGTTGTTGAGGCTAGGATTCGCCGGTATAAATGGGAAGTGAAGTACTGCGTACAGGTTCCCCGATCGTTTAAAGAAACTGGTTATAACCATCAATGGCCAAACTCCAGGACCTACAATCAAAGCCCAGCAAAATGGTACGATCATTGTTGAGCTCACCAACAGTTTGTTAACAGAGAATGTTGCAATTCACTGGCATGGATTTCGACAGGTATACTTTCACTTAATCTTCATATTTTCCTTCTTAAAGCAATCCACCAGAACACTTCTGAAGTTGTCTTTTTGATTGATAACAGATCGGAACACCCTGATTTGATGGCACACAAGGAGTGACTTAGTGTCCAATTTTGACAGGAACCACTTACAAATATCAGTTGTCAACCGAGTAAGCTCCGGCAACAATCTTTGTTAACAAACTGTTGGTGAGCCTAACAATGATTTTATCATTTTGCTGGGCTCTGATTGTCGAACTTGGAGTCTGGCCATTGATGGATGGTTAGAACCAGTTACTTTAAACAATCAAGGGACCTGTAATCGTACTTCACTTCCCATTTGTACCGGCGGATCCTAGCCTGAACATCCCAACCATTTAAGAAAGCCATAATTCCTAATAAATACAAAAGCAATATTACTCTATTTGTGCGTTCTGAAAGCAAAGCCATACCTTTAAAAGTTAAGGTTTCAACTTTTATGAAGTCACCCAAAACCAAACTCAGTCAACAGCAAATTGGGTCATTGTTAATTTCCACTTTGCTCCAATCAACCTTCTTCTGCAAAGAAAATAGCATGTTGAGCGATGTCATTTGTGCCTTTTATATATTTGATGAATTTTATACAAGATCAGACAAGGTCTTTTCCTTTTCTTTTTAATGGAAATGGAGACCAGGTCAAAGTCATTGTCATGTGACTCTGACCCAAAAAAAAAAAAAATCTCGGAATATGACAATTTGTATAAAACAATGGAATTCAACAGTGTATAATAATCTTGAATAATTAGTATCAAATTACATGAGCTAGGCATTTTAACTACAGTGGTTACTAACTGAAATATAACTATTAATGTCCATTGGATTGGATTCAAACGCTTGTAAATGGAAAATAATACTAAGTTATGATATGCAAAAGTAAACGCACCCGGAAAACAATTAGATGTGCAAATAAACTTTTAATTCTACAAGTATGTATCTAAAAATATTTATTTAAAATATATTTTAAAAACATATAAACTTTCTTGTAAATTTAATGAACTTCATTATCAATATTTTAAATAATAATTCAAAAAAATTTCATGATGCAAAAGCAAGATTATGTCTTCTTCATTTATGATCTATATACTACATTTTAACTATAGCATGATAAAACATTAATAATCAATAAAGAAAGAAAAAAAAAAAAAAAAACCAAAACTTTAGTGAAAGTATTTGAAGTTTGTGAAATTTTTTTTTTTTGCTAAAAATTACTGTATTCTAATTGAAAACAAATTCAAAACTAATAAATTTGTATAGTTCAAAAAGTAGATTAATAATTGGTAAAACAATTACAAGGAATACTTATTTAACAAATTTTAATACTTAGTCAATTACCAAATCGCATCTACTTACCGGTTTTAGTTTTCAATTTTTTGCTCAATTGTTTTTAATATAGGATTTTCTAAATATTTTCCAAGACAAATTATTGTATTAAAATTCAAAATTCAAATTAAAGATCTCAAATTCTTGTAGGTCCTAAAACAAGAAAAATGAAATATATAAAATAAAAAATAAAAAATATTATTTAAAATTATATTACACTTAAAGAATGTGATTGAGTCAAATTGAATTGATATATATTCACTCGAATTCGAAAATACAAAACTTGAAATTAGATTTAAAAACTCGATTCTAACTTGAATTTTTTTCTAATTAAATAAGAATAGCTCACAAATAACTTAATTCATTTACACCCTTAATTACAATTAAAAATCTCAAATATCAATTTTTTAAAAACTAAAGATTTTCTAGACTTTAAGAAATTTCATGTAAGTTTATGATAAAAAAAGAAAAAAGCACAAGTGGCCTTTGATGACTTTTTTTGGGTTTATATTGTTGGACTTTTTAGATTGGAATCAAAATGGAGTTGATCGTAAACATATATATATATATATATATATATATATATATATATATATAAACTCAAAACCGCGTTAGGTTTAACATTTGACTAAATGTGAAGGAAGTATCTTTGCAAATTCTTTCCAAATCCTTCCATGTTTTTCTTCTATTTATTAATTTGTTATTCAGCTGAACATACTTTTGCTTTTTTCCTTGCAGACGAAGGCGAAATGTGGAAACATCTCAAGGTTTGTTTTCAACATTTCTAAATCAAAATTTTCAATTTGAATTTAGATCTCCCTCGATCTTAATGAAATCAACTCAAATTACGTACATCTTATAAGCATTTCACATATTAGAGCCTAGGGTTGACCTAATTTTATACGAAGTTTCCATGACTTCAAGCTTTATTTGAGTCTAATCTTATTTTTGGATGATTTTAAGTGTGTAATTTTTCATAGCGACATGATGTATTCAGGGTCATTATTATTTCAACATATCATTAGAGATTAATAATTAAACGATTATAAAAATATTTACTTAAATTTTGATAATTAAATCAAAAGATTTAATAATTAAGTAATTACTTTAAAAAAATATGAGTATAATTTAATGATCAATAGTATATTTTACCTTGATTTAAACGAAAAATTACATGTTGTAGTAGGAATCCCTTTTTTATGACTTTGTGATCCTCAATCATTTGGGATCTTTGCATTCCATCATTTTCATTTCGAATTAAAGTTGTTTAGATTCCTTATGAAATTTTTTGGGTAATTTTTTTTTTTTTTTTATGATTTTTTGACCCAACATCTCATCCGCGTTGGATCTTTGTCATTCTATCATTAGTTAAATGGTGTAAATCAATTTAAAGAACAAGTGTTATTTTCTGTTCAAAATATATGTAGTTAAACCGAGTTTCGCCAAAAGAATTAATAAATAAAGACTAGTCGATTTGGTATTGTTTTTAACACTGTATTTGGTAATAATAATAATAATAATAATAATAATGAAATTGAAGGAAAAGTTTGAGAATAAACCTATTATATATGATTTATTAGTAAGAAGGAAGCATGAAAAAGAAAGAACAACAGGTGAATTTGCAAACTATTACTTCCTCAAAAACCAACCAGACTCTATAATTGAGTTTGTTTTAGATAATTATTGATTATTCTGGCAAATCCAATATGTTCCTATTGTAATAGCTCTTATATATTATTAATTTGAGGGGTGGTAATTCATTAATAATCTTAATGAGAGAAATTTTTTTCTTATAAGTGTGACTAAAAGAAAATTGTGAAGTAGTACTGAGTAGTAAATCCATTATATATCCTTAAAGTATATTACCAGGACAAGCAATTGTTAGAACTTACGGTTGGAGATATTTTCAGACTTTATTTCGGTTTAATATTTTCTGATGATATTAAGAGTGCATTCTATCACATTCAACCAATTTATCATCTCGACCTGAATGCCCTTTTCAAAAGTTTAAAAATTTTGAAAATTTTAAAAAGATTCTAAAAAATTTTAAAATTTCAAAAGGAATTAAGGAAATTTAAAAAGTTTTCAAATTTAAAAAAAAAATCCAAAAAATTCAAAAAAAATAAAAAATGGTCAATTTAATAAAATTTAAAAATTTGTTAAAATTAAAAGAAACTAACAAAAACTCAAAAAAACTAAAATCAAAAACAAAAACTTTTTTGAAAAAATATAATAATTTTTAAAATTTTTTTTAAAATTTTTACATATTTTTTAATCTTACAATTTCAAATTTTTTTATATATTTTTAGATTTTTTTAATTTTAAAGAATTTAAAGTTTTTAGATTTTTTGTTGTTTTCAGTTTTTTAAGTTTTTGTGATTTTTTTAAACTTTCAGAAAATTTAATTGTTATAAAATTTTAATTTTTTCATTTTTTTTAAAATTTTCATAATTTTTAAAATTCTCTTAATTATGATAATTTTATAATTTTTAAAAATATTTCATATTTTTAAACTTTTTTTATAAATTTTTTAATTTTTCAAAAATTTTTAGAATTTTTTAGAATTGCTTTAAATTTTTTAGAATTTTTCAAAATTTTGAAGAAATTTAAAAAAAAGTTTGATTTTTAAAAAAATTTAAAAATTTTTCAAAATTTTAAAAAAATTTTGGAATTATTTTGAATTTTTATAAGTTTTTAAAATTTTCTTAGAAATTTTATAAAATTCTTAGAACTTTAAAAGAATTTTTAAATTTTTTTTAAAATTTTAAAAAATTTTAATATTTTTAAGAAATTTTTGAGAAATTTTTGTAATTTTCTAAAATTTTTATAAATTTTAAAAAGTATTAATATTTTTTTAAAAATTTTTAAAATTTTTAAAAATTTTCTTTTAAATATAAAGTGCGCATGACATGACATTGATAACGTGATACTGATTGAACTTTTTGATACATGTCAACATGTTATTGGATATTCATATTACGTCATTAAAATTGACTAACAGTATTAGTCTTAGATACCAACGTGATAACGAACTCGAACATTTAAGTACTAATGTGACAAAAAAATTTATTTAAGTATCAATGTGATAAAAATACAAAGTTAAAGGACAAATATGTATTTAATCGTTAAAAAAATAAAATTATCAGTTTCATACTTTAATTTTATTTTGTTATCCACTTTAATATCTATTGGTTGGGCAATGAAATTGATTTAGATCAAATTGAAAATTATAATGACAATGGGATTAATTACTATAGTAGTGAGATTGGATATTTAACAGTTATAATAAAATTAGTGGTGTGATATGTGTTTAGATACAAAAATAGTAGTAATAGTGAGTTGAATTAAAATAATCATTAAAGCATTAGATTGAAACTTGAATATAATAAATTTATAATATATTAGATATTTTTAAATTAATAAATTATTAAAAATATTAAAATATTTTATATTAAATAATAATTTTATTTATAAAAAATTAAAAAATAATAAAAATGGATAAGATAAAAATATTTAATTGTTAATTAGTTTATTACATAATTATAAAATCTTATTTATTTATATTAAATTAATAAAATTATTTAAAATCTTTTAAATAAAAAAATGAAAAAAAAAGTTAAAGTGATAAGGAATTTTTTACCTTCCAGTACAGTTTCAAGGGTAAAAAGGAAAAAAATTTGGGAGAGCATGATTATTTTTGGAAATGGAGAGTGCAGTGGGATCAAAAATTTCTCACTAGACTCTTATAGGTCCAGTCCATTTTTAGCTTAAGTGCGTTGAAAACATCTTAATTGCACTGAAACTCTATATCCAAACAGTAAATTCCAGCACGAGTGGACAGAAAAGCTTGCCAACGGCACCACACAGATTTTGGTGGAATTCAAATCCACCCTCACACTAATACTGTTTAATAAGCTTATTGACACGATATAAACATTCAACGAGATATTGATATATGTAAAAAGTTAATCAATGTCACGTTATTAATTGACAGTATTAAAAAAATTTAAAATTTTTACATTTTTAAAAAAACATATGAAATATTTTTTAAAATAAAAAATAAAAAATTTATGAAAATTTAAAAGTAAAAAAAATCTAAGAAAATTAATAAAATATTGAAAAAATTTAATAAAACATTTTCTTAAAATGAAAAAAAGATTCACAAAAATTTTAAAAATTGAAAATAAAAAATCTAAGATTTTTTGAAAATTTTGACAATAAAAAAACTCTAAAAATTTTTTTAAAAAGTTTTAAAATTTTAAAATAATTTTTAAAAATTTTTAAAATTTTTGAAAATTTTAAAATTATAAAAAATTATAAAACTTTGAAACTTTGAAATTTTAAAATTTCAAAAAAATCCAAAAAAATTTAAAAAATATTAAAAATTCAAATATATATATATATAAGTCAAATTGTAAGTTTCAAAAAATGAGAAATTTTCAAAAATGTTTCAAATATTTTTACAATTTTTGCAAAATTTTTAGAGTTTTTCATAAAATTTTAGAATTTTATTTTTTAAAGTTTTTTTATGAAATTTTAATTTTATGAAAATTTTAATTTTTTTATTTTTTCAAAAATTTTTTATTTTTTGGATTTCTATTAAAATTTTCAGATTTTTAAAAATTTGTTAAGTTTTCTTTTTTCTTTTATTTTACAAATATTTTACTTTTTATTTTTTATAATTTTTAAAATATTTCAAATTCTTAAAAATTTTAAAAAGTTTTTCTTTTAACGTTGACAAGATAATTGATGATGTGGTGATTAATTTTTTTTACACATGTTAAAATATTATTGAATATTCATGTAATGTCGATAAATTAATTATTGATGTTAATCTAAGATATCAAAGTAAATGATTAAATGAAGATTAAAATATCAAATTAATAGTTTTATTTTTTTTACGTAACAAACTGGTAATTTTATTTTTTAAATCTCAAATTGGTAAAAAAAATTATAGATGAACCATTTTTATAATTTAACCTAAAAATTTGAATATATTTAAAATGTTTAAAATCTAAATAAATTTACCAATAAAAGAAATAAGTGATAAAAGATTTACCAAGCCTCATATTACTTGATTATTTACACTTCTTACTATAATCACTTGATTCTTAAAAACTTAAAATTAAGTAAAACTATGAAAAAACATTATAGAGAACATTTCAAATTCGGTGTGTATAATTTACATTTTTTTTTCCCCAATATCATTAGTTAAAAATTTTTAGCCAATTTGCAAAAAAGAAAAATAGAAAAAACAAATAAAAACGAGTAACGAACGGGTGAAACGTTAAAACATAGTTTCCTCGCATATGCTCAACGCCGCATGCCTCATCGTCACCATGGACGAACCCTTCCCGACCACCGACCCTCTTACGAACCAATTCGGATCTCTCAACGACCTAGTACACGGGCTTGCTACTCTCCAAGACCTCGCTACGCGCGGCTCCTGGCGTTCCATCCTCGACAAAGTTTCCCTAGCCCGTTCCCTCAACCTCCTAACCAACCCCCACGACAACCTCATCTACCTTTCCTACAACGTCCTCGCCCTCTCAAAATTACGCCGCTTCACCGACGCTTCAAACGAACTCGACTCTCTCCACGACTTCAACAGCCACCATTACAAATACGAAACCTACCCTCAACTTTACCCGAACCGCTCTGGTTCAATGGTCCCCTTTTCTCTGCGGTTCATCCAAGCCCAACTTCCGATTAAGCTTGGGAACCGCCAAGAAGGGTTAGATCGGTTTTATCTTTTGCTTAATTTTATTTGTCAGAAAATAAAAGAAAAAGAATGCAATAATTTAGAGGAGTCTGTCAACATTTGGAAAAGAAGGGAAAATTTTGTTCTAAATTGTTTAATTGGCCATCATTTGGGGGCTAAGGAATTCAATGTGTGTTTAGATTTGATTAAGGATTTGATTAATCGTGATTATTTAGATCCAGTTTTAGTTTCCAAATTAGGGTATATTCAGATGCAGATTGGGGATCTTAAAGGGGCAAAGGGGTCATTTAACCGTGTAGAGACAATGTTAAATGAAGGGAAGAATGATGGCTATTCTTTTTTGAGTGAGGTTAAATTTAGGAATCTAGTGAATAGAAACAAGGCCTTGGTTTATTTGGTGGGCAAAGATTATGTTTCTGCAGTGAGGGAATACGAGGAGTGTATTGAAAGGAATAACACAGATGTTGTTGCGATTAATAATAAGGCGCTTTGTTTGATGTATTTGAGGGATTTGTCTGATTCGATTAAGGTACTGGAGAATGCACTTGAAATGGTGACTACCATGGCAGTGAATGAGGCTATGGTGATCAATTTGTGTAGTATGTATGAGTTAGCATATGTCAATCACTCAGAGATTAAGAGGACTTTGAGTAATTGGATTGCACGTGTTGTGTCCGATGATTTTGATGCGTCCTGTACCAGGGTTTGAGTTATTCTCCATTGACTTGTTAATCATTAGTATTTTGTTACAATATCTCAATTTTGTTCAGTTAAAATCTAGTTCCTATAGATTATTTATGGAAATGATGATATTGCTTGAGATACATTGTGGTCATAATGGATGCAATTCTATTTCCAACTGTCCGTCTATGAACTTTTATGCTTTGTTGTGTCCTATGATGCTATCATGGATGAGGTGGCTTATTTAGTGGCGTTTATTCACATAGGATTCTGAAATCAATGGTTTGGATGTTAACATAGCAAATCATAGATTTCAAATGAATTCCACAAACTTTATAGACTTCATTTTTTTTTGTTTGAAACAGACTTTAATGTCTCTTTATATGGATAGAACCAAATTGTACTGCATTTTTTGGTTGAACCAAATTGTACTGCATTTTTTGGTTGCTAAGGAGGCTGTATGCTTATATTGATTCGTATAATGCTTCAGCCTGTAGGTGAAATATCTTAGCTTTCCACATAGCTGGCAAACTATCTAGGAGGTGATTCATTAAAGCAGTGTTTATTTTCTCTCTCTCTTTTCTCCCTTATTCTCTTAAGTGGTCTAAGAGGTTTCTTGACTCCTTGAATATGACTGAAAATTTTTATCTAGAATTTCCTGTTATTTTTACCAATGAGATTAAATGATATGCTAACATTGTCTGTGTTTTTCATCAATATAATATTGGATTCTGCAAAAGTATGTTCTCTACCTAGTTGTCATTATATGCCTATTTTACGAGGTATTGTCTTATATTTTTACTTGATGTTGTGTTGAAACTTCTGATACATCCATCATCTTTTATTTTGGTTCATAACAATAAACAGCCAAGTCTCTTAGAAACCACCATTTGAGATACAATTTTCCCTTCTGGCAAAAAGGGGAAAAAAAAAAGATACTATTTCCCCTCACATCCAAATCACCAGATTATGATGGTATTTTCTTTCTCTAAAATGTGATGGTACATGTAAGTATTGGTATTGGGATACTGCATATGAACCAATATGGCTGTTATAAGGTTTCTAATGGGCCATTTACCCTTGAATTAATAATCTATTTTTAAAGGTGGGAAATGTTGAGTTGGAAGTATAGAGCGGGTAGGAAATTGGATGATAGAAGTAGGAAGTAGAAAGCAGAGAGTGAGAAGTAGGAACTGGAATCAAATCTTCTTAGTAGATGCAAGAGGATGTATGGGAGTTTTCTCATTGCCAAATGACTCTCAAGTGCCATATATACATAGAATTAGTCTGAGAGCACTTAATGCGATCAATGGGAAAGTGTTAGCTCATTCTGTGTTAAGAGTAAAGATGATCATTATAAATTTTAGCAATTAGATGTTACTATAAGTTTGTGATAGAAGGTGGGGCTAGTGCCTTCTGTGAAATATGACACATGAGACATACTTATGAACTTCTGAGAAAGGTTAAGGGAAGAATTCTTAACTAAGTCCATGGTCGAGCCATCAAACAAAGCTTCCTGTAACATTCCTAGAGACATGCAGTTAACCAAAGTATTCTGCTACTAGTCTTGGTGTTGATGTCAGTCATGTTCCAGAACGTAAGTAGGTGGTAGCTGTAAAACATGCTTAAGAACTTATTTAATTTGGTAAATTTACAATTGATAAAGAACAAAGTATCAATGTAGATTAAAGGCTGCTTCTTTGAATGGTGGTTCACTATAAACTAAAAGCATTTAGAAGTAATAAACTGAAGCAAGTAACATTGGTTGTTTTGGTCCTTTTACTGTCTTTATATTTCCTTCTTTTGCGTTCTTAAACCTCATTTCAACAATTCTTTTGGTGTCCTTTCTGGTCGGATGAATTGCTGAATTTGGGCAGGTTTTAAGGAGTAAAGACGACAGAGCAGAGGTTTGCTAGGTCAACTTTTTGTGCTCTCTATTTTATCCCTAGTCGATTCAATTTATGGCAGGCCGAAGCTTGTAGAAGTAATACTCATGTTTACTACCTCATTAGTGGTTTCCTTTCTTTTATAAAAAGAGAATACATAGTGATTTCTTCAACTTGCCCAGCTAACCCCCAAGTGACACACTCGTACTTTAAATTTAAGATTTTGCTACTTTTCATAGAACTTGGACCTTGGATATTAATGGAGCTTTGTAAAGAAGGGGCTATGTTTGTCTAACCCATAAAAATGTAGTGATGGCATTTGTTGTTGCTAAAGTTTTGTCCCTCCTAATTCAGGAATAAGCCCAGTGTAGCTCATTTTCGTGACAGATGAATGAAAATGGAGAAATTCTCAATCATAACAAATTGATGTTTTCTTAAAATCTCGTAGATTTCCGGCGGATAGAATCTGTTGGTATTTTACATTGAAAAAACCCTGTAAAATCGGCAAATGAGATTTTGTCTCAATGCAAAGAGAAAGAATTGAAACTCATGTGCAAGTCTTATTAAGTGTAGTTTTCTGTTTGGGAATTGCTACTGATCTCAAGATTATTCTACATTGTTATAAGCAATAAAGGTTTTTTCATTTTAATTGACCTGAAATTTGGGTTTCTGAAGATACGAAACTTGAACCCTTAAAATTCTTGTAACTCGAGGTCAAATTTTTTATTTGTTCCATACACACTTTTACTTAAAATACCATCCAAAAAAGGTGTGGATCAATTTGATTCAAGCAATAAAAGTTGCTTACGAAGAGGAAAAAAACTCTATTTAATTTAAGTAACTTCATATTTCTAATATTGACAAAATTTATAGAATAAAAAAACTGTTGAAAAAAAAAATAAAAAATTTAACCCTTTTTTTTTTATTTGTAAAAGAATAAAAACATGCTATTTTCTAGTATAGACAGTTACATAATCTATTAGAAGAGTGTAATACACTTTATTGTCAGTGTTCAATTCAAACACTAACAGCATGAATTATAAAAAAGCCACCAAAGTGTTAGGTGATGAACATGCTGATGAGTGATAACTGGTCCAATTCAGCAAGAAGCAACGCCAAAATTAGGTTGGCACTTCCCTACTGGTCCAACTTGGTCCAATTCTCAACCTCCCTTTCCACTGTGTCTCAACCTCCTTTGGGCTAAAGGTTAGGACTAAGGTACCCTTCGGCCGTGGCTGGTCCAACTAGTATTCCACCTACCCAGCTATCTTAATTCTCCAATCACCATCATTGATGCAAATTGGAAGGGTTCAAATTCCAGGATAAAACTTAAAACACCTCACCTTCCAACATTTAAAAAAAAAAAAACTATTAACACCTCCAGGCTCCAACAACCCCTCTCGATTGTCCTGCATCCCACCAACTCCCTTGCACTTATTTTTCTTCCTTTCCTATAATTGTTTTTGGTTTGCTTTTATTTATGTGACTGAGAAAAGAACAAGGTCCAACGTTACGCCAAAACCAGTGTTTTTGCTTTAATAATTCTCTTCATCCAAATGGCAAATTTTCTTCATACTGAAACAATCATTTCCCGTGTTGGTTTCAGCTCCCAATTTTTGGGATCGAATTCCGCCTCCAAGGCCTCTGTTTCCGTTTCTTTCCCTTCTTCTCATACCAATCTCTGCTTCAAGTAAGTTTCTTTCGGGCTTTTTATTATTTCTAGCTCTTGTTTTTTATTCGGTTCTTGGGGACAAATTTTGGGTTGTTATTGCTTTTAACGAAATCTTTAATCTATCTATTCAGTTCATTGAAGAAAGACCATAAATTTGTTTCTGGGTCATCAGTTGGATCATTTAAATTAGTTAAGTTTCATGGTAGAATTGGTTTTTTTTGCTTCTTTGACTGTAAAGATAAAGTCGCTGTAAACCAGATAGCCTTAGGTTTGAATTATGAAAGTGTTATGTCTACTTTGATTTGGTTTAGGCTGTTTTTTTCATGTGCATTAGCTATGTCAAAATCCTTTGTCATAATATGGTAAAATATGGATGAACCTTTTGAGTTGCAGCTGGCAATTAATATAGGATATGTTCTCTGCTTGATGTTAGTCTAGACCCTTTCTACAATTATTGGCTTTTCAGCAGTTAAAAGAATAGGTTGCCAATATGTACGGACAAATTGTTATGGAAATGATTTCATGTAATATCTTCATTTTATGTAAATGTAAAGAGAAACATCCGTATTTTTAGTTTACCTCATGTCTTCAACTGATTCTTTGTAGTTGTATAACTATTTTAATTTAAAAAACTTTCCCAAGCAATGCTATCTATCAATTTAAAGATTGAAGAAAGGCCGTACATATTCTGCAAGCATTTTTAGTTTGCCTGAAAGTTATAGAAAACTAGTCTCAAAGTCTAATTGCCAAAAATCTCCCAAAGGGAGAAAGGAACACCAGATATATAAGAGAATATCATTGTCTAGTTGTATGTACATCTTGGCAGATCTGTTGAGATTTCTAGACACCAGTCATCTAGAACAAGTGCAATGTCAAAGGCAGATAGTAGCAGCTATGACCAAGTGAAAGTTGATATCTCTCTGAGCCCCAGAGTTAACTCTGTGAAGCCATCAAAGACAATGGCTATAACTGATCATGCAACTGCTCTAGCACAAGCTGGTGTCCCTGTTATTCGATTGGCTGCCGGAGAGCCTGATTTTGATACGCCAGCTGTTATAGCAGAGGTGCTTTTCTTTTTCTAATCCATTGGGTCCCTGTTGTCATTTTCTCTGTTTAAGTTGTGTCATCTTTTAGGTTTGTTTGTTTTTGGCCAGTATGTCATCTTTTAGTTTAAGAGGCTGTTCTTCTAAGAAGTATTTTAATTTATTATATTTTGTCATTTTGTGAAAAATAAGGCTGGGATAAATGCAATTCGTGAAGGTTACACAAGGTACACTCCCAATGCAGGTACGATGGAACTTCGTATGGCAATTTGTCATAAGCTAAAAGGTAAATGTATATGCTATGCGAGTACTTTCCTGATTTAAAAAGTGTAAAATTTGATGCTTGTTTACCTTTGAGGTAGGATGAGGAAGGGTTTCTCATGTTTTTTCTAGTTCTTTTTTACTTATTTCCTTTTAATATGTTGCAGAGGAGAATGGAATCTCATATACACCTGATCAAATTTTGGTCAGTAATGGTGCTAAGCAGAGTATCCTTCAAGCAGTTCTTGCAGTTTGTTCTCCTGGGGATGAGGTGAAGTTTTTCTATTTAACAATCTTTACCATAGAAAAGCTGTGGATATGCTTTAAAAAATCCTCCCCTGCCACCTCTTTTACCTAGTTGGAAGTTAATGTTATAGATCTATTTCCATCTTTCACCTGATGCTGAGCTATATCCACTTATCTTGCTGTCTTTCTTACTATCTTTGATCAAATCATAGAAGTTCATAGAACTAGGGACTTTCTAGTAATGACGGTATTTACCTTTGAATTGAGTGAATATTCTTTGGAATCTGGAATCCTTTCCATTGAATTCATTGTAGCATCAGAACAAGAATAAAATTCGGACACAAATGCTAAGCATGACTTATTTGTCCTTTCAGTTGAGCTTGTGCTGAGGAAGAAATGGATATATGTTTTGTTTTGGAACATGAATAGGAAAGTACGTATTTGAATTTAATTTGTTAGGCAAATTATGCTAATAGAATTTTTCAATATGTGAGAAAAGGATAGATTCAAATATCAGCGATTTTGATATATAGTGAATTGGATTTGGAAGTGAGTTTGAAAAATCTATTCTCGTATGAGAATTTCGAAGGCTCCATTTACTTTAGATCTTAGTTTTTCATACACTGACTGCATCCATCAGTATAATTTTCAGAGTTAACCAAATTCAAATACCCCACGAAGTTCATGTTTCCAAACTTAACCATTGTTATCTCAATTTCTTTGCATTATTTAAAACCACATTTTCCTTTTACAAGAATGTATGGATATGTTTGTTAATCTATTAAATTGATTACAGAAACTTAACCATTGTTATCTCAATTTCTTTGCATTATTCAAAACCACATTTTCCTTTTACAAGAATGTATGGATATGTTTGTTAATCTATTAAATTGATTACAGTACCAGGTCTCAAATAAGAAATTACTGATGTACCACTTTGTATCCATTGATTATGCTATCAAAAGTTTCAGTTACAGCCACACATATTTAATTTCAAGTTGCTAGTCTACAAATTTAGTCAATAAGAAATGCCTTACGGATTTGAAATACTTGGCATGAAACAAAACAAATATTAGCCTAGCTTTGTCAGGAATGTTGAAAACTATAAAGAAGAAAATATTATAAAATTATAAATATTATGATATTTTCCTGCATGCTAGAATGTCATTTCCTGTTTATGGTGTTAGATATTCCTTCCAAATGTATATGTCTGCAAGGAACGTTATTTACGTAATCATAATTATGCTTCCGGTGTTTTTAAGTAGAGCGATAAGAGGTGGTTTAATTATGAGCACATAACTTATTTCAGGTAATAATTCCTTCTCCATATTGGGTAAGTTACCCAGAAATGGCAAGGCTGGCTGATGCAACACCTGTTATTCTTCCGACACTCGTCTCTAAAAATTTTCTATTGGATCCAAAGCTCCTTGAGTCTAAAATCACTGCAAAGTCAAGACTGTTGATTCTATGTTCTCCATCCAACCCAACCGGATCTGTTTACCCTAAGAAACTGCTTGAAACAATTGCAGAAATTGTAGCAAAGCATCCCAGGCTCTTGGTACTATTACTTAGCCTGAACTCTCAGACATAGCCTATACTGATATTCAAACACTGAGTGATCTGTTATTGACTTATTCAGGTGCTATCTGATGAAATATACGAACATATAATTTATGCACCGGCAACTCACACGAGCTTTGCATCATTGCCAGGCATGTGGGAGCGGACTCTAACTGTCAATGGCTTTTCCAAGGTAATTCAATTTCATTTAAACCTAGGTTAAGTATTCCCTTCCACATAATTGATTAATTTTCCATGCTTAACTTTGGTATAATTCATTTGGTGGTCATTTTGAGCATTGACATTTTGAAGGTGACATATGTAGGCTTTTGCAATGACTGGTTGGCGACTCGGATATATTGCCGGACCTAAGCACTTTGTTGCAGCATGTAATAAAATCCAGAGTCAGGTATGTTTCATTATACCCATCACTTTCATATTCTGTTGAGCAAACTGGCATCTGGTATGCATTAGTGCAGTAATGCTATTGACTATAATAAGATTCGTTTTAAAAGCTATGAACTCTGGGAATAACTTTTCTTGGAGATCAAATGGATTTTGTTGCTAGTCTGATATATAGAATGATCAGACGACATGGCACTTTTTGTTGGGTTGGCTGTGGTATACAGTTGAGGACTACAGATGCGGACAATACTAATCTCTGACATATACGGTCAAGTATCTGAATATGCTTACACTAATGTTGTTTATTGGGGCTCATACCATTTTGGTATTTTTTTTTTTCATTTCCTAGTAGCCTTCTTTGAACCTCCCATACTTGAAGAAGCTAGTCAACATTTTACTTTTGGTATTACTGCCTGGCTCTAAAGAGTTTTAAACTAATCGTACCTACATCAATTTTAATTTGGT
Source organism: Durio zibethinus (assembly GCF_047325235.1). Taxonomy (NCBI): domain Eukaryota; kingdom Viridiplantae; phylum Streptophyta; class Magnoliopsida; order Malvales; family Malvaceae; genus Durio; species Durio zibethinus. The sequence continues at coordinate 16,501,546 of NC_143185.1, forward strand.
TCTTGCATCATACTGAAAGTTAAACTATTGTGGTAATTTTCAATGTTTTTCACAAGAATGAACAATTTGGGATATAGTTGTCAATTTCCTTGTTAAGGCTCGCTGTATATTTTAGAACATGGCACTTGCACAGTTATTTACGCATAAAAAGTTTAGAGACATTTAATCATCTCCAGTTAGAAGCTTTTTGAACCTCATAATTCTGATACTTGTTCAAGTTAGTCAATGTTTGTACTTTTGATATTACTCAAGCTGCTGAAGAGGTTTGAAAAAATTTTACCCTATGCACACTTTAGTTTGGTTCATTCTGCTTGTACTTAAAGTTGAACCAACGGGCTGCAGTGTTTGGAAAACTGAAATTGCTTGTGTTTGGAAAACCTCAAAATTGGTGCCATTAACTAACATAATGATCAAGTGCTGAAGGAAAGAACAATGGTTATTAAAGGAGTAAGCTTGAGTTGACTGTGCTAGTAGATGGGCACTTCTAAACATTTGCATATGTCTAACTAATTGAAACTGATATATTAAGAAGGATTCAAATTGTTGATCCCATATAATTAAGGCAATGGAATACCAATATGTCAATTAATGCCAATAGGCTGATATATCTATTAATGCACTTATGTATGTTATGCATATCAACACATTAATTTCTTTGTTAAATGTGTAGTTTCATTAGTTGAATCAATATGCAGAAAACTAACCTCAATTTGGTTTTTATTTTCTAGGTCACTTCAGGAGCTAGTAGTATAGCACAAAAAGCAGGAGTTGCTGCATTAGGCCTGGGCTATGCTGGTGGGGAAGCAGTTTCCACCATGGTGAAAGCATTCAGGGAACGGCGAGATTTCTTGGTTAAAAGCTTTGGGGAATTGGAAGGTGTTAAGATGTCAGAACCTCAGGTACACCAGTCTTGGCATAAAATCACTTACTGGGTAAACATAAACCTGATTTATTTATGAAAAATTCTGGTTTATGCATATCACATTTTCTTCAATGTTTTGATATTTTAGCTTTTCAATTAACATACTTAAACCCGATTTATTTATGAACAAAGCTGGTTTATGTATTTGTCATTTTCTTCAATGTTTTGATATTGTAGCTTTTCAATTAACATACTTCTTGCTTGCACTACTTCTGGTTTGCAGGGAGCTTTTTATCTCTTCATTGATTTCAGTTCTTACTACGGAATAGAAGCTGAAGGTTTTGGTAAAATTGAAAATTCAGAATCACTTTGTCGATACCTCCTGGACAAGGCTCAGGTATGCTTCATTGAATACTGTCAGGACCTTTCTTTTTAAAGTGATTGAGAAGGGTTAGGCTGTGTTAATCAATATTTTTGGAACTGCCTGAATATTCTGTTTGACATTGAAGATCAAACATCAAATACTGTTTCTAATGACTTACAGGTTGCACTAGTCCCTGGAGATGCATTTGGGGATGATAGCTGCATTCGCATATCCTATGCAGCATCCCTTACCACCTTACAAGCTGCTTTTGAGAGAATTAATAAAGCACTTATCACCCTGAGGCCTGCTGTCCCTGTTTAACACAGATGAATTATCATGCAGCATATTGTAATCGTTGTACTTTATTTTGGGATTTGAACTTGTTATTTTTTGTAATAAGTTTATTGCATAAAATTCTGGCTTTTCTAGGTTCATTTATTCTCTTCTATGATTGTCCTGCATTTTCCTTCCAGAGGCCGAATCCCCACGGGTTTGAGAAAGGAAATATTATTACATGCTCATTTGTCATTATTGTGTTTGATAGGCCCGTTATGAAGTCATTAGGTTTATGGCAAAAAGAGCTATGGAAAAACCTTTACCACGGCTTTCCTTTTTGTAACTCGTTTTTCATTTGCCTTCAATTTGTTATAAAAAACAGTAATGTTAGCGTAGTATATGTTTACTTTCCATATTATATACTGTTCTTATAATTCGCCATTCTTGAGTTCAGAATGTTCCCAAGGAATATTTCTTTCTACGGTAGCTAGATCTAGGGCTCCAAGGAATCAATTCCCCTTCCAAACAAGTTTGCTTCATATGTTCCAACATAAAGATAGTATCTTGTTTATTTAGGTTTATCTGGCAGAATGGTAATTGGAAGAAAGGTTGAATCGTAAAACGACATTAAGGCTCAACGAGAGTTTCTCTGGCCATACTTGCTAAATGAATGTAATTCTAGTCTATCAATAGGAGACAAAGCTGGAACTTTTCCAGAAGGTTTCAGGCTAAGGTTTCTGTTCCAAGAGAAAAAGCTAGATGGTAACATAATCAAGGAAAAGCAACCCTTTCCCTTTTTAGCCATAATATTCCTGCCTAGCAGGTATTTCCTTGCATTAAGGCATCCCTAAGAAGCTAAGGAACCCTTCATCCAAAGCCTAAAACTATGGACTTGAACCACAAGACAATCAATCTCTAATACCAAGAATTCTCTTCTTCCAGTCATGCATTACCTCCCTTTCCTTCCCATCTTCCTTCCCCATTTATACCATGATTATAATGCCAATGAATAATACCAAAAAACTTGAACCTAAAACTAGTAACTTGAAATGGAGGATTTTATTCCATGCCAAGAAGGGGCGGCAGAAATTGTGTTTTTTGATTCAGAAACTACAGTACCCAACAGAGCTGGCCAAAGGTTCTGGATATTGGAGTTTGGAGCAATTGTGGTTTGTCCAAGGAAGCTCGTTGAGCTGGAGAGTTTTAGCACCCTGATAAGGCCTAAGGACTTGTCTGCTGTTGCATTGAGGTCTGGTCGATGTGATGGGATTACTAGGGGAGCTGTTGCAAATGCACCAGAATTTGAGGAAGTTGCTGACAAAATATTCAGCCTTTTGAATGGTAGGATTTGGGCGGGCCATAACATTCAGAGATTTGATTGTGTGCGCATTAAGGAGGCCTTTGCTGAGATTGGTAGGCCTGCTCCTTTATCTGTTGGGATCATTGATTCTTTAGTAATCCTGACTGAGAAGTTTGGCAGAAGAGCTGGAAATATGAAGGTAAAATTCACATTTCTAAGAATAATTTATGGCTCTTATCAGAAATTGAGGCAATTTTTAGACATAATAAAATCTTTGTTACACCCCTAGAATCTCAATTTCTTTGAGATTGAGATTGAATATTCTCTCCTGTAATAATGTTCACAAATTTGTCCAACCCTTCATGCAGATGGCGAGCTTAGCTACTTACTTTGGGCTTGGGCAGCAAAAGCACAGGTATGGGAATCTTTTTGTGTTAGATACCTGAATCCATGTGGGGAATATGTTGTTGAACAAATGAGAAAAAAAAATAACGGAAGGAAATGATCATAATCATGGTTTTATCTATAATAATTTCCTTAAACAGGAGCCTGGATGATGTTCGAATGAATTTGGAGGTTCTAAAGCATTGTGCAACTGTGCTCCTTTTGGTATGTCCTGAAACATTCAGTAATGAATTCCAGCATCAATTTCATTAACTTTTATGTTGATAACTTCTGTTTCAGAATTTAAAGCTATGGGTTTTTATGATGTTAGGAATCAAGCCTCCCTAGCATCTTGAATGGCAGTACTTGGCACAGCAACCCCACAATAACGGCACGAAGTAGAAGGAGTGCAGGAAAATTGATATGCAGGGAAGAAACCAGCAGGAAATCTCCCCCAACTTCTAGCGGACATCAAAGAACAGTACCCTACTCAAGGGGAAGTTTGCGAAAGGTTTTACCACTAAATAATAGCTATCTTAATCACATGTTAATTTGTCAGTAATTAATTATTTAAGCATTGTTATTGAAGCAGATGACAGAAAGAGTAAAAAATCTCCTGTGCAAAACCCAAGGAAGCCAGCCACTTAACAACTTGCTCAAGCATTCACATTCAGTGCTCCGATAAGATCAGAAAAGAAGGCAGATTTCGGATGAGAGGAAGAACAAAAGATAAAAGGAGATTGCAAACTTAATTGGAATTTTCAAATGTGTTTCAGATTGGCGAGGGTCCTGTAAAGGGTTCCTCTTCAATGCGAATATGACATGCATGCTTAAGAGGGTCTTTCCTTGCTTATTAATTAGATGAATTTAATAAAAAAATTATGAGAACTTGGGACACCCTTTTTTGTGGACTATTCATTAATTGCAAAATTCCGATTATCTATAAGTTTGAATTAATCAAGTGAAGTTCCGCATGATAAATTCTGTACCATCTATTGAACTGCTCCAGGTTTCCTTAGGAGCTCAATCATTATCTGTTTCTATTGAATCTGCTCCGTTAGCATGTCGAATTTTATCATTATGTATAAAAATTCTTTAATTTGGTTAAACTCAAAAGAATTTCACTTATATTTTAGATCAACCTAAAATTTAGGATAAATATATTTGAGTAGATTTTGAGATTTAAATTATCAATCAAACAAAGATTATGTAAAGTGTTAGTATCATGCCTAAACTTGATTCCTCTTAACCTATGGATACTTGCAAGATTGAGTATCAAATGCCTTTTCTTTTTTTTCTTTTTTTTTTCCATTTTTAGCCCGTAAAACAAAAATATAGAGATTGAAATTCAACATTGTTGAATACAATCTGATGCATCTAAAGATAGTTGTGAGGATGCATTTGATAATTAAAGCTACATAGACAAATTCGGTAGTGAGAACTTAGTTGATTTTCTTTTTTCTTCTTCTTTCCTCTATCACTGAAAAGTGAAACAAAGAATAGCAAAGATTAAACTCCCATACTATATTAATTCACCTTGGCTTTTACATGTATGTAATCCGAATTTTCTATTTTCATGATTGTTAAATCTCTGCCCTTTCTTAACATGAAAGATATATAATAATTGCCAATAGTCTGCGAGGCTTATTGGTGGAGAAGTGTACTTTTATTTCCACATTTAAATTATAACAGATTCAAATAAAAATAAAAAAAGAAAGATATATAATAATAATCATTAAATTGAATCTTGTTGCTCGCAAAAAAAATCTCACATCCGCAAGATGTGCAATTTTCTACTCTTTTCCTTTTCTTTTCTTTTGGATAAGAACAGGCAATTTTGTAGGTCAATATAATATCTTCTTATCACATGCAATAAGATTGAAAGGATAGTAACACTAATAGAATTGATGAAGAAATCAATGGTTGGAATTAGAGGGATTAGCTGAAGACTAGGCATCTTCTCGATTGAATATCTCTCTCTCCCACTTCCAACTCTCAAGTTCTTTCAATAACAGTCCTTTGCTTTCCTCCTCTCAATCATATTCCTTCGTTCGAGCTTGCTTTTCCTTCTTGATCTCGTATCCTATGTTAAAACACATTATCTCTTTTTGGTTGAAATGAAGAAAAAGAGACAGTTTATGACAATAACTATTCTGTTGACATTTATAATTTTGTTATTGCTTCTTGTTGTTAGAGTTTTTTTTTTTGTCGACTATGACGATGAACACAAGATATTGAGATCACTTTAATTTAAGGATAAGCAAGGTCACAAGCTTTCATGTTTTGGGCAACTTGGCACCAACCAGCCTTGGTTGCCATGGTTTTTATTATTTGATAATTGGTTGGGAACTTTTTGTCCTCAAGACGATAGCCCATAATTAAGAGCTCATAACTCAATTTGAAAGTTTGAGATTCGAACCTTGAGAAGATAGAGAAACAAGATTCATTAGGCAAGATAAAATTACCTTTTATTATGTAACACAATATTATATATATTAAAAAAGTTTTAATTGAGATTTATTTTTTAAAAAAAATTATATATAATGCATCCGAACATTTGGTTCAAATTATAAGTGTATATATCTCTACTCAAAAAGTACAGTTCGAATCCATTTCTTTAAATAAAAAAACTATAGATGAACAGGTAATTCCATCTTTCTAGATACTTTGTTCTCATGGTATATCTTGGTTCCTATGGATGGCAGAAATCAACTTTACATGGGCTATAGGTAGGCCTTCATAAAAAAGCTAGAAGGTAAAACAAAAAAACCATAAGCTGCAGCACAAAATAACGAGTTAAAACTTCCAATTTAGGAGGTAAACAGAAAGCCAGGCCTAGCCATGCCATAATAGAGTTGCTAGTTGGAACAACCAAGCCCAACCTTTTCCAGGGGATTGATGCAGAAAATTAAGGGAGCTAGCTTGGACTATCAATTGCCAAGTATCAAGTATAAAATGCATCGGTTAGAAAAGGTGTAATATGACGGTCAACACTAAATTTTGAATATATTACTCTATTTACCCCTTTTTGTTTTTTTTTTTTCAAACGAAATTAACTTTGATCATTATTTTTTAAAATGCTAGATTAAATTAAAATTCTATTTTTTTTTAATTTAAACTTCAAATTCTACAAATTTTATTTTTAAAATTTTATAATATTATGGTTTTATTAAAAATATTTGTCAAAGTTGAGTTGGTTTTAACAATTCAAACAACATTCTTAAGAAAATTAAATTGAAATGAGAGATCGTGAATCTATACTCTATACTATTGCAAAAAGCATAGAATATTTTATTATGGAAGAAAAAGAAGCAAGTCCTTTTACTTTTAAGTTTTAACCAGCTACTACATAATTTATTTCCCTCGCAAAATAAATTAACATTTAAATAATTTGTTCTATGCAGGTGGATGGTGTATATATAGGGAGGTAAAGAAAATGAAGATTAACAAAATCATGACAATTAATATATATATATATGAACAATATAATTAATACAAGAATGATAAAAAGAAAAGCAAAATTCATTATTAATTTCTACATGGACCTATATTTCATCCTTTGCATTCTAACATGAGATCGTTTCTTTAGTCCGTCGAGTTGTTTTTCCCAAACATCTCTTGGAAATTTTGATCTTCTTTCCTCCATCAAACAGTCAACAACTCCATACCCCATTGGATTAACCAAACCCAACTCATAATCATACATTTCACGAGAAATTGGATCCGAAAGTGTCTCGTAAGCCATTTGAAGCTCAAGAAATCGCTTTGTGGATTCTTCTTTGGCTGAAGGAGGGCAAACATCGGGGTGGTATTGAAGAACCATTCTTCTATAAGCCTTCTTTATTTCATCTAAACCCACATTCTCAGAATCGAGAGAAAGAACTTTATAAAAGTTGGTCTTTGCTCTTTGCATAGCTAAATTATCAACCCTACATGATATAGCTTTAACCTTATTATAAGGCTTTTGCCTGAACACGAATTTTGATGTCGTTGAAACCATTTTGCTCGTGTTCAGATTCACTTGCATGGGAATCTCCATATGAATGTGCTTGTATCACGGCTCGTAAGCTTTAGCTGCAAACTTCCTGCAGTCTAATAAGGCAAATTCTGTCAAATATGCGGGGTTGGCCCCGAACTCGCTGACGGCTGTTTGAGAAAAGAAGGTGAGGATTGAGGAAGGAGGAGGTAGATTTGAGATGGAGTGAGCTCTAAATGAAGATGTTCGAGCTCAAGGTCATTAAAGACAGCTGATTTATTTATACACAATTAAACGCCTTTTTTTTATCTTTGGACCTATTCGCTTTAGGATTTAGCGTTAAATAATGTTTCGGCATAAAGTCGTCGTCCTTGGCTTTGTTAGGTCGTTTCGTCTTTGATTGCTAGTTGCTTCAGCTGCTTTTCACGATTGCATTTGGTCACCAAACCTAATCTATTTTTTTTAATATATTATTCATGAGAGTCATTGAGCCTAACTTTCCCTTTTCGTTTCAAATTTGTTACGTGGAAAAAATGAGGAAAAAGATGAACACATGTAGGGTTAAATGTATAGGTTTTCTTAAAACAAAAAAAACGTAAAGGTTAAAGGCTAATATATTACAAAAAATTATTTTTTAAATAAGTTTTTACATGTTTTTATAGCCAAGTAAGTCATTATTTTTTTATTTGTATCTAAATCCTCATTTTAAATAAAAATTTTATTTACATTAATGATTTATTTAAGTATAAAATAAATATTAAAAAATTATTTAGATACAAATTAAAAATCTAAATGCTTATTTAAATATACATTAAAAGAGTAAAGATTTATTTGAATACAATATAAATATAAAAATTTATCTAAATAAAATAATAAAATTTAAAATTTTGTTGTTATTTTAGTTAAAATAAAACAAAGGGTTCTAGAATATAAGACTTGGTATGTAAAGATTAATATTACATACTATGAGAGAGAAAGTTTGTGTAAATGGAATAAAAAATTTGTTTGAGTGGAAAGCTATGACAAGAATCATAGATTGAGAAGTTATTTTGAAATAATATATATATTTCTATATGTGGATTCATGAAAACTTATAAACCAAAAATCTCATGTTAGTATGTGCTTTTTATTCCAAAATCGTGCCGTTTCCAAAAGTAATGTTTTATGCAAACATTGTGTCTCTTTGCCTAATATGTGAAAGATCACAGCTCTAGATCAAAAGTGTTCAATTTGTTGGGATTTGGGTTTGACGACATTCCAGTGATCGAGTCAATTTTTTTGTACCCAAAGTAAAAAATCACATCCAGGTAAAGGCCAGAAACAATCTATACTGTAATTTGCTCCTTTCCCGTTAACAGTTCATCCAGCCGTTTGCATACCAAAAAATAAAGTATATTTGTTGGGCCGAAATTTATTTGTTCAATCAAAGGCAAAGGAAAATTGCAGCAAAGCTGCACGAAACCAAGTGGCTTTTGCTTGTCTGCTTGTTGGATTCTCTTAGGAATGCACATTGTTTTGCCTTGGATGGCCTAGCAATTCCTCATTTTTCTTGTCTGTATTTAGTAATCTTAAATAATTTAGACAATTAACAATAAGTGATTGATTCAATCGATTAGATTCGTTTTCTTTGACGAAAAAATTTTTGGTTTAAATTTTATCAGTGATCATCTGCTGTGAGATATTACACATCTTATCTTGACTTGAGGGACTAAATAATTTATCTACTTCAATTTTTTTTTTAAATAATAATTTAGACACTTGTTTTTTGTCTGGATTGGTTTATCAAACTAACCCATTTGAAATTAAATTATTATATTCCTTATAAACTTTACCTGTATTTGCCATTATAAGTATTGATTAAGCCGGCACATAATCCACATTGAAATTGCACGATAGCCAAAGTTCAACCTCAGGGAAGACATAAGTTCCATTGAAATTATTATTTTAACCTAAAGCAAACTTAAAATGACAAAAATCTAAGAGTATAATTAAAATCTTAATTGCCTAAAATAAATAATAGCTCTAGCCGTCTTTAGAACTGATAACTTTATATAAAATATAATGGTACAATATAAAAATTATATTAAAATAATTATATTAAAATAATATAATTTAAAATTTTATTTAAAATTAAACATGAATTTAAATAAAAATTAAAAAATATATTTTATATTTAATGTGTAACATCAATTATAACACGAAAATTTAATATTTTATAAATATTTAACACAAAATAAATATAATACAAATACGTAATTTTACTTTTATATTTTACACGTACTTATTTTGAAAAAATCCAAACAATAAGCCACAACAACCTCAAATTTCTTATTTAGTGGACTTCTAATTGTATTTTGTTTTCATTATATTTCCATAAATAAAATAGAAAGAAACAAATTAACAGATGGGTATCGATAAAAAAATTTTCTCTAGTGTTTTTTGTTTGTAGTTGGTGAAATTTGGTACTACAAACTTATCTAAAATTTAATTTCTAGTCTATAATGAAATCAATCCATGAGAAAATCCAAAAATCATATGGGAATCTGATTTTTTTTTTTTGTCCATCCTAAGGCATTGCCTTTGCGTGGCTCATCCAGAAGCCGGCCTAGTATATAATTTCGTGGAAAACGTAAGCTAGAGTTGGTACTACTTCTTGACATTTGAAGTAGTATGCTAAATTGTCCGAAGATATTATTCAAAAGTATAAAAAAAATATTTTGTTAAGAATAATTCAAGAATAGTGGGTGAACCATTAAGGTTAAATCATCCGAATTTTTCCTTTTTTCTTCTATTTTCGTAATTCAAACCTAATAATTTTACTCAAATTGGCACCCTCTAAGAGAGGCTTGATCAATTAAGCACAAGTGGGAAGTGACTTTTTCTACTCCCTACCTACTATGATTTTTGTCTTTTCCTTTTGTCTTCATGTTTTTCCAGTTCACGGGCAATTTTTATTTTTATTCTTTGAATTGGTGAATTTGTTTATTCAAAAGCAAATATAATAAAGGATATATTTTAATAGGAGTTTAGAATACAAGTTAACATTTAATTAAACTTTTGTTTTTAGTTAAAAATTTTTTTTATTTAATATACTATTTTCATCAAATTTAGAAAGAAATTAATACATTATAGGCACTTTAATATTTCCCTAGATATAAGATCTACTACAATGAAAAAAAAAAAAAAGTAAAGAAAACAATATCCTACTTATTAATAATGATTTCTAACAAGATTAAAAGGCGACCACATGTTTCGTTAGGATATATTTATAAAAATCAATAAATTTATATAAAAAATAATAAATATGTAGCAACATCCTAATAGCATTCGTGAAATTTAAAAGGCTAAAATATTTTTTTAAATTTAAATTATTTCACTTTTTTAATTAAGTTTTTATTTTTTTATTATATCCGTATAAATTTTATCTTTTTATTTATATCCAAGTAAGTTTTATTTTAATGAAATTATTGCAATTTTTTTCTGATTATCTTTAATCCAGTAAAAATTAACTCTTTACATAAAAAAAGATTTTACTTCAAATAATTGTGATCATGAAAAACTAATATCTTACATGCATAATGTTTTATGTTAAGGGTTTATTTAAATATAAATTAAAGATTAATAGCTCATTTGGATATAAATTAACAATTAAGAGTTTATTTGAATGTAATAAAGATATAAATGTTTATTTAAATAAAATGATAAAATTTTAAAAAAAATGTTATTCTAATCAATTTAAATACCGATGTGTAAAAAATAAGCTCAAAGATAAATAATGGGCGTTGAAATTTGTTATCCTTGGGCTTTCTGTTCGGGAAAATGGGAGGTCACCCTGGCCCAATTAGAGTTCTGTTTTGCCACGAGTTCCGGACATCTAACAATTTCTAATTGGCCCAGAGTTACTCGTCAGTTGCCCCAAATTAAGCCATAGGATCAATTTTCAGGCACAAAATTTAGAAAAGCATGGGCCTCGACACCGTATTTCAACCGAACGTGAACGCTGATAATAGTAAACTGCACTCTATCATAACTTTACAAAGAGCAATTTAATTAAATTATAAATCAAATTTAAATATAAAAATTTTAAAATTTGAAATTAAATCGAATTTAAATCTTATATTATGTAAATTTAATTTGAGTCTATTACAGCCTATGCATAACACAATGAAATATCATTTTTGTTTTTATACGATAATCATCATGAGTCTTCTAAGAAGATTCTACTGAAATCATGTAAAAGAAACATAATTTTTATATTAAATTTTAAATGAATGATAATGGTAGATGGGTAGAGTCACAGTCACCTTTAACTATTCCATCAAGTTACAGGAAAAGTAATCAATTTGTGGAGTTTTCTTGGCCAGTGTTTTCAGAGCGCCTGGATTATTCTGTCTTGTCAGAGACTAAGGCAGGGAGACATCTTCGCTTGTGAAAGCGTAAATAAATTGTATAATCTTATATTTTGTGGGACAAAATTTATTTTAAAGTAAAAAAAATGGGGTCCAGAAAATGTGTTAATATGGACGTGTTTCAACCACCAAATTTTCTTCTTACAAATCACATGCTTCAATTTATTTATGCTAGAAAAAGGCCCTTTAATTGTTGGCGTTTGGAGCCTAAATAAAAGTTCTATGAAAAATGCCAGAGCTTTCCTTATCATTGTTTGCTGAATTTACTGGATTTTTCAAGATGTCCTTGTGCTAGTTTCAGATGGTTTAAATTTTCAATGACAATTTGATTGATCGGAACATAAGTTGACTCTTGACTTAGAAGAAAATTTCTACTTTTTGTTCTAGATTAGATGCCAGAAATTTGTATTAATTTTGATATATTTTCTTTTGACTAAAATAGTAAAAAAAAGTTTTAATTTTATCGTTTTATTTAAATAATTTTTTATTTTTATTATATTTAACTAAAATTTTACATCAATTTAAACCCAAGTAATCCTTTAACTTTTAATGTGTATTTAAATAAGTCATTAATTTTTAATTTATATATAAGTAAACTCCTAATATAAATTAATATTTTATTTAAAATAAAAATTTATTAAGACATAAATAAAAAAATAAAAATTTATTTAAATAAAATAAAAATATAAAAACTTATTTTAAAAAATAATGCAACTTTCTTTTTTTTTTAATATTTTAGCCTTTTCTCTTATATCACCGATTTAAACTTCATTTTAGAAACTTCAAGTTCAAATCCAAAAATAAATCTAAGTGAAATCTTAAGCTATGAGATGGAGAAGGTTTCGACATCACTTGTAACTCAAAATCTTTTACAATTAAAATTAAAAAAAAATCGATAATGTAATTGATAAAATACAAATCATTGTATTATTTATTGATAAAATATTAAAATTTTAATTAAATTATAATCAAAATTTAATCTGTGATAATGTCCAATATAAAAAAATAATTCATAAAATTGTTTAATACATATCAATTTTTATCGAAGAACGTAGAAGTAATCTATAGATTGATTATAAATTAAAACAAAGTGCCCTGGAATTGCAATCTAAATCATATCATGATGAACAACAGGGCAAATGACTAGAGGAAAAGGACAAGATGAATTCACATTATTCATTTCCACTATTGCTCTTTTCCGTCAAGTTCGTCACACACCCAAAGTTTGTGGAAAAGTAGCCAAAAACAAAGCAAAAAATGCACAATTATCCATGCACTGTCGTGGACCATACTGCATAAACTTCCATGAGCTTTTTGAAAAGTTTGTCTAATGGGTCACTTCTTTTGAAGATTGTTGACACTTCATTCACAGTTTCACACTGATTTTTGTGGAAAGTTGGTGCCTTTGTCAATTTATGGTTATCTTGTTTACAAATACATTATTGATAGTTTAGAATTGATGAATTGTTTTATTTAGATTTATGTAAAATGATTTGTCGTATATTGTAGGATCTAGATCCTGATTGTTTATTCTTTATTCTTTCCCATGTTAAGCTTTATTTTGAGCATTTGTAAACAAGAATAATAATGGAACTAAAGAAGGCTAGGGCTTATTTTCTTTAGGCAAGAAAATAATGGGAAGCCTGCATGTATATGAACTTATATCAATATAAAAATTTTTAATTTTACATTTTTTAATTATTAATTTTAATAAGTCTAAGATCTAAGATTAAAGATATATATATTTTTTAACTTATCTCTCTTATTACTTGAATATATTAAAATTAATTATTAAAAAAATATAAAATTAAACGCTCCCCCCCCCCCCCAAGTGTTTCAATCTACTTAAATATCTTTACTTCTATACAATATAATTAAAAAAATTCCCCTAAAAATTATTATATTATCCTTCTAATTATTTCACCATTGTTTGACACATGTTTAGAAATATAATAATATCCTACTTTCATAATCCATTAAAATTTCGCTGCCTATCATAATTATATAAATGCTATTTTTATCATAATTGGTTAACTATAATAAAGAGAGCTTCTAAATGCATCACCTTTTTTATCTTCATATCCAACATTTTTTTTCAAAATTTTTTAAGTGAAATTACTAATTTACCTTTCTCATCTCAAGTTTAAAAGTTTTTGGAAATGCATTTTTTGTAAGTTAAATAATTTATCCAATTTTTCATATCCGCAAAAATATTTGAGAAAAAAATCCTACAAATGTTTTTAAACTTCCAAATAAATAAATTCAAAAACTTTTTAAAGTTTTGGAATATGCAAATTTGGAAGGTTTCAAGAGTTTTCGGATTTGCAAATCACTTAAAAGTTGAAGGGTGTGAAAAGAAATGAAAAAGGTAATTAAGTAATTTCATTTAGAAATGATTGAAAAAAAAAGTGAAAAGAAAAAATGATTTGTGTTTATAATTACCCGTAATTAAAAGTAATCCCTTTGGAAATTTACTATATAATTTTTTACATATCCAAAAATACAATAATACCTCCATTCCCATAATTAATTTAAATGATTATAATGCCCTTTTTTACCATAATTAATCAAAATTATTATAATACTTCTTTTATCATAATTATGAAAATGTCTTTTTTATCATAATTAATCAAAATTATTATACTGATCCACCTACCATAATTACAGAATGATATTGGCATTTGGTTTGAAATTTACTACAATACTCTTATTAAATTATATATTAAAATTTATCATAATATAAAATTAGCTACATGTTAAATTACTAAATACCCCTACCATTGTTTCATGAAAATTACATAAAACTTAATTACATATTATATTATTATAATTAAATAAATCTATACAATATATAAAAGCAATCTAATAGGAAAATTATTATAATATCCCTCTAATTAATTCATTAGTAACTAACATATCCAAATTTACTATAATAACCCTCCTTAATCATCCAAAATCATTATAATTCTCTCTTATCATAATTATGAAAATAATCTTTCTAACATAATTTATCAAAGTTACTATAATATCTTTCTTACCATAATTATAAAAATATCCTTCTACCATGATTGGCTACAACCATGATTGGCTATAATTACTATATTACCTTTCTTACCGCAATTATGAGAACGCTCCTCTTATAACAATTAGCCAATATTATTATGACGTCTTTATTAAATTACATATTAAATTTTAATAAAATATAAAATTAACTATATATAAAATTATTAAAATACTCTTACTATTATTTCATGAAAATTTGATATGTGACATTTTATGAAAATTACTATAATAGCCTATTAAATTATATATTAAATTAATTACATAAAAACTTAACTACATATTAAATTACTATAAATTTATAAAATATATTAAAAGTAATCTCTCGTGAAAATTATTATAAAAAATATATTTATTAGTTTAATATAAATAATAAATATATTTTTATAAAAAATAATAACTATATTAAAAATAAAATTTGAAAAAAAAAAAAAACCAACCTCGGCTTCGCAGAGGCAAAAATCTAGTGAAAGTTATAATATTATCTTTCTCCTATAAAGCAAGATGTTGGGATTGAAACACACGACGAGAATTGGTAATATGTTCGTAACCAAAATTTCAAGAGGGTGCTCAATAAATTTAGATTTCAATTTGAATTGTTTACTTTTAGATTGGATTTTCAAAAATAAAATGTGAAATTTGTGGGATAAGATAAAGTTAACTCTGATCTTGATCATAGATCATATCTATTAAGATTAATTTAGTTGGTAAGGTGAGGAACTCTTTTTGTTGTTTAATTAAAAGCCTACTTACTGTGTTAATTAAGATTATTTTCCCAAAATTAATTATACTTGGTTTTTTTTTTTTTTTGAGAAATTCTACTGGGCTTTTGATAAATCTGCATTGATAATTAGTATCAAAATAGTTGTGCTATTATTGTACTGTATAGTTTCTACTAGAAGTTTCAAGGTTTTTGATCAAGTGATTGCTGATTGGTGGTGAGCATCAAAACAGGTAGCAAATAATAATAATATAACAAAATAAGAATTTAAACGCAGGTGTAGTGTAAGTTTTGCAGGAAAAAGTAAAAGAACAGCAAAACCATTCATGTGATTATCCTGGAGTTCCTTTAAACAAGGTGGGGTCGTTTTTACCGATGCCTATGGACCACTATGAAATCAATTTCTGCCCCCACAATGATTCAGAAGTCGACTAGAAAATTTTAAAGAGGAAAAAATGGGTTAACCTGCACGTTGTTGGAGGAGATGAGGTTGGCCTTGGCTTTCCCTCTCTCTCTGGGGTGTAGGGGCTAGCATGCATGTACACCTAGCAGAGGTTGCTGGGGACACCTTTCGTCCAAGAATGGCCACTCATGCTCATGGTGTTCACATTACCACACAGCAATCTAGTGGTGGATGGCTCTTCACTGACGGACCACTCTTGTCCTTTGGATAAACAAAAGCATGATTGATGATTCTGACCTTTTAACATGCCACGTAAAGCATGGCTTCTATTATTTTCATCTTTGAGAATCATATCCATTCGGATAAACGTTTAGTATTCGTCAACTTCGGTCTTCAATCTGTATTAATTTTTGCCTGAAAGTTTTAGTAAAAGGCGTTTCTTTTCACCCAAAAGGCCTTTTAACTTCCCACTCTGGCCCCACATGGAAAAAACAAGAATGCACCGATAGTTCAAACGGTTCCGAATGGACCCACTTGACGGTTGAGAAGAACATCACACCTAAAACAAGCGCGTGACCAACACCAACCTTTCATCATCCTCCAAGTCTTCTGGCATCCATGGGTAAAATCCTCCTCGTTTTGCCACGTTATATGTAACGTACGCATCCATCGGTAAAACTAAAACCCGTAAATTTCACGAGTCGCAGTTTCTCATTTCCATTTCCTTCCAGTTCTTTTTTAAGGGCATGGACCCCACGCATCAAAACTCCTAAAACTTTTCCTTCACTTGATCACGCCACGTGTAAAGTGCATCAAAAGTGTCACAGATGAAATCTCCACCTCACACGTGCCTCCCGAAAAAAAGACCGATGCATGGCGTAGCTTCACTTGAAACCAAGACCAATAATAAAATTTAAACGTGGGACATCACCATTGACATAACGCCACGTGTATGTCATCTCCTTTATAAATGCACCACCAAGTGCCTATACTCGGAGCACAAAATTTTGTAAAACCTTAAAAAAAAAAGAAGGGCTGTTTCTTTAGTTTGGGTTTCATCGCTGTTCTCAGCTGTTTTATTTTTTTTGGGGTTTTTTTAAGAAAAACATTGGCAAAAATGTTTATTGAGAGCTTTAAGGTAGAGGGTCCAAATGTTAAGTACACAGACAATGAAATTCAGTCGGTGTACAACTATGAGACTACTGAGCTTGTTCATGAGAACATGAATGGAACCTATCAATGGGTTGTCAAACCTAAGACTGTCAAATATGAATTCAAGACTGATATCCATGTCCCTAAACTAGGGTTAGAATCTAAACTTCCCATCATTTCTATTGGCCAAAAAAAAATTCCCAGCATTTCTTTTGTATCTCTGGGGTTTGTTTTTAGGTTTTTCTTTTCTTGGCTTGTTTTAAAATTTTCATTATCTTTTATGTTCTAGGGTGATGCTTGTGGGATGGGGAGGAAACAATGGTTCAACCCTGACTGGTGCTGTTATTGCCAATCGAGAGTGAGTTCTATTTTCCTTTATTCTGATTAATTTTGGTTGTTGAATTTTTTTTTTTTTATTGTTTACTCATTTTTGAGATATGGGTAATGGATATTCTCAGGGGAATCTCCTGGCCCACCAAGGACAAGGTGCAACAACCTAATTACTTTGGTTCACTCACTCAAGCATCAACAATCCGAGTTGGGTCTTACAATGGAGAGGAGATTTATGCTCCATTTAAGAGCCTTCTCCCTATGGTATAACCATACATGAACCGGGATTTCGTTTTAATCAGAGAATTTTAATTTCTTAACTTGTTGCTTGTTAAAGATAATAAAGACAAACAGAACTAAATAAATAAATACAGGTGAACCCAGAGGACGTCGTGTTTGGAGGATGGGACATAAGTGACATGAACCTAGCTGATGCAATGGTTAGGGCCAAGGTCTTCGACATTGATCTGCAAAAGCAGCTTAGGCCCTACATGGAATCCATGGTCCCACTCCCTGGAATCTACGATCCTGATTTCATTGCTGCCAACCAAGGTGAACGTGCCAATAACGTCATCAAGGGGACCAAGAAAGAACAAGTTCAGCAAATCATCAAAGATATTAGGTATAATCAATTCCAACTTCCAAAGAATTTTGTTGCGCTGAAAAGAGTATGTTCTGGTAGTATAAAAGTAGCTGATTTTAACATTTGTTTATGTTGATAAGGGACTTCAAGGAGAAAAACAAGGTGGACAAGGTTGTTGTACTCTGGACTGCAAACACCGAGAGGTACAGCAATGTCATTGTGGGGCTAAACGACACCATGGAGAGCCTCTTGGGTTCTTTGGAGAAGAATGAATCAGAGATTTCTCCTTCCACTTTGTACGCTATCGCTTGTGTTCTTGAAAATGTTCCCTTCATCAATGGAAGCCCACAAAACACCTTTGTTCCAGGTTCTTAATTGAACTGACCTATCTTTCTAATTAATTTTTTGAAATGCAATTAGTAAATGTAATAACCCTTTAATTAGGAATGAATAATTAGGCTTTTAACTGTTGTTATATCCAGGGTTAATTGATTTGGCTATTCAGAGGAACTGTCTAATTGGAGGAGATGACTTTAAGAGTGGCCAGACCAAGATGAAATCTGTCCTAGTGGATTTCCTTGTTGGTGCCGGTATCAAGGTACAAATCTTTGAACTTTATGGCACTATCACCATAATTTGTAAAGTAGGCAAAAGGTACCAAAATAATTGAAATAGGAACTTTATGTGGTTTGATCTCTTATCTTTCAATAAAGATAATAATATGACATTGATGGTGATTATAAATTAACAGCCAACATCAATAGTGAGCTACAACCATCTGGGAAACAATGATGGCATGAATCTATCAGCTCCCCAAACCTTCCGCTCCAAGGAGATCTCCAAGAGCAATGTTGTTGATGACATGGTCTCAAGCAATGGAATCCTCTATGAGCCTGGTGAACATCCTGACCATGTTGTGGTCATCAAGGTAATAAGTTTACCCATCTCTGCCTGTTTTTGCACATGCCACCCAAGGCTTTTCTCTGGTCTTAAATGTGCACTGTGTCTTTTTTGTGTTGTAGTATGTGCCGTATGTAGGAGATAGCAAGAGAGCCATGGATGAGTACACATCAGAGATATTCATGGGAGGCAAGAACACCATTGTGTTGCATAACACATGCGAGGACTCCCTGTTGGCTGCTCCTATCATCCTAGATTTGGTTCTCCTTGCTGAGCTTAGCACCAGGATCCAGCTCAAAGCTGAAGGAGAGGTATGTTCTTGTTTCCTTTTTCTTTTTAATTACTCTAAAGCTCCAAACTAATATTCTCATGCGATTAACTTTATAAAATCTTCTCGGTTGAGCATTAATTTTAGATGCAAAGTATTGATATGAACTTTCATTTTGCAGGGCAAGTTCCACTCTTTCCACCCTGTGGCTACTATCCTCAGTTACCTCACCAAGGCGCCTCTTGTGAGTCCAAAAGATCCTTTTGTCTTTTCCTATTACTCTGGCCAACTAAATAGAACACTTTCTTATTTCTTTGAAGTTGACTGAAGTAAAAACCAAAATAAAAAAATGGGGGGAGGGGACAGCTTCAGCAGTAACACAACTAAATTACCATCTTCAACTAAATGGTGACTGAAACTGTGTCTAGCTAAGTGGGAAACAAGGAATTGCAAATTTTTACGGTGCCTCTTTCTGATATATTTCATGTGACCATCAATGATTTTATCTAAAGCTGCTTCTGTCTATTTCACATGAATTGTCCGGTGAGAGGGGACAGAATTGAATTAAAGTTATATAAACTTTATGTCAACTTTAATGGAGGAATGTGAATAGAATCATGGGAATCACGAGAATCATTTTTGCTCCTTCATGTTAATAGCATCTAATAGAGATGATTAATAATGACATTCTTTTGGTAACAATAGGTTCCACCAGACACACCAGTGGTAAACGCACTGTCAAAGCAGCGTGCAATGCTGGAGAACATACTGAGGGCCTGCATTGGCTTGGCGCCTGAAAACAACATGATTTTGGAATACAAGTGAAGTTGAGGAGAGAAATGTGGAACAAGCTTTGGTTCTTAGAACTTTAGGACCATTTTCCCTTTCTCTTTCATAAAAGCTGTGGTTTATGTTGTCACAGATTTTAATGGCTGTGTTATGGTTTATGATGGTATATTATGTTTTTTTCTCTCTTTTCGGATGGTGCTCATGTTGTAGCTCCTTGATGTAGCTCATTCTTGAGCAAGCACCTCTTTTGTGGAAATAGATATGATAATATGAAGGTTCATAAATGTGTTTAATGCACCATCTTTAATTTGTAATTGTGATAGCTCAGCCTTGCCGCTGCTTGGCTATTTCTCTGATTTCTCTGATTTTAAGTATTGGAAATTGAAAAGACCATCACCTCAGTTTTCTTGGGTAATATGCTACATCAAACTTCATCAAATCTCATCATTAACTAGTTTTGATGGGATAAATGAATCGCTTTGAATTGAAAAATGCCATTTCTAATTGTTTGATTGATGCATGCGTTTTAAGGGTAGTATCATTGAAAGGGTCAGTCTTTTTAGCCAAAAATAAAAGGGAAAGTCTATTTGAATATGGTCCCCGCCTTTCACCTTTCAGTCAGTGCTAGACATGTGGTGAGGTCTTAACACTATGGCAAAGGAGGACACATAATGGCCACATTGTGGTCCACAAGTTGTGAATTGATCTGATAATTGGGTTCTGCAATTAGGCACTTTTCAATGAAGGACAGTGGTCCCTCATACATTTTACCCTTGGATTGATGTTGAAAACCAAGGATCTCATGCTGAATACTTTGTAAGTTGGTACAGAGTTTGATCATGCCAAATCTCGTCTGCTTCAGACAATAATACACCTCATCTGATTTTTAGAAGCACCAATCTTCCTTGGTTCACGTGGGTCTTCTGCCATCAGTTTTTATCTCTTTATACCAAAAAGAGGCTAAGACGTGGATGAATGATTGCCCATTTTACAGTTGCTAAAGTCCTCGTAGTCCTAGCAAATGTGTTTTCTGAGGAGTAAGGCATGAGTGTGTGCCACTGTAGTGAGCCTTGTTTTGGCTATAGTTACTAATGTTGATGGTTAGCCAGCATGATAAAGATGATGTTGGACTACACATTAAGAGTACATCATTGTGCTGGGAGACCAATCGGATGAGAAAAGAAGCCCTTGATCAATGTTAATAAGGAATGAAAAGCTGCATACAAAAATTATTTTTGAGGGTGCTTTCTAATGTATCACATGCAATGTTGCAAAAATGTTGGGGGTGGAGGGGGTTCTTCGAGCAATAACTCAGCATTATTAGTCACGGATGGTGGTCAATTTGTGTTTTTGCTGCCTTTTCACATGCGATATGTTTCCTATCATGTTACCCGCTAATGCTAGTTCGATTGGCTCTTTGTTTTAACTCAGGTTTCACAAAACTTAATCTTGTCCAGCAGTGTCGTAAAACCTCAATTATTTTAAAACCATAAACAGTGAAACATTATAGTAAATCAATTCATTTAATAGCCATCAATTTTTTTTTTCCTCGTTAACTTGTTTGTAAGTTTCCAGCTATGAGAATGATAAAGAGAATCCATTGCCCAAAAGGAGAGAAAAGCAACGTCAAAGTGCCCAGGGATATCAAAAGTTTCAACTTGATTGTTGATATTCTATGATGGCTGAGATATATAATGTCTATGAAATTTGGGAGTGTTGTTTTTCTTTTTTCTTTTTTTTTTTTATAATCTAAAACTTTCATTTCATCAAAAAAATGATAATTTTTTAATAAAAAAACTATAATATGAAAATAGAAAAAAGCGTTTTAGATGCAAAACTTTAAAATTTAAACCTATTAAATATGCTTTTAAAAATGATTATATAATAATTAAGTTAAATCTCAAATTCAAAACATAATAATAATATTTACTAATTGATAAAATAAAAATACAATATTTACAAAATAGAAACAAATGAAAGGAAATTAGCAAAGAATATCTTTAGTGATTCTCATGCTGTGATAAAGATTAACGTTGATTTGACCTTTTTCCATGTCTGATGAGCTACTTTCTATTTTTGTAGTCCACCCGATCATTTCCAAAGACACGAAGAAAGATGTTGTCATTAAAATTTAATATATAAATTAATTAAATATTTTGTCAACAACGGGGATGTAGCTCAGATGGTAGAGCGCTCGCTTAGCATGCGAGAGGTACGGGGATCGATACCCCGCATCTCCAAATAAATTAATTTTCTAATTTTGTTTTTCTCATTTTTTACACAGTTTCCAGGCCCCCTCCATTGGGGGATTTGTTTGGGCTAGAAGCGGCCCTACACAGTGTGGATCACCAAGGCAGTCCGATGATGCCCAAAAATATTTCTAGAACTACAACTGTAATATTAGGGAATAACATCCTTCCATCCAATTATGGTTTCCTTTTATCTATTTTGTTTCCCCTTTTGTTTCCTCTCTAACCAAGCAAAGCACCATATCTATACCTATGAATATGATCATATAGTTATTGTCATGATAGTTGGTTTTGGTACTGCTAGATAAATTTCTAAAAAAAATTAAAAGTTACCATCAATATTTTTTGACTAGATACGATTGTACATATCTTAAAACATATATTTTTAATAAACTTTTAAAATTAATTAAAATTTTATCAAAGAGATAATTTTGAGATCTACAAAAATAATTTGAGTTTAAGAATACGATTACGAAAAAGATTAGCATCCTCATGATATCCGTTTTAAAACAATATTAATTAATTATGGGTTATCTTTTTATTTTGACAAAAAAGTCTTAATTTTGGTATTTAAAAAATTTTTTTACTTTTTTTCATAAATTTGGTTTTTTTAATATTCATTTTTTATTATTTCTTTTTTTACTAAATTTTCTCTTTATTATTATTATTATTATTATTATTATTATTATTATTGTTATTATTAAAAGAGTTAAATTCTCTTTTTTATTTGAAAAAATAAATTAAAACCTTATTATTGAAAGATTTTTAAATGTTTCAAAAAATTGAAAGAATTTTTCTCACTTAATAATTTTTTAGAACTCACTATTCAAATTTCTATAGAATTCCATTCTTGGAGGTTTGTATTTATTTTTCTATGATTGAATGATATTCACAATAATGAAACATAATATTCATGCCTTTATTTATGTATTTTTTTTATTTTATTTTCATCTTATTAATATTTTTTTTATAATTATTAGTCCCATTTTAGAAAAATTTGTTTATTAATTTTCTTTTTTTTATTTGTTTATTTTTTCTCACTTTTTGCACAATTTTTTAATAGAATAAAAAGGAATTTTCCATGTTGAAAATATTTTATAAATATTTCACTATGCCAGTTGCATTTTAAAAAAAATTTCTCACATAAAAATTTTATAAGAATTACTATGAGGATTTCCTTATAATTTCATTATCAAATAAATTTTTTTTTTTTTTTTTAATGATGGAGTTTAAAATTATCAATTTTTTTTAAAGAAAATTTTATATTTTATTTCTATTAAAAACTATATTGTTCTCAATTTTTTTTTAAAAAAAAAGAATAGATACTTATTTTAAGGATTTAGAATTTTAAACATGCATAAATAAGAAAATAAATAACTTGAAAAAAATTACAAAAATACTAAAAACACTAATTAAAAAAAGTAAAAAATACAAAAATTTTACTTGAATTGGTTGATTTCAATGATTTAGGCTAGTTTAGTGGAGGTTTAGTGATTTATGAGTGATTCTTTAGGGGATTTCAATGAATTGGAATGGTTTGATCTGGTTCACTTAGATCGATTTGCAGGTTGAGAGAGGTATAAGTTGTTGTGTTTGGTCGGATTGGTTATTGGGTTGAGCTAATGCATGGATGCTTTATGTCCAAAACGCACCATTTCTCCTATTTTTTAGGTTATAAAATCTAACTTTTTTTAAAAAAATTTTCACCTCTTTCTTTTAAAAAAAAAAAACCTTTATAGCTTCCCTTATCGATGATTTTAAACCCAAAAAATAGTTGTCTTTTGTCGTTCATTGTCACCATCACCTACCGCCATTTTCAATCACTGAAAATTCCTTAAAAAACACCAAAAAGCTATCCTCGTCATCCTTTTCCTACCTCCAGCCTCCTTTTCACTTAAAAATAAACCAAAAATCTTAGGTCTAAGTCGAAACCCCTCAGTTTAAAAAAAAATTAAAAATATTCTTTTTTGTGTTTTTTATTTTCAATTTATTATTATTATTAGTTTTGTATTGGTTCCTCATTCTAAAGGATGTGCATATTGGTTTTTGTGTTTGGTTTTTTGTTTTGGTTTAGGCTAGACAAGCTTTTGATTTTTTGGCAGAGGTTTCCCCCTTTTTTTTCTCCGTGTTCGTTTATATTCTTGAAGGCTCCATTTATGGAACCAAGATGGGATGTCAAATGCTACGTTTTTGGGTTTGTAGGTGTCCAAGACACCATTAGTATCCTTTCCAATGGTCGGATTTCTCATTGTAAAGGTGGTTATACAAAGTCCTAGGCTATGATTATGATTTTTTCCATTTTAATGTTGGCTAAGTTTCTTAAAAAGGTGGCATTATCTACTATGGCTAAATGAGGAAAGAGAGTCACGTGTTATACCTAGAAGGAAGGGGTTGTAAGCAAAAGTGGTGGCTCGTGGGTTGCTAGTGCTGTGTATGGCATTCGCTGCCACTGACCTTTTTTTTTTCTTATTTTAAATTTTTTTATTTTTAATGATTTTTTAAATTAATAAAGTTATTTACTTAATAAAATTCGAATGTAAATGCATGAGTTGGGCCTTACTATTACATTGAAATTTAGGACCTAAGCCCAATTGCCAAACATTGGCCTAAATGACTTTTGACTTGACATAATTGAATTTTAGTTCATGCAATCTAGCTTGATAAGTCAAACAAAACTAAATCAATCAATAGATGCTTAAATAGATGCAATTCAAATTCAATTTTATTTGTTTGAAAAAAATTAAATATTTACAATTATTGTTCTGTCAAACTTTGTCTTTTTTTTTTGCTAAAAGTCTAAACTTATTTAATTTTTTAGGAGGCATTTTGGTTTGAAAGAATATGAAAATTTTCCCTAGAATACTGCTGTTAGGTATTCAAATTCTTACATTTGGTTTGAGGCTATCTGATTTCTGGGAGTAATCTTAGGTTTCCAACAGTACCCAAAGTTTTGAAATTAAAAACTCATATCTTCCTGTGATTTTTAAGATTCCGAGAGGAAAGTTACTTTTGTCCTACATTTGACTTAAATAAAAAATTACTTTTTTCTATTTTACCCTTTTGAAAATCAAAATATGGTAATGAAATTTATTTATTTATTTATTTTGCAAACAATTGAATTGAAAACAAATATCACAAAATACTACATTTGCTAGAAAATTTAATGTAGTATTTGAGTCTTTTTTTTTAATGTCAAATACAAAGTTTCTATGGAACCAAACCTAGTAATTGTCATTACTTTTGTCTATAATTTTTTTTTTTAGTTTTTCACTCAGATACTGCATTTGTAGGTTTTGAAACACAATAATTATGATTATTTATTATGTTTCTTTAAACAAATGCGCAGTATTTAACAACTTGTTAATTTTCTACCCATTTTCCCATTTGAATCTTATGTTTGCTAAGTTTGAAACACAATATTTGTTATTATTTATTGTATTTCTTTGAACAAAAACATAGTATTTGGCAACTTATAAATTTTAAATTTTTTTTTCACTCAAATATTATGTTTGAAGGCTTTGATATGCAATATTGGTTATTATTTTCTCAAAGAAATGCAATATTTAATGTTAACTTAAAATGACATTTTTGTCCCTTGCAAAATATTTTGAAGTCTAATTAGCATTATCCATCATAGCACTCGACACTTGCCTATGGGAACCATGTATCTCTGGTTCTTTACCACCTATGCAAATACTACAAAAACATAGTAATTAATCATTATAGTTTATTTAAAACAATCAAATATTGCATTTGTTTGAAGAAAAATGCAATAATTATACATTATACCTTTTTAAAATTAATCAATTATTACGTTTCTTTGAAGTTAAACACAATAATTATTCACTGTAATTTTTTTTTAAACATGTGTATAATTAATTACTACATGAAATTAACGTAATAATTGATGACTAATCCTTTTTTTTTTTTTATAATTGGCCAGTCAAATATTGTATTTCTACAATTTGAAACGCATTATTTGTCAATTATTTTTATTTGACAAATTATTGTTTTTGTTATGTAGTTAAGGATATTATTGTAAAAATAAATGATTAAGTAATCTTAGATTTTCCCTAACCAAACAATGGAATATAAAAATGAGATGCCATAAAAAATCACATTTCCTTTGGAATCACATCTTTTCATGGATCATACTTTCCCTTAGAAT
The DNA here is from genome assembly GCF_047325235.1 of Durio zibethinus. Taxonomy (NCBI): domain Eukaryota; kingdom Viridiplantae; phylum Streptophyta; class Magnoliopsida; order Malvales; family Malvaceae; genus Durio; species Durio zibethinus. Next base: position 16,527,740 of record NC_143185.1, read on the forward strand.
CTAAGAGTTCGCAAACCAAATGCTCCTTTAAAATATTATTTATTTTTAAAAAATTTTAAATCTACATTTGAATCTATGTCCGCACCCAAACAGAACCTTGAATACTATGTCCAAAATTTGTTTTTGAAATTTTTAATATATTTTTAAACTCATGTCTTTGACCTAAATAAAAGACCTAGCAAGCACCGTTTTTAAACTCTGAACGCCACTATGCCAAAGCTTAGTTGGCAATATCGTATCCAAAATTAAACATATGACTTAATTCACTTGAGCAAAAATAATAGAAAAGTATGAATTATATAGAGATAGGCACTCATGTGGTAGATAAGACAATAATAATATGAGAAATGCTAAATAAATAAGTACTTACAAATTTTTCATTTATTATATTCATATTACTTATTTGTAATTAAATGGTTTAATTGTTGGACAAAATTACATTACTTTAATAATGTAATGGCACTTGAAAGTTTTATCTTATCTTCAAAGAAAAATTCATATTCCCTTTTATTTTTATTGAAAAGAAATGATACAACAACAACTTTGTTTCAATGTTGAACTAGTGTAAATACCAAAGAAGTTGAATTTGTACTCAGGATGTAACCAATTGATTCATGCGGTTATATTTAAAAAAAAAAGATATTTAGTAAATTTAAAAGTTAAATCTCAGCACTTATAATTCTTTCCTCTATTGCATATTTTCTTTATGAAAAAATTGAATTCTTAATAGTTTATTAATGTTACGATTGAACACTAAATAAAAAATTGGATTAAAGCAAGTAGTAGACGGATCCAATTTATATCAATCTTCCAAATCCATGGGCAAAGTCTACCTTATTCCTATCTTTCTTTTGTTGTGCAATTGATATGGATTAGAGCATGGCCCATCATTTTCTTTTTGAAATTTGCCCATAAGGTTTTTCATTTTTTTGCTTTTTGAAACAAAATCAAGTAGGTTTTGCCCCATTGTTGCGAGTTAGTAAGGGATGTGGCAAATAACAATTGAAAGATTGAAGCATCGTCTCTTTAATAATTATTTTACGGTTGAAGCATAAACTCTTTGATATTGTATCACAAATTCATAATACTAGGTGATGAGGGAAATTCTGCCACAATATGAAGTATGAACTAATTCATCGAATGTAGATTTGCATTAATGAATACTCTTAGCAAATTTAGATACAGTTTTATCAAATATTTACCACAAAAACATCACCTTAACTAATTTGAGTACCTCGAGATTGAAAATGATTCAATACCAAAACAACTCAAACTAAATTCAACTTGACTTAAATCAAAAACAATTTGAACCTTGATGATTCAAACTTAAATTAAAAAAAAAACTCACTCCACTCGACAATTGTCACTCATATCTTGAAGTTCAAGCAAAGGTATGTTAAGAAAACATTATCTTAATAGTAAAATGAAAAAGTTAAAATCACAATGAGTTAATTATATTTAAGTTTTACTTGCTGCTTTGCCCCAACTTTTGATTCATTTTCTTTATATACCATTTTCTTGTTAATTGATTTATGCAATTATAAGAACTAGTTTGGTTAAGTATATTTGTAGTATGTACTTATATTTTCAATTATAAGAAAATTTTTTTACATTTAATCCATTGTTTTATTAAATTAAAAAACAAATACATTAATTACATTTTTTTCGCTAGAAAGAAATACTTTCATTCATGAAATATGGTTTACATTAAAGTTAACAATATATTGGACTTGAATAGGATAGACCTTTACCTAGGTAATACTTTCATGCAAACCTATCCCTAGTTTAGCAAGACAATGTGCTACTTTGTTGTTTTCTCTTATAGTATGGACAATCCTAACATTGCAAAATTGTTGAAACCTTGTTAACACTTCCTTTATCAGTGTTCCAATAAGAGAGAAGTCTGGGCCTAATTTTTTAAGTTTATATATTATAATTTGGCTATCTCATTCTATTATCACATCTATCAAGAAAAATGATAATATTGCATGTCATAAAAATTGATAAATGTATGAAATGTATTTTTTTAAATAGTATTTTATTTATGAGAAATGTTAATGAGTGCCTAGTGACACCAACTAGTTAAGATGATATTTAAAAAAAATATAATTAATCCATTATTTATTCTTAAATTTAGTGAAAGTAGTGCATTAAATTGAAACAAATTTTCTTAAATAATTATAACTATATTTAATCAATGTCTATAGAGATCTATTAGTTAAGCAAATCATTTTTTTATTAAGTTTTGGGTAAATCCCACCTATTGTCCCAAACTTTTATTTTGTTTCCACTTTAATCTTTAACCTCTCAATTGTTTCATTTGAATCCTTGACCTTTTTAAATTAGTTACATTGTGATCCTTTAATTAAATACTCTATTAAAACAAACAGATTATTCATATAGATGACATCTAATTGTTTTAAATGGGATGACATGTGTTGCTTACATAGGATCCCGTATAGCAGTAAAAATTTTGTCTAAATAAATCTAACATTTTTTTATTTTGAAAAAAATAACTTTTTTTTACTCATTGTCAAAATTAAAAAAAATAAACCTACAGACTTTGTCTAATCTTTCTTCATCATGCCTTTCATTCTAAAAAATCGTGATAATTGTTAGTTTCAAATTCTCTTATCCTTTTTTCAATTCCATTCCAACACCGAAGCACATGATAATTCTTTTTTCTTTTTTTTATTCATGTGGCAATGATGCACGTAGATTTTTATTTATATCTATTGCCAGTGCTAGGTTTTTGAGCTTTTTTTTATGTGTGACTGATTGTTTATCATTTTAGGATAAAACATTTGAAAATATAATTCTTTCCAGTATGTTTTGAGATGATTTTAATAATTTTGATATTGAAGACATTTAGTGGATGAAATCTAAGGGCCATGACTTGCTAGCAACTAGTGGCAACCTGCCAGCATATGAAGGAGTGAAACCTTTTATATTTGAAGGACTCGTGTCCATTGTTAGTCATGGTGTAGCAATCAAGGTCCTTTCTCATATCACAGTGCACTTATGTGACTTCATTTTTTGTGATTGAGGGAGAGTTGAATATTTAGAGAATAAGTAAAAGGTATTCGTAAAAATTACTATTTTATATTACTATTGTAAAACTTATAACTTTCATTTTAGGCACGGTGTTTTTTATGTCGTGAAATAGTTATTTACCTATTTTATATTGGCTACAAAATGTGAAAAGTAATGCATTTATTATTAATATTGTCTCATAACATTAGAAAGATTATGTACAATCTTGTTGATTTAAGAATTAGTGTATTTATCTTTTTTTTTATGCAAGTGTATTTATCTTTATGATAATGAAATCTACGTAGCACCGATTCTTGTGAACAAAAATTAACAATCTAAATTGAAACATGTAAAATTCTAAAATCAACACTCAAAATAATATGAATTATTTTTTCATATATTCTTTCATGATGTGTATGTAAAACCTATGTATATGTAATAATCCAAAAATACATCTTTGACGTACAAATTCTAAAAGACTAAAATCAAGCCATAAGAGACAAATCATAATTCACAAAATAATATGTTTAAATCAACACTAAAAAAAAAATCTTAAACCCAAAAGCAAATAAGCTATGCAGCATCATTTCTATATCTTGAAACAAATAAACATTTCCTTTTCCCTTACTTCAATTTCTAACTTTTAGAGTAACTTGTTAATCTTTGACATCATCAGTTTCTTGAATTGTTGAAGAAGTAGTAGTAGTAGATAATCAAGAGGTTGTAGTGGCAGTCATGATAAGCGTTTGGGAGGTTGAAACAACAACATAAGTGGGTACTCAAAAAGATGGAAAAGTAGTTATTAAGTATCCCTACCTTTAGTATTATCCCTACTCTTTCCTTAAGACCTACTCTTTTTTCTAGAGTTTATAGGTTTATGATTTGGTATTGGTATCTAAATATAAAAAAATAATATATATCTCGTAAAATGTACTTTGTAAAAGACTCAAAATGTTCAAATATAAAGAAATTTATAGTTTTTCAATGTGAAATTGATATATTTGAACGAATATGAAACTTGATGCATGAGGTATGGCCTTTGTCATACTTTTTTAAGGAGTTTGACTAATATTTTATAAATATTTTAAAAAAGTTATCTATTTAGTAGCATGTAAGGTTATTTTATTATTATCAAAATATGAAAGAAAAACCTACATTTGACATCCATTTAATAACAAATGCTTGCCTAGATAAAGTATCTCCTTGTGTTGCTTGTTCTATTTATGATGATATAGAATGATGGCCAATTAGTGGTATTTAGTTTTGATGTTAAGTTAAAGTTGATGAAAGAAGTTCGTTGTGAAATGTTGTTATTGTGCACTAACTTAGTTCTACATTTCTCCTAACTTCTTTTTATTAAAATGACCAACATTTATTATACTTTCAATTAAATAAACATAAAATTTAAATAATACAATTTGTCACTTACTAATAACTGTTCTCTTTGCATTTCAATTATGTTGGCATTATCCAAATTATAACTATCCTTTAGTCTAGCTCTACTTTCACATGTTAATTTATTATGATCAATTTGTCCACAATTATCATATGTCATTTGCATCCTAAACCTTCTTATTTTAATTGAATCTTGTGATTCATCTACCTCTAAACTTTTTTTTTAATTGCTTACCCTTTTTTTACCTAACTACTAATGGAAGATGCATAATATTATGCTTAGAGTCTAGCCACATATCTTTATCATTAATAGATTTAATGACTTCACTGTATGTATTCTTATAAGTTTCAACACTATAGCACTCATGGACAAAGTTTTTTAATTTATCATGTTTGTTAAAATTTGTTGAGCATGTATGTGGATATAGGATTCCAATCAATTGCCACCTCTGATAAATGCAAGTCTTCCTTTCTAAATCAATAACAAATTGCCCACGTGGGCAAACAAGTTGATATTATAGACTACCTGAAGGAATTGACCAACAACATCTATTTTTAGCTTTAACCTTCTCTAACTTCTTATGTATCTTAGGACAAATAGGCTGTGTCCATTTCTTTACTTTTTCTTTTTTGCCAAAAATCCTCATTAACTTGCATCTAATCATTTTCATTATAGTTAAAATTGATTTATCTCAAGCGTCTAAGATACACATATTAAAGCACTAAAATAGATTATTCAATTACATATCGCTTAGAAAATTCCTTGAAAAATGCTTTAGACTAACATTCACGAAGGATGGCCTTTAACCATGTATGAGCAGATTCACCAGTTGCTAATAGCACTTATGTCTTCTTTTCAAAATCTTAAGGATTTGTGCTTTTAGCAACATTCTATAAACAATCATTTAAAGCTAAACCTTTGTGGTTATTTTTATAGTTTGTGTACATATACCTTACACAATATCAATGTTCAACATTTGGAAAAAAGCTATCCACTAATGGAATTAAACCCTATTAGTCAAAATATACGGAATCAAAACATCAAAAAGTATAATAGTAATCAAACATACAATATATTGTGAAATAATAAAGTGATAAATTAAAAAATAAAAAAGATGAAAGTAATACATTTTGCCTATTAGACATAAATGTCATTGTCTGAAAAACTCTTTCCAACTTCTTAAGTAGTATATCTAAAAACCAAGATCATGTCTCCTTTGATTTTACCTCTACAACAAAATATGCTATAGGATAGATGCAATCATTTGCATCAATATCAATTGTAACTGAAATATAATCTTCACATTTACCTTTTAAAAAGAATGCATCAATATTTATAATAAGTCTATAGCCATTTGAAAAGTCATCCTTGCAAAATTAAAAGCAAATAAACATTTTTTTTAAAAATAAATTATCTAATTCCAAAACTGTTGCCAAACCACTGTTACTTATTATCTTAGCACAATAGTAACCTAACTTAGCATGTTGTTCTTTCTTATTACCTTTAATTATATTCAATTTATTTTTCTTTGCCCTAAAGGCCTTCGTCTTGGCCATTGTGTAACCTATTTCAGTCTTAATAGTAGTTATAAAAGTTGTTAAATACCAACATAAGTCTAACATAAACTTTTTCATGTAATGTTTTGTTAACCATTTTATAGTTATATATTTATTTTCAAAATCCTTACTACAACTATGTGTGGGATTATATGTTCTTATTTGAATTGATCTTTTATGTTTTAAATAAGTAGCATAAATCTTCTAAGGACATCCAACCTTATACTTTATCCTAACTATTATCTTATCATTATTTTTTATTTCTATACTATACTTTTTTACTATTGAAATTTGCCTCATAGCTTTCTTAAAACTTTTTCAATGATCTAAACAACATTCTAACTCCAAATTATAGGGCTTTCATGTTTGTCAAGTTTGAAGCTCAACAAAGGTTTTTTTTTTTCCTCCATCATCACTATTATCTAAAAAGGCTATGAAGCTTATCATTTGGAGTATAATATGAAAATTACTCAATAGTGGCTATATTCCATACTTGATCAACACCGATATCATCCACCCAACTTCATTGCTACTTAAGTGTCTAACATTTACATCTCCAGAGGATCCATTTTTTTCACTTTGTCTATTACTAATAACACCCCCAATCCCAACATTTACTTCAAATAAAAAATTAAAATATGAAATTTGGTAATCACTATCATTCAATTCATCACTAATTATTTTGGGATCAGTGTGAGATCATAATAGATGGCCTTTAACAATGCATAAGCAAATTCACTAGTTACTAAAAGCACTTGCATCTTCTTTTCAAAATCCTAAGGTTAAGTGCTTCTAATAGCATTCCATAAACAATCTTTTATAGCTAAACCTTTGTGATTTTTTTTATAGTTTGTGTATATATGCCTCACATAATATTGGTGTTTAGCATTAGGAAAAAGGCAATCCATTTATGGGATTAAATCCTATTGGTTAAAATATACAAAATAAAAAAGTATAATAGTAATCAAACATATAGTATATTGTGAAACAATAAAGTAATAAATCAAGAAATGAAAAAGGTATAAGTAATACGTTTTACTTGTTAGACATAAATGTTCATGAATGAGAATTAACTATTTTCAACTTTTTAGCTAGTATATCTGAAAACCAAAGCTATGTCTCTTTTGATTTTACCTCTACAACAATATATATATATATGATAAATGTAATCATTTGTATCAATATCAACTGCAGTTAGAATATAACCTTCATATTTACCTTTTAAAAAGCATGCATTAATACTTATAATAGGTCTACATCCATTTGGAAAGCCATCATTGTAGGTTTAAAGGCAAACAAACATTCTTTGAAAAAATAAATTATCTAATTCCAAAACTGTTATTGAGCCACTATTACTTCTTCTTATCTCTGCACAATAATCACCTAGTTTAGTATATTATTCCTTCTCAAAACCTTCAATTATATTCAATGCATTTGTTTTTGCCCTAAAAGGTCTTAGTTTTGCCCATTGTGTTACCTGTTTTAACCTTAACAGTAACCATAAACGTAGGTAAAAACCACCATGATTGTAATGTAAACCTCTCCATGTAATGTTCTATTTTATTAATTTTACAGTTATATACTTATTTTCAAAATCCTTACTACAACTTTGTGTGAGATTATATGTTTTAACTTGAATTGATTTTTAATTTTTCAAAGAAGTAGCATAAATCTCTCAAGAACATCCAACCTTACATTTTATCCTAACTCTTGTCTTATCATTTTTTTTTATTTCTATACTATATTATATTATACTTTTTTACTAATAAATACTGCCTTCAGCTTTTTTTAAACTCTCACAATGATCTAAACAATATTCCAACTCCAAGTTGTAGGGCTTTCATGTCTATCAAAGGTTGAAACTCAAGAAAGTTTTTTTTTCCCTCATCACTATAATTTGAAAAGCTATGAAACTCATCACTTGGAGTATAATCTGAAAAATTGTTCAATAATGGCTATGTTCTGTACATGACAATATCATCTACCCCAAGTTCATTACTATCTAAATCTCTTACATTTACATCTCTAAAAGGTTCATTTTTTCACTTATTATATTTTGTCCATTACCAATAACACCCCTAATCCCAACATTAACTTCAAATCAAAAATCAAAAATCAAAAATTAAAATTTGATAATTACTATTATTCAATTCTTCATCAATTATCTTGTGATCAATATGAGATCTAAACTTATAATTAATCTCATTTTTAACTTTTTCATTCTTTTTTCCTACTTCTTAATGAACCACATTCTATTCAAAGTCTACATTTTCAAAATCTCTATTGTCATTCTCAAAATCACTACTTTCATACTCATTCCTAATATCCCCATTAAAATCACTAAACTCTATTCATTTCTTAAGTCTACTTATCGCTCTAGCCTCAACTAAAGGTTGTCGTAAATCTTGAATATCATTATTACTATCTTTTTCACTTAGTTGCTTAATTTTAATCTTGGAATTTGACTAACTTTCAAATCAATTATTATCACCAATGACCTCAAAAAATTTTGAACTTAACAACCATATGTAAGTGTAAAATAAACTAATAACCACTTTGAATAAAACAATTCTATAAAGCGAACACATAAGCAAATGATGAAATCAATATGAATTAAGAAAAATGATAATCAAAACTACAATTTCAAATAATTCTAAATAAATGAGACAACAAAAATCATGTTATAAGAACCAAATTAAATAAAAATTTCACATAAATAAAGAATAAACCTAAAATCCTAAACATTAGAATAAATAAAAAAGCAAGACAACAACTACATACCTTTTTTTTTTTGTTAATGGGCTTTGCGTTGTTAAGGCTTAAACTTTTTTATTTGAATCTCCCTAATAACATTAAAAAGTCTTTTGGTTTATTTGACTATGGTTCATAGTGTTTAGGATTTTTTTTTTTTTTTGCTTTTTAAGAATGAAATGCGTGATAAAGAAAGATTAGACAAAGAGTTTGTGGGGTTTGTTTTTTTAATTTTGACAATGAGAAAAAATGTTACCTTTTTTTCAAAATAAAAAAGATGTTAAATTTATTTGAACAAGACTTTTATAGTATAAGAAATTTCATGCAAGCAATACATGCCATCCCACATGGATAATTTGTTAATTTTAACAGAATATTTAATTGAAGGATCACAATGAGACTAACTTAAAGAGATTAGAGATTTAAATGGAACAATTGAATGTTATGGATTAAGGTAGAACTAAAATAAAAGGTTTAATACTATAGATGAAATTTACTTTAAATTTTTATAAACAAAATATTCTTAATCAACGTTTATAAATACCTATTAATCAAATCCATTAAAATATTATCTTTTTGTTGAGTTTGTTGAAAATAATAAGAGTTAGTATTTGATATGCCAATAGTGTAAATTTTTAATTTTAAAAAGGGTAAATATATAGAAAACTAAGTGGGGTATTGTGTAAAAAAGATTTTTAGCTTAAAAATAAAAAAAATATATCTTGAAAATCTAAGAAGAGAATCCCTGGTAAAAAAGATGGAAATAACTTGACACCTAAAACCTCAATAATAATCCTTGACATTTTTGTTATGTCCCTGTACTTGACCAATATAATTAACACATTTAGGTGCCCAATCAATGCACGCCTAGTTACCACATCATCCCTCTTCAAAAACTGATTCGTCCCTTGATAATTTTATTTTTTTTAGAATTATCATAAACTTATTTGATCAATTATATCATTTACTTGATTACTTTTGCTTGATTCTTAACTATTAAATTTAATTTTTCACCTAATTTTAGGTTATTATATCATTTACTTGACAATGCAAGGGATGGCCATTATTGGATGGAAGACACTTAAGTTTCCACATGTAAACATGAAAGGAAGAGAAAACAAATAACCACTCTTGCATGAAGAAAGTTTGACTTTTACATGAACAAAAAAAAAAGCATGAGCTGACAACAGATATGCACGGGTTGTAACTAGAAAAATTCCTTATTTTGGCACACAAAAAAGGAGCTTGGGTTTATAATGTGATTTTATATCAAAGAAAAGTATCATTAGGCTCTAAAAAGGTGACTATGAAAGAATTATATCAAGGTAAGCTTGAAAGGCTCAATCAATTCAAAGATGACCTATATCATTTTTCTAATCATGTGTCCTTTAGGATTTCACTTAAAGGGATGATCAAAACAAAATTAAAAACATGAAATCCAACTTTAAAAACCAATAAAAAAATGTCTCTTGCTCATATAGTCAATCGTTATATAAAAATGTAATTTAATTATCAAAGTATTAACTTACAAATGAAAACTCATATTAAAAAAGTCACTAAACCTAGCATCATCTCATATTTCACACAGTATTTAATATTTTTCTAAAGCTATATTCATTCATAATCTCTACCTATCATTAGCTTTATAAAGAACCAACAAAAAAAAGCACAATAATGATTCAAGCTATAACAAATCAAATCAATTTTAAGGTAAAACTTGAGGAAAATGCAAAAAAAATAAAAATAAAAAAAATTTTAAGCAATTTTTCTATAACCCTAAACTTAAAAAACACATTATCTTCAATGTATAAGTAAAAGAAAAATAAAGCACATAAGAGGAACAAAAGAATTCCCGTATCATTTTGTAAGCATGATGGCTAAATGCATGAAATCTAAAGCCAAACACTGTGCTCCTAATTTTAAGCTTTTATTCACCTACAAAAGAACAAACATCAATACGTACAAGAAAATATAAGCAAATAAATAAAATAAGTAAATAAATAAAACATGAAATGTAAACTTAGGTTGCCTTTAAAGAAACGCTTGTTTAAAGTAACTAGCTTGACTTTCATTGGTGTAAAATAATCACATCACACTTAGTTCTGGCATCTACCCATTTCATTCTCTTTCTTAGCACCAAATATACAATTGTTACCTATAAATGACTCTGGTGCTTAAAGGTAGATTTGTATCCCACTTTTATAAATAATCTAAGCATATTACACTATGTACTAATAAAAGTGGTCATTTGCTTCAATAACAATGAGTTAGGTACCACCATGAAGAATAAATGTTTTGGTTCTACAATGAAAGACTCTTCCTTAAATGGTATAAATTGAGTGAGCAAAAAAGATGAAAAGTCAAAGGTATCAAGTCAAAAATTGAAAGTTAGAGAAATTTTTAAATAAGTAGAGAATCCCTTTATAACATCATCATCATCATTCAAATTCTCTACATTATCAACTTTTGACATTTCTTTCAAAATTTTCTTTATTTCATCTTCATCCTTTTCACTAGGCTCATCAATGGTGTTAAACAATGAGTTTTCGATCACATGCATTTTTAAATCATTACACAATAGATTCTCAAATAATAGAGAAACTGATATAGGTATATATGTGGCCCAATTTCTTTTTTAATAAGATCACTGCTAAAATCTTATTGCAATCAATGTAAGAAATTGATCCATCTTCACCAAAATACTTATTATTTACTTTTTTTTTTTATGGATGGTCTATCTTTAAAAAGCACAAAAAATGAGATGTTTATAGCTTCGAGCATAAGATCATAAAATGAAAAAACTACCAGACAAGTAAGTTATTTACTAATAAATTTCTCCTTATCCTTAAAACTCGATGCTAGATTCAAAAAGAAATGTATCTAAGAGCTTAAGTGATCTATCTAGTAAGTTTACCTTATTAATCCATCTATCTACCTTATGTTTCTCTAAATAATCAAGTAAGTAATCTTTAAGAATTCAAAAAATTGTATGAGTGAAATATCAAGCTCAACTTCTTCTTGAATGCATTCCTCTTGCTTAACTTTCTTAAATGATCCATTATCATCAACTTCACTGACCATAAACTTGCTCTTTACCTCTATTATCTCTTCCTTCACAACATTATAAAATGTAACATTTCTACCACAATAAGGTCAATGTCATCATAATCAAACCACATTACTTATATTTTTCTCAAATCATCTTTTAATGCACATTCATCCTTATCTACCTAACTCAATTTTCACTCTATATTACCATATAAAGATACTTGAAAGTAAGTATTTAGAGTATGTACATTTTGATCAAGTAGTCCAATGTTCTTAGTGAATGCCTTTTAGGTTTAAAGAAGTTTTGCTTGAGTTTTGAGACATTCAATGAACGTTTCCTCATGAGATGGGTTCTTTTCTTATGAAAAAGGATTCGATGATTATTGTGTAGATGAAAAATGTTGCAAAGATGAATCGTATTGTAATAAAATTTTTTGTTGTGGTAGAACATAATGCGACAGTTAAAAGAATTATGGTGATGGTAAATAGTATTAAATTGGTGGAAGCTATTGTGAAAATAAATGCTCGATAGGATAAGTTGAGATGTACTTAGGTGATAACTAGAGGAATGCTATAAACTAATATCCTACATGTGTTTAGAAAAAACTTTCAAAATTTGACTAGTGTAGGTGTTTAAGTAAGATTGAAATTGTTGATTAAGGGTACACCTATCACTATAGCAGTCTCCACTATGCACTTGACCAATATCATATTGGCTTAAAATTTTATAGACTAAATTAGGCTTAAGATTACTCTTAGCTTTAAAAGTCTTTTATTTCATTCGTTAGAGAGTCTATTTTTATGGATAAAATTTTAAAGGTTGACTTTCGTTTGATTTTTTTTTCATCATATGGCTATTGTACTAACTAATCATTAGAACAATAATTTCTAGCATGATCTTCATAGTGTTCGACTACCTCATATAGATTAAACTCTTAGATAGAAAGTAAAGTAAAACCTAAACAAAAACATAATAGTTATGTATACTAAAACTATCCACATTAATCTTTACTCTAAAGTTACTGTAAATTAAAAGAAAATGCATAGAAAAAACCTAATTATGTACAACTAAAAAGCTAAGGCAACAAGAAAAATTAGGTGTATGTACAACTCAGAAAACCAAATAAAAGCCATATTAGTAACTAGCTTAGAATATATACACTAAAAGGTGAATTAATTTATAAATAAACATATCAATGCACGACATTAGACTAAAGAAAATCTTAACAACCTAATCCATGGTAGTAGCGTAAAAAACTTGATTAATAATTTTACAAGTATACAGATCATATCAAATAATAATAGTGACAAAAGTCAAATGTTGTCCCTCGAGGATTAGTGAAGATAACTTAATCTAAGTACCTATTATCAACATACCCTTACATAGTTAATTCTCTCGAAAAGTGTAGGATTTACTAAGCTAAACACAAAAATAAAGCACAATAAAAAAAAATAAAGTTCATAAACTAAAACTAAACTAAGTATATGTAAGAAAAACATAACATGTAAGTAATAACAAAATAGTAACTTAAATGCATAAAATGAATCAAATAATAAATGAAAGCATTCCTAAACTAATCAACATGAAACATAAAAGCTTACATCAAAATAAAACAGTAAGTAAAAGTCATGAACGTAAAATACAATCAAAAATTAAACTTAAATAACTAATGAACTTGAAATGTAATTACAACTTAAATCTAAATGGATCTAACCTAGAACAAGAATTTAAATGCAAAAACAGTAGCTTAACATGAATTAAAATGCAAAGGAATTTAAAGTGTTAAAAAAAATGCAAGAAATGTAAATAACATTAAAATTGAAACCTAGATCTAATGTTGAAAATTAAAATAAGTTGAACTTTAATATAAATTTACGCTTCTAGAATGCAAAAAAGCATAATCTTAGATACAAAAACTTAAATAAACATGTGAATAAAAAAAGCAAATAAAAAAAATAAAGTAAAAAAATGCAAAATCAAGCTTAATAAATTTTAACAAAATTTAAATGTTGAAAATGTAAAAATAAGGCAAGCAAAAGTAAATCAGCCAAATAGGAATTAGAAACAGTAAATTAAGTGTAGAGAATTGAAACAAAGTAGGTAAACAAGTAAATTAACAAGCACAAATCAAGGAAAGAATGGATCGATTGCCAAGTTAGGAAAGAAGATTCCATAAGTGCTGTCACCACTTGTTGCTATATGTGTTACTAGTTTATCAATCAAAACTTCTAAGATTTTTAGAAAAATATATAGAAGGAATTTGATAGTAAAAATTTTCAAATCTAAAAGTCCTATGAATTAAAAGTATTCAAAAAAATTTTGAAGCAAAAAAAGTAAGAATTTAAGGAGAAAAACTATAAAAACCAAACACTGCTTAGAAATAGAATTTGTCAAATAGCATTGAAATTGTAAAGGAAAAACATGTAAATGTGTAAGGAAACTTAAAGAAAATAAAATTACATTGCAAGACACTTAAAATGCATAAAATTTAAGTACAGAAAAAATAAATTTTGTGAGAAAATTAAAAGATTTTCTCTCCGAATATCCTTCTAAAAAAAGAAGAAAATTACTTAGAGAGAAAATGAACAAGAAATATAAGATATGAAAAATCATAAAATCTTACTTCTAAATTAACTCCCCTTATTTGACTAGACATTACTCCTCTTTATAAGCCAAGGATGATATGTTCCAACTAATCAAATTATAGAAAAATACCAACCAAGATGCCACATAAGCTAGAATATTTTTATGTCATCAAAGCTTGCTTCATAAGCTTCATAGTTTACTATCTTCTTTTCAGTTCTTTTCAAGCTTTCCTCCCTTAATTTTTTAAACTTCAAAAAATTAAAAATTATGACCAATAAGAGACATCCAAATTGCCAACTAAACAATTGTCCATTGGCTTTCTTCTCTGAATCCAAGCTTGGTGCCAACTCTATCTTAATTTCACCAAGTGCATTCAACGGTTAGGAGTTGTCCCTTATTTTCAAATTTGGACACTAATCATCTTATAATTGATCTTTAATTTCCAACTAATTAGAAGTCTTTTAATTTTTAAGTCATTTTTGTAAGAATCTAAAAATTTTTAGCTCAATTATAAGTTTCAAAATCGCACATATTGCATTGCCTCCTATTTAGCTCATGTAATTTTACTACAAAGGTGACAAAAAGTTAATGAGCTAAAAAATAGACTAATTAATCAAGTAAAATAATAAAACTTGAATGAAAATTCACTAAAGCTCAAATAAGCAAAGGAAGTAATGAAGTAAAGTTAAAAAAAATTTTCCAGACATGGCATTTAAGCAAGCTTCACATAAGTTTGGCCAAATGGTGAATTTTTATACTAAAATGCACTCAAAATGACTCCAAAACTACATAGTTTCACTTTTTCCATACTTTTACCTATATATTGAATATTTAACAGATTAAAAGTATTTCTGTCATAAATTCTTAACGAATAAGCAAATATTCAGTAGAAAATACCCTAAAAGGTATGATAAAATACTAAAATTTAAGTGCAACCAGTCCCAAAATTTATTTTTACCTAAAAATATTAGTTTTTTATTTCTAAAAAACCTTTCAAAATCACATTTATTACTTTATTTTTTGACAATGATAAAATACAAGCAATGTAACATGATACAAATATTGGATGCAAACATAAATTAAAATATGCAAATGAGCAATTTAATTTATTTTATAAATATTTAATTTTTTAACATTTATTTAAAAAATATTTACTGATAAAAGAAATTCTATTTTACTATTATTTGTTATTGTTATTATTATTATTATTCTTTATGTTGAAAAATTTTCTTTAATTTCTCAACATCTAGGTGGAATTTAAGAAATTAATCCTTCATTTAAGAAATTCTCATAATTATTTTTTGGTAAAAAAGAAAATAATGTCTCTTAGTAAAATATTACTTGAATTCCCTTTAATATCTAAGTAAGGTTCTAAAATCATTTTTTGAAATATTATTCCATTTTTTTGAAAAGAATTTTTTTGAAATTATTACTTTACTATTTCACATTTATTATTAATACATGAAATGCATGTGACAATACAAACATAAATTAAATAAAGCAAGTAATTATATATTTTTTTTAAAAAAATTTATTCACAATAGCAATGGCATTTTTTGGTATTAAAAAATATTTGTTTTTATTTATTATTTATATTTTTAAATTTTTAAATATCTAGGTGGAATTAAAAAATAATTTTTATTGGAGAAATTCATATATATATTTTAAATTAAAATAATTTTTTAAAAAAATAATTATCTGAATTCTCTTTAATATTTAGGTAGGGATTCCAAAATCATATTTTTATTTAAAAATATCATCACCTTCATATTCTTCAAAATAATAATAATATTAATTTCTTCATTTATAAATATATACTACAATTTCAACCCAAAAAATTTAAATTTTTATGTAAAAGTTATTTCACATCCAAGACATGTGTTCTTTTATATTTTGATATGATTATATGTTTATAAAAAAAATAACTACACATGATAATAATGATAGTAGAGTTTAAAAGCTGACAAATTATACATAATAAGTTGGAGCTCAATGTCAAGAAATACACAAGTCCAATAAACAGACCACCGAACTTGAAATATAAGCTTGGCCAGATTGTAGGTCAGGTCAGAGTAAGAGTATAATGGATTAGGTTAGTTTGACCTTTTTTTTTTCCTTTTCCTTTTTTTATGTATTTATTTTTCTTATAAAAAAACCATTCACCCCTTTGTCATTTTTCTTCCTTTCTTTTTCTTATTTTTTTTCTTCCTCATTTTTTTTCTTATTTTTCTTTCTTACTTTCTTTCTTTGTTTTCTTTCCCGTGCATCAAACCAAGCCTAAGCTTTTTTTTCTCTTCTATTCTCTTCTTCTTCTTTTTTCTCCATTTTTTACTCCTCTTTCTTTTTTTTTTCTTCATTGAACAACTCTCTTTTTCCATTGCTTCAGTTGAACCACTTACTTTTATTCTTTTTTTTTCTTATTTCCTTTGCTCACCTCTACCTTTTTAGCAAACAAAAAAAAAAACTCTAAAACTAAAGCATCTCATATCTCTTGTTTTGAAATTATTTGAGTTACTCTTGGATTGTGGTTATTTCTTGTTGTTTATTATGGTTTTGTTACTTCTTTTATGGTCTTTTTTTCTAATATGGGTTTTTGGTAGGTGGCTAGGTGATTTTTGGTTAGGGAAATGATCATGTGTGTTGGCTACGATGGTTATTGGTCACGATTTAAGGATGCAGTTAGAATTTTAGCTAAGTTTAAGTGTTTTGTGCTGAGGTTTGGATGCCTTAAAGATGGTGGTTGCAATGGTGGATGGTGGGATGATTTTTGGTGATAGGTATTGGTGGTGGTGAGTTTTAGGTGGTGTTGTGAAAGCTAAGGAATGGGCTATTCAATTAAATAGTATTTTGCTTCTTTTTTGTGTTCTTTTTCTAAAAAATAGCTTTTTCCGTTATGAAAATTATCTAAGGCTTTTATCTTGTAAGAGAATTTGAAATGCCTGTACTTGAAGTCTAGCAAATTGAGTTGGTTTGATTGAGGTTTTTGGAGGTTTGTTGCGACAATGATTGTTGACTTTTGGGATAATAGAGCTTGCTAATTTTAGGGTGTAGGGAAAATGATAAAGGTTTGATAAAATTGAGTTAAAAATGAAGTGAGTAAAATGAAGGGGAAAAACCAAAAGGCTAGCAATAAAAGGAGAATTAGGAGGAAGAAATTTTTGGATGAAAAGAATATCGGTTACCAAGCTTAACTTTGCTATGATTTTTTTCTTTTATATTCATTTTTCATCTCATTTATTAATCTAATTTAAAAAACTTTGGTGCTTAAAAAAATTAATAGGACTTTATTGGGCTTAGGTTTTAAACTTATCTTTGTGCCTACAATTGAATTTTGGGATTTCTGTTAGGCCCAATTGACCTAAATTTGAATTAGACAGGGTTTTAGTCCATGCAAAATTATCCTAAATATTTAATATGAAGTCAAAATAAGTCCAATCAAATTACAATATTTGAATCACTCTAAATTGATACATTCTAACCAAAATAAAAATTGAACAAGATCAAATTGTCTTTGACAAAATTACGTATTTATAGAAATTAATCAAAGTAAACAAATTATATTCAAATAAATAGTTAAGGGTAATAATGTTATATGCTTTTAAGGAATTTATATATATACCCCAAAACCTTAGAATTAGACATTTTAATTCAAAAAATTAAGGTTGAGATATTGTAGTGTGCGAGCAAAAAAAGATTTTATGTAATAAAAAAGAATTATTTTTTAATGAATAGGTCAAACTCATACATGCATAATAAACAAAGAAAAAAAATATAATATTCTATATATTGTAAAGAAACCATATGTAAAAAAGGAAAAGGCAATTTGGGAGATCAAATCATTAGGCCCTTTAGGACCTTTCCATCAATGTCGAAGGGTCCCAAAGCAACACAATAACCCACATCAATACAATAATCACTAAAAAAAAAAAATCCTTTGGAATGGATCCCTTTCATTTTTATTAGTAATAATAACCTCTAGCTAGTTGAGCTATATCACAGATTCCTTGGTTCTTGCCTATTCTAAAAAATACTAAACATTGAAAATATATTGAGAACATTCCATTAGTTTTTGCCTATTCCAAAAAGACTAAACATTAAAAATATACTGAAAACATTTGATAATGAAACATAATGAACATGAAAATTTATTATTATTTTATTATATTCCATCATTAATTACTATTTTTTCTTCTATTTTCTCTCTTTTTCTTTTATTTTCCTTTTTTTAGTTTTTTGTGTTTCAAATCACAATTCACAAAGCACCTTTTATAACAATTTTGTGGAGACAAAATTCAGTTTGAGATTGGATAAGGCATATCAACAGTTTGGATCATGTCAAATTTAGATCGTTTCAATCTTAAGTATCTCGAATTTGGATCGGATTCAAATTCAAAAAAGTTAGTAAATAAATTATATTTTTTAATATTAAATTTTGGTTTTACAGATGTTAATCAGGTAAATCTCAAATTAGATTATTTTGAATTTGAATTATTTCAAATTTAAATGCTTTTAGGTTAATTTGGATAATCTCAAGTTCTTTTTTTTTTTCAAGTTTAGTATTAACAAATTTGGAATATGGCTGTCATCTTTATGTAAGAGAAACGAAATTAATTTTAAAATGAAGAATAAGCCAACAATAAATTGGAACCTTTTGTTTTCCTTAAAGTTTGCTAGTGATTGTAGATGTTTCAGCTTGCATAAGGATCCTCATATATTGAATGAGTTCATGAAAGTTAAAATCAAATAAAATCTAACAAAAGTATCCTCTATATTGAGACGTGATTACATCATGGATGGAATAATGTAAAAAGTATAATTTATAAAGGAGGGGCCACAACAGTTTAACAAAATAAAATGGCATATTTATGGTAAAAAAAAAATCAAAATATAAAAAAATTTCTCTCAAATCACAATTGATATGTCGATAAAATAATGAATTTTTAATTTTAATAAGGTTAAATTTATATATGTACAAAAAAGACAATGGTAAAAAATAACTGTCTCTTTTATATAGGTAATTGATTAAGTAAAGCTGATTCAGAATCTTTACTAACTAAAATTCCTGTCGAAGTCCAATTTTTTCACAATTTTTTTGAGTCAGTTGCAGGAAAATAAGCTTTGTGAGGTATAGACTAGTCGTAAAGAATTAATTATATGAAAAATGTAAGGGAAAAGAATTCACCAAGGATGAATGTGTTGTTCTTGCTATATAGGTGTGGGAGTTATGATGTGTGTATTGATTGTAGACACCCAATTTTATCTGGGTCATTTCAAATTTATTCAATTTTTATGAATAATTTACATTTTTTTATTTGAGCTAACTTAAGTGTTAAATCGAATTGAGTTTGTTCAGACTTGTTTCGGATTAGTCAATTTTTAATTTTTTTTATTGTTATTATTTTTTATTTCATTTTATTTTGCATGGATCAAAACCCAATCCAATTCCATTTAGGTCAACTAGGTCGCATAGGCCTTCGTATAGGCCTTAAAAGCCTAAAGTCTAAAAGCAAAATGTAAAGTCTCAAATTTGAAGAGCCAATTCAGCCTTAGATTAAATCATAATATGGGCTTAGAAACCTAAAAACTAGTAAGCCCACATTCATTTCCTAGAAGCTTAATCTAATTTTTAGTTTTTATTATCATTAATTGAAAAATTATAAAAAAAAAGAAAAAAAAGAAAAAAAATAGAAAACAACAAAAATTAGTGACTAGCAATTCATGCCATGTGAGGGCAAACTTCTCAGGTGCAATAACCACTTCTCCACTACCCTACCATCAATGTTGCAAAAGCAACAAGCAACCACAACAAGCCAAATTATTAGTAGCAAACTAGTCTTGATATTTGGAAGGAATTCACAGCAAAATAAAAGGGAAAGGTTGAAGAAAAAAAAATCTTTAAGTCTTCTATCATTACTAGGCATTTGGCAACTCTCTTTTCATCGAAAAAAAAATCCTACTGTCATCCTTATTTGTTATCATACTTGACCTTCTCCCTAGAAACACAAAGCAAAAAAATACATAAAAATTTTTTTTCACAGAAGCTCTAGCCATTAAACCCACCATTAACACAAAAACTATGTGAAAAATCATCATCCCTATCATTCATCAGAAAAGCTTTCACTTGTTCACCATAAGCTCACCAAAGTACCCTTAGCCAAACTCTTATCACTAAAAATTACCTAGTAATCTACAACACCACAACTAACCTTTCACCCACACCTATCACACCAAGTTCCATTTCAACCACCACCATTCAACCCAATATTACCTTCACAGACCTTTACCAACCGAAACCATTCGAACCCCAATCCACTGCCATAACAACCAAAACCCTTTTGTACTAAATAGTCTCTTCATTTAAGCCATTACCATCACCATCTTTCTTACTCACCCACTTCTAGTCGAATCACCCACTGCCAACAAAGAAAAAACCAAAGAAAAAGAACACAAAAAATTTAACCACATCTCTAACAAGGGAACCACAACGCCACAAAACCAAAAAAAAAATTAACATAGAAAATTTTGAATCGAAAAAAAGAAAGCTTTTCAAATTAGGTGATTTTGAGGAGTTTTGAGGCTAGATTTTTAGGTGAGGAAGAAGGTTAAGAGTAGGTGAGGGATATAGTTTGAAATGGCAACAATTGGAGTGGTGGAAGGGGTTGTTTTTGGTGTTGAAACTGTGGGTTCAAACTTAGATCTAGGCTTTTGGGTTGGTTTTTAGGCAAAGCAGAGATTGAAAATTGAAATGAAGAATCGGGACGAACCTTTTAGCGATGGCCACCAGTCAATTTCTGAAAAAGGTGGCTAAATGTCTTTAAAGATTTGTGAGATTTTGTTTTTTTTTTTTAGAAAAAGAAGGATGAAATGATTTTTTAAAAAAAGTTTATCTTTTATAAAAAAAAAGTCCAAAATGATGTCATTTAGGGGCTCAGGATTTGTACGTATGCCCTCGATCCAACCCATGGTTAGCGTATTCAACCTGATGACCTGTTTTCTCCTTCAGCTTAGACCGATCTAATTGAACCAATACTGAACTTTTAAAAAACCAATCTGAATCGCTTGAAAAACTATTTCAGATTGTTGAATTACTCGCAAACTGCTCTGGAACATTGATTAGATTGTTGACTGGTTTGGTTCAATTTTTTTTGTATTTTTTATTTATTTACTTTTTTTCTTTTTACTATTATTTTTTAAGTATTTTTTTATATATGTTCCAAAATAATTTTTCTAATAAAAATAAAGTTTAGATTTTTGATAATTTTAAATTCCATTAAAAAATTAAAATAAAATTTTTCTTTAAAAATAAAATAAAAATGACAAATAAAATAAATAAAATAATTATAAAAATGTAAGAAAAGAAATATTTATCTGACGATGAGATTTTAAGGTATTTCGAGTAGCGACACCTAAGAAATCTCTAGGTAAATTTTTTTTTTTAAATACTACTAGCATATTGAAGTATTTATAAAAGGTTTTCAATACAATAAAAAAAAAATTTTCTATAAAATAAAAATAATAAAAAATGAAGGAAAAGATAATTTTATTCGATTATAAGATTCTAAAGTATTTCGAGTAGCGATTCCTAAAAAATCTCTAAGTGAGAAAATGTTTTTTTTTTTAAATACTACCAACGTATTTGAATATTTATAAAAATTTTCAATATAATAAAAATTTCTATTTTCTTCTAAAAAAATGTGTGTAATAAAAAAATAATAAAAATTTTTCAAAGAAAAAATACAATATGTGCATCAATATTTAAACATTTTACATTGCCTGCATATTATTTAATTTTTGAAAAATAGATACAAGTCTTTGAGAATGAAATTTTAAAGAAATTTGAGTAGCGATTCTTAAAAAATCCCTAAGTGAGAAAAATTATTTCAATGTTCCAAAACATTGAAATATTTTAAGAGTTTTTTTCGATGACAAGATTCTAATTTATTTTTCTTAAATAAAATGGATTAGTCTTTTAAAAAATAAAATAATAATAATAAAGAAAAAATCTGTAAAAAGGAAAACGAGATGAAATAACAAAAGTAGAAATGAAAATAAGTTAATAAAGGCAATCAAGAGAATTGTTTTTAAAACAAAAAATAAGATTTTTTTTTTAAATTAAAAGATAACACATAATTAATTGATACTATTTTTTAATGGGCATTGTGGAAGTATTAATCTTTTTCCACACATAATCAATTCTCGAATCCAAACTATTTTCGTAAACCCAAAAATTATTTTTTAATAAAATTTAATTAATTTTAAAATTTTATTAAAAAAATAAAATTTTAATAGATGGTCAATCATAATTAGCCAAAAAAAATAGTAACAATTCCATTTGTTTTAAAATTCATCTAGTAATCTCAAAACCGTTCTGACATTTATTCATAAGGGTTTTCTAATCGATAGAAGAAAAATGTAAAAGCAAGGCCACAAGGAATCAATGCTTCAAATAGCTAGGATAAATACATTTCCGACTACCTCAATTTTTGGAACACTAGAACTATGTATTCTCAACTATTTTCAAACTCTTTAAGGTACAAGTTTATTTGAAATCATCCTATAGAAGAATTTAAAATTTTCACAATCAGATTTTAAAGATTTTTGCATGTTCATTGCATTATAATTAGAAAGGTTTAAATTTATCATTCTATTTAGAATGATAGATCAAATTTTAGAACAAATTTACCATTATTTTTTTAATGGATGCAATTTATTATCATACTTTCTAATTTGATTAAAAAAATCCAAAGTTAAAATATTTTATAAAATTTTCATTTTATTTTCTCACAAAATACATTTTTTATTATTAAGGTTTAATTAGATGTATCTAAATGGATACGACCGAATTGAATAAAGTATTGTTGATACTTTTAAAATACAAGTTCAAATTTGGTCCGTCCATTTAAGTTAGGATTATATTGTCATATTTTTACAACATAAAACCGTTTACTGTGGCAAAAAAAATTGTAAATTTTATACCAATTAATCTAAACTTTAAAAATAAAATTTCTTGTAATGATCTACTTCTTTGCCACATTAATAATTGATTGGGTGAATGTATAGTGGAAGCTGTCATGATCATAATGAACTTGTAGTGTAGTAAAAAGGAAAGTAGAAAAGGAAAAGCTTCTAGACCTTGGAGAGAGGTTAAAATTGGAATTGGAATCATAAATGCTGAACTCAAGCTCAGAACTTTGCCCATTTGCAGCAGCATCCACACACTCATATATACGCACCCACTATATTTTTGTTTTTTAATATATTTAATTTTTTTAACCCAATATTACAGATTCATAATATTATTTTCATCATCATCATCTTTTATAATACTGTGAAACATTAGTGGGCTTTAATAATGGAGCCTAGGAGCACAAACGATGACGAAAGACGGTCGAGTTGCATTATTTATTTATTAATTTATTTGTTGGCCGATGGGTTTGGGTTTTCGATTACACCTCCTGAATCCTGATGATCAACTTCAAAGCTGGAGGAGCAGCCACAGGCTCGGTTTTAGTAGAAGCTTTGCTAGGAGGTGGTGATTGAAGATGAATGGCCGTCTTCTTTCTTTTCAGCTACAACGTTCAATTTTTCTTTTCTTTCGTATTGCTTCGTCAGCTGTTCCCTGCACTCTAGACTACAAAACGCTGTATCCCTCCTGCAATATTATTGTATAAATTCGACCCAATCAATTTTAAAATATTAATGCACTTGATCCTTCTTCTCTTAATAATAATTCTATAACTTCTAGATCCCTTTTTTTCTTAGCTAAATTATTTATATATATATATGGTCTTTCAAAATCTTTTTGGAAAAAATTAAAAGAAAAAATCCTATGAAATTCAATGACAAATAGTCTAAAAAAACAAAGATTCAAATTGGGCTTAAACAAGACTTTTTTGAGAGGAAAAAAAAAGAACAGCAATCTAGAAGTTAAGAGAAATAATAAGAAAAAGGGAAAAATACCTATACATATATATATGTCACGACCAGGAGCTAAGCGGCGTTTACAAAGGCAACACGAGTGCAAAAAGGAGAAGTTTCGACAACATGGTTAGGAGAATCTGATCTTCCAGAAGCTGGGTCTCTTTGGGACACCATGGCCAACAAACGTTGATCGTAACCAAAGTTTCCGTTTTGGAATTCACGCAAAGGGTTTTAAGGGAGAGGATCGGATATAATTGGTTCTTGGGCATCCTTTATGTTGGAGACATCAACGGTGATACCTGTCATGCTTGTCGTCCTCTCGATCGGATGGCGTGAACGTTTCCCTAGCAACATGGTGTTCTATATAATTGGCTTAGCTTTCTTCCTTTTTTTTTTTTTTCTTTGGGTATTTTATGCTGTGCCTCTGTAGTGATTTTTCAGAGAAGAAAGGAAGAGAGAGTGGAAATGGAAGGAAAGGCGATGGAGGGAGGGGGAGACAAGATAAACGAGATGGGAATTGGGAGGGAGAGAGAATCTAGGCCGTTGCTTGCGGGAACAGGGTCCCAATGAAGTCCGCCTTACGCTTTCTCTTGCTCTTTTGTTTTCTTTATTTTATTTATTTACTCTCATTTGCTGTTGTATGTGGAAAATGTGTGGATTTGGGTCGGTTTCATCCTACGTTCAAGTCACGGATTTGAATTTTTTTTCTTTTTTTGTTTGGGACATTTAAAGTTGGAGCTATTTTGAATTTCTATTGATTCCATACAAGAATTCTTTTTGGATTGCATTGCCTTGAGTTCATGTCAAGCTCCGTTGTCAAAAATTTTTAATTAAAATTCATAATTATTATTTTTAATTAATATTAAATTTTAAATTGTTTTGAATATAGATTAGATCAATCTCAAATTGAAATTATTTTTTTTCAGGATATTTCAATTTTAAATAATTTTAAATTCAAATTTCTTCAAATTTAAGTTTATCTTTCTGATAAATTTGAGATTGATCAAGTTTAGATTTGAGTTTTTTGAACGTGCTTTCATATTTGAGTTTACTTTACCACATCTATACTTTATGCTAGTCTTTCTCTTAACTGTTCTTTTTTATTGGTTTGAAAATAATAATGTTTCTTCATAAAAAATAATAATGTTTCTAGTTCTTAAATACATAATCAATTTGATGGAAAAAAGTACATAACCAAATTCAAGAAGCGATAAAATATTACTTATAAAATATTTTTATAAATATCATTTTAAACAGTCTTTAACATTTCTTTATTTGAATATCCACCCGTAATTACCCCCCATTTATTTAGCTCAAGACTCAATAAATATATTGGTTTTTCTTTAACATTTTAATGTCAAACAAATTTTGGTTTTATATAAATTATTTCTTATTGGTTTTCCAAAATTATTTTTTTCAAAACTCTAAAATCAGTATGCAAAAGGATTAAAAACAAATTTGGCTCTCTTTTAAAAGCCAAATAAAAACCAATATTGGAAGACAAATTAAGGATGTGATACCAAATCTTTTAAGCATTTATTGTAACCTACCTTACAGCTTTACTCTCAATTTTTAAACCCTAATAGAGAATTATGTTGCCACGTACACGTGTTCTTTGAGCTAAATTAACTTTGAAAAGCCCTTGTCAAAAAAAAAAAAAAAAGTCATTACTAGATTATGCAATTATTAGATTTTTTTTTTATATACTTTTCCCATGTCACATGGATGGAGTAAATCTTCAAGAGCGTTTAGTGGGAAGAGTCAAATTCAAGACGTCCGTTATCCTGAGACATCATCTTGGTTCTCGAACCACTAAATAACGCTACCGTGTTATGCAATTACCATATTTAAATTGTTCAAATTTGTTGGCAAAAGCACAATTAAAGCAAACGATTCTTGTCATTGGTGATAGGAACTTCAAAAAAAATTGACCTGATAGCATACTAAACAAGAGAACTGTTTAGACCAAGCTCTCACTACTATTACTACCACAACGGCTACCCTGTCTTAACCAGAAATTAAGGCTTAAAATAGTTACATAGGTCAAATTTACGAATTTTCTCGTGCAATTGACGTTTTCAATGTCAAATCATTTGGGAACTTTACTGAAATGATTTTCATAGGAAATTTAAAAACAAATGATATCTATTATGAAATTCTTATTTTTTTTTATAGTAATTAAGATTTGAATTCAAGATTTTTAATTTCAAAATCGACGAACTAATAGCTCATTACTTATCTATTAAAGATTTTGTTAACAAGTACATTAACGGCATTCTTTAAAGTTAGATTGTTTTTTTTTTTTTTGCAATGCCACTTTGAAGTTAGTTAAAATACCTTTTTTTTTTTTTTTTTTTTGTGTAATACATAAAATTATGACTAGTGGACAATGTCACATAAGGTCCACGTCAACCCATTTGCCATCTACAGCTATCCAATGTCAGCTTCATCTCATATTTTATTACGTGTGTCAAGCCCATCCATGATCCCATTTCTCTTTTCGTCTACCCGTATATTTAATGTGCATTTATTTTCTTTCTTTTTTTTCAATTAAAATATCATCTAGAGAGTTTTTAACCTTTGTGTGTAAAAATGAAAGATTCTGGGCTTTTGAAAGAAATGATCAAGGGGACGTTTTTGCAATAATATTGAAAATACAAATGGCTCCTCGCCTCTCTGATCCTCTTCCCAATCATCCTTCTTTCCAGACCATGTTTAAATATACCAATTTAAAAAACTTATTTTGATTAAGATATTAAATGCCCAAGAAAAAATTCAACCCATTTGTTTCTTTGCCAATTAATATTCCATCCATTTCTTTCTCATCACTTACAAGAAAGTATGATTATTTTCTAGTTTTCATCTGAATCGTTTTTTTTTTTTTTTCCAAAAAGCAAACCATTGGAAGAGTCCTTTTTTTTTTCTTTTTTTTTTTTTTTAAATGAAGAGCTCATGCCCTTTGGAAGAACTAAACAAGGGAAGATTTTGCAATTATTATGCAAATGCCGACAAAATCAATTCAAGCCGAAGGAAAACCCAAAAAGAATTTGAGATCTCAGATTTAGTTATAGCGATTGAATCGCATAAGTAAGTTTACTTTTATTCTTTAAAAGTTTATATTTGTTGTGTAATTTGTAAGAGAAAATGATTTTCTCCTTTTAAAAACTAAAATATATTGTTATGCTTTGTATCATTCAATTCATTTAATTGTTTTTTCCTTCGATTAACTTTCTTTTCTCATTTTCTTTTCTTTTATATATTGTTTCTCATTTTATTTTCTCTTTCTATTGCAGAGTAAATATTTTCGCATAAACACAAAAGGTCAGATCTATTTTTTTATCTTCCTTTTTCAAAGTATATTTGTAAGGCTCCATTATTTCTTCCCATTTATTTATTTATTTTTTATTTCCTTGGCTGTATACCATGTCGGAAATGTTCAAATTCGATTAGAATGTGATTTTTTGTCCTAGTTTGTTAATTTCATAATGGGTTTCTTCTATTCTGGATTAATTATAATTAAAATTGAGTTGTTTAGACTTCCGTGGTATTATCCTTATATTCCTAAGGCTGCAGACTGTAGTCTAATAATGTTGGTTGTTTCAACAATTCATGTTTGTCCATTGCAAAGTTTTAAAACTGTTATTTGTATTTGTGCCGTAGGAAGTCATTAGCTAGATCCAATGTAACTCCTGTAACAGAATTCAATTCGATGAAGGTATCATGCTCATTTAATATAGATTGTTTAATATAGAACTATAGTTTTTCCTTTCAATATATTGATCCATCAATTAGCATTTTTGTGGTATTTTTCTTTCATATGTTCATTTATATATTCCTTTCTTCCTCTTTGTTTTTCCTTTATAATCTTTTTTTTCTTTATGTTATTCTTGAAAGAATACTTTTGTAATTTTTTTACTGTTATTCTAATCCTTCTTTTGTTTAGCCAGGAGTAAACAATGACTTAGATTTAACTATCATTTTGATAGCTAAATACTGGCTGAGGTTGAATTATCATTCTAATGAAAAACTGGCTTAGGCTTAACTATCATTTACAGCAAATATCTGCCTTGTTTCCTATTTATGTTGTTTTTTAATAAAACAATGATATCTCATCTAATAAGAATATGATTTCTTATTCAAGTTTAATTGGAAGATCTGAGGTTATAGATAAATAGATAACTCCTAAGAGTGTCTGACTGTGTGTGGTTTGTTAGTTTAACTAAGGGTTTTTTTTATATTATATTTGGTACATAGGATGATAAACTTACATTTAACCTCCATGAATAAGCGTATGTTTTATGTTATATCATTCATTCTGCATTTATCAAAAACTATACAGATTTTGGTGATTAATTCACCTTTGCATCTAACATTTGAAATTTAGCATAGTTAAGAAACTAATACCTAATTTTTATAGTAGTTATTAAAGTATTTTGCATGTATACTGTCATCTCTGAATTAAGCCATAAAAGTGAATAAAAAATTAAACTGCTGTTGATAAAAAAACATTATTTTTTTTTCCTTTTGAATGGCTAATGGCACATTGTTCTTGATGTATATGTGTTTCCCACAAATGTAATGGACACCAAACATATTGGATTAAATCTATATATTCCAAGTGTTAGGTAAGCGTCTCTTCAATCCATTTACTTTATACATTTAATGACTTTTGTAGAGATATTAATATTGATTTTGATTATGAAATATGTCTCACACTTTTTAGAACTGCTTGTAGCTTATTTCTTTTAAACGAACATGTAATTGTCTCTCCTTGCATATCAATTCAAATTTATATTCTTTTCATAATTATTGAAATTGTTACATATTTTATTTTCAATCCTTTCTTTCAAAAGACAAAACTTAGTGTACTTCAACTATTATGCAATGCATTTGTTTAGGACAACATTTCCTTACTTTCAAACCATACATAGTGATGATTATTGTTCTTATGATAATATGAACTATAGATTTGTAAAAAAGAAAATTAATTACGCTATCAATGCCATGTGTTTTTAAATCTATAGTTGACTCTGACACTTAGTGATTTAGAAAGAAAATATGAAGATGTTATTGTCAAATCTCATATTTTAAAATTTTCTTTCAATTGAATGCTAATGTTTATAGATATTGATTTTGCCGTTGCAAAAGCTATCTGCTATCTAACAACAAAAAAACCAGGTGCTTCTCTATAAGAAATGAATTCCTTATATAGAACTATATTGGAATAAGTTTGAGATCTTTAAAATTTTTGACAGCATATAAATTAGTTTTGTTTCCTGATACTAAACAATGCTATGGTCCATGTTATGCTAAATTGTTGTTTTTGCACAGCCCTTTGGTTAGTCCTTCTATTGGGTTGATGTTTTCATTTAGGAAACTTATATGTTTTTATTTCAGTTTGTCTTATGCTATTTAAACAATTGTTAAGAAATGTTATTACAGATTAAGAAGTTATATGCTAAATATATCCTTTTCCTATGCTTTGTTAAATTTATGACCAAAATCTTACGTTGTAAGAAAACGATAATGAATCAGTTTGTTTTTATGTTATGTAAAAGCTATTGATTTTTATTTTATATCTTTGTTGGTTTTTTGTTTGGTTGCCTAGGAAATCATATAGAATTAAAGAGCAATGCTACATGTTTTGATCTTTCCCATGTTTGATGTTTGATGAGGAAGAATTCATAAAGCTCATGTTTTTCTTTGTGGATATCTCTCTTTTTCTTTTCTTTAATGGTTTCAATATTGGTTGGGATTTAATACCCAATATGTATATGTAAAGCATCTAATGCTAGGAACTGTCTTTAAGTGTAAAAGCTCAGGTTTTGGAATGGACACGCAATGTTTATTAAGTTGGTAACTATGTATATGTTTTGAAAATTATTGAATTATTAAGCTCAAGATGCTATTATGTGTTGATTATGACGAAAATGTTTATGGTGCTTTGCCATGAGAATGAATTAATGTTTGGATTGTATAATGAATTAATGCTTTGATTGTATATTTAAGTTTTGCAAAGAAAAAGTTTTATTATTATATTGATAGTTTTACAAGGATTTATATGAATTATTTGATATTACAAATAGATAATTATATGAATTATTTTTTACTTTCAATAATTCATTTTATGTCATGACAAAAGTCCACGAAAGTAATAGTATGGAAAATAAAAAAAATTAAAAACCGCAATAACACTTGAGATATTGTCTAGTTTATATATATTTTCATCCCTATTTCTAATGTTGTGCCACACAGACACTGCCATGTAAGTGTCATTCATTTGTCTTGTCAGGTATCATACTTAAGCATCATTCATTTGCCATGTCAAATGTTAATCATTGTTCACTCCGTGTCATAAGTGTTTTTGTATAGCTTGACAAAATTTTTTAAAGAAAAGGAATCATTATTATTATTTTTTTTTTGGTTAAAGGTAATTAGTTATCTAAAAATTTTATTTTTTAATAAAATTTTAAAATTAATTAAAATTTATTAAAAAGATAATTTTTTATTTACAAAAAAACAATGTCAGGTTCATATATATGAGTATGAGTGTGAAAAAAATTAGTATATCACAATTTTCATTTTAAAAACTATATTAATTAATTATATGTTATTTTTTAAAATTTTAAAAAAATATATCTTAATTTTAATATTTAAAATAATTCCTTCAATGTTATTTATTTTTGCAAAATTCTTTTTGTTATTTTTTGAATCATTTTGTTTGGGAAAAAATAAAAATCTTTAATTTCAAAAACATTTTCAAATTTTCTCATATTTAGGGAGAATTTTGAAAAATATTTTTTAACTTGAAATTCTCATAATAACTCTTAAAATTTGACATTATATTCTTTTATAAAGAATAATTATGGATAAATCTTTCAATATTTAGATAAGGTCTCAAGAATTAGTTTCTTAAAAATACTAATTTTTATTTCTAAAAAAATAAAATTTCAAAGTTATCATTTATTACTTTATATTTCTTTTAACAATAAAAAATACAAGTAATGTAACATAAAGCAAATAAATAATGCAAATACAAATTAAAGGATATAAATGACAAATTTAATTCATCTTATGAATCTTTAATTTTATCTCTTTCTATTAAAAAAATATTTAATGTTAAAAAAATTATTTATTTTTTTGTTGGAAAAATCTCTTTGATTCCACAATATTTAAGCTAAATTTCTAAAAAATTTAATCTTTATTTAAGAAATTCTCGTAATTTATTTTTAATTAAAAATGAAAATGACATTCTTTAATAAAAATATTATTTGGATTTTTTCTAATATTTAGTCAAAATCTCAAAAATTATGTTTTACTTAAAAATATCATCACATCTACGTCTTTTCAAAATAATAATAATTTCTTTACTTGCAAATAAACACTATAATTTCAACCATAAACATACAAATTTTCACCAAAAATTATTTCATCTTTAGAACATGTACTTTTCTTATATTTTGACATGTAAATATATGTTCATGAAAAAAAGGCTACACATGACTACGATAATAATAATAATAACAATAATAATAATAATAATAATAAATTTAAAAAAAAAAGAAAATTATACTCAGTAAATTGAAGCCCAAAGACATAAGCCAAAATGCAACAAACACACTATTAGGCTCAACAAGAATTTGGCTTGGCAAGATTATGGATTGGGTCAAGTTGTAGTATACAAGTATGATTTGACCCAATTTCTTTTTATTTTTTATTTCTTTTTGTTCTTATTTCTTCTGCGTTCCCCCCTTTCTTTAGCCTAGAGCCTCTCTCTAAAGACTGGTTTCGGCCAATGCTCTAGTTGCCAGTGTCATCGTTAGCTTCACTGTTGGAGGAAAAAAGTAAGATGCAAAAAGTGTGTAAGAAGCTTAAGAAAGAAAGTTTCAGAATCTTATATTTATACATTTTTTTATCTTATGTGACGATAAATAGTGATATGATCAGAGTTATTGACAGTTAATAAAAAGTATATGTGAAACAAAAAAAAAGATCTTACGAATGAGTATGAGTTATATTTAATTATTATAAATTAGTGTGTTATATTTAATGATTTTAAATAAATTAAAAATTAGTTAATTTTATTATGAAGTGATATATTAATGGAACGTTAATGATAGTAATTGAACATGCACGCCTCTAGCAAGAAAAAAAAAGGGTGAATTAAAAAAGATGTATTTGAAAAGATAAAATAATTAGGGGGTGGGGTGAATCTAACATAGTTGTTAATTTCATCTTGGTATCAATCTTACTGGTCGATACGTTTCACTTATTTCAAAATATGATATATTTAAAGATGATTTTTTATATCGAATTTGATATTAGGTAATACTAATTGTTTTTATTAATTTTGGCCTGTTTCATTAAATTTTGATGAAATATCATGTTTCAGCTGATACGTGAATGTGAAATATATTTTGTAATTTTTAATTTATTTTTTGTTATTTAATTATTTTTAATCAAATAAAAATAAAAATAATTGATAAAATAACATTTAAAAGTTGAGTTTATTTATTTTTTATTTTAAATTTTTTATACTTTATTTTTTCAAACAAAAGTTTATAAGTATTTCAATTTTTTTTTCAAGAAAACAATTATATTCCTTTTGTAAAATTTAACAATCATAAAATCTTGGTTAATTTTTTTCATCTCTTTTTTTTTATCTTAATATTTATACAAAAAATAAAACGTATTTAAATATCATATGATCAGATTAAATGTTTGAAAATATTATGAAAATTTTATGATACTATTTTTTATGCTTTTAAACTTATTTACTTGATTTTTTAATATATTTCATATTTATTTTATAGATTATTAATAATATTATAATGTACAAATTTATATACGTTTATAAACATGTTTGTACTAAATAAAAAAATTTAAAATAACATACCAAAACAACTGTTATTGATATGTACCATATTTAAAAAAAAAACTAAAACATTATCTAATATGATATTAATAACTTTAAAATTATTCTAAGACCAAAACATACACATTAAAAATTTAATTTTGGGAACAAGATGATCTTTTCACTTTTGCTAATGTTTTGGCATTTATTCATGCTTTTGATCTGTTGTTTATTTCTTGTTTTCCAAACTGTTAGGGCGCACTTGTACATTTGATATAAGGAAATTAATTTCCGCTCGCAAATTAAAAACATGCCTCACACCTATTTCATCAATTCACTTCCTTGGTTTCTGGCTAAGCCAATCGTTCTCAAACAGTCATTTATTTTCCCCAATTCATAATAATTCAAGGATAAAACGAATCTGATTTTTTTTTAATTGCTACAAATATGAATTTTAATTTTAATTTAATTAATTTATACAATCATTCTTAAAAAAATAAATTTAAATTTCAGATTTTAATATTTATAATTTTTTTATTTTTAAAATACAACTTTTTTATATAAAAATTGCTAAAGCCATCATACACTATTATCACAAGATAAAAAAAAAATTATTTAAACTTGTTCATTTGAAATGATATGGCCGAAAAGTTTTTTATTGAAATCTCTTTTTTTTTTTCTCGTTTAGTGCCATATTTGTGCAGCAAGATCAATTTTAGACCTTGTTTGGAAAATGATTAAAATTAAAAATTGAATGTTATCACCTATCAATTTTAATTCTTCAAATAAAAGAAAATCCATATTATTAATTTATTGGGGGAATGGAGCAACAGACTTTGCCAGTTGGGGAAGTTCCAGAACTGTAGCCGTCCCATTCTCACCAACGATCACTGAGGAGTCCTGGAATCCAATTGAGAGCTTTCGATTTTCCATTAGTATTATTCTTGATAATTAATAAAATATTTCAATGATAGAGATTTTTTTCTTTAAAAAAAATTAAAAATTGCCCTACATGATTAATTTGGCCGATCAAAGTGAGATTGCTTGGATGCTATTTTTTTTCTTTAATATACAAATTATAAGTTATATTTCATTATAATAAAAATAGAATATAAATATAAGCTGTCGGTCTTGAAAGCTCTATTCGAAGTTTCGATCAATCTAGTTCATAGTGTGGAACAAGACAAGAAAAATGAAAAGAAAAAGTGTTTGTTTTGATCTGCCAATTATGTTTGGTGTTCTATCCAATCATCCCTGACTTCGTGGCAGCTGCATAAGGCTTTAAGGATATAAAATCAGGAAATTTTGTATGTGATAACAATTTATCAATACAATAATTGCTATTTTATAATTTAATTTTTTTTACAACAAAAATTATCAATGCCATAATTTAAAATATTTTATTTCCTTTTGTAAACCAAATTAGCAACAAAAAAAAAAAAAATCATCTCGCTATTCACTTTTCGATCCTTTTACCTTCGTAGCTGCTAGTAACTTTATCAACTTAATAATTTTAAAATGATTAACTTTTGTAATTTCATTGCCTTCATTCATTGCTAATTAATTAATCTGGTTTATTTTAATCTAGTTTTCTTTTGCAGGAGTACTTCTACCTTCAGGAGTTTCTGTATCTGGAAATCAACTTTGTTTGGTACTAGTTGTTAACAAGGAAGTGGAACAAAAATTGTCCAGTAATTCAGCATGTAGGTGAAAATTTGGGATGACAAAGCAAAAATTATGGGAAAAAAATGTTTGTATTGTCCCATCTTTCTTTCACGGTTGAATAAAAATGAAGGCAAAACAGTAATATGAGTTTTAAAAAAGCATTGAGGATTTAAAGAATACAGGAGGTAAAACTATTCTTGCTAGACTTCATCAGAGAAATGAGTGGTAAAACCTTTTTTCCACCATAGAGAGATTTCCAGCAAATTTTTATCCCTGAAGAGTTTATGCTCAAGTTTCTTTCTAAAACCTATATGGCTTTCTTCCATTACGAACTACATGAAAAAAAATCAAATTCTGGGGTCCAAGATGATGAAGCTGGATATCTGATACTATAACTTTCACCAGAACTAATCAAAGATTCACAATATATACTACATGATAGTTTTCGATCTTCTAATCAACATATCTTCAACTGTTCAAAGCAACAGAAGCATGGAACTATGATTTATCAGCTTAATTTGCTTAACGGGCAGTATAATGCATTGCCTAAACCTTAAAACCCTCATGTATTTTTTATCAAAAGAAGAGCTGATTCCATTGCAGATATTACCAGTTTCTAAGCAATTAGCATCTCTCTTGCTCAAAAGTTTTTTTTTTTTTTTCTTTTTGTATTTGAGGTGGTCAGGATTTGTACTCTTAACCAAAATCTGGTACTCTACTGACACGCGAGTTTTGTTGACTTACTCAAAAGACACTAAGTTTGTCCACACAAATATTAGTGACCAATTTTTTAGCAATAGGGTCTTCACTTATGCAAAGATGGGCAAATCCACACATGCAAACAAGTGTATGCTCGTAGAGCAAGTGATTCCATGAAATAAGAGGTGTAATAATTGATGTTTCCTACCAACTTAAAAGCATAAGATAGACAAGGGGCCTCGATGGCTGCATAAAGGACAGCCTTTCCTACCACCGAGTCCCACTACAGATTGTGTGCAAACTAAAGGTAATATGCACTCATCAGCCACATTATTGGGAGCCAAAAAAAAAACACCCAGACATCAATAATAACCCCTTTTCAATTTCAACACATCTTGCTTTGTTCACAAGGTTTGCACTCAAAAGATTAACAAAATGTTCATTGGAAGAAAATTTTTATGAATGAAAACACAGGAAGACTATTCCATTAGTAAATGCTGGTTTGGAGATTCTAAAAGTGCATTTTCCTTCTAGAGAAGGTCCATACTTGACAGGGAACTGCTGGCTAACTTCATTGAATTTCAAGAAACTATAATAAACTGGGGGAGAATTTGAGACAATGCAGGAGAGAAACAAAGCATAGGGAGCAAATTTTGATAAATAAAAGGGTCAGCCATTTATTTCTCCCTCATCTCCGCTTATCTGATTGCTTTACACTCTTTAAATTACAGCAAGTTTTTTATTCAGTAAAACCTGTTCCTAGTCCTCGTGAAACAACCTGCCTAAGAGTTCATTCATAATGAAATTAACTGACCTTTGCAAGTAGCCCTAGCAAAAAGTGTATCCAAAAGGTCCCTGCAATATCTTTTCCTTGCTTAATTTTTTCCTTTTTTTTTTTTTATTTTACACTTCCAAATCACAGGAACAAATGTTCTCTTTTAATTATTAAACCTCCTTTTATTGGAAATTGCTAACTGAATGCAGTCTACATGAATTGATAGAAGAAACTTCAAGAAACCTTTTTTTTTTGTCTGCAAAAGTACACAATAACTTACTAAAAGGTTGTCAGAAAGAACAACAAAAACTTCTCTAGCAATGGATGCATACAGTACAAAAGCCTCAGGTGCAACGTGTCTCATGACTTCACAGGAAATTGGAGGAAACATAGGATAAAATACTGAGACTATCAACCACTACCAGTAGCCATCAGGAACTCACCCTCACATACCAAGTCACCTCCAACGTATGCTTTCCCTTCCATCTTTGCTATTCCAAACCGCTTCTGCAGCTTGATAAGTGTCATCCTCATAACCAAAGTATCTCCTGCAATTACTGGTTTCCTAAACCTCACTTTGTCAACTCCAGCGAAAAAGAAATTTTCCCGAGAACCTCCCACTTCAGGTTGCAGCATAACCACACCTCCAACTTGTGCCATTGCCTGGACCAAGCAAATACTTCTATTAGTACCTACTAATAGTAAAGATGCAATGATCAGTGTAGTATTTAGGAAATTGATGATCTAAATACCAAACACTTTTTAGCAATTTGCTTCTATTGGTACCTCTTGCAGCAAGAGATGACAGTGTTTTGGTAACGAAGGCCTAGGGCGCATCCTTATGGCAACATCAACCGGCCTACCTTTAGGCCACCAAAACATGAGATGGACATAGAAAGAAGAAAACCGAGAAGAAATGAAGTTCAAGGTCTACTGAATCACAGATGATGAGTGCCACGAAAGCATTCATCTATTTTCTACTCTATTGGATTGACATCCCAGTATCATTTGGATCATGGAATCAGCCAATAATAATAGAAGGCATCAAAATCATCTCTATCAGCATGCTTGTCCATACTCCAAGTAGTTTCTCTAATTGCAATCATTTTTTCCCTTCATATACAAATATTATTCAGAATAAAGAATGCTATAAGGTAAAGCGTACCTTAAGCACCTATAAAGATGACTTGATGAAAATAAGTAGCACTGGCAAAGGAGGCTTAGAGGCTTAGATAATGATGAAAACTTTGCCTTACAAATATAGAACAGCAAATTTTACATGATAAACAGAAGAATGAAAGAAGATATCCAGCATTGGTTAAAGATCATATCACAAACCTAGACTAAAACAAAGGGGCAAAGTAACAGACCCGTCAAATCAAGCCAATTTAATGTTAGTTTGGAAATAAATATTCTTGAACTGTACAAAGCATAAATCTCCTGAAATGAGATTATACTATAACACCCTAACAAATCAGGAACTAAGTGAATGTAGAAAAGGCAATCAGCAAGTAATGAAAAATATTATTCTTAGTTCCTTCGCATTATCATTCAAGTAAAAGGACTAGCTACCATGCACAGATGGAATAGAACAGTGCAAATACTCAAATGTGTCAAAACTTGGTCAGTCTTACTCCAATTACCATTTATCCAAAAGAAAGAAAAATCCAATTACCAGGTGCCAAAAGTATAAAATTTGCTTGTTTGCTGAATCGAACAGTCAACTAGTTTTAAAAACAGAAAAACCAGATGTCCAGCTCCAATATAACATATAAAATGTGCCAGCAGCATGGTCTATCTTATAATAGGAAAAAAAAATACAGCAACTAGGGGTTATCTTGGGATTTTTGTGCAAAGACTGCAAAAAAACTTGGTGTTTTCAGAGACAAACCATCATAGGATGATCAAAGGTTGTAAATGCAAATGACACATAGAACATAGAAGAGTGAGAAGTTTACATGAAGAAACGTGATGGTAAAGAAAGATCTCAAACAGCATAAAATCTTGCCACATCTTTGTAAACATGTGGAAGAAAGAGCTGAATTAAATTAACCTTAGTTTTCAACATAAAAATGATGTATTGAATAACAAAGGAATCAAAATATATTAACAGAATAATATTCTTGGTAACATATTTTACAAAAATCCATGTCAGCTAACAATAACAACTTAGGATTGGCCAAAAGAAAAAGCAATGGAAACTTAGGGGTGAAAAAGACTTGGCAGCTGATTCTGTGACAAATCTATCTAGTCAAGCCTATGTTCATTGAGTATATTAAATACTAAGGAAATGACATATGGATCCTTAACGTCTAAAAGCATGTGTAAAGTAGCAATTAGGGGAAGGAATTCTGCAAGACTGCAACCAACTAATAAAGGATGAAATTGATAATTTTAAGTATGATGTGCTGCTAATAACTACAGATGAAAGAGTGAACTGGCAAAACTTGCCAAACTAGCAATGAGAGTATGACTGCATCTTGTACAAGTAAGAACATAATTTCAATTTTAGGTGGAATAAGATAGCAGAGTACAGGGTTGAAAAAAAAGATATGGAAAATGGGATACAAGAAGGATTTAAGCCAAAACTTGGAGAGAAAATGCAATTCAGCATCATAAGACAAAACCTAGGATCAGGCCTTATGGGTAATAACCAGTGTTTCCAAGGCATGTACCTAGGCATTAATGCAAAAGGCTAATCAACTAAAGTGTTTCACCCCTTTCAGTTGAGGCAACTTTGATCAAGCACACAACTTTGGTGCCTACGCATAGTTTTTTGTTTTAATAAGGAAAGGGACATAATAGCAGACATGACTTAAAGAGTACTTTATTCTTTTGTTGGCTATATTTTTAATGGTCAATGTAGGACAAAACCAACTATGTTTAGAAGATTAAACAAAAATAGGCAATAGAACATGTACAAATTTTTGTTGATGGATGTGAAGGAAACATTGAGTTAGTGTGTGATAAATTGATAATGGCTTTCAAGTTGTTGGACCCCAGGTAATAAAACAACAAAATACCCACAAATAACAGACAACAAAACTCTAGCCAATAATAATCACAGAACAATTAATTCAAGATAATCAAATCAACCGAAAAAGATAAATCAACAGATATTGCATGCAGTAATGAGAAAAATAAAGAATGCAAGATATCAGACTATTGAATGGAAAAGCAAGAAATCTTTACATGCCTTCCACCTTGATCATTAGATCTTGCTATGTAACACAATCATGGCCACTAGAAGAAACAAACACAAAGGGCTTATCACTTGAACCAATTTATGTCCATGGGGCTGGACCCACATAGGCTAAGTCAAGTGCCCAACAATCTCCCGTCTAGCCCCATTCGAAAGAGAGACATCGCCACAATGTCTCACTTGGAGTTCACCTTGGCTAAGGAGTCCATATCGATCAGGTCACTGGATAACTCCAGCTTTGTCACCTTGGCTAAGCATTTGTTGTTAATTTAAAAATCCAGAAACTTTGTCACTTCTTATTCAGGCTACTCAGACCATGCTAAGCCTTAATCCTAAACTAGTTGGCATGTGCTACATGAACTGCTGAACTAGGGTCAGAACAAAACAAATAACAAAACTTAATTTCTCATGATAACCATAATTTTCTTCTAACTCAGATGTCCTGGTTCCATAATTGAGGTAAACTTCTGCAAGATATCTAGTTCAACCTCCAGCTTAGAGTGCCGGAAATATTTATTATTCTTCACCATATTACTACCAGACCATCTCAACAATTATACTTTCGCTTTTCTAAGAGGGTTTCTATTTCCCACAATTTAGGTAATCACGAAGCAGTAGCAGCCCTACACCTCCTTTAATTAGATTGATAACCAAAAAGTCATCGGATAAAACCACATAATTTCATACATACTGATATAATCCTACATTTGACATCCTCGATAAAGAAACTATGCTTGCAATAAAACATCCATAAAATCAAAATTAGCAGAATTTAAATGATAAACAAAATGATTAAATTGCCAATCATTAAAATAGAAAAAGATAAGTGAAAGGAAATTCATTTACCTCAACCATGAGAACACCAGGCATTATAGGCCTCTCAGGGAAGTGGCCAGGAAAAAAGTTGTCATTTATAGTCACATTCTTTATACCAACAGCTGATACCCCTGGGTTATATTCTATCACTCTATCCACTAATAAAAATGGAAACCTTCACCCAAAAAAACAAAAAAAACCCAATAAACATATAACAGAAACAAGCAAAAGAAAAGCAAAAAAAATAATAAACTAAAACTAGAGAGTTTAGTTCACCTGTGTGGTAAAATCTCTCTTATCTGATTTATGTCAATCACAGTAGGAAAAGCTGGGTACCCTGAAACAATCAAGAAAAAATAAACAAACCAGATTTCATTAGAACATAAAGATTTCAAAAAAGTGAAAAAAGGGGAAAAAAAGTTTACTTTTTTCAATTGGTGTGCTCTTATCTGTGCTTTCGGGTCCATTTAAAGAGCAATGAAGGGCTGAGTTGGACCGGTGGGTGAGTTTTAGAGAGAGTGAACGAGATCCTGGCAAAGAAAGAGATGGGGAAGGAAGAGTTTGGGAGAGTCTTCTGGGTTGACTCAGAGAGCCGTGAGTGAAAGACACAAGCGAGTTGGCGGCAACTGCCATTGG
Source organism: Durio zibethinus (assembly GCF_047325235.1). Taxonomy (NCBI): domain Eukaryota; kingdom Viridiplantae; phylum Streptophyta; class Magnoliopsida; order Malvales; family Malvaceae; genus Durio; species Durio zibethinus. Next base: position 16,568,679 of record NC_143185.1, read on the forward strand.
TTGAGAGATGGAGAGAGCAGCAGCAAAGGCGGAGAGTTCGCAGTGTTACGAGTTTAGATCAAACTGAAGACTGGTTATACCATGCTCATATTTAAGGTTGGTCACCCACCTGCTCCTGCTCTTGCTGTATTTTCTTTCCTTTTTTTTTTAAATTATTTAACATAATTTTATTTGAAGTTACAATTTTTTAAAAAGACGACACACGTGAACTTCATAAATAAATTATTTTTTTATTGTTTTAAAAAAATTTTTATTTATTTGATTGGATAATTCTACAAATTAATTTGACCTTTTAATTTGTAAATTAAAACTCTAAAATTGTTCAAGAAAATGTTCAAAATAACAAATATTTAATTCTAATAATTATCAATTTTTTTTATCTTATTATCACAATTAATCCATTCATTGAATGAAAAGGAAATGAAAAGTTTAATTCATTAAACCCAAAAATAATGAAATTTGTTTCTCTTTCTTATCTAAATATTTTTCTATCAACTATTTAATGTTATTGATTTTTCAAGTCTTTATAAAAAAAAAAAACTTTTAAAAAAATTACTCATTTTTTATTTTTCAATTTTCATCCAAATTTTATTTCTCTAAAAAATCATTAATCAATTTATAAGTATTTTTTTATTATTTTTATTTAAACTTTTTTTATTTATTAATAAATATACTCACTAATTTATAATTTTTTTAGAACCCATTAATTAAAAGACTTAATTTACAAATTCAAAAAATATGGAAAGAATTTGATTATAAATTTATTGATTTATGTTGTAAAATTCTCGATCCATTTTAATTTTTTTTATTGTTCATGATAAATTTTTATATTTATTTTTAAAAAATTTAATATTTCACAAGTTAATGAAACAGTATATAAAAATTTGTTTTAATATTTTTAATTATTTTTATTGTTAAACAGCAGCAACGCGAAGACACTAGCTAGTTAAACTGTATTTTCAATTTTCAATCGTCATTTTTATTTACGACAATGTAAAGGAAGAAAAGATTTAAAGAATTTAGATTGATTATAAAAGAAATTGCTATATAAATTATGTTCTCAATAAAAAAAAAATTATTTACTTAATGTCTCAATGTATTGCATAGAAATTTTTCATTAATAAAAATTTGACAATATCATTATCATCGCCAACAAAAACTGTTATGACGGTTGAATTTTTGTTCCTTCTTGTCGTCGCAAACTCGTAACAATCGTCATCGTTCTTCCCAAAGCAACCAACCTGGTTGCAACTAATTCAGCTTTTATAATTTAATGTTTTATTTTAATATTTTTTTTTCTAGGTTTTGCTAGGAAAAATATCGAATAGTTATATAGTATTAGTAGCTTGAATTTCGTATGACTATCTATTTTATTGATCACAAGGTTTTTTAATCCGTGCAAAGCACAGAATATTTTTTATTATAATTTTTTTAAAAAATGGATTTTAAAATAAATTTTATTTTATTTAAATTAACATAAACGGTTAAAATTTTTTAATAAGAATAATTTTTAAAATGTCAAATATTTTTAAAATTAAATTATTAATTGACTAGGTGCATTAATAAGAAAGAAGATTGGAAATGAACATATATAGGAATTTAATATAAAAGATATTTAAATTTTAAATGTTATAAATAATATTTGAAGAGTGTGAATTTTGAAATAAATTTTATTTTATTTAAATTAAGATAAAACGGTTGAAAGACTTATTTAATTATTTAATTTTAAAAATAGAAGCATATAAAATAAAGTCATTAATTCAAATTATGACATCAATCCTAACAAAAAATCATACAAAATCAGATTTTTAAAATGCCAAAAAATTAATAAACACAAATTCAACTCAATTCAAAGTTATGATTTCTGACTTCTAAATAACTAACCAATAATGCATATTTTCCCTCTTTGGATCAAATTATGCACATAATTCTATAAAAAAAATTAATTAAAAAAATCAAAATTATATTTTTATAAATATATATAGGTAATTTATAGACTATGAGAATTTATATTCACAATTGTATTTATAATTTTTTTAAAGTAATTTATAGTAAACAATCAATTTGTACAATAAACAAAATTAGAGAGTGGATAACAATATCATTGAAATATAAAAATATTGTCATATTACACCATTAAAGCATATTCTTTTACATGATATGATTAACTCATATGTATGCAGGCAAACATATTCAAGCATAAGGGTATTAGCAAATACACCAATATGGTACCTATACAAAATTTACTAAAAAAAATGTAGTTTGAAGCTTACAACTCAACCAAACCATTAAACTTTGTCAAATCTGAAGGAAATTTTTTTTGTCAAATTCTGGTTAGATAAAAGGCTTTCAAACACCACACAAATTAAATTAGTCATAATTTAGTAAATATATATAGGTATAGATATACCTATATATACCTCTATATATATATATACCTATATATGTACCTATATTATACTATTTATATATATTTATATAGGTATATATGTAGCTATGTATATAATATACCACCGACGGTGGAGTAGGTGGCAGCGCGACGGCTGAAGCTAGGAACTAGGTTTGATTTTCCTGAAAGAGAAAAGAGAAAAAAAAATTATTTTATGAAAGAGGAGAAATGAATTAGATAAAAAAAAAAAAAAAAAACAAGTATTTTATAGCTTTCAAAAAAAAAAAAAAAAGAAGAAAAAAAGGGTCAGACCCGTGATCAAGTTGTTTTGGCCTAGATTCAAAGGTTTAAATTAGATATGTTTTTTTTTTGGGCTATGCCTATATTTATTTGTTTCAATGTTTGTTAATATAAGTTAGTATCTAAAAAGTGTACACATGAACAAATGAAAAATATACATTTTTAAGAAATAAATTTATTTATGAGAAATTATATTAGTGTAAAATTTTATTGTGAAATATTAGTAAATAAATGAAAATATTTTTGATGATGAAATATTAAAGAATTTTGAGTAATAATTCTTTAAAAATCTTTAGGTGATAATATTTTTTTCTAAAATACTATCAACGTATTGGAGTATTTAGAAATATATTCAATAAAAAATATTTTTTTATTTATTTTTAATTAAAAAATTATAAAATAATAATAAATTTTTTTTTAAATAAATAAAAGATAAATTAAATGAAAATTTTCGATAATAGGACTTTGAGAAGTCCAAATAGTGATTCTTGATAATTCTCTAAGTAAAAAATTTTTTCTAAAAATATTATCAAAGAATTAGAATATTTAAAATGACTCTCAATATAAAACAATTTTCGTTTATTTTTCATTTTTAAAAATGAACTTTCATTCTATAGCATCGCAAATTAATCCATATGCATTATTTTTTTATATACCGATTATAAAAGTAAATGAAACCTCTAAGGATGAGATCCTAAAGAATTTTGAGTAGTGATTCTTTAAGAATCTCTAAGTAAAAAAATTTATTTAAAATACTATCAATGTATTGAAGTATTTAGAAAAATTTTTGATAAAAATTTCTCGCTTATTTTAATAAATAGAATAAGAAATGAATTTTTTTATATATTATTAGGATTAAATTATAGTTATCATATTTTGTTATATACATTATAAATATAATATTAAAGATAAAAATGAACTTTCGAGAATAGAATTTTTAAGAATTCTGAATAATAATTCTTAAAAAATCCTTAAGTGAGAAAATTCCTTTTGATATTGCCAAAATATTGTAATATTTTCGAGAATATTTCAATAAACAAGGTTTTTATTTATTTTGACCAAAATTAAAATTAAAATTAAAATATGTTTTATTACAATAAAAAATTTAAAAAAAATTAATTTTAAATATCAAAATTAAGATTTTTTTTGTCAAATTAAAAGATAACACATAATTAATTGATACCATTTTAAAAAGGTACTATGGGGTGCTAAGCTTTTCCCATGCATAACCAACTCTTGAACCCGAGCTATTTTCGTAGATCTAAAAAATTATCTTCCTAATAAGGTTTTAATTAACTTTAAAATTTTATTAAAATAATAAAGTTTAATAGGTGACCAATTACACCTAGCCAAAAAAGATTAGTGACGACTCTTTTTCATTTTTAAATTCATGTAACGAACCTAAAAAACCGTTACGATAACTTGACGACTCTACTGGAGATATTATTTTTTTAAAGAGCCAAGCCAAAGGTTAATAATGTGTTATCTTCATTTTTGGTTTAATGGCCTTAATTGGTATTTAACTTTAATTTCTTTAATCTTAATTTTGTTTTTTTTAATGATACTAATAATAATAACAATAATAATAATAAAAGGAATACAAACAAAAAAATTTTGCATTTCATTTCAACCATGTCATTTTTTTTATTAATTTTCCATTTATTTGATTTTTGGTATTTATTATTAACGTTATTATAAGGCACCTAGAATAAGGATTATAATACCTTATTCCCTCATTCATACCAGACACATTCATATTATGCATGAACTCTATACTTAGGCTCTAACCTTTTTATGAGAGAGTAAAATACTTATGCTCTCATGAGATGATAACCTCCATAATGACAAGTAAAATACTCATATTCAGATTGAACTCTTTCAATCTAAAATCTAAAATGGATGAGGATCAGGGTGCCTTACTAGTCTTGCATTGACAACAGTGAGGAATAATTTGAGAGCCTGTTAGATACGATTAAATCCAAACTAAGCATCTAGTAAATCATAAGTGCCAACCCTAGGTAGAACTATGCTAAACATTTCGTAGACATTACCCGGAATAAAGCATGAGAGGAGCATCCCAATACAATCTTTATTTAGGTGTAGAATAGTGCAAATAAAAATAAAATTTTGAAAAAAAAAAAGAAAAAAAGAGAAATAAGAGAAAATATTCTTTTAATAAATTGACATAGAGTTCGATTCGACTAATTCTTATTCAAAATTTATATCTTCAAAAAATATTTTTTTAAAAAAAAGATTTTTTAGTATTTTCCAACAAACAAAAATACAAAAATAAAATTTTAAAAAAGGGTTTTTTATTATTTCTTTATTTATTGATCGAATAAAAAGCAAAAGTATAAAAAAAAGAAAATTTTCTTGAAGTATTGGTAATCTTATGTTTTTATTTTTTTGTAGGAAATGTTTTCTTTGATTATTATTTTTATTATTAATTTTCTTCTAAGAAAAAAAAAGCAAAAACCAAAAAAAAAGGTTTTCTTAATTTCTTTCTTTGACTAATAAAAAGCAAAAATATAAAGAAAAGATAGATTTTATCCTTTTATTTCAACTAAAATTTTCTTTTGAATTTAGAATCAAGTTATTTTGTATTTAGTTTGTGTTCCCAGATCTTTTTTTTTTTAAGGAAGTTTTGAAACTGATCATTTTATTTGGTGGGCTTGCAAAAAATGAAAAGAAAAAAAACATTAATTTACTTTTTTGCATTGCATTTAAAAGTCTTTACTAATTTTTACTAAGTTTTTCGTGTTTTTCAAGTTTGTTACATCATCATTTTGGATATAAAGCATAAAAAATGTTCATCTTAGATAGTCTATCAATGAGATTTTTAAGAGATTTCAAGAGTCACAAATAAGACTTTCTTTTAGTAAGTTGTCTTAAGAAGTCAAGGAATGGTATGAAAATAAGTAATAGGTATAAGAAGAATAAAAAAAATGAAAAGAAAAAAAAAGATAACAAAAGATAAAAAGAACCATCCAATATATTTTCTTTGAGGCATATTATTCGATTGGTTTAGTGTTTGTTCAAGATTTGCATTTGTAGGTTAAAAAAAAAAAAGAGTTGTGATTTTTAATTTTATCCCTTGCAGTTCATTTAATCTTTTTTATGGTTATTTTCATCATGTTTTGCATTATAAAAAAAATAGAAAATGCATTTCATCTTATACCTAAATGTTCGTGTCAATTTTATTGGATTGCATTGTACATACATTGTATCCCATGCATAAAATATGTTAATGCATTTCATATAAGTATGTTTCATTTATCACATACATGCCTCTCATTACTCATGTGGTATATCATCGTATTTCATGCAAGTAGATTCATAAATGATATGATTCTATAAAATGTGCATTGTACAGATTGCATTTCATGTGAATACATCTCACTACCATTGTAATATGATGTTGCATCCCATTACATACATATTTACATAGGTGGTATAATTTTTGTTACTTAAACATCGTATGTATGCAAATGTTCATCATCCAAGCATCTGTGAATCTTAATAGTGTTTTGGCACCACTCATGTATCTATGATCATGTTAGGCATATTCATCGTCATGAAAAATAGGGTTAATCTTGTTCCTTTCGAAGAAGAAGGGTTTAATGATGCTGATTTCTTGCTACATTTTTTGAGTCAGTTTAGTTTTATTCACAACATGAAAGATCAAATGACTAGAATAAAAAGGATTTAACAGGTTCAAGAAAATATGAGGGGAAAAGTTATGAAAATACCACAAAATATTGAAAGACAACTAATGGGTTTGAAACAGATATTATTAAGGCTTTCAGAAAGAAAGAAAATTACTGAAACATCTAAGATAAGAGAAAAAGTTGTTATTAAGGAACCATTGTACCCATTTGGGTTCACACATCCTTATGCTCATAACCTCATACTACATAAGCATTACCAGTAGACTAGTAGCTTACAATTATACTAGTACTAGACCATCCCCAGTCCAAATAAATGTCAATTCCAAGGCTACCCTCTATTATCCCATTATAATTCCCAACCTAGATGATTCTAAAGAATAGGAAAAGTTGAAAGGGGTGTCAGAACTGGTTGAAACACTAAATTGAAAAACAAGTACAATCTACTAGAAAAAAAACTTGGGACGGTAGAAAAATATGATGTCTTTAAGAATATTGATGCCAATGAGCTTAGCTTAGTTCATATCCTCGTTATCTTTACAATGTTCAAGATTTTGATATTTGAGAAATATGATGAAAATGGATGCCCTAAGATATATTTGACTCAATACTGTAACAATATAGTTGGGTATGCCTATAATGAATAATTACTTATTCATATCTTTCAAGAAAGTTTAATAGGGATAGCTGTTAATTAGTACTATAGTTTGGAAAGAGGCTAAATTCGTACTTGAAGGGATTTATCTTAGCCATTTTTGAAGTGATACCACCACATGTTAGAGATAACCCTAGATCGATTAACCCTTCAAAACATGAAAAGAAGCTTTAATGAAAGCTACAAAGAATATGATGCTAGATGGAAAAAGGTAGTGTCACAAATACAACCACCTCTCACTAATAGGGAACTAAATTTTTTATTTACGAATATTCTTCCTTCTCCTTACTATGATAGGATGATTGGTAATGCCTTTTTAGAATTTATAGATATACTATTTACTATAAGTAGAATCAAAGACGGGATAAAAAAAGGGAAAAATCATATATGTCAGTGCAAAGATTCATAATGAAAGGAATTGAGGTATTTTTTGTGAACATGCTCAAGAAATAATCATTGAAGGGCAAAATCAAGAAAATCTCAACATGATACATAAAAATCTAGTGGATGGTCATTGGTTACCACACCTTTCCCAACCTTTTTACAATTTGACACCTCATGCTAATGGCTTTCATTAACCATTTCATCCTTATGTTCAAATGTCCCTTTCCCAAAATCTTTCACCATAGGTATTCACAAAATGAAAGATCAACTCAAAACATCCATAAAGCCATAACAGAAATAGAGTCAAAAATACCATTTGCTTCCAATATCTTACACAAAGCTTTTTTCATTTCTTGTCAGTAGTCATATGATTTTTTTTATCTCTGCAAAGTTTAGAAAAGCTCCTTACCTAAAAAAGTATGATCCTAATATTAAATGTGAATATCATGATAGGGTCAAAGAACATTCCATAAAAAATTGCATTGTTTTCAAATATATGGTTCAATCTTTGATTGATGCAAATCCTGTAAAATTTAAAAAGCTGGTTGGCAACTTTGATAATTGATAATGGTGAAATTGAGGGTCAAGATTCTAAAGCTAAAACACTAAGTAGATGACTTTTTTTAAGCTTGTATATCATATTGAGAGCACTATTAAGAATGTGAAATTTGAATTAGACCTGAATGTTTGCATTGAATAAATGGATATGGTACATCATATTATCTCATAAATTTGTTAACATTGAAAATTTTTAATTCCTTTTTAGTTTTAAAATTTTAAGTTTTTTAAAAGAAAAGTAAAAAATAAAAAATTTGTTGAATTTGAATAAAGACCTACAAGTCATAAAAAGAGAAATGCCCTAAAAAAAAAGAATGACTTTTAATTTTTGGATTTTTATTTATTTGTAAATATTGTTTTTGAACTTTCGTGTGACATAAGTTTAAAAAATTGATTCGCAATTGTTTGAGAATAAAACCCATATATGTGGTTTTCAAGATTCAAAAAAAAATTGAAAAAAATAGGCCTTTTCAAAGGAAAATATATGTTTTTTTTAAACGACGATAATTTTAAAGTAATTGGTGATTACTATTAAAAATAAACTCATCTAATACCTTCACACCTTTCTTTGACTACTTATATATTTCAATCTTTTTGAATAATTTCAATCACTAGTCATAATCTTTTAAAGGGCATAAACTTCAACTTGCGAACTTTGTCATCATTTGATAATATTGAGATAATAATCTTTTTGTGGGCAATGAACAAAAATGTCAATTTTAAAAATTCATTATGAATTTAGAAAACCAAGTAAGATATTCTTTCAAATTTTTAATTAGTAATTTAATGTATGTCTAAATTTTGTCAATATGACTGAACTATCTAAACTCTTTTAATAGCCCTAGACATGAAAAAATGCCTGAATTTTTTTTCTCAAGTAGCCATTGTTTCACGTTTTAAGGCACATTGAATAAAAGAAGCAAAATTTCCTTTCACCTAAGATAATTTGTTTCATGCCTTAATACCTTTTCCTCTCATTTTACCAAAAAATGTCAAACAATTTAGAACCACATAAGCCTTTTCAAACTGTGCAATCAAATTTGAAACATCTTATGCAATCTGATTTTCATTGTCATAAGAACTTTGAGTGAAAAATAAGATAGGGCATCAATCACGTAAAAACAATTAATAGTTATAACATGAAAAATAAAGGAAAAGATAAAAAAAAACCTTTTATCTTATTCTTCAAATAATTTGCTCTTCTAATTAAGTGATCATATTTGAAATTATGAATGGTCATCTTTCTCTATTCTTCACATATAGAAAAATTATCAATTTGCTACCTATTTAAGCTTATTAAATTTTTTGTTTCAAAATGAACCCCGACCAAAGATCATCTTTTACATTGGGGGTAAAATAAGGATATCTTTAAAAGCCTAACTTCAAGAAAAGTATTGAATATTGAAAGCATCTAATATGCACCTTAAAGATAAAAATCTAAAGCAAAAAGTGAATACGGCTTTAGTTAGAATCTCAAAAATTCAAGAAAGTAAAATGCTAAAGATGAAGTCAAATCTTTCAAAAAAAAAAAGTAAAGAAAGAAAGACATGTATATCAGAGATAAAAGTCTGAGGCAAAAGGTGAACAAAGCTTCAATTTAAGAAATTAGAATGCTATAATTGAAGTTAAATGTTTTCAAAGAAAAAAGGGCAAAGAAAGAAAGACATGCACCTCGGATATGAGAATCTGAGGTAAAAAGTGAATAAAGCTTCAGTTAAAATCCTAACTCAAAAGAAGATAGAATTCAAGAAAGTAGAATGCTAAAGTTTAAGTTAAATGTTTCTAAAAAAAAAAAAGCAAAAAAAAAGGACACATGACTTTTTATCCAGAGACTACTTCATATTTTATGCCTAACTACCCCGAATAACATATTTTAAGCTTATTTATCCATTATTTCAGAACCCTAAACCTTGGCCTACATTACATATCTTAAAAAATATATTTTAATCAAATGTGGATTGAATTGAAGAGCTATATACTTGTTATTATTTGGCAAGATTTTATCAAGGTCTTCATTGTTAAAAAATATAGCTCTAAAGTGAAAATCCAAAAAGGGAGTTTAGAGTTAGAGCCATTTTTAAGGGCCCAAAAGAATTTTAGAATTTTCAAAGTTTTATCTAGAATAGAAAGTCTCGATGCAAAACCTTTTGAAAGATCAATACCCATTAAAGATTTAGCATTTTATTAAACAGTGAAATAAAAAATCCTTTTTTTTCTCTTCCTAAATCTTTTTCGAAAAATAATGGCTAGTTTTTACATACATTGAAATATCACATTTTGAATAAAGGAAAATGGTTTTAGAAAAATTATATTTTTAGTAAGCCCAAGAAAAACCCTTGCAACCCTTATTAAGCCTTTTTTAAGATCTACCCATTAGTGAAACAAATTGAATTACTGATTACCCCATCCATAAGCATTTTAAATAGAAAATTTCAAATTTTAAAATATTCAAAAGTTATGAATTTTTAACTGTTCTCATTGATTACGAAAGTATGTTATGTGAGGCAATTTTGTAATCATTTTAGAAAAGTTTAGAGATTATTTGAGCATTTTATACATAATACTAAGATCATTTTTGGTAAAAAGTAAGCATAAAAAATTTGAATAGAGATCCTTCAAGAAAAACAAAAAAAAAAAGTATTCACATTTACATCATTTGCATTTGCATTCACATTTACATCATGAAAAAAACATTTGATCTGCATACTACAAAAAACATCAAAAATAAAAAAAGACATTCGCATTTGTATCATTTGCATTCATACTTGCATGTGCATTATGAGAAAGACATTCAATTTTCGTATCTACATCATGAAAAAGACATATGTAGTTACATCACTTGCATATGTATCATAAGAAAGACATTCATATTTACATCATTTGCAGCATAACCAAGGCATTCACATTTATATTATAAGAAAGACATTTGCATTTACATCATTACATCTACATCATAGGAAAAGTATTTGTAAGGGTATTTACATGAAAGAAACATTGGCATTTGCATTATGAAAAAAGTCACTTGTATTTGCATTGTGGACATCAAATTTGTCTGAAAAAAAAAATAATATTATTAAATACAAAATATAAAAAAATACCAAAAAAAATAAAACAAAAAAACAAACAGAACAGAAAAATAAGGGATGGTAGTGGTGTCTTCCCCGGCACCACTACCACCATACCTTACCACCTATCCCCCTTACCCTACTATCCATATCTTATCCATTACCCTTACTGTCAAATAAGATAGAACCAAATAAAGGCAGCATGGGGCTCGTGCTTGCACCCCATGCCGAGCCTTATGTCATTCATTACTGAGCTCTATAACTAGAGCTCCTGGCAGAACAAAAATAGGGGGATGGGAAACAAGAGGAGAAAGAACCCTGCGAAAAGAAAAATGATCTTTCTGCCAAAAAAAACAAAAAAAATACAAAAAAAACTCAGTCCCTTGGAACGGGAAACCCAACGCCGAGAGTTCCTGCATAAAAGAAAAATAACAAAGTTAGTTTCAAAAAAAAAAGAAAAAAAATGTTTGATCGAAACTTCAAAAGTAGAGATCTGAGGAATTTGAGACTTTTTTTGGTGAAAAAAAGGTTGGATTTGTGTTTAGAGTGTTGATGGAAACATTTTGGAAAATTTTAAAATTTTTCGACACCGATGACGGTGGTCACAGGCCCCAGGTCAGCCTGAAAAAAAAAGAGGGAGAAAGGGCATTTTTTTTAGGAGAAGGGGGAAGAAAAGACTGAAAAAAAATTTAGGCTTTTATATAAGCTGTCAATAACCAAAATGACGTCGTTTCAATAAACGCCCAAAACAACGTTGTTTTAACCTCTGATGATCCGCACGTCAACCCGTGACCCGACCCAAGGTCCGCGCACCTGACCCAGACCTGCATCTCCTTCAGCCCCTGACTAGTCCGTCTGAATCACTAAAATCGAATCGGACCACCCCAAACAGTTGACGCCAAACCAGACCGAGCCGAATCGGTATCGAACAGCTGAACCAACCAAATTGTGCCCAGATCGAGCTGAACCACACCCGAACAGTCGAACCGTACTCGAACAGTCAAATCGTACCCATATCGTCGAGCCGATCGGATCCGCGTTGATCAACCGTTGATCAGTTTGGTTCAGGTAAAAAAAAAAATTTTTTGAATTTTTTATATTATTTTATTAATATTTATGCATATTAAAATATTTATATTTGTTAGATTAAATGATGAAATATGTAGTTTTTTTTTTATAATTTTGTTAATCTTTTAAAAATAAACTTTAAAGAAAATAAAAATAAATTTAATAATAATACTAAACTAATAAAAAATGTAGGAAAAATAAATTTTTATCCAACGATGAGATTCAAAAGTATTTCGAATAGTGATGCCTACGAAATCTCTAAGTGAGAAGATTTTTTTAAATACTACTAGTGTATTGAAGTATTTATAAAAAATTTTTCAATACAATAAAATTTTTTTTTTATAAATAAAAATTGATTAATAAATTAAAATAAGTAATAAAAATGAGAAGAAAAGAAATTTTATCCGATGATGGGATTCTAAAAGTATTTCGAGTAGGGATGCTTTAAGAAATCCCTAGGTTAGAAGATTTTTTGTAAAATTTTACCAGTGCATTGAAATATTTATAGAAAATCTTCAATATAATTAAATTCTTTTTTCTTCAAAATTTTAATTAAAAATAAATATTAATAAAATAATTAATAAAATTTTTAACAAAGGAGAATAAAATGTATGCATCAACATGGTAACATTTTGCATTGCATGCATGACAGTTTTTACGAAAAGTAAATTTGAGCCTCCGAGGATGAAATTCTAAAGTATTCCGAGAAGCGATGCCTAAAAAATCTCTAAGTGAGAAAAAGTTCTTCTAATGTTACCAACGTACTAGAAAATTTTAAGAATTATTTCAATGAAAAGGTTTTAATTTATTTTTCTTAACAATAAAAATTTTTTTCTAATAAATAAAAAATCAAAGAAATTATTTTTCGAACACCGAAAATTAGACTATTTTTATCAAAATCAAAGGATAACACGTTGTTAATTGGTACCGTTTTTAACGGGCACTGTGGGGGTGCTAATCTTTCTCTACGCGTAACCGACTCCCGAACACAGATTGTTTCATAGATCGTAAAATTATCTTTTTAATAAATTTTAATTAATTTTAAAACTTTATTAAAAGGATATGTTTTAGTAGGTGTCCAATCGCACCTAGCCAAAAAAAGATTGGTGGCAACTCCGTTATTTTTTATTTCATTTTCAAATTCGTTGGGTAGACACAAAACCGTTATGACAACTTGACGACTCCGTTTGGGACGTTTTTTGTTTTTGAGAGTCAGGCCAAAATTAACTACTTGTTATCCTTAAATTTTAATTTAAACAGTTTTAATCAATTTCTTAAATTTTTATTTTTCATTTTTAGTAAAAAAGGTAAAAAAAAAGAACAAAACAAATCGAAAATAAAAAGCAAAAAAATTCACACACATTTCTTTTACTATGCCTTTTATGTTTTTTCTTTGTATATATTACTCTCAATAAATTAGGATATATTTGCATACAATGACACGGTATATCTCATGGATGAGCTCTATACCTGGGCTCCGTCCTTTATAGGAGAAAGTAAAGTACCTAAGCCCTCATGTGATAACCTCCGCAATAGCAAGCGAAATACTTTCACTCAAATTGAACCTTTTTCGTTCGTAGGCTGTAATGGGTGAGGATCGAGGTGCCTTACTAGTCCAACATGGACGACAGTGAGGAATAATTTGAGAACCTTTAAACCCTGTCAATCCAAACCAAGCAAATAATACGCCTAAAAAACCAGCCTTATGTAAAGTCTCATCCACCTTCTAGTAGGAAATACTTAAGAATAAAAGTTGTGTATAATACAAAACAAAATAAAACAAAAAAATCTCAAAACAAAAAAAAAAAACACTAAAAAATAAAAAATATTTTTTTCTTAAACCATATCCTCACACTAACTCAATTTTGTTTCATTTTTTTTCTTTTTTGCATTAATCATATCATACAGTTCTACATCAAGATATTTGCTCTATGACATATTTCTTCTAAGAATTTTTCATGGATCTCATAGAACTACAGATTTGTTCATCCTCAATCAGTGTGTCATGTGAGCCGTATAATGAAATACATGTTTGGTAAAAAAAAGCTTAACAAAAGAATAGAGATTGTTTGCCTACCAATTATGTATCTGAATTACCCAAAAAAGTACAATTAGATCTCATACAAAATGATTTAGAAGACTTAGCCACCATCTGGGGTCAGTTAAATGAAGAAAAAAAAGAAAGCTTTTACAAAAAGTATAGGCAGATTGCATCCCTTATTTCAGTAGTGATCAATGAACAGCTGGTCAAGGTAGCTATATAGTTTTGGGATCCATCTTATAGATATTTTACTTTTAATTAAGAAGATTTGGTGCCAACTATAGAAGAGTATTTGATTTTGCTCAGGATAGAACTACAATGTCCAAATAAAGTATTTACCCGAAAGCCAAAATCAGATTATCGTAAAAAGTTAGCCAAGCGTATGGGGGTTAAAGTAAAAACCATCGATTCCTTTATGAAGCCTAAAGGTGAACATCTCGACGTCCATTGGGACTTTCTCTGAAACTTCATTCAGGAATATTTAAATGATGATCAAGGTATGGTTGTGTTTACTTTAACATTATATGGCATGGTAATCTATCTGAAGACTTTGGGTTACATTGAGATACTGTGGTAAACTTTTCAAGCAAATTAAAACCCAAACAATTAATCCCATTCCAGCAGTCCTAGCTAAAATCATCAGGTCATTGAATTTTTGTTGACGAATAAAAAAGGATGATTCATAGGATGTGCATCTCTATTATACGTATAAGTTATAAGTCATTTCAAGTGTAGAAAGAGTACATTTTCGAAACCATATCTTCGAAATAAGGCACCAATCGAAGAGTTTTGTAAAAGCCAATAGCCGACATTGAAGACTAAAGAAGAGTGGATCTTTTCTTACGAAGGCTTAATGAGGATAAAATCGAATGGATGACACCTTGGATACCTCGTGTGCCCTTATTGTATAGTGGAGGAAATAAGCCATGGATACCATTATTAGGGCTATAGGGCATTATAAGTTATGCTCAATTAATGGTGCTTAGGCAATTTGGTGCAAAGCAATTTGTTTCTGCTACTCATGGCCTGGTCCAAATAGAATTCATTTATGGAGAATCAAATCCATCAAGAACCTCAGAGTAGTTGATCCAAGCATGAAAGAGAACACAAACAATGAGGTTAGGGCCTTTCATCGATAAAGTCACTTTTGATTACCATATTTGAAAAGTAAGACAGCCTAGAGACATAGTACTCCCTCTTGATGATAGCTCATATCAATTGGTTAATCTTTCAAAAGAGGTGTAATCATCAGAAGTTGAGCTTGTCAAGAAAGAATTAGAAGTTGAAAAAAAGGAAATAAGAAGAAAAAATTTGAGACTTCATGAAAAAGTAAGGTAATTGAAATATAAAGCAAAGATATAAGAGAGCAGATTAGAAAAAGTCATAAAAGAACGAAATGTGACTAATTGTGATTTAAAGGATCTACACCAGAAAAATAAGAGGTTACGAGTTTAATTTAAAATTGAAAAAGTCACCAAGTCTTACTTTAGTCGACAACGCGAAATGGATGAGCTTCAAGAGAAAATGAACCAATGGAAGGGCAAAGCTCAAGAAAAGTAAGAGAAAACTGTCAGAATTTCTCAAGAATGTCAGAATTGAAAGGAATTATACTCTATAACCTCAGCAAGAATGCCAAAACAAAAAGGAAATATTGAAGGTCATGCTCGTAAAAGAAAGAAAAAAGTACTTCAAAGTACTAAATGAAAAAGAATCACTTCACCAAGTGATTCAAGGGTTAGAAATACAACTACAAGACCACAATAGCCATATTTTAGCAATAATAGATGAGTGGCATAGAAAGGAAAAAGATTGGATCTTCACATTTGATTCAAAAAGGGATGCTCACATGAGATGAAAGGTAAAAAGTTTAGCGAGGCAACAATACATAGATCACTTGACTAATCAAGTTTGTAAGACAGTGAAAAAAGCATGAGAGATGGTTAAAAAGATAAAAGCATTAAGAAGAGAAGTCAATCTTATAGGAGAATATAGACAACGCCTAGTGAACTTTTTAGATGAAGCAAAGAACCATTATGAACAAGTCAAACGCTTTTATAGATATAACTCTATGATGGTAAATCCCATGTAATAAAAGTTGTATGAAATCAGTAGAAATTTCTAATGTTGAAATTTATCCAAAAACAAATATCTCCTATTTGCATTCATGCATCATATACATCATTGAAAAATAAAATTTTCAACACATAGCATTCTAATTTTTTTTCCTTTTTTTCAAAACAAAAAAAAAATTTTGTGGTAATAAAGGTTTAAAAATAGCTCATCCATCAAAAATTTTGACCCAACCTACTCGTCATTCATATAATAACAGGACTCAGACAAGAATCATGGAGTAAAATAGGCTAGTCGATTTGAGAGAATGGCAAAAGTTCAAAAAGAACTAAGAGAGGATCTCAGTACAATAATGGATATGCTCAGAAAACTTGACAAGAAAAAAGCAGTGGAAGAAAATCCTAGTTTTCAAGAGCAATCACCAAATATAGTAGATCCTGTCTACCCTCCAGGGTTTGAGCCACAACCGACCCATCCTTCTCAAGGAACTAGAATGTCATTTCTTACTCTCGATGGATATCCCAATCCTTATCCAGGAATGAAATTCACACCTACTCCAAGAAAATTTCAAAATTTTGTTAATCCCGTTATGATGAAAAAATCACCTGAGCCAATCTTAGTTTTTAATTTGGATGATCCTAAGAAAAGAGAAAAGCTAAGGATAAGACACCTGAAAAAGTGAAAGATACTAGTACCCAACAAAAGATGAAGTTATTAGAAGAAAGGCTTAGGGCTGTAGAGGGAATAAATTTTTATGGCTCCACAGATGCAGCTAACCTTTGTTTAGTTTCAGATGTGATCATTTCATCAAAATTTAAGGTCCCTGAATTTAAAAAATACGATGGCACGAAATATTTAATGACTTATATCATCATGTATTATCGTAAGATGGTAGCACATACTCGTGACGAGAAGTTATTGATGTACAGATTTTAAGATAACCTTACAGGATCTATAGCTAGATGGTATGTCCAACTAGACAGCACTCGTATTCATTCTTGGCAAGAGCTCACAAGGGCATTTCTTACACAATATCATTATGTCAGGGATTTAGCTTCAGATTGTCTATCTTTACAAGGTATGAAAAAGAAAGCAACTGAGAGCTTCAAAGAATATGCACAAAGATGGAGATATATAGCTGCACAAGTTCAGCCTGCTCTCACTGAGAAAAAAATAATTATTTTATTTGTGAACACCTTAAAAGCACCATACTATAAGAGATTGATAGGCAATGCAATCAAGAACTTTATAGATATGGTGATATCAGGTAAAATCATTGAAAACACCATAAAGAATGGTAAGCTCGATGCAAGATAGATAAGTAGAGCAAGAAAAGATGGGGCTCCTAAAAAAAAGAAAATAAAGTTTAAGCAGTGAACTATGTAGGGTAACAATTCAAAGGTTTCACACCTTATCCTACACCAGTCTACCAAACTCATTACCCTTCCATAAATAATAATACATCCAATCCTTATCCATACCAGTCATACCAGCCATTACCACAACCAGCTTATCTACCTCATTTTCAACCAACTTTTTGAACACACACGTACAACCATCTTACTGCACCTACCAGACCAAAATGGAGACCTAGTCTTAATAGTGGTTTGAAAGCCTCGAAAAATACCCAAGAAAAAATCACTTTTGACCATATTCTTATGATATACGTAGATTTATATCCCAAACTTATTGAGAAACGTTTACTTATTCTTGTTGTTGTTGAACCTTTGAAACATCCATTTTTTAAATGGTATGATCCCAATGCATATTGTGATTATCACTATAGAAACCCAGATCATTTTACTGAGAATTGTACTATCTTGAAGTATAAAGTGCAAGGGTTAATAAATGAAGGGGTGTTAAACTTTGAGACTAATCAACAAAGGATTCCAAATGTTAATGGAAACCCTCTACTAAATCATACCAGACCATCAATAAATACCTTAATTGATAGGCAAAGAAGTCACGTGAAGGAAAAAAATAAATGAAGTTAAGACTCCGATGGCTAAGGTGTTCGAAGTCTTGGTCAAAGCTGACATGTTGAAGCCAATAGAACCTCAAAATAGCTCTAAAATGATTAACTCAACTAAAAGCTGTAATTATCACATAGGTTGTCTGGGGCATTCTATCGAAAATTATCATCAATTTTGTCAAGAGGTGCAAAAATTGATGGATATGGGTCGAATAGAGTTTTACCAAGAGAGAGAAAAGTTGGTGAAAGCTAAAGTGTCTACCATTGATTTAAAGAATAAGTTTATGCGTAGACCAGTAACTATCTATTATGATTAGAAGCCAACATCGAAGCCAAAAAAATTAACCTCTCGACCAATAATGACAATTAAAGTTTCTAGCCCTTTTTCATACTAAAATGATAAAGCAATACCATAAAAGTATGATTGTGATGTTGTAATCAATCCAGATACTACAAAACATAACAGACGTATGAGGTATAACTTAAAGTGAAAGATGTTTCAGAAGCTCTGGAGAAAGTCAAAAAAAAGAAAGTAAAGGTTAGAGAAGAAGAGGGAAGTCATAATCACCCTGTTACAGTTCTAAAAAAAGAATGTCAGAAGCCAGTATCTGAGAATGAAACTTGTGAATTTTTAAAGTTGATAAAACATAGTACGTATAGCGTGGTAGAACAGTTAAATAAGATGTTAACTAAGATTTTGCTATTGTCATTATTGCTCAACTCAGAGTCACATCGTAATGCTCTACTGAAAGTGCTCAATCAAGTGTATGTGTGTCATAATGCTTCTATTGAATATGTGAAATAGCTTATTGACAATCTGACAATTTCAAATTATATCTCTTTTAATGATGAAGAGATTCTTCCTGAAGGTCGAGAAAGTACCAAAGCTCTTCACATTGCTGTGAAATGTAAAATTCATATAATGGTTAAGGTTTTAATTGATAATGGTTCATCCATCAATGTCATGCCTATAACTACTCTGGCAAAGCTCTTTGTTAATGGATCTTATATGAAACCTAGTCATATGATAGTGAGAGCCTCTGATGGAACCCGAAAAGAGGTGCTAAGAGACATAAAAATGCCATTATAGACTGGCTCATGCACTTTCAACATGAAATTTTAAGTTATGGACATCTCTCATTCATACAGTTATTTATTAGGTAGGCCGTGAATCCATATGGCAGGTGCTATTCCATCTTCATTACATCAAAAAGTCAAATTCATTGTTAAAGAAAAGCTAACATGTGTGTCAAGAGAAAAAGATTTATTGGTAACTCAATCGATAATTACTGCTTATGCGAAATCAGCAGATAAAGCTCTGAAATGCTTTTATAGATCTTTTGAGATTGTTAATGCAACATATTTAGCTGGAGGATCTAAATTATATTCATCACACTTGTCTATGATAACTAAAATGGTAGTCAAATAGCTTACCAAGATAAGATAGTGACCTGAAACTGAACTTAAAAAGAACCTGTAAGGAATCACGAAGCCATCGGCCATATATAAAAAGAAAAACAGATTTGACTTAGGATATAAGCCAACAAGAGGGGACAGAGTAAGAATGGTGAATAAGAAAAGAGATAAGATGATAGCTAATCTTAGGGGATATGAGCCGAAGTCAGAGCCTATGGTCATTTCATACCTCTATGATTCTTTTCATTCGGGAAGATATATCTACCCAGATTTGTCAGGAGCCCTAAGTGCAAGATTCGTGGAAGAATTTTTAAAGCTAGCCATTCAAATGGTGGATGATGAAAAAAAGAAGAGTCGAAGTGAAAAGCTATTCATGGACCCTTGTCTTCCAGATTTTAAGCTTGATAATTGAAAAGTTATAAAGTTGCCTGTTGTCTTTAAAACTTTAAAAAAGTAATGTACTGTGAAACTTTAAATCCCTAATTACTTTCTACGGGTATTAGAAGATTTTTTGTGGTGTGTTTATCTTTGTCATTTTAATAAAAGATTTAAAAGATGCATCTGCGTTTCTTTTATTGTTTTCATCTTCATTTTACTTTCCATTATTCTCTTTCCATCATTTTCTTGTCGTTCCATTTCTATGTGCTAATATTCTCTTTATCTTACCTTTCGCAGAGTCCCAAACAATGAACACGAAGATAATCATGGCAAAATCTTGGATTTGATTTTGAAAACTTAATTTATGTTGATGAACTTGATAATGAGAAAGATTCAGATAACTACACACTGCCTCTTGATTTGTTAAAATTAATAAAATATAAAGATAAGCCAATTGAACTCCACAAAAAAATTATCGAATTAGTGAATTTGAGAGATGATGAAAACAAAAAAGA
This sequence comes from Durio zibethinus, assembly GCF_047325235.1. NCBI lineage: Eukaryota > Viridiplantae > Streptophyta > Magnoliopsida > Malvales > Malvaceae > Durio > Durio zibethinus. The sequence continues at coordinate 16,589,155 of NC_143185.1, forward strand.
GGTTAAAATTAGTATATCTTTTTTACCAGCTGAAAGATAAAAGCTAGAAGAGCTATTCCAAAAATATGTAGATGTATTCGTGTGGACTTACCAGGATATGCCAAGACTTAGCACTGATATTGTAGAGCACGAGTTACCTTTAAAACCAAGATGTAAGCCAATGTAACAAAAGCTAAGACGTATGAAGCTGGAGATGCTATTGAAAATTAAAGAGAAAGTGAATAAGCAATTTAATGCTGGATTTTTAGAGGTGGTAAAATATTCCGAATGGGTAGCCAACATAGTGTCAGTCTTAAGAAAGATGAAAAAGTGAGAATGTGTGTCGATTATTGAGATCTGAATAGGGCAAGCCTTAAGGATAACTTTTTTCTACCTCACATCGATACTCTAGTGGATAATACTGCTAGGCATTTCATATTTTCTTTTATGGATGGCTTTTCAGGCTATAATCAGATCAAGATAGCTCGAGATGATATGGAGAAAACTATATTTGTGATCATGTGAAGGATATTCTATTACAAAGTTATACCTTTTGGGTTAAAAAATGCTAGCGCCACTTATCAAAAAGCAATGGTGACTCTCTTTCACGACATGATGCATAAAAAAATAGAGGTATATATGGATGATATGATTACAAAATCTCATGAAAGAGAAGATCATGTAGTCAATCTCAAAAAACTATTTGACAGGTTGAGAAGATTTTAGCTAAAGTTGAATCCTGCTAAATGTATATTTGGTGCCAAATTAAGAAAATTATTGGGCTTTGTGGTCAATGAAAGAGGAATCGAAGTGGACTTGGATAAGGTACAAGCCATCTAGAACTTATCTCCTCTTTGTACCCCAAAAGAAGTGCGAGGTTTCCTAGGGAGACGAACTATATTGCTCGTTTTATCTCTCAACTCACCTATAAGTGCGATCTTATTTTCAAGTTTTTTAGAAAACATGATCCAAAAGAATGGAATGATGAATGCTAAGAAGCTTTTGACAAAATCAAAGAATACTTATCAAATTTACCCATATTGGTACCACCTATTCTAGGAAAGCCTTTGATCTTATACTTAATGGTACATAAAAATTTCATGAGATGTGTGCTAGGGCAAAGAGATAAAACTGACAGGAAAAAATGAGCAATATACTACTTGAGCAAAAAATTTACTGATTATGAGTTCAAGTATTCACCATTAGAGAAGATATGTTGTGCATTAGCTTGGACAACTCGAAGGCTTAGACAATATATACTTTATCACACTACTTGGCTCATAGCAAAGCTGGATCCTATTAAGTATATCTTCAAAAAGCCCTCATTGACAGGAAGAATAACGCGATGGCAAGTTATGCTTTCAGAATATGATATCATTTATGTGACTTAAAAAACTATAAAAATAAGTGTCGTAACCGAGTTTTTTGCTGATCGTGCTGTTAAAAATTATGAACCAATGAACCTGGAGTTTCCTGATGAAGATGTGATGGCCATTAAAAAAAATAAACCTATTGAAGAGTCTTGGAGGTTGTATTTTGATAGAGCTGCTAATGCTTTGGGTCATGATATTAGGATAATTTTAATATCTCCCGATAGGCACTATTATCCCATTACAGCCAGGTTAAATTTTAATTGCACAAATAATGTGGCTGAGTATGAGGCATATGTTATAGGTTTACAAGCAACAATTGTAAAGAAAATCAAAGTATTAGATGTGTTTAGAGATTTAGCTCTAGTCATCTATCAGTTGTGAGAAGAATGGAAAACTAGAGATTCCAAGTTGATACGATACCATAAGTACATCTCTCAGTTGGTCAAACAATTTGAAGAAGTTTAATTTGAGCATTTGCCTAGAAAAAAAAAACCAAATTACTGATGCACTGGCTATTCTAGCTACAATGATTAAAATAGAAGCAAATACTAAAATCTAACCCATCAAGCTAGATGTGAAGAATGAACCAGCACATTGTTCAGGTGTTGAAGAAGAAGTTGATGAGAAGCCATGGTATTATGACATCATGCAATATATTAAAAGCCAGCAATACTCAGAACATGTAACAAAAAATGATAAGAGAACTATTAAAAGGTTGGTTATGAGTTTCTTTCTTAATAGAGACGTTCTTTATAAAAAAGGGTCAAGATCAAGTACTCTTAAGATGTGTGAATGCAGTTGAAGCGAAGAAGATTATTGAAGAAGTGTATGATAGAGTTTGTGGGACACATGTAAATATTCATATGATGGTTAGACAGATTATGAGGGATGAATACTATTGATTGATAATGTAGAGTGACTGTATTGATTATGCCAGAAAATACTATAAGTGTCAGATCTATGCTGACAAGATCTACACTCTTCTAACAACATTGCATGTTTTAGCTCCTCCATGGCCATTTTTTATGTGGGGTATGGATGTCATCAGTCCCATCACTTCAAAAGCTTTAAATGGATATAGATTCATCTTTGTCATGATTGATTACTTCACAAAACGGTTAAAAACCGCATCATACGCTAGTGTGACCTAATCTATGGTATGTAAATTCATAAAAAATGAGATAATATGTAGATATGGGTTTCCAAAAATAATTATTTTTGATAATGTCAAAAATTTAAACAGTAAAATGATGAATGAAGTTTGCACTCAGTTTAAGATTCATCATCGTAATTCGATACCATATCGTCTAAAGATGAATGGGGGCAGTAGAGGCTGCAAACAAGAATATCAAAAGAATCTTGAAGAAAATAACTTATACTTATAAAGATTGGCATAAGAAGTTACCTTTTACTTTGCATGCCTACAGAACATCAGTCCGAACATCTACTGAGGCCACTCCATTCTGTTTGATATATGAAATGGAAGTTGTGCTACCGATTGAAATGAAGATTCTCTCGTTGAGAGTCTTAATGGAGGTAGAATTAGAAGAAGCAAAATGGGTTCGAAATCACTACGAGCAGTTGAACCTCATTGAAGAGAAAAGACTTACAACACTTTGCCATGGTTAATTATATCAAAAGAGGATGATGAGAGCACATGATAAGAAAATTCATCCTCATTGCTTTAGGGAAGGAGATTTAGTACTGAAAAATATCCTTTCAAATCAACATAATAATCAAGGAAAATAGACACCAAATTGGAAAGATTCGTATGTGGTAAAAAAGATCTTTTCTGGTGGGGCATTGATTTTGATAGAAATAGACGGAAGTGATTTACCTACTCTGATAAACTCAGATGCTGTGCAAAAATATTTTGCTTGAAAGGAAAAAGAGAAAAAAAAAAGAAAAAAAGTAAAAAATGAAAAATAATGACTCATCTAAGCTAAAAACTTAAAAAAGGTAACTTGAATGTGAAGAAGAAGCATCATTCCATAATATAAGAGCAAGTGTAGTTTGATGAACTCTGAAGGATCAAGGAAGTCATCTAATTTAGTTTTAGAAAAAGAATATGGGAATATTTTGTTCATGATTATCTTATGATCATTATTTGGGCACCTTTGTTTTAACTTAAATACTTTACCATGCACTTGTTATCAGTTTAATAAAATATGCTATCTTTCCTTTGAAAATAACACCTATCCATTCCTTTATTCTCATTTTTGTCCACCATACGAATAGGAGAATGTGTGATTGTATTTTATTGGTCTTGGACTTAAAATAATGAAAAGAAAAACCAACATGAAAGATCTTAATGTTACTTTTTAAAAGTTGACAAAGGCAAATGAAAAAGGATGAAAAAAACATGACAAGACATTGATGTTGCAGATTTTTGAAGAAGAAAAATATTGTGGTCAGATGTTAAGAACAAATTGGTCATATAAGAATTCTGATAAAAGAAGCCAAAATGTGAGAGATTTCGAGAACCTTTTTACTACAATGAATAATTTTGATTGCATTACATGCATTGTATTTAGAGCACTCAGTACATGTATCCATGAGCAATTTTAATGAAGACAGAGACTTTTCATATCAAACAAAAGATTTCAGAAGAGAGAAATTTACTTGTTCAAAGATGAGAACTCAATTTGAAGAACATAAGAAGATTTTCAAAATTATTGAGCTTATATTGAGATGAGCTTTTTCAAGAGAAATTTTTAAAATTGTTAAGCCTCTGCTGAGAGGAATTTTTTCAGATGAGATTTTAAAGTTGTTGAGCCTCTACTGAGAGGAGCTTTTCCAAATGAAATTTTAAAGTTGTTGAGCCTCTGTTGAAAGGAGCTTTTTCAGATAGATTTTTAAAGTTGTTGAACCTTTGTTTAGAGGAGACATTTTTTAAGATGAGATTTTTAAATTTGTTGAGACTCTGCTGAGAGAAACTTTTTCAGATAAAATTTTTAAAGTTGTTGAACCTCTGCTGAGATGAGCTTTTTCAAATGAGATTCTAAAGTTGTTGAGCCTCTGCTGAGAGGAGCCCCTTTTCAAGATGAGATTTTTAAAGTTATTGAGCCGCTGAGAAGAGCTTTTTTTCAAGATGAGATTTTTAAAGTTGTTGAGCCTCTACTGAGAGGAGCTTTTTCATATGAGATTTTAAAGTTGTTGAGCCTCTACTGAGAGAAGCTTTTCCAAATGAGATTTTAAAGTTGTTGAGCTTCTGCTAAGATGAGCTTTTTAAGATGAAATTTTAAAGTCATTGAGCCTCTACTAAGAGGAGCTTTTTCAAATGAGATTTTAAAGTTGTTAAGACTCTGTTAAGAGGAGCCTCTTTTCAAGATGAGATTTTTAAAGTTATTAAGCCTCTACTAAGAGGAGCTTTTTCAGATGAAATTTTTAAAGTTATTAAGCCTCTACTAGGAGGAGCTTTTTGAAATGAGATTTTAAAGTTGTTGAACCTCTGCTGAGATAAGCCCATTTTCAAGATGAGATTTTTAAAGTTATTGAATCTCTGCTAAGAGGAGCCTTTTTTCAAGATGAGATTTTTAAAGTTGTTGAGCCTCTACTAAGAGGAGCTTTTTCAAGATGGATTTCTAAAATTGTTGAGCCTCTGCTAATAGGAGCTTTTTAGATGAGATTTTAAAGTTGTTGAGCCTCTGCTGAGAGAAACTTTTTAAGATGAAAATTTAAAGTCATTGAGCTTCTGCTGAGATGAGCTTTTTTAAGATGAATTTTAAAGTCGTGGAGCCTTTATTAAGAGGGATTTTTTTAGATAAGATTTTAAAGTTATCGAGCTTCTGCTGAGAGGAACTTTTTCAGAAGAGATTTTAAAGTTGTTAAGCATCTACTAAGAGGAGCTCTTTTCAAGGTGAGATTTTTAAAGTTATTGAGCCTCTACTGAGATGAGCCCTTTTTAAGATAAAAATTTTAAAGTTGTTGAACCTCTGCTGAGAGGAGTTATTTTTTAGATTTTAAAACTTTCAAAAGTTGTCGAGCTTCAAGTGAGAGGAGCATTTTTTATTTGATGAGAAAAACTTTCTAAGTAGTTTATGTTAAAAAAAAAAAGAAAAGAAAAAAAAAAGAAACAAATATATCGTTTTGGATTTCGGACAAAATTATTGTCTTTGTCTTTGCCTTATTCTTGATTCTCAATAATGTGTAAAGATTGACAGCTGTGGACATCAAATTTATCCGGTAAAAAGATATTATTAAATATAAAATATAAAAAAATACCAAAAATAAAATAAAATAAACAGAACAAAAAAATGAGGGATGGCAGTGGTGCTTTTCCCGACACCACTGCCATCATACCTTACCACCCATACTCTTTACTCTACTATCCACACCTTATCCACTGCCCTCACTGTCAAATGAGACAAAAACAAATAAAGGCAGCATGAGGCTTGTGCTTGCACTCCATGCTAAGCCTTATGCCATTCATTACTAGAGCTCTATAAATAGAGCTCCTGATCGAATAAGAAAAATGGGAGAGGAAACAAGAAGAGAAAGAACTCTGCGAAAAGAAAAAAAGAGCTTTCTGTAAAAAAACAAAAAAAAACTCAGTCCCCTGAAACGGATAATCCAGTACTGAAAGTTTTTACATAAAAGAAAAACAACAAAGTCAGTTTCAAAAAAATAAAAAAAAAAGAGAAAAAAAAGGTTTGTTTGAAACTTCAAGAGCAAATCTGAGGAATTTGAGACTCTTTTATGTGAAAAAGAGGCTGGTTCTGTATTTAGGGTGTTGAGGGAAACATTTTGAAAAATTTTAAAATTTTCTGACATCGACAACGATGGTCGGAGCTTGTCGTTGGTGAAGACTGCGACGACCGTCACGATGAACGACCACCGACTCTCAAGTCGACCTTAAAAAAAGAAGAGATGATGGTTTTTTTTTTGGAGAAGAGGGAAGAAATGATCGAAAAAAAAATTTTAGACTTTTATATAAGCTATCAATAGCCAAAACGACGTCGTTTCAATAAATGCCCAAAATGATATCGTTTTAACTCATAAGGATCCGCACGTTAACCCTTGATTCGACCCGAGATCCGTGTGTCACAAGTCGAGACTTAAGCTTCGAACCTGCACGACTTTGAGACCTAGGCATCCATTCATCCGATGTCTCAGATCAGCCTACCTGCTACGGTTCACACCCTTGTGAGGTATTGTCCACTCTGGCCCTCTTAGCCTCACGATTTTGTCTTACAAAAGGTGTCTCATAAAAAAGAGATGGTGTAAACCCTTATATACCCCAGTGACCTTTCTATTATGTTCGATGTGGGATTCAAGACTCCTCATCAAGTCCATGACATTCTCTCCCACCTAACCTCGTGACGCCCTCGTCACGGAGGTTGTCCACCTTACCTACCTTTCTCAAAGCGCTTAGCATAGATCGAAAGATTTAAGGCTGACTTTGATACCACTTGTCACGGGTCGAGACTTAAGTTTTGAACCCGTACGGCTTCGAGACCTGGATATTTACCCTTCTATTGTCTAGGATCAGCCTAACCGCCACGATTTACACCCTTGTGAGATATTATCTGCTCTGACCCCCCTGGCCTCACGATTTTATCCTACAAAATATGCATCACAAGGTTGAGGTGGTGTGGACCTTTTTATGCCCCAATGACCCTTATATTATATTCGATGTGAGATTCAGGACTCTTTCTTAGGTCCGTGACATTCTCTCTCACCCAACCTCGTGACGTCTTTGTCATAGAGGCTGGCCACCCTACCTACCTCTCTCAAGGTGCTTGGCGTGGATCGAACGGTTTAGGGCTAGCTCTGATACCATTTGTCACCAGTCGAGACTTAAGGTCCAAACCCACGTAACTCTGAAACTCAGGCATCCACTAATCTGATGTCTCAGATCAGCCTACCTGTCACGATTCACACCCTTGTAAGGTATTGTTCGCTCTGGCTCTCCTGGCCTCATGATTTTATCCTATAAAAGGTGCCTCACAAGGAAGAGATGGTGTGAACCCTTATATACCCCAGTGACCTTCCTATTATGTTTAATGTGGGATTCATGACTCTTCCTTAGGTCCGTTACATTATCTCCCATCCAACCTCATGACGCCCTCATCACGGAGGCTGTCCACCTTGCCTACCTCCTTCGAGGCGCTTGACATAGATCGAACGATTTAGGGCTGACTCTGATACCACTATCACAGGTCGAGACTTAAGCTTTAAACCTGTGCAGCTCGAGACCCGAGCATCTACTCATCCGATGTCTCAAATCAGCCTTCCTGTCACGATTCACATTTTTGTAAGGTATTGTCTGTTCTGGCCCCCCATGACCTTACGATTTTATCCTATAAAAGGTGTTTCACAAGGTTGAGGTGGTGTGAACCCTTTTATACCCCAGTAACCCTCATATTATGTTTGATGTGGGATTCAAGACTCTTCTTTAGGTCCGTGACATTCTCTCGCACCCAACCTCGTGAAGCCCTCGTCATGGAGGCTGGCCACCCTACCTATCTCCCTAGAGGCGCTTGACATTAATCGAATGGTATAGGGCTGGCTCTGATACCACTTGTTACGTGTCGAGACTTAAGCTCCGAATCTGTGCGAATGCAGGACACACATCGAACATAATAGGAGGGTCACTGGGTATAAAAGGGTTCATATCACCTCTACCTTGTGAGATGTTTTTTGTAGAATAAAATCGTGAGGCTAGGGGGTCAAAACGGATAATATCTCACAAGGATGTGAACCATGGCAGTTAGGTTGATCCAAGATACCGGAAGGGTGAATGTCCGGGTCTTAGAGCCGCGCGAGCTCGGAGCTTAAGTGTCGACCTGTGACAAGTAGTATCAGAGCCAGCCCTAAATCGTTCGATCCACACCAAGGAGGTAGGAAGGGTAGCTAACCTCCGTGACGAGGACGTCACGAAGTTGGGTACAAAAGAATGTCACAGACCTAAAGAAGAGTCTTAAATCTCACATCGAACATAATACGAGGGTCACTGAGGTATAAAAGGGTTCACACCACCTCTGCCTTGTGAGGCACCTTTTGTAAGATAAAATCGTGGGGTCAGGGGGGCTAAAGCGGACAATACCTCATAAGGGTGTGAACCGTAGTAGGTAGGCTAATCTGAGATACCGGAAGGGTGAATGCTTGGATCCGAAGCCACGCTGGTTCGGAGCTTAAGTCTCGACCCGTGATAAGTGGTATCAGAGCCAGTCTTATACCTTTCGATCCATGCCAAGCGCCTCGAAGGAGGTAGGCAGGTTGGTCAGCCTCTGTGACGAGGACGTCACGAGGTTGGTTGCGAGAGAATGTCACGGACCTAAGGAAGAGTCATGAATCCCACATCGAACATAATAGGAGAGTCATGGGGTATAAAAAGGTTCATACCACCTCAACCTTGTGAGGCACCTTTTGTAAGATAAAATCGTGAGGCCAAAGGGGGCTAGAGGGGTCAATACCTCACAATAGTGTGAATCGTGGTAGGAAGACTGACCTGGACATCGAATGAGTGGATGCTCGGGTCCCGTGACACACGCACCCGACCCGTGACCCGTGTCTCCTTAAGCCTCTGACCGATCCATCCAAACTGTTAAAATTGAACCTGATCGCCTCGAACCGCTACGTCAGACTAGACCGAGCCGAATCGGTATCGAACCGTTGAACCAACCAGACCGTACCCAGATCGAGCTGAACCTCACTCGAATCGTATAACGGCACCTAAACCGTCGAACCGACTGGATTCGTGTTGATTGGACCATTGACCAATCCGGTTTAGGTAAAAAAAAATTTTTTGAATTTTTTTGATATTATTTTATTAATATTTATATTTATTAGATTAAATGATGAAATATGTGGTTAATTGTTTTTTATAATTTTGTTAATTTTTTAAAAATAAACTTTAAAGATAATAAAAATAAATTTAATAATAATACTAAACTAATAAAAAATGTAGGAAAAGAAAATTTTTATCCGATGATAAGATTCAAAGGTATTCTGAATAGTGATGCCTACGAAATCTATATGTGAGAAGATTTTTTTAAATACTACTAGTGTATTGAAATATTTATAAAAAAAAAGTTCAATACAATAAAAATTTTCTTTTTATAAATAAAAATTGATTAATAAATTAAAAATAAGTAATAAAAATGAGAAGAAAAGAAATTTTATCCAATGATGGGATTTTAAAAGTATTCAAAGTAGAGATGCTTTAAGAAATCTCTAGGTGAGAAGATTTTTTGTAAAATATTACCAGCATATTGGAATATTTATAAAAAAACTTTAATATAATTAAATTTCTTTTTCTTCAAAATTTCAATTAAAAATAAATATTAATAAAATAATTAATAAAATTTCTAACAAAGGAGAATAAAATGTGTGCATCAACTTGGTAACATTTTACATTGCATGTATGACATTTTTTACGAAAAGTAAATTTGAGCCTCCGAGGATGAAATTCTAAAGTATTCCAAGAAGCGATGCCTAAAAAATTTTTAGGTGAAAAAAGTTCTTTTAATGTTACCAATGTACTGAAACATTTTAAAAATTATTTTAATAAAAAGGTTTTAATTTATTTTTCTCACGAACAAAAAATTTTTTCTAATAAATAAAAAATCAAGAAAAATATTTTTCGAACACAAAAAATTAGACTATTTTTATCAAAATCAAAAGATAATACGTTGTTAATTGGTATTGTTTTTAACGGGCGTTGTGGGGGTATTAATCATTCCCTACGCGTAATCGACTCCTGAACCCAAACTGTTTCACAAACCGTAAAATTATCTTTTTAATAAATTTTAATTAATTTTAAAACTTTATTAAAAGGATATGTTTTAGTAGGTGGTCAATCGTACCTAGTCAAAAAAAGATTGGTGGTAACTCCGTTATTTTTTATTTCATTTTCAAATTCGTTAGTCAGACACAAAATCGTTACGACATACATCAAGCATTCGCATTCATGCATTCGCATAGACATTTGTATTTGCATGATTTGATGAAAATAGATATTTATATCATGATTGTATTTGTCAACTTTGTAAATATTAGAAAAAAGGAAAAGAAAAGAAATAGAAACATTTTAAGTAGCAAAAAAATTTGAAGGAAGAAAAAGAAAAAATAAGAAAAAAGAGAGATGAAAAAGTAGGAAGTTTTTTAGAAAAGAGTTTAAAAAGAAAAAAAAGAAAGAAAAGTCTATAAAAAAAAACCAAAAAGGAAAAAAAAATCTCTCATTTTGAAAAAAAATAAGTGTCTACTAAGAAAGAATAGAAGGAAAGAGTGTGAAAAAAAAAAGAGAAAAAAATTAAAATTAAAAAAAAGAAAGGAAAAATAGCAAAAAAAAAAGGGCAAAAAAAGATAAAGAAGTCTATCATGAAAAAGTTGAAAGAAAAATAAGAAAAAAATAAAATAGTTTGACAATAGATCAAAATATCAAAAAAGTTTGAAGAATTGAAAGAAAAATTATTTGCAAAAAGCAAATAGATTGTTGGAAAAATGAATGAAAAATATTAGATCTGATACAAAATAAGATTTAAACCCAGTCTAACTAGCACCCAAATCAAACTAAGCCCAGTTTAGTTGGCATCCATATGATATTTAAGTCCAGTTTAATTAGCATAATTAAGATTTTAACCCCAGATTAATTGGCAACCATATGATATTTAAGTGCAGTTTAACTGACATAGTTGAGATTTTAAGCTTATATTAGCTGGCACTTTAAGCTCGATTTAGTTGGCATTTTAAGCCTAATTTTTTTATGGCACTTTAAGCTTAGATTAGTTGACATTTTAAGCTCAAATTAGCTGACACTTTAAGCCTAGTTTAGCTAACACTTTAAACCCAGCTTTTTTAATACTTTAAACCTAATTTAGTTAGCACTCAAATGATATTTAAGACTAGTTTGGGTGGTACAATTGAGATTATAAGCCCAAATTAATGAGCATTCAAGCTCAAATTAATTAGCACTCAAGCCCATATTAGCTAACATTTTAAGCCCAGATTAATTCACCCATTAAACCAAGATTAGCTGGTACTAACAAGATTTAAGTTCAGTTTAACTGGCATCTAGATTTTAAGGCTAATGAAATTGGCACCAATTAAAAAAAAAAAAAGTTGTGATCAAGTTTTCTACAAAATTAATCGGTGGTGATATTCGAAATTTAAGAAATCTTAAAATTTGAATGTTTCTTCTTTTACAAGCAAATTTCAAAAAATGATTTGTAAGGCCTTCAGGCAAAACTTTAAATTTTTTTTACATGATATCCAAAACCTTTAGACATAATCTCTAAGAGCTTCAGGTAAGATTTATAAGACCTCTAATTAAAATTTTAGATTTTTTAAATGATTTTCAAAACTTTTGGATATAATCTCTAAAACTTCCGAACATAATTTCTAAGATCTTTTGGTAAAACACTTAAGATTTTTAAAGTTTAAGATTTTTAAAGTTCCAAAACCTCTATTTAGGATGAGCCATTTTCAAATAATATTTTTAAAGTTTCAAACATCTATTTAAGAGAAACCATTTTTCAAAATCTATAAAACATCTATATTTAGAAGAGCTATTATAGTATCGAGATTTGTAAAACTTTCAAGTATGATCTCGTATTTTATTTTCAAAAGTTATTAAGCTTTTGTTTTCAACTAGGCAAATTCATTAATTTAAAAATAAAAATAATAAATAATAAAAAAATCCAAAGAAACAAAAACAAAAAATAAAAAAATAAAAAACTTTTGAAAAACTTTGAACTATTAACTTTGAATAAAATTATTATCTATATTTTTACCCTATTCTTGATTTTCAATAATATAAAAAAAAAAAACAACTGTAAATACCTTATTTTATTTGAATTAATTTAAATTTGTTCAATTTTTATATTTAATTTACATATTCTTATTTGAACTGGATTAAGCATTAAATCGAATTAGATTGGTTGGAGCTTGTTTCAAATTAGTCATTTTTTATTTTTATTTTTTTTTTATTATTATTATTATTATTATTATTATTATTAATCAAATTAGTTAAAAATTCTAAAAAGAAAAAAATTAAAATTAAATTACAAAAAAAAAAAAATAGAAAACAACAAAATTCATGCTGGCATTTCATGCCATATGAGGCCAAAATTCTCAGGCACTACCCTGTAAGCAGGAGCTTTAGCTTCATTACCCAGCAATTTTTGTCCATTATAGAAATTTACAGATTAAAAAGACTAAGGGAAAACACTAAAATGGGAGAAAGGGGGAAAAATTCACACAGAAACTCATCACCAACATCTATTTTCCCTCAAGCACCAAACCCATCACTAGCCTTGCATAGCCCCTTCATCCCGGCAGAACCCTTGCATTAAGTGCCAACCCTAAGCCACACAAGCTCCTACTCTACCTTCACAAACCCGAGACCAAGCTTCATTAAAAAAACCCCTCTCCAGACCTTCTGCTAGCCTCGCCAAAACCTATCGACCACCAACCAAAATACCCAGCACAGACCCTCTAAGCCCCTCGCCAGACTTGATCACCCCCATCAGCCTACCCGACGAGTCCCCAACCTATCCCCAAATCGTCCAGTCCTTGCCCAGCACAGACCCTCTAAGACCTCATCAACTGCACAAAGCCCCATTCAGCCTCTTGGCCACATCGCCCCTATTTCGAATCCCAAATCCAATGCCATAACCACCAAAACCTCTACAAAGAAAAACCAGCCACAATCCGCCTCCACTTCTCCACTAGCTTCCACCACCATTTTCGAAAAAACATAATAATAGAAAACCCCTTTTGAAAGATAGACAAAACCATTCCAACCCGCAATTCCATTGGTCACCCATTCCCACGGGCAAACCACAACCACAAAAACCAAAGTCATCAAGCAAAGAATAAATCAAACTTCCAACAAAAAAACAAAGAGTTTAAAAATAGCAATATCCCCAAAATGAACCACGGGAAAAGAAAATTACAAAAACATAAAAAAAAAAAAAAAAGAAAATGGGTATGATTTAGAGGAGGGTCTTCAGTTCAAGTGCTTTGAAAGGATTATGGAACCCAAATTTGGTGAGAAGGGAGTCCAGAGGTCAAGGGTGAACATACTAGGAAACTAGTCCTATCAGATCGACGGAGGTGGTAGTTGTTACCACAACTTCGAACCTAGATCTATAACTAGTCGGGCTGATTCATGGAAAATAGAAGTTGGGTTTAAGAATAGGACGAGGAGAGGAAGCTCACGGTGAAGTTTAGGAGCTAGTCGACATCGATGAGCGGCGGTCGATGGTAGAGTAGGTGGCGACTCGACGTCTGAAGCTAGGAACTGGGTTTGGTTTTCCTGGACGAGAAAGAGAAAATTTTTTTTATGAATGAAAAAAAAAAAAAAAAAAAAAAAAAAAAAAAAAAAAAACAAGCGTTTTGTAGCTTTTGAAAAAAAAAAAAAAAAGAAAAAAGAAGAAGAAAACGGGTCAAACCCGCGACCCAAGTAACTCGATCCAACCCAAGAATGAAACACTAACCAGATTCCCTTTTCTAACCCGAACCGATAACCCGCCTGCGACCCAGGGGGAGACCAACTCGTGTGGGTCTATTTTAGGCTATTGATATGGAGTCCAATGATCAAGTTATTCTGGGCCTACATTCAACGGTTTAAATTGGGTATATTTTTTTATTAGGTTATTTTTTTTATATTTATTTGTTTCGTGTATGTTAATATGAGTTAGTAACTTAAAAATGTAAACATGAACAAATGAAAAATATACGTTTTTAAGAAATAAATTTATTTATAAGAAATTATATTAGTGTAAAATTTTATTGTGAAATATTAGTAAGTAAATGAAAATATTTTCAATTATGAGGTATTAAAGAATTTCGAATAGTAATTCTTTAAAACTTTTTGGGTGATTATTTTTTTTTCTAAAATGCTATCAAAGAATTGGAATATTTAGAAATATATTTAATAAAAAATATTTTTTTTACTTAATTTTAATAAAAAAATAAAAATAATAACAAGGAAAATTTTAAAAAATAAATAAAAAATGAATTATTTGAAAAATTTTTATGATGGAACTCCTAGAAGTCCAAATAGTGATTCTAAAAAATTATCTAGGTGATAGATTTTTTTAAAAAATATTACCAAAGAATTTAAATATTTAGAATGACTCTCAATGCAAAAAATTTTTGTTTATTTTTCATTTCTAAAAATAAAACTTTCATGCTATAGCATCACAAATTAATCCATGTGTATTATTTTTTTTATTTATCGATTATAAAGTAAATGACACTTCCGAGAATGAGATCCAAAAGAATTTCGCGTAATGATTTTTTAGGAATCTCTAGATAAAAAATTTATCTAAAATGAGACAAATGTACTAGAGCATTTATAATAATTTTCAATAAAGATTTCTGTTCTATTTTAATAAATAGAATAAGAAATGAATTTTTTTAAATATTATTAGGATTAAATTATAGTTATCATATTTTATTACATGTATTATAAATATAATATGAAAATAAATATGAACTACCGAAAATAGAATTTTTAAAAATTTCGAGTAGTAATTTTTAAGAGATCCTTAGGTGAAAAAATTTCTTTTGATATTGCTAAAATATTGGAATATTTTTGAGAATTTTTCAATAAATAAGAATCTTATTTATTCTGACCAAAATAAAAATAAAAATTAAAATATGTTTTTTCTACAATAAAAAATTTAAAAAAATTAATTTTAAATACCAAAATTAAGACTTTTTTGTATCAAAACTAAAGGACAACATATAATTAATTGATACCGTTTTAAAACGGATACTATGAGAGTGCTAATACTTTCTCGCACGTAATCAACTCCTGAATCCAAACTGTTTTCGTAAACCTAAAAATTTATCTTCTTAATAAAGTTTTAATTAACTTTAAAATTTTATTAAAAGGATAAGTTTTAATAGGTGGTCAATCATACCTAATCAAAAAAATTAGTGGCAACTATTTTTTATTTTCAAATTTGTCTAACAAACCTCAAAAACTATTACAACATATACTCTCTCTCTTTCTATATATATATATATATATATATTATATCCGTTGAAATCAATAGTTAAAAAAATGTGTAAAATTTAAAAAATCTTACATTATGTAAGTTGATCCCTTATATATATATATATATATATATATATATATAATTTCATTCCTTGGATCTATTGAAATCAATAGTTGAAAAAATGTGTAAAACTTTTTTAGTTATACACTGTATAAATTGATCTCTCATATATATATATTTAACCATTTATTTCAATAGATCCAAAAAATGAAATTAAACTATTTTTTTCTATTTTTACTTGTCTTTCTTATCCCTTCAATCTATTAAAATCAATGGTTAAAAAATGTGTAAAACCTTTTTAGTTATATATATATATAAATATATATATATATAGAGAGAGAGAGAGAGGAGGGATCAATTTGCACAGTATAAAGTAAAAAAAATTTACAGATTTTTCTAATAATTAATTTCAATAGATCCAAGAGATTATATTAAATAATTTTTTCCTATTTTTGCTTGTCTTTCTCATCCTTTTGATCTATTGAAATTAATGATTAAAAAATATGTAAAACTAAAAAAAGTTACACTATGTAAGTTGATCCATTCTTCTATAAATATATATATATATATATATATATATAAATTCAAATTTAAATGACTTGAAAAGTATAAATAAATACTCTTAATTTATTATACATAGTTTAACATGTAATATAAGTTCAAAGCATAATTTTTTATACTAATGCAAGTATTAAAACTAAATTAAATAAATATATACAATATGTATTAAGTCAATATTACTAGTATATCCATTGAATTTTTTAGTTCATGATAAAATAGTACACAGTAAGATATGTTTTATTAATGATTTGATTAAATTACTAGTGTAGTATTTTATACTTCTAACTAAAGTACAATTGCATATAAAATATTAAAAATTTTGAAATATTCTATCACCAATAAAAGTAATAAACTTTGCTTTATATTTCTATTTTTAAGTAGGTAATTTTAGGTAAAAATTTTGTTACATATGATAAAAGTAATAAGAACAAATTTACTAAATAAAATTTATAAAAATTAAATAGATAACAATTTTAAAAATATATTAAATTCACAATAATTACATTTGTATTCTTCATAAAAAAATTCTTCTACTAAACAATAAGATAATATATATTTTTAATTATTGCTTCATTCTTATTATCATTATTCAAAATAACTTTTGATATTTTGATGTCAATCAACTTTTGCACTTGAAAAGAGAAGAATATTTTGCATTCTCCATAAAAAATCTCTTATACTAAACAAAAAGATGGTATTTTGTAATTATTGTTTCATTTTCATTACCATCATTCAAAATGACTTTTTTTATATTTTGATGCCAATCAATTTCTTTATTTAGAAGGAGTAAAAAATATTGTAAAGGATCGTACCAACACAAATAATATTTAATTTTATGTTATCTTCATAAATGAAATTGAACTATAATAGGATATTTTTAAAATTAAAATGTTTGAATTGTTTCTCTTAACTCATATAACAAAGATTTGATTAACAAATGACCGATTATAAACTCATTAATCTAGATTAATATTTTTGCAATACAAATTTTAAAATCCTTAAAAGAAAAAAAATATCCTTTATTTTATGCAAAACTTAGGTATAAGGATTTTCTTCTAAAATTATCATTAGTATCTCCATCACTTTTGTACTTAAAATTTCATTGTATTGTGTTCTTATTCTATTTTGAAATTTATTACCAGTATCATAAAAGTATAAATAAAATAACGTAAATTAATCAACTCAAACTTGAAACAATTTAACATTCAAATTGAGTATAAATAAATTTTTTTAGTCATTTTAAATTTTAATTTAATTAAAAATAATATAATACACATAATTATAAAAATGAACTATCTTGACTTGATTTTAATTAATTTTAAAAAGTCAACAACTTAGAAGTTAGTTAAAATTCGAAATGATTGAATATAACCAAAATCCAAATAAAAATAGTAACCCAATTAAAATTCAATATTAGTTATTCATCTTCTGTAACAATTTAAAAGTTCATTATTTAAGTTTTTTTTCCCTTATCTTCAGTACTTTATTTTTATGATTTTTGTGATTGAATTAGTTAATTAATTTTAAGAGTATTTCTAAAATGAAATTGCAACTATGAGTGAATTGAGTATATTTATTTTTATTTGAATTTATGACAATTTGAATCCAACATTTTAAATAAAGGGAAGCGTGCACCAATTATTAAGTCAAATTTATTTAGGTATATAAGTGAATAATTAAGTATACTATGAATAAAAGTAGATGATATAACTTCACTCAACCTAATTAGTCATTGATCCTAAGTCTAAAATCAAACTCAAAATTCAAAATAATTGAATACTAAATATATAATTAAATAAAGATTTATTCAATTAAATACAGATTTATAAAATTAATTTTGCTAATGAATGTATTTAAATAACTTTTAAGTTTAGTTAAATTATAATTTGTCATAATTTTTTATTTTTGAAGTAAAGCGATAATTAATTTATTGAATTTCAATTCTTTGGAATAAAGATTACCTAATATAGCAACCCTAAAAATTTTAGTACAACAATGAACATTCTTCAGCTGATATTAAAGAAAAATTGAATGAGTATACAATGTTTTTTCAAATAAAAGAGTTTCATATTAATTCTAAAGAAATTTGAAATCAATACATTTATATAGTTTTCATTAAAACATTATATAGCACTAACATTCTTTGTAATATAGAGAAGATAGAGTTATGCATAACTAATCACTCTTTTGTCTCATTTTTCTGCTTATAATAATCTTCTATTGGTGTTTTTATTAATTGAATGTAATTATATATTCTATCAATTGACAACTTAATTTTTTTATTTAAAAATTTTTATTATATAAAAATATTAAAGTACATAATTTTAAAAATTAGAATAAAATTAAATAAAATATATTTATGACATTGGTACTTGTCATGTTTTCTTAAGAAAATTCCAATTCTAAAAATAACAAATTTGTTATGTAATACCTATATAATCTATAATAATTTTATTTTCAGTATTAACAACATAAATTTTCATGAATGAATATAACCTTACCATAAAAGTCATTTAAAAGATAGTTTCAATGAATTTTGTCACACCTTAAAAAAATTCATAAAAAAATAATTAATTTTACTTCACTTATTAATTTTTTACTTAAAATAATTAACGTTAGGTTGTCCAATCTCTTTGATAACAAAAAAAAAATGCAAGTAATGTAATACAATTGAGAAAGATTAAATAATCTTAAGATATAAATTAATTATATATATGCATATTAAGATAAAAGTTAAGAAAAAATCAAATTAATTATTATTCCAATTAAAGTGAATAGTTCTTATGCCAATTTGATGAGATCTAATCTTGAGCTATCGGTAGCTCTACCACTTCTTAAATCATCTAATTTTATAGATAGAAAATCCAATTAAAATGTTTAATGATTCAAACAGTACTAATAGTTGGTAGAGGGGATACAATTGAGTTATATTTGATTTGATATTAGTTTTTGTTCATGAAAATAATAATTATAAAATTCTAGAGGAAAAATATAAAAGAGAAATTAATTAAAGAGATAAAACTAAATTGTAAGAATAATATATTAAAAAATTATTTCAATGGACTGAAAAGATTTAATTGTGTTGTGAATGATCAAATGATCAACTCCTAAAAAAATAAATAATAAAATCATTAACATGAATTTATAGTTAAAATATTAAAAAAAATTGAAAGGCAAAAAATATGCTTCAATGACTTAATTATAATTATCTTTAATGAATTTATTTATTAGTATAAATTACTTATACAACTATTTTGACAACTAAATAAACAAACTCTTAATAATTATTTTATTCCTATACAAACTAAGTTTTGATCTCATTCTATTTGTATTTTAAATTGATATGAAAAATTATATATAATAAAATAATCATTTAAATTAAAATTTATAAAAAAATTATTAACAGTATTTTAATAAATTATTTTAAACATTTTTTAAATTAAATATTTTGTTAAGGATATTTTAATCAATCATTTTTAGCACTTTTTTAGTCTAATTAAATATATAAAAAAAACTCTAATAATAAAAAAAATTCATTCAAATTAAAATTTATAAAAATATTTACTAAAGATATTTTAACCAATCACTTTTAACACTTTTGAAATTAAAATTTTAAAATTTTAAAATTTTAAATAGTTTAATTTCACATAAACTTTATTTTTAATTTAGTTGATTTAAATAAAATTTAAATAAATTAATAAAAGTTAAATTTGTTAATTTAAAAATTTATAAGAGTATTTAGGTCTATGACTTTTAATACTTTTAAAGTTCACACTTTTATATATAAATGATATATATAGAATAGATAAACTTACATAAAAGGTTGTACACATTTTTTTAACTCTATATTTTAATTGATTCCATGGATGATATTAAACTATTTTTTTATTTATCTTTTATCTTTAAAATTTATCTAAATTAATAATTAAAAATATATAAAATTAAAAAATTTTACACTATATAAGTTGATTTCTTCTTTGTATATACGTATGCTTGATGAAATTATAAGTGTAAAATTACTAAAACATAACACCTATGAATGAGCTAGACTGTTGGTCCTGGATTTTAAGCCTCAAACCCGCCTGCCCATGTTATTATTCTATCAATAATTTTTGTTTAAATTTAATTTCAAAATATTAATATAATGATAATTTTGTAACTTTTTAGAACAGTAATTGAATCTGCCAAACTTTCAAAGGTTGATCGACTCGAACTCCTGGGAAAGGATTTGAGAGTGTCAACGGACTTGACTTAGGTCGGCCGACCAACGAACACCTGCGTTATAAATTTTTTGTTCTATTTCTTTTCCGATATTTAAATCGCGAACCAAACCAGGTAGACAGCTTGTGACAGCATGACAATGAGATCTTTCATTGTGACGCTGGTATTGTGACGCTGGCTACCGTTTCCAGTATTAAAAATCTTGTTATTTGGCATTTGAAATGCATATTTCGAATCCGTATTAAAGTATACTTCATATTCCCAACTTAAATTTTGCTTCAAAAATAGATTACAATTTAAGTACTAATCAAAGGCTAGATCTCAATTCACTACAAATGGAACAGAAAATAGAGTTTCCTGGTTTACATCGCATGAACTTTTAGCTGCAAAGCCTAAATCTCAGCATCATTTATTGTAATTTTAAAGCTTTATCAAGTGACTTGTTCTAACTTTAGGCTCCATTGTGATTTCAAAGCTTTATAATGTTGTTGTCAATCATCCACCTGAGGCTCCAGTGGTCTTGCTTACATTTGTAAGCCCAGTAGGCCCACCCAAAAGTTGCACGACCATATACATCTAGTTGAGCTTGAGCAAATCTCTGGTAATCCTCCTTTGATGCATCGTTTCGTGCAAATTCTCCAGTCCATTCCCCTGCAAAAATTTTCCCCATCATAAAAAATTACTCCTATAATAACATGACAACAAAATTTTGAATACTGCATATGCATGAACGATATAATCTAGACTTAATTACCAACAAAAACCAAGGGGCCGTTAGCTAAGGTCAAGGTGCTTAGATCAGAAGATCGTTGATTATTGATAAAATCAATATTTTGTTTCACATTCATGTTGCTAAACATATCAGAAAAGAGGTTGTAGTAATGCACATCGATGACTACACGATCCAAGCCACTAGCAAAGGAGATGAGCTCCTTTGAATTAGCAGGTCCCAAACGATTTGATAGGATCACATAAGCGTTTGTGTGCTTCCTCACGGCATCATATCCATCTTTATAGTACTTTGTAAGGGCATCCAAAGTGACAATCCGTGCATCAGGCTCATTCATCAATTCAATTGCAGCCAAATTTGGTCTTCCAGCATATCTGCCCGAGAGCATTAGAATTTAGAACATGGCAAGAAAAGTTAGTTAATCATATTTGTAACAAAAGAAGAGTTCTGCATCTTAACCTTGCCGCAAGAAACTCTATTACTGCCACAGTCTCATCTATGTTGGAATCTCCCCATTCCGGATAACCATCTCTCGTCCCGCTGTGATCATTACCGTTCTGTGAGGCTTTAGGTGCATGCAAATCAACAATCACCTTCATTCCATATTTCCTGCATTATTTTGTACATGAAGAGAGAGGATTGTTTATATTGGTAATTGACCAGCCTTTTTTTATTCAGCAAGAATAGGTTCATAGTTGATGTATGAGCCTACATCTCATTATTGTCTTAGGAGATTTCATGCAGATATTTTTCTTTGGGTACATAAGAAGAGGCATGACTGAGTTACTTACTCTGCCCATGTGAAAGC
Organism: Durio zibethinus; assembly: GCF_047325235.1. NCBI lineage: Eukaryota > Viridiplantae > Streptophyta > Magnoliopsida > Malvales > Malvaceae > Durio > Durio zibethinus. The sequence continues at coordinate 16,610,842 of NC_143185.1, forward strand.
TCTGTCTAAGGCTTGCAAAGAGCCCCCAACAAATGGCCTTGGTGGAGTTGGATCCTGTGCTATCCACCACCCTACAGGTATCCTCACACTAGTCAGACCATTTGCTGACATGAAATTGAAATCCTCCTCTGTGATGTAAGAATTCCAGTGATCCTGAAATGGCATATAGTTTCATATAGACTCCTTTCTACTATAGCATATATCAAACACCATACAACACCCTGCTAGTTTGCTTGTATGTGTTTATTCCATCCATGTTGCCGAGTAAGAAGACCCTTACCTGCATGACTTGAGGGGCTTTATCAGGGCCATAACCATTTGTGATTTGAAATTCACCACGTAAGCTGTTTGGTAAGATTGTCATTTTGAACACAGATGGATCATTATCGTCCCAACTAGAGCCTGCATAATCTGCAGTTACTAGCATCTCCGATTGTGCCTAATTACAACGTGAATGCAAAACAGTCAATGCCTTAAACTAACATTTATTTATTGAGATGGAAAATTATTATGGCATTGAAAGGACAGTAATAGTCATGATCCCCCATCTAAGTTCAACACTTGCTTAGCCAACAATGAAAAGTAGTATTAATTGTTGACAGCTATGAATTTATTTCACACAACCGTAACATGAACTTCATTGGAGTAACTAAAAAAATTGATTAGCGGAGCAATATCCTACTTGAAGAACGAGTCATAGTTATGATGTCAAAATTTTCTGACTGGCTTTGATGCTTGTTCTCCAATTCCGGATGCTTGAATCTCTAATGAAAGCTATTGTAATTTACAAGCAGTACAACAGAGTACCTGCAGGAACAACCCATTTGGTGCTCTGATGCGAACTCGATTGAGATCACCATCATTTCTCACAATCTGAAATGTCTCTGAATCGGTGGCTGTATTTGAAACAGCTTCTACACCTTGACTTCCCAATCCCACAAACTGTTTGTTGAACACTCTGAAGTTGAAATATGACTCGTTCACCCTCCACAACTTCATCAGACAAAGCAGAATAAATTAACAATGAATAATTAAGCTCCCTGAGGATCAGTTTGTTTGTAGCTTTGCAAAATCATTAAATAATTAGCTGATTAAAAAAAACAAACCCTGAAGGTTTCCCAACCAGAAGCTGAGTCACGGTTGGCAACTATTACTGTTCCACCACCATTTTCGGAGCAGAGATACTTGTTCAGCTTTGTGGACAGAAATTGAACTTGAGTTCCATCCTATAGCAAGCAAACATCGAGTTCTGATAATTAAATGACTGAAACCTTAATTAAAGAGAAGTAAAGCAATAGTATACCAAAAGATCTTTGTTAATTATTCCACCAAAACGAGAAGGTTTCATCCATCCTTCAGTGACGAGCCAGTTCCCAAGGTTTACAGCTTTCAATGGCAAATTCAGGTTTGCATTTTGTGCACGGGAAGAAGAGGGAGAACATGAAATAGTAAGGTAGAAAAATAAGAGAAAAACTATGTAAGTCATCTTTAGCTCTCTTTGTTATGAAATTTTGCGCAGTTAGGGAGCTTCAAATAAACTCATCCATAAGCCCAGAGAGCAACATTCCATAAGCCCAGACAGCAACATTCTTCAATGACACTGACCTCTGTTCACACTGACTACTTGTTTTTTTCCTTCATCGATGTACGACAAATAGAAGTACCATCAAAATTATTTCTACCTAAGTTCACCATTGATTTTCGGAGATGCTTTAATTATCAACGGCGATCAATGGCGATGTAATATTTGTCACGCAGTAATTGGCAGGACCTTAGACCTTAGTTGCCCCACAGCAGAAGGGAATCGAACTTTCCCATTTTTGTTTCCTTAGTGGAAAAGCTAAAGGGTCAAGGTTCTACACTTTTTTCACTACGAGCACAAAAATCTTCCTTTCTATTAAAATCTACGTAATTAAGATCGAATTCTATACCATATCTTTGTACGTTTCGTAAATGTTAGAAATTTTTTTTTATTTTACTGTGTTTAAATTAAATTTTTATATTTTAATTAATTATTTAATTTAATCAAATTGTTAATGATATAAATTTCTTTCTTTAAAATTGATGATGTGATATTTTAATTTTTCTCATGAGAACGCTTATGTGGTCATTGATTTTGTTAATGTATAAAAATTCACATTGTTAAAGATGATATTGTGACAAAATTTTTTAACACGTCTTTTTTTTTTTACATCAACTTTTTTTAAATTATACAATGAGTTTTTGTACTTTAATTAAATGATAGAATTAGTCTTTTTATATTAATATATGTTTAAATTTAATTTTTATATATTAATTAATTATTTAATTTAAAATTTAACCTAAAATAACACATAAAAACATAAATTATTAGTTCAACTAGATTTTTTTTTCATATTTAGATAAATATTTTTGGATATTTGAATTATTAATTGGATTTTATTTGACAAATTAGGTTAATTTCAAATTAGATTATAAACCCTACATTAACTGAATTATATATTTCCTTTATCTTTCCTTTGTTTATTTAATTTGATTTTGATTTTTTCATTTTTTTGTTAATTTTTATTTTCAATATTTTTTAAATAAAAAATATAAAAATATAAAAATAAAAAACTTTAAAAATGATATAACACAGAAGTTAGATAAAGAAATCCATAATTAACAAACCCAGATACATAGTCAACAATAAAAGCAATTGTAAATATTCTATTTTATCCAAAAAAAATTTTAATATTAAATAGGCTTTGAATTACATCTCGACATTGGATTTAGCCTTAATTGTGAAATTAGATTTTAAGTCCAAATTTAAAGGCTTAAAAGTATTTTATTTATTAATTATGTATTTATTTATATTATTTAATTGGTAAAAGTCAAGAAGTCAAAGGAAAAAAAAAGGAAAAAATCAAAAATTGAAAATTGAAAATTGAAAAACAAGAAAAATATGAAATTTTTTTGAAAATATTGATTTGAAAAACTTTTGAGAATTTAACAAGAATAGACAAGATAACACCCAAAAAAAAATGACAACTAACAAAAATACTTAGAAGTAATTTTTTGGTTGAAAAATTCTTTTTTAGAAGTTTTAGATTTAGAATTTTTAAAAGATTATGCTTAGTTGTGCTTATGATGATAATATAAAACGGTGGTGTCGATGATTGATTTTTGGGTATTAACGATTTTTGGATATTGGAGATAAATTTTTTTTGCAATTGCTTTGATAATTGATTTTTAAAAAATTACATTGAAATATGAATTCGTTAAATGAGACTTTGCAAAAAAAAAGTAAGAGAAAAATGAGGATAAGAGAGAGGAGAAAAGAGGGAAATTAAAAAAACAATTTGTTTTTATAACAGGTTAAAATGACATTGTTTTAAAATATAGGTTTAGTACAACTCGCATGTTAGCCTATGTATTAACTTTGTTAAGACTCGACTTATTTATATTGAAAATTTTTTTTATGCTTTGTTTTAGTTTTAGTTTATTTAGTTTAGGTTAAATTTTAAATTTGATAATTAATTGATGTATAGAAACCAAATGTAAACACACATTAAGGTAAAAAAACTAATTCTACTATTTAATCAAAGTACACAAATGAGTGGTATAATTTGAAAAAAGTTTATATGAAAAATGTTGATGTAGCAAAATTTTTTTACCACATTATCATTTTTATCACATAGACTTAATACATTAGCAAAGTCAATAACCATGTAAGTAAAATGTCAAGTCTGAAAAGTCAAAATACCACATCATTAATTTTATCAGGAAAAGTTTGAACTGTTAACAAGTTAATTAAATTTGACAATTTACTAAAGTATAATGATTCAATTTAAATACATTAAGATAGAAAGATTAATTCTACCATTTAACTAAAGTATAAAGATTTATCATATAATTTTACCCATAACTTATATCTAATTATGTCATATGAGTAAGATAATTTAAAATTTGTCATTATGTTACACTTATCATTATGAAATGCTTTAATATTATAAAAAAATAGATAAATTAAAATAAAATTAAGTAAATAAATTTAATATTGAATTAGGTTTTATCAAAATAAATTTATATATTTAAATATAAAAAATTCTCACTTTAATCTTTAATTTTAAATTTCAATATCTAAATTATCCTTTTACCCTAAACTTATTCTAAGAACACATATATTTATTAAATTTCGTAGTTAAATTTCATTTTAAGGATAGATAAGCCTTCACATAAGCAACAAGTTGATAACCTTCTCAATTACGATTTGGATTGCCCCAGCACAAGGGAATCGAGCTTTCTTTCTTTCTTTCTTTCTTTTTTTAGCGGAAGGAATCGAACTTTCTTTCTTTTTCTTTTTAGTGGAAAAACTAAGGGTTAAAATTGTTCTGCACTTTTAACACTTTTAAGTCTTTTGATTATTCGACTGAGAATTATTTATCTATAAATATTTTTACAAAAAAAATATAGTATAAAAAAAAGAAAAAAATTAAAGGTATTTGAATATTAAATTTATTAAATATTACCTCTTACAAATGATTACATAATGAATAAATTAAATTAAATTTTAAATTTTGCTTATAAACTTTAAGTCAAGTACAACATGATTAACTCTAAATTAAAATTGAATTTTGGGAAAGCTAAAAGAATTTTAAGTTTTTAGGGCAAATAGCGTATGAGATAAGTGGTTTCTTATTTCATATTGAAAACTTAAAGGCATATGCATGCATCAAATATGTTTCCCGTAAAGTCATCGTTTCCGTGGTGTAAAACAAGTATTTTAGTATACAATTGATAAAAAGAGCATACTTAACTTTTAATTAATTCAACCATTATGGTGGGGATAAAGACATGTCTAGAAAAGATGGGTGAAAGTTGAGCATAACTATCTATAAACTATAGATAAAAATATCCCAAAACGCAATTGTACTTTATATTGAAATGACTATATTAACCATTGTTTTTCAATTAATGACTAATATCTTCTCACCCCATGAGATCAGAGGATGGCATATGTATTATTCTTTGGGGTGGGCTGTGGGTTTTGTGGGCCAAAAATGATGGAATTTGGATTTTAAAGTTTAAATTTGTTGAGTTTTGCAAAGGAGGGCGTGGGTCAGATTATTTTTTTTGGTTATTATACCCATGAGATTTTCATTTCCATTGGTGAAAATTTGAAAAGGAAGATTGACATTTGTTAGTTATGTGGTTATTTTTCTTTTATGGAGTAGACATCTGCCTTATATGCATATTTTTCTTTGACATGTGGTCAAAGGTTTCATTTTGCTCCAAATAAACGAAAAAAGATAGAGCGAAATAAAGTTAGGGGCAGACAAATAGACAATAGAGTTGGAGAGAGAAAGAGAGAGACATGAATGAGAGCAGGGAATGGAGATAGAAACGGGAAAGGCCGAGGTGTTGACGGAATGCTACTGGGAGAGGAGGTGATTGTCACACAATTTGGTGGAGTATAATCTAAGCAATGATGTTTTTCGGTAATTTATGCTGTTCCTAGATTATCAGTCTAATTTTCCCTCTATTTAGCATTTTGGAGATGAGATAATAACTAAAGTGCTTTAGCTTGGTGAAGACCACCCGAATGTGCATAGATTATTTCTGGCCATTTACAAAAACTTCATGGAGTTGCTTACATCTTTGATTTTTAAGTTCTAAAGGGGTTTAATTTCATGAGTTTTGGCTTGGAAGTAAATTAGGATCTTATGGTCCAACAAACAGATAGAGCTTCAATCTTCTGAAACTGGTTTGAAAGAATTTTACAGATTATAAATTCTGTGTTTGAAATGAAAATTTCTAGCTTTGTTTTGTTCTGACTGGTATGAATCGGATTTATGTCATAGGCTTCCTTCTCTTTCCTTGGTTTTCATTTTCCTATGCTTCAGTTTAGTGATTATGGATTTACATATTCATTCGAGATATTATTTTTTGCTTTTACCAGGCAATTGATGCGATTGACAATGGAATTAACCAGTTTGATACAGATAAGCCTCCAAGATATGTGAACAAATACACAATTATCCTGTAGGGTTGGAAGATTAAATTTAGAATGCACGGATCCTAATCAATCACCTTCAAAGGAGAATGAGGCTTTCCGACAAGCAATGGCTCTAGCAAGTAATGAGTTCTTAGGCGTAAGGTTCTGTCAAAATTGAAAACATGCCTAAATATCCTATTAAATTTTTTTTTTTTTAAAAATCAAACATCATATACTCTAGAATTATAGAATAATAATGATTTTTTCCAAAGTACCTTTAGAACTTCAAATACTTTAAAAGTTAAATTTTTTATCTATCAATTGATAGCTTATAAAAATTTCCTTCAAATATCAAATATCACATAGATTTTATAAATTTTTTACAATTCTTATTCATAATAATAATAATAAATAAATAAATAAATAAAAATTAGGCGAAGCTTGGGCTTCACTCTAGTTAAATTAAAGTAATTGCCATGCATGGTTGATTCGGAGTTCCAAATTAATTAAATTTTTTACTAATAAAACACATCTGCACGCATGGTTTATTCGGAGTCCCCAGCCATGGGCTATATGATGACATTTTCTTTGCGTTTAAACTTTCAAGTCATGCTTCGGAGTGCTCGCCCTGGTAAATTCATTAAACTTATTAGTATAAAACTTTTTACCGGGCTGCTTGTGGCCGATGGGCCTAGCTGTTCTATTAAAACTTTAACAGTACGTTTATTAAGTTTTTATTATATATATATAAATCACATTCTAGTTCTTAATTAATAAACAAAGTTGAAAGTTTCGGAAGTACTTGAAAAAATTACACCAAAAGTTGAATTAAGCGATTAAATTTTTATTTTAGGGAATTTTGGTAACTGGTGTCTTAAAGCATTCTTTAAAATTACTATATTAAATAATGTATTCTCCCAATGTATTAAAATTTATCAAATTAATTACCAATTAATGCATTTAATATAAAAATATTATTATAAATAGTAATTTAACTAATCTAAAAAATGCTTTCGTCAAAAAAAAAAAATTAAAATGTTCTTAAGACACTTTAAGAATATTATTAGAAATAGTAATTTAACTAATGTAATGTATTAAAAAAATGCTCTAAATTCAAAAACTCTTAACCTTTTTTATTTGCAAGAAAAAGAAAGACTCTGAGAGAAATACTTACCACTTAACAAAATATTTACGTTATAACTCTTAAAGTTTAAACTCTATTAAATATGAGTTTCATCCAATTATTTATTAATTTATTATTGATTAATGAAATTCATCAAAAGAAAAGTTTTATCCAAAAAGCATGTATTTCAATGACAAAGGTATATAAGATTTATTCACTAGGGATGAATCAAATATGAAACCTTTAAGAACAATTCTATTAAATCTATTTTCATACCAACAGATGAATCTATGGATATCGAGTGTGAAAGAATATTAACTTTAAATATAGAACTTGATTAATCAAAATTTTGATATTATAATGAGATATACATATAGTTATATTTATATGTACATTTTCTGAAAGTAACATGTACATATTCTATAAGCACTATATACATATCCTATAAATATTATGTAAATATCTCAAATGAGTTCCTCACTTTATAAACAATCAATATCTACCTTTTATCAGCTCTAAAACCTTAAATTAAAATTTATAACAATAACAACTATCTAACCCTAAATATAAAATTTCATCAATTAAAATTTTGACATTAAGATTTTGACATTATAATGAGAGGTATATATGCTTATTTCTAAATGTACAAATCTTATAACTATTATGTACATATCCTAAAAGCATTATATACATATATCATATAAATACTATATATATATATCATATAAGTACTATGTACATATTCTATATGCACTATGTACATGTCTTATAAACATTATATGCATATCGTATAAGTAGTATATACATATCTCAAATAAATTCTTATTCCCCCATAAAATATCAATACTTATCTTTTATTACATAAGATTGTACTCTTCAAAATAGCTAAAAACAACCTCAAAATTAAAGAACAAAGTAAAAAATTCTAACACCACAACCTAAATCAATGAAAATGTTTCAATTAAGAAATAATGGTAAATTAAAGCAAATCCAAATAAAATATAAACATCAATTACAAAGTTAAAAAGTGTAAAATTTACATATAAATTTTTTATAAAAAAATAAAATTTTCACCACTAAAACCCTAAATTAAATTTCATAATAATTACAACCAATTAACCTTAAATATAGAACTTAATCAATTAGAATAACTTTCACAGACGCAACCTGCAACAGAACCAAGACCATATGACCTCTGTTTTGAATTACTTAGACATACATAACAAAGAGAAAAATGTACACATCTTTTTAACATAGTAACTTGAATAACAATAACATATACTTCTTACATATATAAATACTGTGAAAAGGAGGACGAAGCACAAGCAGATATGAAAAGGTAAACAGATGGACGTGCTGAATAAAGACCAAGTACAGCTACTGACGATAGGAGCGTGGACAGTTTGGATTGGCAGGAACAACGAGTTGCATGGTGAGACAAGAAGAAACCCAGCCATATCTGCAATACGGGCAAAGAACTACCAGCAGGAAATTATAAGCGCCTAAGAGCAAACAGAGAGGGCACAGGAACCAACTCAGCAGGGCTGGAAACCTCCACCTACAGGACTTCACAAATTGAAGTTTGATGGCGCTGTCAATGTGGAAGGAAAGGTAGGGGGAATAGGAGTGATAATCAGAGACTCAAAGGGGTTGGTTACGAGAACATATGTTTCAAAATGGCCATGGATAACTGAAGCCCTAACTATTGAGACAATAGCAGCTTTACGTGCACTGGAGGTGGGAAAAGTTATGGGAATTAATGAAGTGATCATGGAAGGAGACAATCTGACATTAATGACCAGGCTTAACATTTCACTACAGAATAACTCGTCACCAGGTGTACTCATTGAAGAAATTTGCATACTTGCAAGACAATTCCGATCCTTTAAAGAAGTGCACACAGGAAGAAAAGGGAATGAGGCAGCTCATAAGCTTGCAAGACTTGGCCTACAGGCTCAGGAGGGGTAGAGGATTATCTGGATTTTATCCATAACATTGTTACTACCGAGGCAATTTCTATTGGTAGTTTAGAATATGGTGTATCTTACATTGAGCAGAAAAATCATTTATATGTGATTTAAAAGAAATTACTTATATTACTTAAGTAATTGAGCTAAGTGTTAGAAATGATCAAGTCATTTGGGCTTGCTAAGAGTTTTTTTAGTGGGTCAAACAATTTTAAGGCACTTAGGCTTGTTTGACAAATAGATTTAATTTTTAAATTTTTTTTATTTTTTTTTATTTTGAAATATTACTAACTATGAATAAACATGTTTAAACAAAGAAAAATATAATGGTAAGAATAAATATATATGAACAGGAAAAACATGACTGTTTAAATAAAGTTTATTTAAACAAGAAAATATGATTATACAAAATGTCAAGACTTTTTAAATTGGCTTGATTAGTGACTGTTCATTTATTATAAATAGATATTTCTGCCTGACCAATTTCACTACTTCTGATTAGAGAGTTTTAAGGCTTTGTTGTATCCTATAAATATAATTGTCTTTAAGATAGTATTTTTCACATCTTAAAGCCATATTTTTTTTTCTTATTACTTCTGATTTCTTAAATTCTCTAACATTTTAAAGGCAATTATGGATACTACATCTACTGTTGTCCCTATTGCTGCTATGGATTTGGAATCAAGCATGAAAGTTCATTTTCAAAATCAGATGTAATCAGACTTGATCGTTTTAACAGATCAAACTACACTAGGCGGAGGGACAAAATGGTTTTTCTGTTGACTGCATTAAAGATGTTTTATGTACTTGATCCAAATTTAAAATCAATTCCAAAACCAACCCTTGAATATTCTAATGCTGTTAAAGCAACAAAAAGCAAACGTGAATAAGATGAATTAGTCTGTTGAGGTTATATTTTGAATTCATTATTTGACCATTTTTATGACTTATACAAAAATATAAAAATACCAAAAGAGATATTGACTGGTCTTGGACACAAATACATGAACGAAAAGAAAGGTATAGATAAGTTTATGGCTTTAAAATACTTTGAATTTTCAATAACTGATGACAAACAAATCATGGACCAAGTACACGAGTTGCAAATTCTGGTTTCTAAGTTAAGTGAGCTAGAAATTAAGGTTCCTGATTCACTTTAAGTTGGAGCTATTTTTTTAAAACTTTTTCCTTATTGGAATGGATATAAGAAAAAAGTTTTGTTTTCAATAAAAAACTTTCACTATTAAAGAATTTTAGACTCACAAATAGATTGAAGTGAAAAATCATGCAAAAGATGCACCTTTTCTTAAAGGTCCCAATGTGAATTATGTGAGTGGACAAAATTCTAGAAAAACTCACAAGTCTTTTGGTAAATTTCAAAACAGTTTTAAAGTTAAGAAAAATGGATTTAAGAAATCCAAATTTAACAAGAATAAAATGTGTTTCCATTATGGAAAGAAAGGACATTTGATTAAAGATTATAGATTTAAAAATGCTGAAATTAAGATTGGTTCTAGTTCTAAAAGCAAGGCAAATCTAGTTGAGCAAAAAATTAATGAACTTGTTGCAATGGTGACTGACATGCAAATTGAAATGATCATTAAAGTTCATATAGTTGTTGCAAATAAGTCATCTGATTAGTGGCTAGATTCTAGTGCAACAATTCATGTTTGCAACAAAGAGCAGTTCAAGACTTATGAAGAATGCAAGAGACCAGAAAACATCCTTATGGGAAATCATGTTCCTGCCAAAGTGATTGGGAAAGGAACGGTTGAATTGAAATTCACCATAGGACAGAAACTAACTTAGTGTTTTTCATGTTCTTGAGATTAGAAAGAACCTTATATCTGTAAATCTATTATGTAAGAAAGGCTTTAAGATTGTACTAGAGTATGATAAAGTTATAATGTCCAAAAATGGTGTATTCATTGGAAAAGTATATTCCAATGATGGTATGTTTAAACTAAGCATTGATGAAATACATAATGTTTCTATTTATATTGTTGAGTATCCTTTTTCTTTATGGCATGCTAGATTAGGACATTTAAATTATCAATATATGAATCATATGACTAAGCATGGTTATATACCATACCAGAAAAACCATGAAATTAAATGTGAAATATGTGTCAAAGCAAAAATGACTAAAAAATCATTTCCTAAAGCTGAAAGAAATACAGAATTATTAGAACTCGTACATTTTGATATTTGTGAGTTAAATGGTTTATTAATAAGGAGAGAAAAATGTATTTTAAAACATTTATAGATGATAGTTCTCATTATACTTTTGTGTATCTAATAAGAACAAAAGATGAAGCTTTTGATAAATTCAAATAATATAAATTAGTTGTTGAAAATCAAAAGGAGAAGAAAATAAAAATTATTTGAACTGATAGGGGTGGTGAATATTTTTCATATTCATTTTCTATTTTTTATGAAGATAATTGAATTATTCATCAAAAGACAACTCTTTATGCACCTTAACAAAATGGTTTAGCCGAAAGTAAAAATAGAACCTTCATTGATATGGGAAATAGTATGTTGTTAAATGCTAAATTACCTCTAAATTTTTGGGGAGAAGCACTTTTAACGGTGTAGACACCCAATTTGGTCTAGGCCCGAATCAATTGGGCCCGGTCCAAATGGGTAAGTATATATATATATATTTTTTCTCTTCATTTTATTTTTATTTTTTGTATTTTGTATTTTATTTTATTTCTATTTTATTATTATTATTATTATATATATTTCTTTTCTTTTATTATTTTTTTTCTTGAGTATTTATGTATCTATTAATATGTATATATTATTTTTTTTTCTTTTTTTTCCTGTTAATATTTATGTATTATCTGTTATTTAATTTTAATTTATCTGTTAATTTCTCTGATTTATTTTTGTTTGATTTTTTTTATTTTTATTTTTTGATTTATCTGGCTGAAAATTGGATTGGGATTCAATCAGAAGAGTCCATGTTGGATTCAATGATTGAATCCCGATCCAAAGAGGAATTGGAATTGATCAGAAATTCTTCTGATCAATCCCTATAAAAGGGACCCTCTGGAATAGAAGTAACACACAGAAAAATAGTGAGCAAAAGCTACTGGTTGAGAGAAAAAGGGCGGATAAAAAATTATAGAAGGCTAAAAAAAGGTTTAGAAGTGTTCTAGGAATTAGCAGAAATTTTTTGGAGATTTCAGGAGATTTTTTTTTTTGAAAATTTTTGGAAAATTTTCAGATTCCTGTGACTTTTCCGACGAAGGTTGAATTTTTCGGCAAAAATTTCGGCCAACTTTAAAGTTTTCGACGAGCTGCCCAGTTTTCGATGAAGAATTTCAGAAATCGACCAACTTTTCGATGAACTTCCGACGAAAAACCTAGATTTCGATGAAAAATTTCAGAATCCGGTGAACATTCAACCGGAGTTCTTTGTCCATTTTAGAGAGAAGGGAGAGAAAAATGAAGGAAGAGAGAGAGAGAAAAAAAAGTTTTTGCCGAAAAACGAAGGAAACAGCTTTATATGCCCTTCCAAAACGATGCCATTTTTGCCTTAAGTGACATAGAGGATCCGCGCGTTTTGTCGAGATCCGACCCGACCCGAGCGTCGACCCGCTTCCTGACTCACGCGTGTTTTACTTCTCTGAGCCGTGAGCTGAGCCGAGCCAACATCCCGAGCCTCTTTTTCGAGCCATTTTTCTTTCTTGAGTCGAGTCGAGCCGTACTCCGAGCCGCTTCAGATTTTTTTTTTGAATTTATTTATTTTTATTTATTAGATTAGGTTTAGTTAATATTCTTTTATCTTTATTTTATTTTTATTTTTGTTTTACTTCTCTTTATTTTTTTTTTATTTTTTTATTTTGTTTTATTATTCTATTTTCTTTAAATAAAATTTCAAAAAAAAGTTTTTTGAGGAAAAGTTAAAAGTATCAATTTTTCTTGAAAATCAGAGTTTGCAAAAAATATTTTTGGGGAAAAGTTGAAAGTATTAATTTTCCTTGAAAATCAAAGTTTTCAAAAAATATTTTTGGGAAAAAATTGAAAGTATCAATCTTTCTTAAAAATAAATTTTCAAAAAAAAATATTTTCGAGGAAAAGTTGAAAGTATCAATTTTCCTTGAAAATAAAAGTTTCCAAAAAATATTTTTGGGGAAAATTTGAAAGTATCAATTTTTCTTAAAAATAAATTTTTTAAAAAAATTAATTTTTGAGGAAAAGTTGAAAGTATCAATTTTTCTTGAAAATCAAAGTTTCCAGAAAAATATTTTTTGGGAAAAGTTGAAAGTATCAATTTTCCTTGAAAATAAAAGTTTCCAAAAAATATTTTTGGAAAAAAGTTGAAAGTATCAAATTTTCTTAAAAATAAATTTTCAAAAAAATCAATTTTTGAGGAAAAGTTGAAAGTATCAATTTTTCTTAAAAATAAAAGTTTCCAAAAAATATTTTTGGAGAAAAGTTGAAATTATCAATTTTCCTTGAAAATAAATTTTCAAAAAAATCAATTTTTGGGAAAAAGTTGAAAGTATCAATTTTTCTTAAAAATAAATTTTTTAAAAAATCAATTTTTGAGGAAAAGTTGAAAGTATCAATTTTTCTCGAAATTAAAGTTTCAAAAAAAATATTTTTAGGAAAAAAGTTGAAAGTATCAATTTTCTCTGCGCAAGAAAAATCCTTCTTTTCTTCTTTTTTATTTTGATTTTTCTTTAAATAATCCTACGATGGAGCCTCTGCAAGTGAAACAGTAGTTTTTCTTGCATACTCTTGAGGTGAGGGAATTTTCCCAATTTTCTACTAAAAGTATTAGAGTCAATTGAAAATAATTTCAAATAATTAATTACTTGGTAAAATTTTAAGGCTCATTGGATAACACAAATTTCAGTTGGTACATCTTTTGATGGGCGTTGTAAGGGTGCTATAACCTTCCTCACACGTAACCGAACTCCCGAATCCTGTTCTAGTTAGTAGACCTGAACCTATTCTTTTAAGGACCCTTAAACTTAGGTGTTCCCTAAAAGGACAGATTCTTTAGGTGACCAATCGCACCTAGACAAAAAAAGATTGGTGGCGACTCCTTAAGTCAATGTCTAGCGATAGATCCCCGGATCTAGATGTTATGACATCTTGACGACTCCACTGGAGACTTTGAGAGTCAGGCCAGCAAATAATTTGTGTTATCCAAAAGCCTAATAAAATTGAACCTGTTTGTATATATGTGTTATTATTCATTCATGTTTATTTACCTTGTTAATTATGTCATTCATATGCATGTGCATAACATGAATTGTACACTCGAGCTCCGTCCCTCTAGGAGGGAGTAAAGTACCTATTACTTTCATGAGGTCTAATGCCTCCGCAGTGGCTAGCGAAATACTCCCACTCAAATTGAACCTTTTTCGCTTGTAGCCCGTAATGGGTGAGGATTAGGGTGCCTTACTAGTCTGTGATGGACAAAGATGTAAGGAACAATTTGAGGACCTTTAGACTTTGAACCTAAAATCGCATATAGTGAACCTTAAGAGCGCCTAACCTATAGATAGAGATCACTCTTCCCTTTTAGAATTGACCAAAAGCATAGGATTCATCCCTTTTACTTTGTGTGATGTTTAAATTTACTTAGTTATTTGTTCTTTTTTTGGGTATACTAACCTTTTTCTTATTCTTTTGCATTGGTTCATACGTGTATCATGAAGTTGCATAAAGAACATTTGCTTAAAAAATGATCTTCGACAAATTTTTTTCATGGACGCCAATGAACGTTTAGTTTGTTCTTCATCAGTATTAGCATCTTATGGGACACCCAATGAAGTAAAGGTCCAGTCAGAAAAAACTCAACTGAAGATGAGAGATTGCTTGCCAATTGGGCATGATTCTACTCTGTCTCAAGAAACATCTATCCTCTTCAAATAGAATAATTTAGAGGATTTAGTTTATATCTGAAACAAGATGAGTCCATCAAGATAAGAGCAGTTTTATCAGAAATATGGGCATATAGCACACCTTCTAGCAGTGGTTGTTGATGATCAACTAATCAGAGCTGCAACACAATTCTGGGATCCTGCATACAAGTGTTTCATCTTTAATGAAGCTGATATGACTCTCACGATTGAAGAATACTCAGTTTTATTGGGTCTACACCTCAAAACTCCTGACAAGATATATGTCAAAAAATATAAGTCAAAATTTCATAAAAGTCTCACTCAACTCATGGGGATAGACAAGGAAATTATAGATTTTCATACAAAGAAGAAACAATAACAGGTTTGCCTACCTTGGAAGTTCTTTCCTGAGTTTCTAATGCAACATACAAATAAAGAATGAGGGTTAGACATATTTACCTTGGCTATATACGGACTGGTAATCTTTTCAAAGGTTTTAGGACATATTGAGATAGCGGTGGTTGATTTCTTCGAAAGTGTGATCAATGACTGTAATCCTTCAACGGTAATATTAGCAGAGACTATCAGATCTTTGAGTTATTATCATCGGAATGGAGGGCGCTTCATAGGATGCATACAATTATTGTACTTATGGATGAAAAGCCATTTTGAACAAAAAAATGGTGCTTTCTCGAAGCTTTATATCCGTAATCATTTTTCAATCAAATAATTCTGTGAAAGTGGGTGGTTAAAGCGGAAGTCTAAACAAGAATGGATAACTTTCTTACAAAAGTTAAAAAGTGCCAGGGTGAGATGGTTGGCCCCATGGATGAATCGTGAGCCTATGTTGTATCAATGTAAGGATAGTACAGTGGTTCCACTTCTGGGTTTATGAGAAGTGATGAGTTATGCACCACTCCTAATGAGAAGGTAATTTAAGGGAGAACAGTTTATTCCTATGACTTATGGGCTTCATCAGTTAGATTTTTTTTACAGTGAGCCTAAAGCATTTCAAAGGATGAATGGGATGATTAAAGCATGGAAAGATCCCCAAAGAGTGAGTCTTGGATCGTTCACTGAAAAAGTCACCCCATGGTACTTGGTTTGGAGAACAAAGAGAAGACAAGAAATGGTATTAACTTATGAAATCTCTCAACCACCAACAGAAGAAAAACTTGAAGAGACACCATCAGAATTAGAGCTAGCAACAAAAGAATTTGAGTCTGAAAAGAGCAAGTTAAAGTAACAGATTTAGAAGCTTCAAGAAGAAAAAGCCCAATGGAAAGGTAGAGCCGAAAGTTATGAAGTTAAAGTTCACAAGATAGCTAGAGAACGTGATACAGCTATTGAAGATCTAGCAAAATTACACTAGGAGCATAAAAGGTTATGTGTGAGAGAAAGAGCTAAAGAGATAACCATTGTCGAGCTGACTGAGGAAAATACAAGATTGAAGCAAGAGTATGCCGAATTGGAAGAAAAAAGTACCAAAGCATAGGCAAAAATTAACATGCTAAACAGTTATTTGAGCAGGCTAAGTCAAAAGTTGGATGAACAAGGGGATCACATTGTTGCATTGGTTAGAGAACATAGAGAATTATCATACCAAGTTTGGTGTGGTAAAAGAGAGAATTTAGGAAGGTAGAAATACATTGAGCACTTAACAACCTAAATCCATAAAGGGGTATGTAAGACAAGAGAGATGGTAGAAGAGGCAAAAGCATTAAGACAAGTGGTGACCCCAGTAGGAGAACATAGACAGCGTCTGTTGAACTTCATAGAAGAAGCCAAAGCCCAGTATGAACAGATCAAACAATTTTATGGCTATAATTCTAGGATGATAAACTCAATGTAGATAAAAGTTTTTTTGGAATAAATGAAATCTTTTAGTTGAATATCGTTTCTAAGGTAAATGTTCTTTGCATACATGCATTTTTCATTCATTGCATTTTCATTCATTACACTTGACAAAGTAACCATGCGATAGTCATGCAAATTTACTAATTCTGAGATATGGTATTCAAGATTCCAGGATAGCTCCATTTAACGAGAACCTTACCCATCGATACAACACAAGATCTAGAGCAAGATAAATAGAGCAAAAAAATTTTCATAAATTTGAAAAGATAGAAAAAGCACAGGAGAAGATTGAAAGTGAGCTAAGCAAGATTCTGGAGGCTCTTAATAACATGAATAAAGGAAAAAAAGTTGAAGAAAATGCAAGCCAACAAGTTCTCCCGTTGCAAGAAGTGGTTGATCCTTTATATCCTCTAGGCTTTGGCCCACCTCAAGCCCAATCTGCTCAAGAGGTCCCGTCACAACACTTCACATATCCAACATATCCTGGAATGCCATCAGCTTCTAACCCAGGGCAGTATAATAGCTATGTAAATCTTGTCTTCACTGAAAAGGCAGCAGAACCAATTCCTGATCTAGATGATTTAAAAGAGAAAGAAAAAGAAAAGATAAGAGTGGAAGTTCAAAAAAGCTCCAAGATCAGTATGTTAGAGCAAAGACTACGAGCTGTGAAAAGATTTAGCTTTTATAGGTCAGTTGATGCTGCTGGGCTCTACTTAATCTCTGATGTGATTATTCCCCATAAGTTTAAAGTACCAAAATTTAAAAAATATGATGGTACAAAATGCCCCAAAACTCACATCACAATGTACTGTCGGAAGATTGCAGCTTATGCTCATGATGAAAAACTACTAATGCATGTCTTTTAGGATAGTCTTACTGGCTCTGCGGCCAGATGGTATTTTCAGCTGGACAAAAATCATATTTACTCTTGAAGCGATATGGCACATGACTTCATCGGTCAATATCGACATATTATCGATTTGGCCCCTGATTGTTTATCTTTACAAAATCTGGAAAAAAAGGTAAACAAGTCTTTTAAAGAGTATGCTCAGAGGTGGAGGGATGTTGCTTTTCAGGTACAACCTCTTTTGATCGAGAAAGAAACTATAGTGCTGTTTGTTAGCACTTTAAAACCTCCTTATTATGAAAAGATGATAGAGAATGCAACGAAAAATTTTACTGGTATGATAATCTCGAGAGAAATCATTGAGAGTGCCATCAAGAATGGTAAGCTAGAAGGAAATGAAACATCTAGCAAAAAAGTCCCGAAGAAAAAAGAAACTAAAGCTCAGGCTATGAGCTTTGATAAACAACAATTTGGAGGTTATTTACCTTATCCACTACCAGAATATCTGTCATATCACCCCGCTGTAAATAACACTTCCTTTCACCCATACCAACTATTTACACAATCACCATACCCCCAAACATATCAAACCCCTCATAGGCCTCAAAATATCATGTACAGTCCTAACATTCAGCCTACCCCAAGACCCCAAAATTGCTCAACTAACCTCATTGGTGGTTCACGGGAGCAACAAACTACTCGTGAAAAACCTGTTTTTGACCCAATTCCAATGACTTATACGGAATTATATAAAGAGCTTTACAATAATCATTTGATTGCTCCAAGTAAATTGGAACCCCTAAAGCCACCTTACCCCAAGTGGTACAATCCTACAGCCCACTGTGATTACCATTATGGCATTGCTGGTCACTCCACTAAAAATTACACTACCCTGAAACACAAAGTGCAATGATTGATCAAGGATGGGATGATTTACTTTGATATCAAAAGGGTAACTGCACCGAATGTTAGTGGCAATCTTTTACCGAATCATAATGTGAATGCTATAGGTGAAGAACATGAGTGCCATGTGAAGAAAAAAGTGGTAGATATTAAGACACATTTTAACCAACTGTTTGATATTTTACAGAGAGTAGACATGATATAACTAGTAAGTTCACATAGCTATCATGGAGCATATATAGCTGGTACTAGTTGTAAGTATCATAATGGGGCAATAGGCCATTCCATTGAAACCTGTGAGCAGTTTCACCAAGAGGTGTAAAAACTCTTGGATTCATATCAGATAGAGGTCTATAAAGAAAGAGAAAATTTAAAGAATGTTGAGGTGTCCATGACTGATAGGCCTGTGAAACTGTTTCCAAAATCGGTGACAATTTAGTATGGGAACAAATCGAAGTCAATCATAGATAAGCTCCTCTCCAGGCCGATAACTTTTAAAATCTTGACTCTTTTTTTGTACAAGGATGATAAAGTTGTACCTTAGAGATATGGCTGTGACATTATAGTTCAGGGGCAGGAAGAAGAGGTCTCCAAAGCCAATACTTCTAATATAACTGGTGTAAGAGGCATTACTCGAAGTGAGAGATGTTACACTCCAAAAATGCTAGAGAAGGCTAGAAAAGATAAGACTAAAGAATGTGAAAGATGAAATAATCTTGAGATAAAACCTGAGAAAGATCATCCAAAGCCAGTATCAGAAAGAGAGGTTTATGAATTCCTGAAGCTGGTAAAACATAGCGAGTATTCAGTTGTGGAACAGTTGAATAAAATGCCAGCTCGAATCTCATTATTATCACTGTTGCTGAACTCAGAGCCACATCGAAACGCCCAACTAAAAGTGTTGAATCAGGCATATGTGGCACATAACGTATCTGTTGAATATGTGAACCACCTGGCTAGAAATTTAGTCATGCCAAATCACATTTTATTCAGCGATGATGAGATTCTTTTGGAGGGAAAAGAAAATGCCAAGGCTCTGCATATCACAGTCAAGTATAAGAGCCATATTATAGCCAAGGTCTTTATCGATAATGGCTCTACTATTAATGTCATGCCTATGTCAACTTTGGCAAGGCTACCCATTGATTACTTTCATATGAAGGACGGTCAGATGATTGTGAGAGCCTTTAATAGGACCAAAAGAGAAGTCTTGAGGGATATTAAGATGCCCTTACAAATTGGGCCATGTACCTTTAATGTAAAATTTCAAGTGATGGATATTTCTCCATCCTACAGCTATTTGTTAGGAAGATCATGAATTCATATGGCAGGAGCTGTGCCCTCTACTTTGCACCCAAAGATTAAGTTTAATGTAAAAAGTTAATTAGTAGTGGTAGTTGAGGAGGAAGACATACTAGTGACCCAACCATTGAACACTCCATACGTAGAGACAACCGAAGAAACATTGGAATACTTCTGTCGATCTTTTGAATTGATCAATTCTGTAGGTGAAGGATTTCAAAATCAGTCTTTTTCAAAGATAGTGATGAGCCAAGTCATCAACAAAGGCTGGCATCCAGGACTTGGGCTAGGTAAAAACTTACAGGGAATTAAAGAACCTCTGACAACAATGACAGGGTAGGCCTAGGCTATGAGATGACAGAGTGGGAAGTCAAAAAAAAGCCATCAAGAAAGACAGCAAGACTAATGTTTATCCCACACTTGTATGAAACTTTCAGACCTGGGGGATTCATGTACCCAGATACAAGAAAAAGTGTGGAAGACACTTTTGCCCAGTTAGCCATTAATGTTGTTAAAGATGAAGTGGGGTTTAACCAAGAGGAGTGGGTTTGCCTTTGTCTACCAGATTACGAGCTGAATAATTGGAATGCCATCAAGATGCCTTTAACTTTTGATTTTGATACAATG
Source organism: Durio zibethinus (assembly GCF_047325235.1). NCBI lineage: Eukaryota > Viridiplantae > Streptophyta > Magnoliopsida > Malvales > Malvaceae > Durio > Durio zibethinus. The sequence goes on from NC_143185.1 coordinate 16,631,294, forward strand.
TAATTGTAACATCCCAATAGCTATTGCCCAAGGTATTAGGGTGATCTTTCTTGTTCGGGCCATTCATCATTTATTTTTTTAATAAAATTAAGAAGTATGCATTTTCATTCATTTCTTCTTGTGTTTTCATTATTTCCATCTTTCCAAGCACATTTTGCCAACATATCTCATTTCATTCAATTTCAGGTCTTTAAATGAACATAAAGATAATCATGATAACAATCAAGAGATTAGCTTTGAGAATTCAATTAACACTGATGAACTTGACAATGAAGAGAATTTTGAAGAATATGTTATGCCTCTGGACCTAATGAGGATGATTGAACAAGAAAATAAGCCAATTGAGCCTTATTAGGAGGTAGTGGACTTAGTGAATCTGGGAAATGAAGAGAATAAGAAAGAGGTCAAAATGGACACTTCATTTTTATCAGAAAATAGGCAACGATTGGCAGACCTACTTCAAAAATTTGTAGATATATTTGCTTGATCTTACTAGGATATGTCAGGACTATGCACAGAGATAGTGGAGCACAGATTACCCTTAAAGCCAGAATGTAAGTCAGTTTAACAGAAACTGAGACGGATGAAGCCCGAAATGCTGCTAAAGATTAAAAAAAAGGTGAAGAAACAATTTGATGCAGGTTTTCTACAAGTGGCTAAGTATCCAGAATGGATAGCCAATATAGTCCCAGTTCTTAAGAAAGATGAAAAAGTACGAATGTGTGTAGACTATCGAGACTTGAATAAGGCTAGCCGAAAGGATAACTTTTCTTTACCTCATATTGACACACTGGTAGATAACACGACTAAGCATTCGATTTTCTCCTTTATGGATAGTTTCTAGGGGTATAATTAGATAAAAATGGTTACAGATGATATGGAAAAGACCACTTTTATGATCATATGAGGAACCTTCTACTACAAAGTCATACCTTTTGGGTTAAAGAATGTTGGGGTAACATATCAAAGGGCCATGGTAACATTCTTCTATGACATGATGCACAAAGAGATCGAGGTGTATGTAGACGATATGATTGTAAAGTCTTGTGAGGATGAAGATCATGTCACTAGCCTCAGAAAGTTATTTGAGAGGTTGAAAAAATTTTAGCTCAAATTAAACCCAGCCAAGTGCACATTGGGGTAAAGTCAGGGAAATTGCTAGGCTTTATGGTCAGTGAAAGAGGAATTGAAGTCGATCCCGATAAGATACGGGCTATTCAAAATTTGTCACCTCCCAGCATACCAAAGGAAGTTCGAGATTTTCTGAGAAGATTGAACTACATTTCTCAGTTTATCTCTCAGCTTACTTACAAATGTGATCCCATATTTAAGCTTTTTCATAAAGATAATCCTGGAAAATGGAATGAAGAATGTCAAGAGGCGTTTGATAAAATTAAGTAATATTTATCGAACCTTCCAGTATTGGTGTCACCTGTTTCAAGAAAACCTTTAATCTTATACTTAACTGTATGTGAAAATTTAGTGGGATGTGTGCTGGGGCAGCAAGACGAGGCTAGCCAAAAAGAGAGAGCTATTTACTATCTGAGTAAAAAGTTTACAGAATATGAATCCAAGTATTTTTCATTGGAGAAAATGTATTGTGCATTAGTGTGGATTGCCAAAAGACTTAGACAGTATATGCTTTATCATACTACATGGCTCATAGTGAAACTGGATCCAATTAAGTATATCTTCAAGAAGCCTTCTTTCTGAGAGGATCGGTAGATGGCAAGTAATGCTATCGGAATATGATATTATATACGTGAGCCAAAAAGTAATAAAAAGGGGCGCTATAATAGAATTTATTACAGATCGTGCTACTGAAGAGTATGAGCCGATGAAGCTAAAATTCCCTGATGAAGACTCAATGAATATCTCTCAACTGGAAGAAATGGAGCATAGAAAAAAATGTTGGAGAATGTACTTTGATGGAGCTGCTAATGTCTTGGGGCATGGAATTGAGGCAATTCTGATCTCTTCAGAAGAACAATACTACCATGTAACAATAAAGTTAAATTTTAATTACATAAATAACATCGCTGAATATGAGGCATGTGTCATGGGCTTACAAGCTATTATAGATAAAAGAGTAAAGGTACTAAAAGTATTTGAAGACTCAACTCTAGTTATATATCAGTTGAAAGAAGAATGGGAGACTAGAGATTCAAAACTTGTTTCGTATCATAAGTATATTCTAGAGTTGATGAAACAATTTGAAGATATCCAGTTTGATCACTTACCTCGAGAAGAAAATTTGATTGCTAATGCATTGGCTACTCTGGCTGTAATGATTCGAATCAATGATAATACTGATATTCAGCCCATCAAGTTAGATGTTAAGGATATACCAGCTTATTGCTCTAATGTAGAGAGAGAAAAAGATGGAAAGCCTTGGTATTATGACATCCTACAGTATACTAAGGATCAGTAATACCTAGTTCAAGCAATAAAAAATGATAAAAGGGTCATCCAAAGATTGGCTATGAGCTTTTTCCTAGATGAGGATGTCCTGTGTAAAAAAAGCAAGGATCAAGTATTATTGAGGTGCGTAAATAAGACTGAAGCGAAGAAAATCATTGAAGAGGTGCATGATAGAATATGTGAGGCACATACCAGTGGATATATGATGGCGAGACAGATCATGAGAGTAGGATATTACTAGTTGATGATGAAGAATGATTGCATTGATTATGCTCGTAAATGCCATAAATGCCAGATATATGCTGATAAGATCCATGCTCCGTCATCTGCTTTACATGTTATGGCACCACTATGGCCATTCTCAATGTGGGGCATAGATGTCATTGGTCCAATCACCCCAAAGGCTTCTAACGGGCACAGATTCATTTTTATGATGATAGATTACTTCACAAAATGGATAGAGACAGCATCATATGCAAGTGTGACACGTTTTGTGGTTTGTAAGTTCATAAAAAAAAAATCATCTGTAGGTATAGACTTTCAGAAAGAATTATTTCAGACAATGTCAAGAATCTAAATAGTAAGATGATGTAAGAAATATGTGCTCAATACAAGATCAGGCATCATAACTCGGTACCATACCGTCTAAAAATGAATGAGGCAGTTGAGGCAGCCAGTAAGAACATAAAAAGGATTTTGGAAAAAATGACTGAGACTTACAAAGATTGACATGAGAAGTTGCCATTTGCATTGTATGCATATCGAACATCAGTTCGCACCTCTACTGGGGCAACTCTATTTTCTTTAGTTTATAGGATGGAAGTTGTACTACCAGTAGAAGTAGAGATCCCCTCTTTGAGAGTTTTAAAAGAAGTTAAGTTGGAAGAAGCTGAATGGATTCGAGAACGTTATGAGCAGTTAAATTTCATAGAAAAAAAAAGATTGACTGCACTGTGCCATGGTCAGCTATATCAAAGAAGAATGATGAGAGCTCATGATAAGAAAATTCAACCCCGTTGCTTTCGAGAAGGAGAGTTGGTCTTGAAAAAAATTCTCTCAATCCAGCACGATAGTAGAGGAAAATGGACTCCGAATTGGGAAGGGCCATATGTGGTGAAACAAGCTTTTTCGGGTGGAGCGCTGATACTGACTGAGGTGGATGGAAATGATTTACCCCATCCTATAAATTCTGATGCTGTGAAGAAATACTATGCTTGAAAAAAAATGAAAAAAATGAAAAAATGAAAAAACAAAAAACAAAAAAATAAAAAAATGAAAAAAAAAGTGAAAAAGGAGGACTCAAGGCGAAAACCCTAAAAGGACGGTTTGAGTCATAGGGGGTTTGTCTAAGTTGAAAACCTGAAAAGGCAGCTTAGATAAGGAGAATATAGCATCGAATTTAAAAGTCCGCTGATATAGAGGCTAGCAAATTCAAAAGAGTTCCAAGTTGTTAAATACATCAAAGGGTTAGATTTTCAGAAAAACTTTGAGATGTGTTATCATGATTATTTAATTGTTCATTTTGGGCTTTGTCCCCATACTTATCCTTGTAATTCTCTCTTGGCTGAAATTAGCCAACATTTTGCTAATAAGAGACATTCTATTTCATTCTTTGTGTCTTTTTATGATGACTGTTTTTCAACCATTCATATTCTTTTCTTCTTAATACCCCACCATGGAAGAAACGTGTAAATGCATTTTTACTTTTTGAGTTTGAAATAATGATAGATGAATGAATAACAACATGAAAGATTTTTACATTACATTGAATAAGTCAAGAGTGATAAAGGTAGAATCGAGATGTTCAGTTCCTGATTAGGATATTGAATTTGGGAAAAGATTTCTTACAGAAAGAATACGAGTGGAAGAGACAATTAAGAGCTACATTAGCTTGATCTTAAAAGAGCAATGTAATTGGATCTTTGAAGAATCAAAAAGCTTGATGCTCAAGAAAAAGCTTGAGAAACTTGAGTACCATACATTGAATAAGAATTAATTGGCCAACATTTGCATGGCATTCATTGAAATTCATATGCATTGCATTGCATACACTACTTTCAGAAAAGTATAGTGTATAAATTCAAGAAGCAGTGATGTTCCAACATCCCACATAGAGAAGATAGATGTGAAGACATTTTCAAAATTGAGAAAAAAAAAACTTGTCAGGTAAGTTCCTAGTCCTTGAAATAGGATGTTTTTTGGTATCAAGGTTGATTTATAAGACTTTTGGGCATAATCTCTTGAAATTCCTTCAAACACAAATTTCAACTCCTTTGGACATGATTGTCAAGGAGCAATTTACTTTTTAAAGTCGTGGTGCCTCTGTTTAGAGGAGCAATTTACTTTTCCAAAGTCGTGGTGCCTCTGTTTAGAGGAGCAATTTACTTCCCCAAAGTCGTGGTGTCTCTGTTTAGAGGAGCAATTTACTTTCCCAAAGTCGTGGTGCCTCTATTTAGAGGAACAATTTATTTTTCAAAGTCATGGTGCCTCTGTTTAGAGGAGTAATTTACTTTCCCAAAGTCATGGTGCCTTTGTTTAGAGGAGAAATTTATTTTCCAAAAGTCGTGATGCCTCTGTTTAGATGAGCAATTTATTGTTTCTCAAAGTCATTGAGCCTCTGCCTAGAGGAGCTTCGATCAAAAACAAAAAAAAAAGTAAAAAGGTCGAGTTGAGTCCTGATTAGGTGTCTACGTCTTTGGGTAATTTTTGTTTCACAGAAAATGTGCAAAGAGGGGCAGCTGTAGACACCCAATTTGGTCCAGGCCCGGATCAATTGGGCCTAGTCTAAATGGGTAAGTCTATATATATATATATATTTTTCTCTTCATTTTATTTTTATTTTTTTGTATTTTACATTTTTATTTTATTTTTATTTTTATTATTATTTTATATATATATATTTTCTTTTCTTTTATTATTTTTTTTCTTGAGTATTTATGTATCTATTAATATGTATATATTTTTATTATTATTATTTTTTCTTCTTTTTTTTCCTGTTAATATTTATGTATTATCTATTATTTATTTCAATTTATCTGTTAATTTCTCTGATTTATCTGATTTATTTTCGTTTTATTTTTTTTTAATTTTTTTCTAATTTATCTGACTGGAAATTGGATTGGGATTCAATCAGAAGAGTCCATGTTGGATTCAATGATTGAATCATGATCCAAAGAGGAATTGAGATTGCTCATAAATTCTTCTGATCAATCCCTATAAAAGGGACCTTCTGGAACAAAAGCAACATACAGAAAAACAGTGAGCAAAAGCTACTGGTTGAGAGAAAAAGGGACGGATAAAAAATTATAGAAGGCTAAGAAAAGGTTTAGAAGTGTTCTAGGAATTAGCAGAAAATTTTTAGAGATTTTTGAAGATTTTTTTTTTGAAAATTTCTGAAAAATTTCCAGATTTCGGTGACTTTTTCGATGAAGGTTGAATTTTTCGACAAAAATTCTGGCCAACTTTGAAGTTTTCGACGAGCTGCCCAGTTTTCGATGAAGAATCCCAGAAATCGACCAACTTTTCGATGAATTTCCGACGAAGAACCTAGATTCCGACGAAAAATTTCAGAATCCGGTGAACATTCAACCGGAGTTCTTCGACCGTTTTAGAGAGAAAGGAGAGAAAAATGAAGGAAGAGAGAGAGAGGAGAAGGTTTTTACCGAAAAATGAAAGAAACAGCCTTATATACTCTTCTAAAACGATGTCATTTTTGCCTTAAGTGACCTAGAAGATCCGTGCGTTTTGTCAAGATTCGACCCGACCCGAGCGTTGACCCGCTTCCTGACCCGCGTGTGTTTTGCTTCCTCGAGCCGTGAGCCGAGCAGACGTCCCGAACCACTTCCCCGAGCCATTTTTTTTCCTTAAGTCGAGCCGTACTCCGAGCCGCTCCAGGTTTTTTTTTTTAATTAATTAATTTATTTTTATTTATTAGATTAGGTTTAGTTAATATTATTTTATCTTTATTTTATTTTTATTTTTGTTTTACTTCTTTTTTTTTGTTTTACTTTTTTTTTTGTTTTATTATTCTATTTTCTTTAAATAAAATTTTTAAAAAAAGTTTTTTTGAAGAAAAGTTGAAAGTATCAATTTTCCTTGAAAATCAAAGTTTCCAAAAAATATTTTTGGGGAAAAATTGAAAGTATCAATTTTTCTTAAAAATAAAATTTAAAAAAAAAGGCTTTTGAGGAAAAGTTGAAAGTATCAATTTTCCTTGAAAATCAAAGTTTCCAAAAAATATTTTTGGAGAAAAGTTGAAAGTATCAATTTTTCTTAAAAATAAATTTTCAAAAAAATCAATTTTTGAGGAAAAATTGAAAGTACCAATTTTCCTTGAAAATTAAAGTTTCCAAAAAAATATTTTTGGGGAAAAGTTGAAAGTATCAATTTTCCTTAAAAATAAATTTCTAAAAAAATCAATTTTTGGGGAAAACTTGAAAGTATCAATTTTTCTTAAAAATAAATTTTTAAAAAAATTAATTTTTGAGGAAAAGTTGAAAGTATTAATTTTTCACGAAATTAAAGTTTCAAAAAAAATATTTTTAGGAAAAAGTTGAAAGTATCAATTTTTCTTGCACAAGAAAAATCCTTATTTTCTTCTTTTTTATTTTGATTTTTCTTTAAATAATCCAACGATGGAGCCTCTGTAAGTGAAACAGTAGTTTTTCTTGCATACTCTTGAGGTGAGAGAATTTTTTTAATTTTTTGCTAAAAGTATTAGAGTCAATTGAGAATAATTTCAAATAATTAATTACTTGGTAAAATTTTAAGGCTCATTGGATAACACAAATTTCAGCTGGTACCATCTTTTGATCGGCGTTGTGAGGGTGCTATAACCTTCCTCACACGTAATCGAACTCCCGAACCCTGTTCTGATTAGTAGACCTGAACCTATTCTTTTAGGGACCCTTAAACTTAGGTGTTCCCTAAAAAGACAGATTCTTTAGGTGGCCAATCACACCTAGACAAAAAAAGATTGGTGGCGACTCCTTAAGTCAATGTCTAGCGATAGATCCCCGGATCTAAACGTTATGACAAACGGCATGTCACATACATAATAAAATTCTTTCAAAGAAATTCTTAAAGACACCATATGAACTTTGGAATCATGGCAGAAAACCAAATTTGGATTATTTTAAAGGTGAAGGTGTATTACTTTTTATAAAATATCTCATCCTCATAAATCAAAATTATGACTTAGAGGTATTAAATGTATTTTTTTTGGTTATGCACAAAATTCAAAAGCATATAAACTTCTTGATTTAAATACTAATGTTATTGTAAATCTATTCATGTAGAATTTTTTGAAAATAAGTTTATATGTGATACTGAAATTGATATCGAGACACAAATTGAAATAATTCTTACGATTAAAAAAAAAAAAAAAGTAATGATTCTATTGAACTTAGAAGGAGCAAAAGAACTATAAAAGAGAATCTTTTGCCTTCTGATTTTATTTCTCCAGATACCATAGTATTCCTAGTAAAAAGAAATAGAACCAAAGTGCTCAATAAAACATTAATTCTACTAAATGTAGATAAGGACCCTAAAACATTTAATGAAACTATGACTTCAATAGATGTTGCTTTTTGGAAAGAAGCTATTAATGATGAAATAAACTCAATCATGTCCAATAATACATGGGTCTTGGTAGATTTACCTCCAAGTTCTAAACCTATAGAATGTAAATGGGTGCTTAGAAAGAAATATAATACAGATGGTTCTGTATAAACCTTTAAAGCAAGATTAGTTGTAAAAGGTTTTAAACAAAATGAAGGCATAGATTATTTTGATACATATTTTCTAGTAGCTAGAATAACATCTATTAGAGTTTTTATAGCTTTGGCTTCCATTTATAAATTACATGTGCATCAAATGGATGTTAAGACAACCTTTTTAAATGGTGACTTAAAGGAATAAGTATACATGAAACAACCAGAAGGTTTTATTTTTCCAGATAATGAGAATAAAGTTTGTAAATTAATTATGTCACTTTATGGGCTAAAGTAAGCTCTTAAACAATGGCATGAAAAGTTTGATTCAAGTATAGTAGTCAATGGTTTTAAACATAATGGAGCAGATAAGTGCATTTACTCAAAATTTACTAAAGAATATAGAGTTATAATATATTTCTATGTGGATGATATGCTAATTTTTAGTACTAATATGATTGGGATAAATGAAACCAAAAGGTATTTGATTTTTAATTTCAAAATGAAAATTTTAAATGAAGTTGATACCATTTTGGGAAATAAAATTAAGAGATATAACAAGGGTTTTGTATTTAATCAAAGTAATTATATTGAGAAACAACTTAATAAGTTTAAGTATCTTAATATAAAAGAAACCAATACTCCATATGATACAAGTATAAAATTAACAAAAAATCAAGGTTATGTAATTGCACAACTTGAATATGCTAGTGCTATTGAAAGTATTATGTATGCTATGCATTGCATTAGGCCAGATATAGCTTTTGCTATTTGCAAGTTATTAAGATATACAAGTAAGTCTAGTATAAGTCATTAGAAAGCCATAGGAAGAGCTCTAGGTTATCTTAAAAGAACTAAAGATTTTGGCTTATTTTATTCTGGAGATCCAACTGTTTTGGAAGGATATTCAGATGCAAGTTGGATCACTAGTATAAGTGACAATAAATCCACTTCAGGATGGATGTTACCCTTAGAGGTGGTGTAATTAGTTGGGCATCCAAGAAACAAACTTGCATTTCACATTCAACTATGGAATCTAAATTTATAGCTTTAGGTATGGTAGGCAAAAAAGTTGAATGGCTAAGAAATTTATTAATGGATATCGAGTTATGGCTACATCCAATGACAGCTATTTCCTTGTACTATGATAGTGAAACTACTATGTCTAGAGCTTATAGTAAAATTTATAATGGAAAATCTGAACATATTAGTCTAAGACATGATTATATAAAAAAATTGATAAAAAAAATGGGGTGATTAACATAATATATGTTAAATCTGCTAACAATTTAGCAAATCCTCTTACTAAAGTGCTACCTAGAAATTTAGTAAGAAGCACCACAAGTGGAATGGCTTTGAAATTCCTTTTAGATACTAATAATGGGAACCTAACTTTGAATTAATAACCTTTAATTATGGAGTTTAATAGGTAACAATAAGTTATTGTTATGTGTCTGTAAACACTAGCAAACCCGTTCTAAATATTTGGAATAGTAGCATAAGCCATTGCGTAAATAGAGGATAAAATTAAACTCTTAATGGAGTTTTATAATTAAATGCCTATAGCAATGGGGACATAAACAAAAAACTCCACTTATATTAACATAGAAGTGGTGCCTCTTCAACAAGAAAATTGAAAACTTTATTGTAAATGTTTATGAATAAGGATAAGCATATAACCATAATAGTGCTAAAGTAGTTATAAACCTCTGACAGAATATTAAATAAGTATTATGCGTTATATTTTCAATTTTAACACTAGAAGTTAAGTTTTAATTTACAGACACCATCAACTTTGCTAGAATTCTAAGGTATATACGCTAATTGAAGGTTTAAATTAAAAGATATATTCTTGTATTTATAATATTTATTTATGTGAAAGATTAAAGATTAAGCACCAATATTCCAAACTAGTGGGGGATTATTGGTAGTTTAGAATATGGTGTATCCCACATTGAGTAAAAAGATCATTTATATGTGGTTTAAACGAAATTATTTATGTTATTTCAGTAATTGAGCTAAGTGTTGGAGAAAACCAAGTCATTTGGGCTTGCTAAGAATGTTCCTACTGGGTTAAATAATTTTAAAAGTCAAAGATTGGCACTTGGGGCACTTGAGCTTGTTTGGCAAATAGATTTAATTTTTAAATTTTTTTTAATTATTATTATTATTATTATTTTAGAATATTACTGATTCTAAATAAACATGTTTAAACAAAGAAAAATATGATGGTACGAATAAAAATATTTGAACTGGAAAACATGACTGTTTAAATAAAGTTTATTTAAATAAAAAAACATGACTATATAGAATGTTATGACTTTTTGAATTAGCTTGATTGGTGATTGTTCATTTATTATAAATAGATCTTTCTACCTGATCAATTTTACTACTTCTGATTTAGAGAGTTTTAAGGTTTTTTTTGTATCTTATAGGCATAATAGCCTTTAAGATAGTGTTCTTTTACACCTCAAAGCCATATTTTCTTATTTCTTATTATTTCTATTTTCTTAAATTCTCTAACAATTTCTAATGAATAAAGTTCATGGTTTTTTTCTCAATAAAATAAAATAAAATAAAATAAAACCTAGTTAAAACCCTTCAATGCAATAAAAAATAGAACATTACATTAAAGATGTAAAATATATCACACCAATCCCTAAAAGAAAGAATATATAAAACTTAAAAAGAAAAAAAAAAGGTAAATTCACCACTAAAATCCTATTTATATGCATAAAGATTTGACTTATATATATGATAGGACTTTGAGTTGTCTAATTCTAGCTAGCTTTGCAGTTCAAGTATTCATTTGAATCATATTACTATTATTAAGATAAGTCTACGATATTGCCAAAGAGAGAGAGAAAGGTGCTTAGGAATTCTAATTTGTTTTGGATTATTTTTAATGTGATTATAATCCTTTTGAAACCTTAAATAATATATTAATTATATATATATATATATTTAAACTAGATTATAACTCGTGTGATGTCCGAAATAATTTTATTTATTTAATATGAATATATATATATATAAATTTGTTTCTTTTTAAAATTATATTTAAATCTTTAAAACTTATAACACATATAAAATTTGTATATATTGACTTATCATTAAAAAAAAAACTTTTGTAAACAGTAAGAAAAAAATTATGTCTTTTCTTTGGATTTGTTTGTTTATAATAATATTTATACACCTTTAAGATTATATCAAATAAAAATAAATTATGCATTTCTTAAAAAAATAAAAATATATATTATTGAATGAGAAATTAAATAATAAAAGAAGTATTAACATGCTTTCACTTTAGTAATTTGACTAAATTATTATGCAAAATATGAAAAATGTTAGAAAATATGTGAAAAAAGAAAAAATAAATTGAAAAAAATATTATTTTTTATAAGAATGAAACTGTAATAACAATAAAATATATCTTGAAAAAAAGTCATAAACGAAAAAAAAAAACAAATTGCAATAGTAATAATATATATCTTGGAAAAAAGTTATTAAAAAAATAAAAAATTGATATATAATACATTACATTTGTAGTTTTCAATTTGTAAAAGAATTTTTAGTGACAATTAGAGTTAAATAAATAATTTTTAAATAATTAATCTTTTAAAATTTAAAATGGATATAATAAGTGATAAAGCTAATATTAAATTTTTTGCATTTATTTGAAATATAAATTTGATAATTAGAGTTCAAATGGATATAATCGTTTTGATGATCTTATTATTTAAAAATTTAAGATGAAAATTTTTTTAATTTTCACAATTTTACATAAAGTTACTTGAATTTTTAATGTCTTATGTAAAAAGTTTTTTAAAAAATTTTTTAAATCAAGATAAAAAAAATTATTGAAAGATTTGAATAAATTTAATCTTTGTAATTTTAAACATGTTTGAAAGATTTCGATAATTAAATAATTTTTTAAATAAGATTATTTGGTAAACAATTAAAATTATTTATTAAAAAATAAATTTTCATATTTTTAATTTTAAAAAATATATCTCTAAATTGATTTGATTTTCAATTATAATTTGAATAATTGTGATATTAGAATAAATTTAAAATTATCTAATTTGTAATTAAAAGAAATTATCTTTTTTCTAAAAAAAAAATGTCTTATATGTTATTTAAGAGAATTGTCCACATAAGTATCAATGTGGCAAACTTATTTATATATGTTGTTATAATATATATATATATATATTAGATATCACTTCGCCTAATTTTATCAAGCTCTAATTAACACTTTTCATTTATAAATATATTAGAGGATGGGAATTTGAGTGTCTTTCATGGTTTTTATTATATTTATTAAATTTCAAGCTTACATTTCATTGCATGAGTAAAATAAAATTATATATTTGTAATTTAGTTATAAAAATAAAATAAAATAATGTATTAATAATTTTAAGTATTAAACAATGTATAAAAAAAAGTTATGTAGTTATTTATATTTTGAATATTTACATTAGTTGAAGTCAATGATGATGAGATATTAAACTTATTCATTAAAAATTTGTTTATTTATCATCATCATTGAATCATAAAAGAATAAGTAACTCTATTTGTAACTAGATATTCAACATAGAGAAATATACCTAATAACTTGAGAAAAAAAATTATTAGTTTAAAAACATTAATTGTTGCATAAAACTATAAGATAGACAAAAATAGGGACTTCATAAATTAAGAGAGCAAAAAGCCCATAAGTTTTTGAAGGAAAATCTTATTTTTTTGCAACTAAAACTGATATATGGCTAATGTTAATGTGCTTTATATAGTACCTTATAAAAATTCTCAAGTTTCTCTATGTTAAGGTCATTAAGTGATTTTAGAAGTAATTTATATATATTAACATAATCCAATCATAAATAACAGAATATGACATTACCAAACTAAGCAAATAAAGATCACCTAACAGACAATAAAATATATTGTCTACATAGATTCATAAAAATATATATTTTTTAATGTCAAATTCAAAAGATAATAAAATATAATGAAATGATGATACTAGAAATCAAGATAATTCAATATTTAAGATTATACAACTCTAAATCTATTAATTTAAGAATTTTACAAAATTTAAATCAAACCATTCACTTACACTATTGTACAAATTCTAGATTAGTCTAGGTTTGCAACTACACAACTTGAAATCTTTCCTTTCAAAAATTCTACACTACCCAAATTTACAATTTCAAATTTGCTATTTATTTTAAATAAGAAATTCTATCAATTAACTTTTAGTTTAGGGTTTTTTGAAATATTTTAGTATTGTTTTGCTCAAATCTATTGAGTCCACGCTACGCTGTGGGAAGCATTTCTTTTTTAAACCATATATGATCTAAATATTTGATTATTAATAGATTAAATAAATGCATTATTTACAAACTATTCATATAAATAAATGCAATGCAAAACAATCTATTAAACCAAATTCAATAGACATTAAATTATCAATTTTAAATAGAATTATAAAAAAGAATAAAACTTGTGAATAATTTAATTCCACTAACAACATTGAAAGATTACAACCAAAAGAAAAATACTATTTTCTCAATTTATTAGATCTTAAGAAAGTGAAAACAAGTTTCATTATCAAGTAATACATATTTTCAAACACGTTGAACAAATTTAAAACATAATAAAATCATTAGATATGGAAATTAGATATAGATATTATAAGTTTCTAATGAGGTAAGAACAACATAAACTTGTTTAAATGACATGCACATGTCCAAAAGTGACATGGGTGGCTTGGATAACAATAGGCATAATCCCTATTACTTGTGTGATTGATCAATAAACCTAGACTGTTAACATAAACAAACTAAAAGTAAATAAGTAAATAAAGTGTAAAGAGCAAGGTTGTTACTACTATATTGAACAATGTTTACCGATATCAGCTGTTTCGACATATTATTTTGAATTTTTCAGTTTAATATAAATATATTTATAAATATATATGAACTTGTACATTATAATCCTATTAATAATTTACAAAATAAATATGTAATATTTTCAAAAATCAAATAAATAAGTTTAAAAGTATAAGAAATAATATCATAAAATTTTCATGATATTTTTAAATACTCAATCTGATCATATAATATTTAAATAAGTATTTTTTCTTGCTAATATTTAGATAAATAAAAAAAGATGAAAAAAGTTAACCTTGGTTTCATAATTGTTAAAATTTAGAAATGGAGCATAATTACTTTCTTGAAAGAAATTGAAATGCTTATAAACATTTGTTTTAAAAAATAAAAGTATAAAGAAAATAAGTTACAATAAAAAATAAAGAAACTCAACTTGTAAGCATTATTTTGTCAATTTATTTTATGTTTATTAGATTAAAAATAGTTAAAAAAATAAAAGATAAATTAAAAACTATAAAATATGTATTCATGTATCAGTGGAAATAAACTAATTTATCGAAATTCTCCGAAATTAGCCAAAACCAACGAAAACAATTGATATTACCCGATACCAAATTCGATATGAAAAATTATCTTTAGATGTGCCATATTTTGGTGTCATTGGAACGTATTGATCGGTATGGTTGGTACTAAAACGAAATTAATAACTACTATAAAGAGATCTTGTGGAGACTTATACCAAACTTGCAAGATATTATTTGTTTTGACCTAAAAGTCTAATGGTTTTGTCTTACAAAAGGCACTTAAAAAATTTGGGTTTAAACCTCTATTTATTTATCATAGCATATCCTTAAAATCTCTCGATATGGAATTGAGGTGTCACAAACTCCCTTGTTAAAGCTTGATATCCCTATTAAATCCAACACAAAGCACAAACAAAATTACAGAATTAGGATCACACTAGACATTAGGATTTTAAAGGTGGCTTATACCATATAGCACTTAATTCTCTCGGGATTCTAAAAGTGACCCCACAGTGTGGCACTTAACTCTTCTTTGACTGGTAATCACTTTGATACCATTTATGGAGACCCGTACTCAACCTACAAAGTACTATCCACTTGGACCTGAATGTTTCACGATTTTATCTCACAAAAGATGCCTCGTAAGTTTGAAATTAAACTTCTACTTATATATCACAAAAGATCCTCAAAATTTCTTAATATGAGATTATAATGTCACAAATCCAATTTTAGATGTTCAAGAAACTAAAAAATTATTGAAAAAAAAAGAAGTTTGGTATGTAAGTCTCTATTTAAGCAAGATAGTAGTTACTAAACACTTTATGCACATTCAATAAGTTACCTGAAGTTCTTTAAGAAAAACCACCTCTTCATCCAAGTTTGCGTTAGTTTCTTACAACAAACATAATAAGAAAATGATTAATAGACAATTGTCAAAAATAATAAAACAACTGTTAAGATAGTTTAGAAAAAACCAATTCATTTCAAAGTATTCAAATATAAAAGCAACTTTAAGAATAAATAAAAAAACTATCTAACCTCTAATGGTTTGCCATCAAAAGCAATGTCCCTGTTATGGAAACACCACCTATCAACTCCAAGCTTGTTTATGAATTCAAAATTGGCTCTCACTATAATTTGTTTCAAAAAAGAGTAAAAAAAATCATTACATGTTGCGAATTAGCATTAATCAATAATCAAAGAAAAGTGGGCAATAACTATCAATCTTATTTCTTTTTTTTGGCCATAGCAATGAAATTGGTACCATCTTTCTATTGCCAAAACTTTGTGAGTGCATCAAAAGGATCGACACCTATCCCACGAAAAGTTTGTCAAAACGCAACACTAAATCTCAACCAATCCTACACCATTTTTTGTCTAGTCAACAACCATCAACATCTTGATAAATCTCACATAAGTTAAGAATGGAAACTGTCTTCATTTTCTTCCTAAAAATTTCCTATTCTGCATTATACCATTTGTATGCAATGCTGGAAGGGCCTTGAAGTCAAAATTATAGTTACATTTCATAATGTTTGAATAATTAAGCTATGGCAATCAAACCATGTTTGTTTTGAGAGCATATTTTTTATTTCTAATAAAATCTCCATAAAGAAAATAAACCCTTTTTAAATTTTTTATTAACAAACACAATCAATTTATTTTGATATTCTTTTTTTCCTCTCCCTTTCCACTATTGCCGATTCCCTAAAGAAAGGTGCCACCACTCACGTTGCCTTTGTTGCCTTTCTTTTCTTTTTTTATCCTATTTTTTTTAAATGAAACTGATTTTTATTTGTTTTTTGTTTCACAGTTATTGCTTGGTGCTGGGTTTCTCACTTAAAGGAAAACTGTGTATTATTTTTTTATATATTTTTTTTATTTTTTGGCTAGGTGTTTTTTCATGGGTTTTTCTGGTGTTTTGGGTGGATGATGTGTTGGTAATGGCATGGGCGAAAGGGAAGGGCTATTTGGTTGGTGTCAAGGAAAAATGGGTTTTCTGGTTCAAAGATTAGTGATATAACCATTGTGGGTAAGAAAAGAGCTGGTTGTGGCTTTGGTTGGGGATTAACGTGTGCCAAGATAAAGAGTTTGTGCCAGACATAGAATCGTGTGTAGGAGGCTAAGCTATGCTTGGACTGATGACTAGTATATACTAGGATGAAGATGAGTTTTGTGTATTTTAGTTGAAGTTGGGTTCTGGTACTGGGGCTCAACTAGTAAGGGTGTTAGTTATGTGCTAGGATAGAGGGTCTGTTCTGGGTATAGCTAGGGACGAGGCTTGGCTTGGCTAGTTTTGGTGATTGGAAGAGTTAGGATTGTTGTGGTGCTTAGGACATGGAATTTAGGGCTACGGGTACAGACCTTTGGTCAGCTGGTGAAGATGAAGGCCATTTGGTGGTTGAGGGGGCTATTGTGGAGGGCTGTGGAGGAAGCTATGATGGGTTGAAGGCAAGGGTTTGTGGGTGTGAAAGTTGGGTTCTAGGGTGGTGTAATGGGTGCTTGAAAATGGTCTAGAAATGGAGGTTTTGGTGCTGTGAAGATGGGATACTGGGATTAGGATCAAGGGCTCTTGTGGATGCTCAACCTCTCTTGAAAATTGGTGCTTCCCTTCTTTTTTAATATGTGAATTTTATTATCTTACAAAAAGGACCAACCAGAGATTTTGGTCGCTTGTGGCATGGAACAGGCAGGGTGCTAGTGAGGGCCAATCTTAGCCTGGTGCGTGGGGTAGTGGATGGTGCACTGTGCAAAGCTTTTAGCATTTGGCTTGCTGTGACAGTGGCTACTAGCCACTTTGCTGGCTTTTTCTTCTTTCCTTTTCTGTAATTTAATTTCTTTTTGTGTAATTTAATTCTTTTTTTGTAATTAATTTTTATTTTATACTTTTTTATAATTTGATTAATTAATTAATTATTTATAATATACTTTTTGTAATTTTTCAATTAATTAAATTAATTCTAAATGATAATAACAATAAAATTAAATTAAAAATAATTAATTCAAAATAAGTTCGAATAAATTTAATTCGATTTAACATTTAAACTGACTTAAATAAAAATATACAAATCATGCCTAAAAGATCAAATAAATTCAAATCAATTGAACAAAATTGAATGTCTAAACACCTGTCCTACGAAAAGTTTATCAAAACACAACACTAAATCTCAACCAATACTACACCATTTTTGTCTAGTCAACAATCATCAACATCTTGATAAATCTCGCATAAGTTAAGAATGGAAACCGACCTTCACTTTCTTCCCAAAAATTTCCTATTCTGCATTATACCATTTGTATGCAAGTGGATTTTTGCTAAGAGGACCTTGAAGTCGAAATTGTAGTTACATTTCATAATATTTGAATAATTAAGCTATGACAATCACAATTATGTTTGTTTTGAGAGCCATATTTTTTATTTCTAATAAAATCTCCACAAAGAAAATAAACCCTTTTTAAATTTTTTATTAACAAACACAATCAATTTATTTTGCATAACTATTGGGATTTAATAGTCTTTACCTCATATTTAATTTTAGGAATTCCAGGGAAAAATTCCTTTTCCCATTCACTATCCTCAGCACATTTTCCACTAAGATCAACAGGGCACGTTTGTGGTGTAGCATTCTACATGAAAAAATTTCCAATTCAAAAAAAAAAAAAAAAGAAAAGAAAAAGCAACATAATGTCTACATAAAGAATACATATATATTAACTTGGATTTTTTTTTTGTAAGAGAAAGGAGAAGGGAAATCGAATACCCACGGGGCTTCTGAATCTCTTGTCTCTAAGAAGGGGGCTTTCGAATCTTTTGTCTTGATTATCTCTATAACTTGGTTTATAGTTTTGCAAAATCCTTAGAAAGCATATCAAGGTGTTAAAACTATTTGAATCATAGAATCCTTAGTTTTGTCCCATTCTCTCTGACTAATAATATTGCTCAATAAATAACAGAAAAGACCTAGCATAGGAAGATTCGTAAACCATGAATTTTTTTTCATTCCTTCTATAACCCTATAGGTACAGGAAAATTTTGAATACTTCATTCATTCAAATTTTGAAATGTCTTGGTGCCTAATTCATCTTATAAAGGTATATTTTGGTTAAATACCTCTCTCCGTGATGATACTCGCAATTAATTTTTACTTCCCAAGATTTACAACCTCCAAGGCACCGACATTGTGTCGAGTGATCTAAAAAAAAATAAATCGATTAAACATGTATATCAGTATTATTAATAAGTAATTGATTTAATTAATTAAAATTATTTTTTTTATAAAATAATTTTAAATTTTAAATTTATCGGTGATTATTAATTATTTATTTTAAATTATTAAATACGATATATTTTATCTTAATTTAAAAAATATAAATAATATATTTATTTCTGAATTTTTTCTTATTAAAAAAATCGTAAAGATGCCTACTGACTTCATAACATTGTACACAGTGTCATCCAAAGGCAAGAGCCAATTTGCACCTTTACCTTTCGCTTTCAAAATGTCAGCAATAGTGGTACTCTCAAAACCATGCTCTTCTATACGAACAGATGAAACAGATTTGAAACAGGAAAAAATAATGGGTCACATTATTGGATTGACCACCCGAATGCGCCACAAGACCTAAAGCACTGACATAAAAAACCAGAAGCTAAATCAGAAAAAGATTTATGTACATTCGTCTAATACTAAGCATCCAAACTTTCAAAGCGTTATTCAAAACTACAAAATAAAAAAGACCTCACCTTAAAAATACATGTTATAATCAACACGCAAGAGTAGATCAAGAAACAAACTTTAATTTAGGGGTCAAGAGCAAAAACAAATAAACCGAGACCTAGTCTCTGGCATCTTAAAAGGGTATGTCGTGCTTAGCACCGTCATGTTAACCGACCTCTGCTCCACTCTCTTCTCTGATGACCCTGCCAGATTTTTCATCATGCTCGTCATCAATCCCTTTGCTATTTGTCTGACCGTCGTCTTTTTTCACCGTGGAATCCTCCAATCCGCCTCTGTTGTTGCATAAAATGAAAAACCCGCTATTTCGCATATATATCCCTCTAGAAACTTTTAAGGATTGGTTTGTGAAATGGCGAAAATTAAAGCAAACATTATTGATGTCTAAATCTATCCTCAAATTATTTTTTTGATTACATTCATTACTTGGACAGCAAATTAGAATCAGGGACTTCTTTTATATTTAGTCATAGATTTTGATTAATCTATTAAATTTTATTTTTTGTACATAAAAAATCCTAATATAAAACTTAACAAAATTATAAATGCTGAAATTTTAATTATCATTTTTTAATGTACAAATTTTTTGAAATATAAATACTTACACATCTAATGACTTAAATAACTTTATTTTAATTCGTTTTATCAAAATAATAAATAAAAGTTTTGAGAATTGAAGAAGTTTTTTTTTATATAGAAGTAATTGGAGTGTAAAAGTTAAAAAAAAAATCAAGTGTTGAAATTTATATTTTAAATTTAATAAATATATATATTTTTAAATATATTATATTATATTATAAATATATTTATTATATATTATTTTATTTTAAATTAAATAAAGATAACTAAAGCCTTATTTGACTCTGTTTTTATTGCGACACAAATTTTATCATTTTTTTTTTCAATTCACACTATAAATTTTGACATAAAAATTTTATTTTTTTTATATTTAAAATATAATTTAAAAAATAAAATATTGTCCTACAACGAAACATGGATCTAATTCTAGTTCATATATCACAGTTGGAGATCCACTTCGTTTCTGAAATTTTGTAATTTGCTTAGTTGCCAAGCCAAGCCTGCTACAAGTCAGTACGTACTAGTGAAAAAAATGGATCGGCCAATTATTTGAGTAACGGCTAGCTTTTTATGTGTGGGATAATGAATTTGTCCAGATAGCGAATCTGGAAGCAATAGCAGATAAATTTGTTTGCAAGCGAGTTAGATCTAAACATTTGAGTTAATTAGTTTCGTTCATCGTTTATTTTCACAAAAAATCGAAGGAGCTCGCCATATAAGAATTGAGAGAGAGATTATAAATAATAAATTTTAAATTTTAAATTTTAAATTTATTAAATTTTATCTTTATGATTAAATACATAAATTAATTAAATTATACTTCGAATTTTATTATTCCTAATTATTTGTGCTTTTTTAAGCTTTAATAAAGTATGATTAGGTAAGAAATTAATGAAGTAAAATCATTAAAGAAACATTTGTAAATGGAAAAAATCATGGCAATCATCCAACGAAAGGACCTCCTTTGTTCTAAGTTTTTCTTTTTTGACAATTACATGCGGAAAATACAAGGGAGAACAAGAATTCCAACTTTGCATCCCAATCTTCTTAGGATGCTTACGATGGGTAATTCAAACCGTCAAGTCTAAATTGTTTTTTGTTTTAAGGTTGATCCCTTGATTCACCAATCAAAAATTGTCTGAAGAAGCTAGATAGTAGAAAGGTCCTTCATTCAAGCATAATTTCAAGGATTGAGAAGCTCAAAGATAAGCCAGAATTGAGCCATAGCCTGTCGAAGAAATGATTATATGAATCCTTTTTCACATGAAAAGCAATTATTGCTATGTTTAGTGCAAAGCATGGTGAAAATCTACAAAGAACAGTAATAACCCTTCTGACAAAACAACAGTCTAAAATCACCGACCTTAGCATCCTAGAATATAGAGCTACTGCAGAAAGGTTGACGCTTCTGTGAATTGGTTTGCTACCGGCCAATTTTCCTCGTTTCCATTTGCCTTAGTTTGGGATCAGAGCATCGCCAAAAGTCAAAGAAAATTCAACTGAATTAACTGAGACCCAGCACTGACAGTCCATTTCTCTCTCTCTCTCTCTCTCTCTCTCTCTCTCTCTCTCTCGCCATTCTTACGAACCATAAAATCTAGAAGAATCCAAAGTTAAAACTGTTGTTTGCACCTTTTAATGACCCTTTGGTTCCAGTTGTGCAGTGAATGAAATCAAGGATTTGTCAAGAGCGAACAGGAAGGAGTAAGTGGGTGAAGGAAACATGGATGTGAGAAGTAGAAGAGCCAGAGAAACCAGCCCAGACAGGGCCAAAATATGTATGCAGCCAAAGGTCGTGAAGCCCATCAGAAAAGTTCAAGTTGTTTACTATCTGACTAGAAACGGCCAGCTTGAGCATCCTCATTACATGGAAGTCACTCATTCCGCCAATCAACCACTTCGTTTGAAAGGTAATCCACACGTTCATCTGCCCATTTGGTTACTTTTCTCTTCAAGTCTAAAACGATCACCTGATTAATTTTCTCTTCTTGTTTCACAGATGTAATGGACAGACTCACAGCTCTCAGAGGCAAAGGAATGCCCTCTCTTTACTCTTGGTCTTGCAAAAGGTACATTTCCATTTTTCTTCCTAAAACCATCAAATGACTTTCTTTTCCTTTTCGTGTTTGTTTTCAACTGATTTTAGTGTTTGATTGTTAGGAGTTACAAGAATGGTTATATATGGAATGACTTAGCAGGCAATGACATTATTCCTCCATCAGATGGAGCTGAATATGTACTCAAAGGCTCAGAATTGGTTGATCGTTGCTCTGGTCAGCTACTTAATTTCCATACCTAATTTACCTTGAAAGTTTAAGAAAACTACATTTTTAATCCAAATGTATGACTGAAGGGATGATTTGTTTGTTGCAGAAAGATTACAGCAACTGCAAATCAGCAACAGGGGGCCACATTTTCAGGAACCAAACCTTCATGCCAAACAAAAATCCCCAACTTTTACTCTGACTCGAAACAGGGGAGCCCAAGAAGCAGAAAGGACAGCAACATATGAAGATCAAGAATTCGATGAAGAAGAAGAAGAAGAAGAAGAGGAGGAGTATGAATTAGATGAGGAGAAAACATGTTACACAAGCTCAACAACTCCTCACTCTCGCTGCTCAAGAGGGGTTTCTACTGATGAACTTGAAGATCAAGAAACCAATGGCCAAGAAACCCAAAAAACCATTTCTGAGACAGCTCAACAGGACCCTTCCCTTCTATCAACATCTTCCGTCCTCTATGAAAAACAAAACCAAAGCAAAAACAGTACTTCCAAGCGGTTTGAAGATGGTGACCCAGTTGCCACTGGGTCAGCACCAAGTCGTAACTCTGTTCTGCTTCAACTTATTGCATGTGGGAACTTAGCTGTTAACAAAGCAAAGAACGTGCCTACTATGAAGCAATCGGTAGCACCAAACACCGTGGTGAAGAAGGGTGAAAATTTGCATAGAGGGGTTTTTTATAAGAGTGCAGTAAAGGTTACTGAAGATGATCAGATGATAAGCTGCATGTCTGAAAATCCAAGGTTTGGTAATTTACAGGCTGAAGAGAAGGAGTATTTCAGTGGCAGTATTGTGGAGTCAATGAAAGCAGAGAACCGAGTTGTGGCTGATCAGCCAGTGTTCAAAAAATCCAATTCCTATAATGAAGAAAGGTGATTGATTTGGTTCCTGCTTAACTCTACCATTTTCACGGTAAAATTCACTTGCACGTTCATTTTCCTTAAAGAAAATAGAACTTGTCAATGCAGTGAAAAAGATTATATTGGAATAAACTTAATTTCTGAGTGAATTATAGTAGTAATATTTTTTTCTCTTTGGAACACTGACTCGGTTAATTTTTTATTTTGATTTATCAGGAGCTGCAAGGTTGGAGTTGGTGAAACAGTGGAAGGGAAGAAAAAAGACAAGGCAGTAAAAGGAAAATGCATTCCCAGGAAGAAATCATCAAAGCAAGCCAGAAAATGAGGTTGGCTACAGTAAAGTTATGGGGAAAAAAAAAATTCTTTGGGGATGTTGAAATTGAAAGGATGCTGCTCTGCACTTTTCTGTCCTTTTAATCTAGTTGCAGGAATTATACGAACTAGAACTACTATTTTGTCTCCAGTGACTGTTTTGACTTTTGAGTTTTTTTTTTTTTTTTTTTTTTTTTTTTTCACTAATGATTAAGGCCATTTTGCTCAAATAAACCCATCTGAGCCCGAGCCCAAACTTCTAAAATCGTCAATGGTTGTTGATTTTTTTTTTTTAATAGTTGAAGTTGGAATTTAAATATCATTAAAATTAAAAATTTTATATTTTATTAACAGATTATCTTATTTTTTAAAATTGAAAATGAATTGCAGCTTGACCTAAATTACAAAAATGTATATTTCTTTTATGTGTGACTTTTATACACAAAATTTTAAAATTGATTTAAATCCATCTGTCCATCAACACATAATTATAATATGGATGAATTTTGTCACATGTACGTATTATATCATTCATGTGATCCTTCATTCTCCCCATTTTTGGAAGAAAATGGAAATTACCAAACCCCACATTAAAATGAAGATTTCAAGTTTGAGAACGATTGCTCCATTGTTACTACCATTACATATCCCTTTTGTAGTTAAAATACAAATCTTTTTATTATGCTAAATGCTAAGAATAGGAGACAGTTGATTGCTAGAAATTAGGTTTTAAATCGTTATATATTTATAGGCTGTTTAATTTATGGTGAAAAGTCATCTGATTTCTTTATAACCACAAGCTCTATGTAGGAAGTACCTAACAATTGTGACTGTGCCAATTGTTTGTTTAGACCCTTTCTCATTGAGTAAGAGAATTTTGTTAACAGTGTTTTAAGGATAATTTTAAAAGTTAATTGTCTACCACTGACCGTCTCTTGATTTAGCAGCACAAATGCTAAGATTCGAATCCAAATAATCCCATCCCTATTCTTAATATCAAAATTTTTAAAATTAGTTAAAAAAATTGTTTTTAGCAAGATAAATGTGATGAATTTCAATGTATTGAGATAAGATACTATTTAATATGATCATTTTATGAATTAATAAAGATTATATATACATTTTTTTATATATAATTTTATACATTATTAATGAATAAGATGAATCAAATGATATTATTTTATTAATGAATAAATTTTTAAAAAATTTTAATTTTTTTATATATTTATTTTATAGATTGATATTTATTCGTTAATGAAATAACATAATTTAATTATTGATAATATATAATAAAATTTATACAATAATAATATATGAAACATAAATTCATTATAAAACCCTTAATTAATAACTAAAATTTTAGTTTCATTTATCAAAACTTTTTCGCCAAAAAACTGTTACAATTGTAAGTTGGAATTTTTTGACCAAAAAGCTGCAATATCATTGACAATTGAGAAAAAGATCCGCTCAAAGAGCAAAGACTGAAGCAACCGGAAAGCTTTTATTTTATTTTTGTTTCTATTGAAAAGCTAGGCTTTCTCTTTGGAGCTGGTGCCTAAGTTCATATGGGTATTGCATAAACAATCTGACATCTCCTACACCAAGTCGCTATTTCAATATTCACTAACAGACAGAGGCAAAAACCCTTCCAGCCAGCACCCATCTTAAAAAAAAAAGGGGTCATCTGAGAATTTTACAAGCATTGAGATGGTGGCTAAGACCTTAGGTGATCAGCCATATCCTACAATGACATCAAGACAATTGCTGGCCCATTTGGTAGTTAAAAAGGGAAAATTTATACTTTTGGCCGCCCAAGGTGTGGGATTAGCAGGAAACAGCAAAGGTATTTTTTTTAAATAAAAAATTTTTGATTTTGAATAACAGTTATATATAGGCACAGGTTGAATATTGTCTCATTCTCTGCGACCCCTGTTACATACAGGCTTAGAACTGCCAAGTGCCAAGGTTCGGCCTGATTAGTACTCGCAGGCTTGCAGGCCCCTCGGCTTGCTTCAAGGTAACAGGCTTAATTTTATATTTTCTTGTACAAGGGAGATTATGACTCGGAACCCAAAATTTTTACCTACGTCCAAACATGTCTCCACTCTTATTAATTATATTTATTAACTTTTGAATCAATTTTGGAATGACGTTTAAAGATTAAGATTTCAAAAAAAAATTATAGTCATAATATTTTTTAATTAGATAAATAATAAAACAAAAAACTTATGGTTAAATTAAAAATTAAAAAAATTAAATTTGTTAGTAAAAGTGGTAGAAATACAATGAATCTCAATTCAAAAAATTTTTTTTGCAAAAAATTATATTCAAATTCAACTAAATTTGAATTTAAAATTATTTAAATATGAAAATTTTTGAAATTTGAAACAATCCTATTTTAAAATAATTAATTCGATATCAAGATTAACATGATTAAAACCCATTATAACTTGATTTTAACTTGAAATGTTTCAATTCAAAAAAAATTCGAACTTGTAAAAAAAAAAACAACTTTTTTCTTTTTATTTTGTTTCCGTCTTTATGCTTTTTGAATGAGTTTATAACATTCAAATTTCAATTATAAGATTTCTATGCTTTACTTTATCTCCCTAATTATTCTTTTTTTTTATGAATATGATTTAAATAGAGTTTCTTAAATAATATTCATGAAGTTCTTAATCGAAAAGTAAATAAAAATTAAAATTGATATAAGCTTGTTAATTAAACATATTATTCTATATGCAAAAATTTTAAGAATTTGAATAATATTTAACAAGTTTTAACAACTTATCTAATATCTATATAAGATTTATATTTGACACACTATTAGTATATAGATTTTATATACTGTTAGTGAATCGGATAATATCACTTCATTAATGAGATAAATCAAATGATATCAGCTCATTAATAAGTAAATTCTTTTAAAAAATATTAATTTTTTATATATTTATTTTAAGAATTGATATTTATTCATTAATTTGGTGACATCATTCGATTTACTATAGTTATAAAGTTTATACAT
The DNA here is from genome assembly GCF_047325235.1 of Durio zibethinus. Taxonomy (NCBI): domain Eukaryota; kingdom Viridiplantae; phylum Streptophyta; class Magnoliopsida; order Malvales; family Malvaceae; genus Durio; species Durio zibethinus. The sequence goes on from NC_143185.1 coordinate 16,657,638, forward strand.
TGATAATTTATCAAATATAAACTCATATATATATGTAAACACCTATTTTGTTTTATTTTTATTTATTATTATTAGTAGTATTATTTATTTTTCTTTATTTTTTTTTTGGCTTTTTTTCTGCCAAAAGTCTTGGTGCATTAAATACACTCATCTTTAAAATCCAAAATCCCAACCACCAACAGTGGCACTGATAGTCATCGACAAGCCTCTGACACCGGTCTAACCTTGAGCCAATTTTCAACAAAAAAATCTCAGATTTTCTGGGATATGAGATCTTGCTTGGCTCTATAAATGGAGCACCCATCAAACAAGAAAAGGATCCAAGAACAACCCATAAAAAAGGGGAAAATCCTAACAAAAAAAAAAAAAACCCAAAGAAGAAAAAACCTTGCCAAAAGAAAAAAAAAAAAAAAAGAAGTTTGTCGAACCAAAAAAAATTCTTTTTGTTAAAACCCAAAACAAAAACCAAAATACCACAACCAAAGCAAAAAAAGAAAAGAAAAAAAAAAGACACAACCCCTGGAAAAGGGTATGCAGTGCTAGTAACAATAAAAAAATTTTTTTTGGTGTAATTAAAAGGTTTCAACTTAATTCATGTCGATTGATTTTTTTTTTTTTAAAGAAAAAAGAAAATAAGGTCAAATTTGGGTTTAAAGGGTAAAATGAGGTTTGGTAATTTTCTAAAATTTTTTTTATTTTTTTATTCATCGGCACTATAGCTATGACCATTAGAGGCAAAGAGCATGGCGATCGTCATGGTAGGTAGCAACCGACCCATGGATTTGTTAGGAGGAAGAGGAGAAAGTTTTTTTGAGTTTTTTTTTTTTTTTTTAAGAGTAAGAAGGAAATGAGCTAAAAACAATTTAGGGCTTTTTATATAGGAGACGTAAAAACAAAACAACACTGCTTGAAAAAGAGTCAAAATGACATCATTTTGGCCCTTAAAGATCCACGCGTCAACCTGACGACCCAATCTGAGGTTTGCACAGCAACTCGTTAACCGACTCCTTCTTTAATGACTAATCGGTCTAGCATAATTGACTCAAACCGGTGTTGATCAAATTGTTGATCAATTCGGTTTAAGTAAAAAATTTTTTTAGAATTTTTTGATTTGTTTTTGAATATTTTTGTTATTTGAATTTTTATCATTAATATTTGTGTATGTTAAAATGTTTAAGTTTGGTAGAATAAATTCTTGTTGTTTTTATAATAATAATTAGTAAAAATAAAGTAAAAATAATTAAATAATAAAATATATAGTTAAAATTTTTTATAATTTTGTTAAAATTTGAAATACACCTTATAAAATAATGATAAAAAAATTATAATTAATAATTAATGACTATGATACCAATAATAAAAAAATGGTTTCTAACCTTTGAAAATTTTTAAAATTAAAAATAAAAAATAGTAAACATTATTAATAAAATTATTAAAAATTAGTAAAAATGTAAACAAAGAAAATTTTTATTTGATGATGACATTTAAAGGTATTATGAGTAGTCATACCTGTGAAATCTCTAGGTGAAAATATATTTTTTTTAAATATTACTAATTATTGGAGTATTTATAAAAAGTTTTCAATACAATAAAAATGTTTTTTTCACTATAAAATGGTAAATAAAAATAAACTAATTTATTAAAAATAAAATAATAAAAAAATGAGGGAAAAGAAAATTTTAGCTAATAATAGGGTTCTAAAAGTATTTCAAATAGAGATGCTTTATAAAATCCTTAAGTGAGAAGCTTTTTTTAAAATATTATCAGTGTATTGGAGCATTTATAAAAAAATTTCAATATGATAAAAATTTTTCTTTTCATCAAAAATAAAAAAAATCAATAAAATTTTTAGGAATAAAATAAAATTTTTTCATTAACTTATTGTCATTTGCATTACATGTATGTTTTCATTTTTACGAAAATGAAAATACGAATCCCTAATAATAAGTTTCTAAAGTATTCCGAAAATTAATGCCTAAAAAATTTTTAGGTGAAAAAGAATTTTTTTAATGTTACTAATATACTGGAGCATTTAAAGAATTATTTTAATAAAAAAAATTTTAATTTATTTTTCTCGAATAAAACAAAACAACAACAACTATAATAATAATAATAATAATAATAAATAAAACTTCAATAAACAAAAGAAGTCATCCAAATTATTTTTCAAATATCAAAACTAACATTGTTTTTATTAAAATCAAAGAATAACGTCTTTTTAATTGATACCGTTTTAAATGAGCGTTGTGGGAGCACTAATATTTTTTTACACGTAATCGATTTTCGAACTCAAACTACTTTGTAAATTATAAAATTATTTTTTTAATAAATTTTAATTAATCTTAAAATTTCATTAAAAGAATTTGTTTTAATAGGTTACCAATCGCATATGATAAAAAAAAATTGATGATGATTTCGTTTTTTTTTTAATGTTATTTTTAAATTTATCGGATGACTCTAAAACTATTACGACAATATATATATATATATATATATATATAAATATGAAAGCTTGTTAATTAATTCTATTTGTAAAAATTTAGAAAAATTTTAATGTCTTATCCAATAAATGTTTGATTAAAGAGTAAGAAGATAAAATTTTCATGGTTGACAACCTGATTTTCTACATGATTATTATTATTTTCAAATAACCTTATTTTTACATTTTATTTATTTACTCATGATTAAATTTTGAAAAATTTTTGCATTCGTTGCTGTGAGGGTTTTAGACTTTATAAACAGGTTTAATGATACATATCATTATGATATATTAAAAATAACTAATTCAAAAAATTGAGATAAATATTAATTTTTTAATTTCATTTATAAAATTAAAAAAGTTTATTGATAACGTGTAAAATATAATCTCTTAAATTTTTTTGGTTTTTGATTTTATGTTTTAGCAACATTCATTTTAATGTTTTCAATTAAGACCCCTAAGACTCTTTACCATTTTAAAAAAATCATGCCTGTTTTTGACCTTCATGTGATGCATGCTGTCATTGACAATGATCCAAGTTTTACGCACGGGTCATGCACATGATCTGCATCTTCTTCATCTTAAAATTTTCATAAATATTTAGCCACTTAATTTTTTATAAAAAAAAATTGCAAAATACGGTGGTTTTGTTTCGGGATCCACAAATTTCATTAAAGTCTACATTAATAACTAAAGTTTGATAAAATATTAAGTCAAAACCGATCATAGCTTTTTTCATTTTTTATGTCTTAGAGTGATGTTGTTTAGACATGCTATATTTTTTTCATGCTTTCCCTTCCATTAAGTTCGGATTTGCACATGTATATTAAAGTTTCTAACCTTTTGCTGGTTGGGGCAGGCTAGTAAATTATGCATTTTTAGTACATTTGAAATGCAGCTTACATGTCTCGGATTATCGCTAATCAATGGCGTAAAGGCTTTAATTAATTTGGAATGAGATCATGGATTGAACAATGTTGTATCTTTATTTAGGTCGGACTTTTTCAAACTGAAATTAAATAAGTTTATCTAAAATTTAACTAATTTAATTCATACAATTATTTTTAAAATATGATATTAAATCAATTTAGGATTTAGTGTGCTTTATACAAAAAATAATTTAATAAATACGCTAGAGACAATGATAGGGAAGCTTTTTTTTTTTTTTTTCAAGGGTAGGGTATTTCAATTTGGACTCACACCTAGTAAAAAGTCCAGAATTTTATAGTATTTTTATATTGAAAATTTTAATTCAGTAATAAGTCCATATTATATATATTTATTTATTTTTGATGTTTAAAGAAGCTGAATTCGATTTTTTTTTAATAAAATACAATTGGGCATCAAGGCTTAAAATTTCCATTTCAGAATTGCTAGCACATTAGCCACAAAGATATAACTTGTGAGTTACTTGTTGATGGTTAATGTATCCAAGCATCTCATTTTTCATACATTGCTGGTTATTATGGTAGTATAATTTATATTTTGCAGACTCCATAAACAAAATTTGGCGCAAACGAAGGATTTGGCAAGTGGATTTGATTTGAGAACAAAATGCCACCAGATGCGGAAATCTTTCAATATTGTTTGTGCATGTGACCATCTTCGAAGTCCCCAAAACTAACAAATTTGACACATGAATAAGGCCAATAACCCTATAAAATATCACTCTTCCCCCCCCCCCCCCCCCCTATATTTTTTGTTTTCGATCTTTCCTTCTCTTTGGGTAAGCCATTTTTCTATCACCTCTTGCTCTCAAATCAAAACAATGGCTACTAAGTTGTTCTTGTTGCTTGCTATCTGTGTTCTCCCTCTGCTCATTAATGCACGCAGGGAGCCTTTCCATATCATCGGCAAAGTTTACTGTGATGCCTGCCGTGCTGGCTTTGAAACATCCAAATGCACTTACATACCTGGTAGAATAATCAAATAAATGTTTCCCTTTCGGTTATGGGTTTGTTTTTATTCAATGTTTAATCTCTCTGATCAGTTCCCTACTGTTCAATCTTTTTTTTTAACTTTGTTGGTTTCCTTTATTTTAGGTGCAAGGGTGGAAATCAATTGCTATGACAGGATAACTTTAAGGTTGCAATACAGCATTGGGGCACTGACCGACTCAACTGGAACATATAACATTTTGGTTGAAGATGACCACCAAGACCAATTATGCTATGCTACGCTTGTCAGCAGCCCCATTCCCAGCTGCAAGATTGCGGATCCTAGACGTAACAAGGCCACTGTTATTCTCACCCGCAGTAATGGTGCCATTGCCAACCTTCATTATGCAAATGCAATGGGATTCCTCCAGGAGAAGGCAGCAGATGGTTGCCAAGAACTGCTCAAGAAGTTACTGCAAGACGATTAATAGAGAATTTATGTTCTTCCTGTTTTAGCCTCGTTTTTTTTTTATTTTTTTATTTTTCATGATTTTAGGTACATGTCATGATGATGATGTTGCTGCTCGATCTATATTCACTTGTCATTTTCTTGATGATCGGAGCATATAATATCTCTTGTGCTCATTAAAAAAAAATGTTTTATATTATCTCTTGTGCCCTTACTAAAGCAGATAAGCAGATGCTCAATGCATTATCTCTTTTAATTAACCACGCCTCACAATCATATGATTTATAATAACTGTCATAACGGTTTTAGGATTATCAGACGTAAAAAATTTTAAAATCAAGAAAAATAAAGAAAGTTGTCATCAATTTTTTTTAGGGTGTGATTGACCACCCAAACATTTATCTTTTTAATAAAATTATAAATACGGGTTTAAAGTTTATCAAAAAAATAAATTTCGATATACGAAAAATCAAATTGGGTTCAAGAGTCGATTATATATGGGAAATGATTAGCACTCCTATAACACCCATAAATTGGTACCAATTAATCATGCGCTATTTTCGGTGTTGAATGAAATGCCTTTGTTTTGAAATTTAATATTAATTTCCTTTATTAAAAAAATAAATTTAACTATTTATTTAGGAATATTGAAGAAATCTTTAAGCTAAAGAATTATCTTAAAATTCTCCAACATCTAAGCAGAATTTAAACTAACTCTTTTTGCTTGAGATTTAATCAATATTCCTTAAAATGAAAATAACATTCTTTGTAGCATATAATTGTTGGTGGCTCTCCAACATTTAGGCAGAGTTTCAAGAATTATTTTCTTCGAAATGTTATTTTTGTTTTGTTTTTTATAAATTCATGTTTTTAAAGTAAAAAGTTTGTGTGAAAAAGTAAATGATGGAACTATCAGATAGTGAATAAAAATTAAAGGCATAAATATGCAAAGCAAGTGCAAACAATGGTAAGTAGATATGTATATGCCAGCAAATGTTATGCATGATGGTGAAATGCAATTTAAAAAATGGATTCCTAAATATAATGAGATCGCTTTGACTCTCAAACATCTAAGCAGAACTTAGGTATGACTATTTATATTTAAGATCTCATTTTATTATTATACTTTTATTATTAATCAGTTATTAACCTCATTGTTAAAGCAAATTAAGGACCCACTTGAAAAACTTAATGGAATAAAGTTTCCTAAAAACTCCATCATCTAGGCGGTATTCGAGAACAAATTACTCCACTTGAGATTTTCACACGTATTCTTAGAGTTTTGAAATGGTTTTGAGTATAGGTTTAGGTTGAGGTTTTAAGATTTGGTGACTTTCGGGTGATGATTCAGGATTGTGTGCCAAATTCGGGGCTTTTAGAATTTTTTATTTTTAGGTTTTCGATTTTAGGGTTTGAGATTTTGAATTTTAAGATTTCGATTTTGGAGTTTAAGATTTGAGGTTTTAGTTTTAGGGTTTGGGATTTAGAAGTTTGAGGTTTTGGGTGCTTGGGGCTTTGATTTTAGGTTTGGAGGATTTAAGGTTTAGAAATTTAAGGTTTCAATTTTAGGGTTTCGAAATTTAGGGTTTGGATTTTAATGTTTAAAAATCTTAAAAGTATGAACATCTCTAAAAATCTTCAACATCTAGGTAGACTTTTAAAGCAAGTTCGATTTTTACAATTTTTAAAAATTAATTAAAAAAATTTTTTTATACTTTTTTTTAATGAAAATTTATTATTATTATTATTATTATTATTATTATTATTATTATTATTATTATTATTATTATTTTATAATTCCCCAACATCTAGAGGAAATTATATTTTAGGATTTGAAGTTTTTATTCCCTCCAACATTTAGGCAAGGAAAATAAAAAAAATTATTTTATTCTTATTATCATTATTTTTTAGATTATTATTATTTTTAAAGTATTTTTAGTATTTTTTTTGTTATTATCCTACTTTGTTTTTATTTTATTATATTAAAAACAATCAAATATTTATTCTAACAAATTTAAAAATTTATCATGCATGACTATTAAAAAATAAAACTAAAAAATAATAAATATAAAAATATAAAAAAAATTAGAAAAAAATGAAAAAAAATCTGAACCGAACAGGTCAATGGTCCAGTCAACACTGGTTCGACCGGTTTGGGTGGTTTAGTAGTTCGGTCTGGTTGAACCGGATGAGGGGCTAGAAAAATTCATGGTTTGCTAGAAGGCTGAAACATGAAACGACATCGTTTAGGGAGAGGCTTGAAATAACGCAGTTTTAACAAAGGAGGATCTGCGCATTGACCCGAACCCGACTCGGGATTCGTACGACCCAACCTTCAACTAGCCTTGAACCAGTTCAATTGAATTGCTCCTCATTCGATTCAATCGGATCGAACCGCTGAACCACTTGAACCGGTCGAACTAGCGTTGACTGGTTTAGTTCAGGTATTTTTTCTTTTTTTTTTATATTATTATATTTATTATTTTTTAGTTTTATTTTTTTTAATAGTCATGGATGATAAATTTTTAAATTTGTTAGAATAAATATTTGATTTTTTTTAATAATAATAAAATGAAAACAAAGTAGGATAATAACAAAAAAAAACTAAAAATGCTTAAAAAATAATAATAATCTAAAAAATAATGATAATAAGAATAAAATAATTTTTTTTTATTTTTCATGCCTAGATGTTGGAGGGAATAAAAACTTCAAACCCTAAAATATAATTTCGCCTAAATATTGGAGAATTATAAAAAAATTAATTAAAAAAATAATAAATTGATAATAATAATAATAATAAATTTTCATTAAAAAAAGTATAAATTTTTTTTAATAATTAATTAAAAAATAATAAATTGATAATATAATAATAATAAATTTTCATTAAAAAAAGTATAAAAAGTTTTTTTAATTAATTTTCAAAAGTCGTAAAAATCGAACTTGCTTTGAAAGTCCACTTAGATGTTGAAAATTTTTAGAGATGTTTGTGTTTTTAAAATTTTTAAATCCTAAAATCCAAATCCTAAATTTCAAAACTCTAAAATTGAAACCCTAAATTTCTAAACCTTAAATCCTCCAAACCTAAGATCAAAACCCCAAGCATCCAAAACCTCAAACTTCCAAATCCCAAACCTAAAATCCCAAAATTGAAACCCTAAAATCCAAAATCCCCAACCCTAAAATCTAAAACCTAAAAACTCAAATTTTAAAAATCTCAAATTTGGCACACAATCTCGAATCATCACCCGAAAGTCACCAAATCTTAAAACCTCAACCTAAACCTATACTTAAAACCATTTCAAAACTCTAAGGATACATGTAAAAATCTCAAATAGAGTAATTTGTTCCTGAATGTTACCTAGATGATGTGGTATTTAGAAAACTTTATTTCATTAAGTTTTTCAGGCGGATCCTTAATTCGCTTTAACAATGGGGTTAATAACTGATTAATAATAAAATTATACTAATAAAATGAGATCTTAAGTATAAATCGTCGCACTTAAGCTCTGCCTAGATGTTAGAGAGTCAAGGTAATCTCATTATATTTAGGAATCTATTTTTTAAATTGCATTTCACCATCATGCATAACATTTGTTGGCATATACATATCTATTTACCATTGTTTGCACTTGCTTTGTGTGTTTATGCCTTTAATTTTTATTCACTATCTGATAGTTCCATCATTTACTTTTTCACACAAATTTTTTACTTTAAAAACATGAATTTATAAAAAATAAAATAAAAATAACATTTCGAAGAAAATAATTCTTAGTACTCTGCCTAGATGTTGGAGAGTCACCAACAATTATTTACTACAAAGAATGTTATTTTTATTTTAAAATAATTATTTAGTTTAAAGATTTCTTCAATATTCCTAAATAAAGAGTTAAATTTATTTTTTTAATAAATGAAATTAGTATTAAATTTCAAAACAAAACCATTTCATTCAACATCGAAATTAGCGTATGATTAATTGGTACCAATTTATGGGCGTTATTGGGGTGCTAATCATTCCCCATATGTAACCGACTCCCAAGCATAATCTGATTTTTCATAGATCGAAATTTATCTTTTTGATAAACTTTAAACCCGTTTTTATAGTTTTATTAAGAAGATAAATTTTTTGGTGGCCAATCACACCCTAAAAAAGATTGGTGGTGACTCTCTTATTTTTTCTTGATTTTAAAATTATTTACGTCTGGTAGTCTCAAAACCGTTACAACAACTTGGCGACTCCAGTGGGGAGTTTTGAGAGTTAGGCCAAATTTTAGTTATGCGCTATTAATAGTTGTTGATTTAATTGGTTTTACTTGATATTTAATTTAATTCCCTTTCTTTTAATTTTTCAAGATATATGTACGTATAAGTTAATAAATAAAATAAATTGCATGTTAGTTATTACTTTATTTTGATTATATGTTTATGATTTATTTATGTTATTTTGATTAAAATGTCACTTTGCACACGCTTTGTTTATTCACTCCCATGCATGAGCTCTAGACCCGGGCTCTTTTCCTTTTAGGAGGAAGTGAAGTAGTTACGCTCTGGTAAGGTGGTAATCTCCGTATTTGCTAGCGAAATACTTCCACTCATATTGATCCCTTTTCGTTAGTAGCTTGTAATGGGTAAGAATTGATGAGCCTTACTAGTCTATAATGGACGATGATGTAAGGAATAGTCTGGGAACCTTTAGACATATAAATCCTAACCTAGCATATCACGAGCCATAGGAAGCTTGCCTAGGGTAGAGCTCTGCCGACCTTTTTATAAAAATAACTTAAAATTATATTAAAAATTGAAAAAATGGATAATAAAAGAAAAGCATTTTCTTTAAAAAAAATAATTTTTCTCTTAACATGTAATTCATTCATTTGGTAATTATCCAAAATGTACATTTTCATAAAATAGTTTAGAATAAAATGATTTTTTTAGCCTTATCCAACAAGCAAAAAAAAAAAAAAAGCAAAAAAACAAAAAAAAAGAGTTTTCAGAAAAACTTTAAAGATTTTTCTTAAATTCTTTGTTTATTGGCCAAATAAAAATTAATTTTCAAGTCCTAGTTATTTTGTTTTTTCTTCTCAAAATTTTTTTTTTCGTATTTTGTTTCAACTTTCGCATTTCAAACATCATAATAAATAATACTCATATCCCATCCCATGCGCATCATAATAGGATAATATGAGCATTCCATCCCATTCATATCAATGGATAGTTTATACATCCCATGTTATGCACATGTTGATAAATGATACATGCCTTTCATATGCATCTTAATAGGTAGTGCGCACATTCCATTTCATTACATATTTAAAGGTAATATCGTTTCACTAGGTTGGCATAATACACTCATTGCATTCCATGTAAAAATATAATGTACACTTGATAGGTTCATGCATTCTATACAAGTATGTTGCATTAGTCATAGGTATACATCTCATTACTCATGTAAGTATGTCATTGCATTTCATGTATATGGATTCATGAATAGTAGGGTTTTTGGAACATACATTGCATTTTATATCCCACCATCCCTGCAATATAACATTACATTCGTTGCATACACATTCATGGTTGACAAAAATTTTCATTTAGGTCCTTGTACATATAAAATCTATTGTTATAGGCATTTCATGACATTCTTTAGTCATTATGTTCATGTATTCATAAACATATTTTGTGTGTCATGTGAGTTAGAAATTGTTTTTGTGGCATTTATTCAATAAGGGTAATAATCTAAAATTTTTAGTCTAAATCTGTCTTGGTGAGAATTAGAGTGACAAAAATGGGAGATCAATTGAAAGCAATGATTAGTGCTTTGGAGTTGAATCAAGAAGAATTTTGGCCCGAGCTTAGAGAGATGAAACAACAGATTACTCAATTGATAGAAATGGTTAAAAGTAACGGTAGGGTTGAGTTTGTTGTTCCGCAAGAATCGTTATCACTTTCATCAAGTCAAGATCGATTGGCTCTTATTAGTTCTAGCACTTTTTCAAAACATGCTAAGGTATTGGGTGATTTGAACAGTGACCAAAGTTTGGGTAAACTCAAGAAAAGAATGGGTGAACTAGCCACATAAATGATTGAGCTCAAAAGTTTAATTTTCAAGAAAGAGTCCCTCGGCTTCAAACAACCATTACCAACTATCCCTAGTTCAAACCCGTAGTTAAGTTCTTCTCATGACTATTTTCAGTCTTTCCAAGCACCTGGGATTCATTCCCCAAATTTCACGCAACCCTTAAGAATTTTACACTCGAATTCATATCTGTCACCTGACATTTCACAACCAATTGTTTAGCATGCTATCCCATCACCACCTTTTAAGCCCAATTTTTGACCCAAAGTTTTCAGTTCACTCCGAGACCAACTACACCATCATTTCTCTAGCAAAGCAAACCAACCATAGAATATAAAAACTCTAGCAATGCCAAAAGAAAAATCCCTATTAATCCAATACCCATGTCCTACACAAAGTTATACCCATTGCTCATAGAAAACTACCTCATTGCCCTTATCCCTGCTAAACCCTGCAAACCACTTTTTCTCAAATGGTATGACCCCAGTGCTCAATGTGAATACCATCTTGGTGTTACGAGCCATTCTCTTGAAGATTGCATGGCTTTGAAACATAGGGTACAAAGACTGATGAAAGTCAAATATCTAAGTTTTGATGCCAAAATGAAGCCAATTTTTCATAAGAACCCTTCATTGATTCATGTCGAGGTAGTAGGTAGTGCTATATGCAACCGGTAAAGTTGGCCAGAATAATAAATAAAAAGTCATAATCCACTTCTTTTGGGTTTTTTAGGCGAGACAAGGGGGAGTGAGAGCGGGTCTAGCACTTTTTGGCCCTAGCCCTAGAATGGTTTATAATGTGTAAACTTCTTTGGACCTGAATTTTCTATGAATTGATGCCTTTGTTTATTTTTTAATGGTGTGCCTAAAAGAGTGTGAGCAAGAATGATGGTTGCAAATATATCTTCACTAAACCTTTGAGGCAGAAGGAATGTCTTTAGATAACTTACCCTAAATATAAAATGAAACTCAAGTTTCCCCTTAATATAATAATAAAATCTAACTTGCATATCATGCATCATTTGTTTGAGTTCATTGCTCTTTATGCCAGCTAAGGACGAGGAATGATGATTGTAAATATACTTTCATCAAACCTTTAAAGTAAATTTTTTTTTAGAATTCATGCTATGCATTTCTGACTTCTAGTAATTAATAAAAGGTTTAAGTATAATGCGTCATAGGAAATAAGATCAGATAAGCCTGCACACTTATAACACTCAAGCTTGTACCAAAATCATGAAAAATGAAGATGCAAGTCGGATGGACAGAATAAAAAAGGCCCAAGGAGATATCAAGAAAATAGTTACGAAAATGTAACAGAATGTGGATAAACAGTTGGCAAAATTAAAACAGATGTTAACAGAATTGACAAAAAGAGAAGGAATTGTTGAAACACATAGGGTAAGGAAAGAAACAGCTACTGAGGCACCACTGTATCCATTTGGGTCCACATATGTTCAATATCCCCATATGCTATAAGCACCTCCAACAATTCATCAACCTTTTACTGATACTTTTATCGAGTTACCCTAAGTTCAAACAAATGTCAATCTTGGATGTACTTTTCATGACTCCACTACTGTGCCTAATATGGATGATCTTAAAAAATCAAAGAAATTGAAAAAGGTACCAAATCCATAAGAGATATAGTGATGAAAGATAAATTTGATCTGTTGGAAGAAAGATTGAAGGTAATTAAAGGTCATAATATATACAAGAATATTGATGCCAACGAGCTTAGTCTAATGTCTGATCTTGTTATTTCATTAAAATTCAAAGCCTCAAATTTTGAGAAGTATGATGAAATAAAATGTCCTTTAACATACATCACCATATACTATCAAAAGATGACAGGTCACACTCATGATGATAAGTTGTTGATCCATTACTTTCAAGATAGTCTCAATGGGTCTGCAGTAAGATGGTATGCTCAAGTGGACTGAAATAAGATCTACTCTTGGAATGACTTGGCTGGGGCCTTCCTAGCACAATACAAGCATGTTGAAGATATGACGCCAGATAGGTTGTCCTTACAGAACATAAAGAAAAAGTCAATTGAAACTTTCAAAAAATATGTATATAGATAGAGAGACATAGTAGCCCAAGTACAATCACCCTTGTTAGAGAAAAAAAATCATTGTTCTGTTTGTCAATTCCTTGAACACTCCCTATTATGAAAGAATGATTGGGAATGTCTTCCAAAACTTTTCTGACATGATGATTTCTTGTGAGATTATAGAAAATACAATCAAGAATGATAGGATTAAGTAATCAAAAAAGAATAAAGGAGAGGTACAAGTAATCACAATATAAGGGCATCTACCCAATAACTTTATCCCATATAATCTTTATCCTTTTCATCAACCTTATCGTCCTGTTGCAGGCCATATCTCTTAAAGCCCACATTTTTGCCAACCAAGTTAGTATTTGGGCTTTTTAGCAAATTTCTATCCTCAAATGACCATTCATGATCTTATCCCTACATTTGAACCTACCATCCAACCAATAAAGAATCGAAAAAGACCAAAAAATGATAAAAAAAAAAAACTGTAAATTCTTATTTTTCACCTTTTACCTTTACTAATAGAAGGTCGGTATCTCACTCCTATGCCTCTAAAAATAATACCAAATCCATCGACAAAGAGTTATGATCCCAATAGTAAGTGTGATTATCATATGGGGGCAATTGGTCACTCAACTGAAAAATACAAACAGCTAAAAGAAAAGGTTGAAGATCTTATCAAGAGTGATATTTTGACTCAAGAGGTGATAGAACAATGGAAGTTGACTCTATCTAATTGCCAAATGTGAGGAGTTGAGATAAAAATGAAGGTTTTGAGTTTTGAAAATCATGATAGGATGATTTTTTTTTTAATCTTTTTGTTATGTATGTATGACATGTGCATGGTATCCCTAGGAGTTATCTAACTTATTTTGGAAGAATTGAATGCTTTGGATATTTTTTTTTATGAAATTTCCTCTTTATGCATTTATGTGAATAAAAAGTCCCACATAAGTAACTTTCAAGATAAAAAAACAACAAAAGAAAAAATTAAAAAAAAGTGAAAGAGAAAAAAAAGAAAAAAAGTTTTTTTCTGTAATAAAGATGGAATGATTCTTGAAGGAAATGGTGATTACTATTAGGAAATATTTCATCAAATACCTCCACACATTTTGAAAACTTTCATGCTCCTAATCATTCAAATGATTTAACTCATCAACCATAATCCCTCATGGAATGTGAGTCTGAATTCATACTTTAAAGGGCTGATAATCTTTTCTTGGGCAAAAAACAAAACAGGTTAATTTTGAAAGTTCGTTTTGAATTTCAAAAATCAGATACTCTTTCAAATTTTTAATTGGTAATTCAATGTGTGTCAAAATTTTACTATAACCATAGACATAAAAATGCCTGGACTTTTTCTCTTTAGTAACCTTTGTTTCACGTCTTAAGGCACATTGATTAAAAAAAAGAAAAAAACATAATCCCTTTTTGCCTAAGACAATTTTTTTAATACCTTTATACCTTTTCTCTTCCTTTCACCAAGAAAATGTCAAAAAAATTTTGGAGCTCAAAGAGCTTTTTTTGAACTGTGCGATTAATCCCATACAGCTTGATTTTTATCGTCATGAGAACCTTGAGTGGAAAACAAGATGGGGTATCACCAAAAAATAAAAAATAAAAAATAAAAAAAAAGATCTCTGTTATCTCATCTTTCAATAATTTGTTCTTCAAGTCAAGTGATAATATTTGAAATGATGAATGACCATCTTTCTCTATCCTTCTCATATATAAAAATTATCCAGTTGCTACCCATTTGAGCCTATTAATTTTTTTTATTCTAAAGTGAATCCTGACCAAGGATCATTTTTTACATTGGATGCAAAATAAAGATACTTTCAATAGACCAACTTTAATGAAAGTGTTTGATATTGAAAGCATCTAACATGCCCCTCGAAGATGAAAGTTTGAGACAAAAAATGAATAAGGCTTCAATTGGAATCTCAATAATTTAAGAGAATAGATAGCGAAAGATAAAGTTAGGTTTTTATCAGGAAAAACAAAGAAACCTCGAAGATAAGAATTTGAAGCTTCAATTAGAATTAAAAAAAAAAACCAAACAAATAAAAAAAATAAAAAAAGAGAAAATATGTACCTTAAAAATGAGAATCTAAGGAAAAAAAGAGTGAATAAAATTGCTAAAATTAAAGCTAGATGTTTAAAAAAAAAAAGCAAAGAAAGAAAGTTAGAGAATGCTCCTTAAGATCTTTGGCCTAATTACCCTAAATAATATATTTTAAGCCTATTTATCCATTCTTTCAGAACCCCTAACCTTGGCCTATATTACATACCTTGAAAAATTCATTTTGATCAAATGTGGACACTTGAATTGAAGAGTAATGTCCTTGAAAATTTGTACATACTTGTTGGTATTTGGTAAGATTTCATCAAATTTTTTATTGATAAAAATATAGTTCTAAGGTGAACACCTCAAGAAAGTAGTTTAGAGCTAAAGTTATTCTTAAGGCCCCAAAATGAATTTTAGAGTTTCAAGGTTCTATCTAGAATAAAAAAAAATCTTGATGCAAAGCCTTTTGAAAGACCAATACCCATTAAAGACCTTACATTTCATCAAAAAAAAAAAAAGAAAACTAGCTTTGTCCTTTTCCCAAATATTGTTTGGAAAGTAATGGCTAGTTTTGACATACATTGAAGTATCACGTTTTCAATAAAAGAAAAGTGCTTTAGAAAATTAACTTTTTCGTGAGCCCAAGAAAAATCCTTGAACCCCCACTGAGCTCTCCATGAGATATGCCCACCAGTGAAAAGAATTGAATTATCAATTACCCCATATCCACAAGTATTTCAAATAGTAATCATCAATTTTCAAGAGATTCAGAAGTCTTAAATTTTTAAATTTTCTTATCGATTGCAAATATACTTTATGCGGGGCAATTTTGTGATCTTTTTTTCAAAAGTTTAAAGATTATTTGAGTATCTTGTACAGAATACTAAGATCATTTTTTGGTGAAAATTAAACATTAAAAATTTAAGCAGAGATTTAAAAAAAAAAAGGGTAAAAAGAGTCTTCTCATTTGCATTGCTTGTATAATGAGAAAGACATTTGACCTACAAATGAAAAAACAAAAAAGAGACATTCGTAGTTGCATCATTTGCCTATGCATCATTAAAAAGACATTTGCATTTGCATCACTTACATCTGTATTACAAAAAAAACATTTACATTTGTATCACTTGTATTTTCACTTTTATAAGACATTTATATTCACACCATAAGAAAAATTTGCAAATGCATCATGGCATCTACATCCTAAGAAAAAGTATTTGTAGGGGCATATGCATGAAAAGAACATTGTCATTGTCAAATGTATTTGCCTCAACCATTCGCATTCTTGCATTTGCATTGACATTTGTATTCATATTGACATTTTCATTAGCATCATTTGATGAGAATAGACTTTTGTATCATGATTGCATTTATCAACTTTGATTGAGGAAAAACCACTTTAAATTTTAAATATTTTAAAGTTTCATGACCTCTGATTAGAGGAGCATTAAAAAATTTTAAGATTTCTAAGACCTCCGAGCATAATTTCAATTCGTGGTGTTATTCCGATCGATTCTTTATTTTTCAATTTACGGTGTTATGCCAATCGATTCTATAAGACCTCCGGGTATAATTTTGATTCGCGGTATTGTCCTGATCGATTTTTTATTTGTTGCCTTACGGTGTTATCTTGGTCGATTCTGTAAGACCTTTGGGCATGATTACTAAGACTTTCGAGCATAATCTTTAAGACTTCCAGGCATAATTTTGATTCGCAATATTGTGTCGATCGATTCTTTATTTTTTGACTTGCAATGTTATCCCGATCAATTCTGTAAGACTTCTAAGCATAATATTTTAAGACCTTTGGACATAATCTTTAATACATCTGAGCATAATTTTGATTTACAGTATTATCCCGATCGATTCATTACTTTTTAACTTGCGGTGTTATCTTGGTCAATTGTGTAAGACCTCCGGATATAATTTCAATTCACGGTGTTATCCCAATCGATTTTTTATTTTTTTGACTTACGGTGTTGTCCCAGTTGATTTTGTAAGATCTTCGGGCATAATTTTGATTCACGGTGTTATCCCGATCGATTTTTTTATTTTTTGACTTGTAATATTATCTTGATCGATTCTATAAAACCTCCGGGTATGATTTTTAAGACCTCCGAGCATAATTTCGATTCGCTGTGTCATCCCGATTGATTCTTTATTTTTTGACTTACGGTGTTGTCTCAGTTGATTCTGTAAGACCTTAGGCATGATTTCTAAGACCTTCGGGTATAATCTTTAAGACCTCTAGGTATAATTTTGATTCATGGTGTTATCCCAATCGATTATTTATTTTTTGACTTATGATGTTGTCCCGATCAATTCTGTAAGACCTTCGGACATGATCTTTAAGACATTTGGGCATAATTTTGATTCACGATGTTATCCCGATCGATTCTTTATTTTTTGACTTGTGGTGTTGTCCCGATTGATTATGTAAGACCTCTGGGTATGATTTCTAAGACCTTTGAGCATAATCTTTAAATTTTTTGGGCATAATTTCGATTGTAATGTTATCCCGATCGATTTTTTATTTCTTAACTTGCAGTGTTGTCCTAGTCGATTCTTTAATTTCGACTCACGGTGTTATCGTGATCGATTCTTTATCTCTCGACTTGTGGTGTTATCCCGATCGATTCTTTACTTTTTGACTTGCAATATTGTCCCATTCGATTCTTTATTTCTTAACTTGTAGTGTTATCCTAGTCGATTCTTGAATTTTGATTTATGGTTTTATCTCGATCGATTCTTTATCTTTTGACTTGCAGTATTATCCCAATCGATTCT
Organism: Durio zibethinus; assembly: GCF_047325235.1. Taxonomy (NCBI): domain Eukaryota; kingdom Viridiplantae; phylum Streptophyta; class Magnoliopsida; order Malvales; family Malvaceae; genus Durio; species Durio zibethinus. The sequence continues at coordinate 16,675,452 of NC_143185.1, forward strand.
TTATTTCTCGACTTGAGATGTTGTTTCAGTCGATTCTTTATTTTTTGATTTACAGTGTCGTCCCGATCATTTTCTTTATCACTTGGCTTGTGGTTCAAAAAAAACAAACAAAACAAAAACTTTTAAAAAATCCTTGATTTGTTTTCGAACGAAATTGTTATATTTGTCTTTGTCCTATTTCTGATTCTCAACAATGTGCAAAGAGGAGTAGCTGTAAATATCAATTTTTGTCTAGGTTAATAATTATGTGTTCCAAACTAATTCAGTTTTAGGATTTATCTTGAAATAATTAATAGAAACAAAAATAACAAAAAAAAATAAAAGATTAGGGTGGTAGTGGTGCCTTGCACAGCACCGCTAGCCACCCAACCCTTTGGCCACACCCATACCCTGAGAGCACCATGCCCCAAACCCTGTTCACCCACTAGTCATACCCACTCCCATACCCTGCAAACACCCACCTCACCAGCCACCACATACTCTATCCATTATTCCAGAAGGCCAGCCCCTTTAAGTACCCAATTTCCACCCAGTACCTGGACCTTGGCCACCTCATCTAGCCTCTACTAGAGAACAACCCCATTCTTAGCTGAAAGACCTTTAGCACCCTGCACCTTCATACCCAGTGCCCAAATCTCTCTTAGGCACGAAGCTTCCCCCCTACACTAGACTAGCTCCCACACTGACTCCCATCACAACCTTCACACCCAGAAACCTCATTTCTCCTTCACCTAAAAAAGTCCCAACCTCTCACACATAGAAAAAATATAGCCTCCCACATCTAGAAACCTATAAGCACTGAAACACCCAGCCATAACAAAAATAAGAAAAAAAATAACAACAAAATCAACAAAAAAACACAGTCATCGTCGAATCGGCTAGGAACCCAGCGCCAAAGTGTTAGCTGCAAAAATAAAAAATACATATTAGTTTTGATTTCACAAAAAAAAAGAGAAATAAAAACTTTCAAACCCTGATTTATGTTGATCAAGGCTGTTTCTAATGAAAGAAAGGCCGAATTGAAGCTCAGGAGGCTTCGGGGAACTTTTTGGAGCCTTTTAGGACTTTTTGGTTATCGATGACCAGTAACCGATGACTGAAAATGGCGATCGATGCGGCGGACGATCATTGGCGAATCGATTTAAAGAGAGAAGCTATGAGAAAAGGGGAGAGCTACAGAGAGAAAGAAGAGAAAAATGAGACAAATAAAAAAATTTTGCTTTTATAGAAGGCTGAAACACAAAAAGATGTCGTTTAGGGAGAAGCCTGAAATGACGCTGTTTTAGCAAATGAGGATATGTTCATTGACCCAAACCCAACCTGAAATCTGCGTGACTCAACCCGGTGACCCATCCTTCAGCCAACCCTGAACCAGTTCAATTGAACTGCCCCTCATCTAGTTTAACCGAACCAAACCACTGAACCACCCAAATCGATTGAACCAACGTTGACCATTGACCGGTCCGATTTAGGTATTTTTTTCATTTTTTTTATTTTTTATATTATTATTTTTTAGTTTTATTTTTTTAATAGTCATGCATGATAAATTTTTAAATTTGTTAGAATAAATATTTGATTATTTTTAATAATAATAAAATGAAAACAAAGTAGGATAATAACAAAAAAAAATACTAAAAATGCTTAAAAAATAATAATAATCTAAAAAATAATGATAATAAGAATAAAATATTTTTTTTTATTTTCCTTGCCTAGATGTTAGAGGGAATAAAAACTTCAAACTCTAAAAATAATTTAGCTTAGATGTTGAAAAATTATAAAAAAAATAATTAAAAAAATAATAAATTTTCATTAAAAAAGTATAAAAAATTTTTTTAATTAATTTTCAAAAGTCGTAAAAATCAAACTTGCTTTGAAAGTTCACCTAGATATTAGAGATTTTTAAAGATGTTTGAGATTTTTAGAGATGTTTGTGTTTTTAAAATTTTTAAACCCTAAATTTCAAAACTTTAAAATTGAAACCCTAAATTTCTAAATCTTAAATCCTCCAAACCTAAAATCAAAACCCTAGGCACCTAAAACCTCAAACTTCCAAATCTCAAACCCTAAAACTAAAACCCCAAACCTCAAACCTTAAAATCGAAACCCTAAAATCCAAAATCCCAAACCCTAAAATCCAAAACCTAAAAATCTAAAATTTTAAAATTCTCAAATTTGGCACACAATCCTGAATCATCACTCGAAAGTCACCAAATCTTAAAACATCGACCTAAACCTATACTCAAAACCATTTCGAAACTCTAAGGATAAGTGTGATAATTTCAAGTTGAATAATTTGTTGCCGAATACCTTCTAGATGATGGAGTATTTAGGAAACTTTATTCCATTAAGTTTTTTAGGCAGATCCTTAATTCACTTTAACATTGGGGTTAATAACTGATTAATAATAAAAGTATAATAATAAAATAAGATCTTAAAATAAATAGTCACACCTAAGCTTGCCTAGATATTTGAGAGTCAAGACGATCTCATTATATTTAAGAATTTATTTTTTAAATTATATTTCACCATCATGCATAACATTTGTTGGCATATATATATATATATATATATATATATATATATATATTTACCATTGTTTGCATTTGCTTTGCGTATTTATGCCTTTAATTTTTATTCATTATCTTATAGTTCCATCATTTGCTTTTTCACACAAATTTTTTACTTTAAAAACATGAATTTATAAAAAATAAAATAAAAATAACATTTTGAAAAAAATAATTTTTGGTACTCTACTTAAATGTTAGAGAGTCACCAAAAATTATCTATTATAAAAAATATTATTTTTATTTTAAAAAATATTGTATTAAATCTCAAACGAGAAAAGTTACTTTAAATTATACTTAGATGTTAGAGAATTTTAATATAATTCTTTATCTTAAAGATTTTTTCAATATTCATAAATAAAGAGTTAAATTTATTTTTTTAATAAATAAAATTAATATTAAATTTAAAAACAAAACCATTTTATCCAACATAAAAAATAACACATGATTAATTGATACTAATTTATGAGTATTGTGGATTTATTAATCTTTCTCTACACGTAACGACTCTCGAGTCTAATATGATTTTTCATAAATCAAAATTTATCTTTTTAATAAACTTTAAACTTGCTTTTATAATTTTATTAAAAAAATAAATTTTTAGATAATCAATCATCTTAAAAAATTTAGTGACAACTTATTTATTTATTATTTATTTTAAGATTTTTTACGACCGATAGTCAAAAAAAAAAAACTATTACACGATAACAATTTAAAAAAATACGTCAAATCACCGAAGCCATAACATTTTTCTTGTTCTGTCTTCTATTTTTCCAATATGAACAAGCAATTGAAAGAGGGGGACGATAATTTTTTAAGGAATTAAGCTGATGGCAGAACTTTTTTTTGTCACAAAACCGTACCAGTAATTAAAAATTAGCTGATTTTCCATGGCAGAACTTGGTTCTTGTGAAAAAAAAAATGATTCATCTATTACAACAAAGAAAATCATCTAAAGCGCGAGTGGGTTAAAGACGTAAGGCCAACTCGGGCCTATGTAATAATAATGGAAAAACCGAAATTGCTTTGTTTGCTCAGTTCCCATTTTCTTTTACATTGTATCTTTGATGAATCTGGTTGTAATAATTGAATGATTTATTATTTGGTTGTTTTGTTGAAAAAAAGTCAAAAGGCCTTCCCAGTTATTTATTGCATAGTAGGATATTTTTTGGGTTGTAGGTTTTGTCTTTTACATTGAAGCTGACATGACATGGCAGTCTGTCTAATTGAATCTCAGCTCAGGTGGACTAATATTCTGATCTTTCTTTTAAGAGAAAAATGTTATTCAAATTCTGGGTCTAATAACTTGGCTTGATTTTAATCTGGGTTTTCGGATTGAATTAACTCACATCAAGCAATTATGTCGAGGAGCACAAAACTTAAATAGAAATCAAACATCTGTTTCGATGAGTTTAGGACTAATTATATTTAGTAGGGGATTAGGGCTGTTTTTGAATCTCTAATTCTGTATGAAATTACAATTGTAAGCTTATTGAAGGAATTTAGTACAGTCATCTGCACATCAACTTCTTATTAATCTTGCAATGGCAGTTATCATCAACCTTGGATGTTGGATCCTGCATTTGGGAATTTCAAACAACATGCACAAATACCGATGCTTTCTATGATTTGAGGTCCAACATAAAGCCTGTTTAATAAAATGCAAGAATTTAGCTTTTTTCAGGGTACCCTCATAACTATTTCAAGTAATTTCATGAAACACACGTACAATTCTAAACATCATTTAAGAATTATATTTATTTCATTAAACAGGGATGCTCAAGTGGTCAATCGTAAGTATAAAATTTAACTTTTTTGAATTTCCAAGTAGTACATATGCCTTGTTTTGATTTTTTGTTTTTTGTTAATGTCATGAATGTGGGAACTAAATTTTAAAAGTTTTTAATTTTATACTTAAATGATGAATATATTAATTAATATAATATTTATTTTTTAATGTAATTAACTTTAAATAATGATACATAATAAAAAAATAATTTTTTAAATATCACATTAAATAATAAATTTATAATTTAAATATCATATTAAAAATTTTTAAAATTTAAATACTATATTTAAATTTCACTATAATTTAAGGTCATTCATTCACGACATTAAACCCTTTTTGGGTTGTCAAATTTCCTGCAAGAAAGAAATGCCTTAATTCATTGAATGTTTTGCAGGGGCCTAAGATAATGCCAAGGAAAACTATCAGGCAGAAGAATGGAGTCAGGTTTTCAGTGAAGAGACCAAGAGGCAATCTGTTCCCATTATAACAGCTTGGCAGTTCAATGAAAGAATGTACACTATTTTTTGAATCTGGAAAGGGAAGGGAATTTTTAGTGTAGATGCCATGCACAGTAGCCTCTTTCTTTTCTTTTCTTTTTTTGTTAATTTAGGTTGTTAGGATTAAACCCAAGTCAACTTTAAACAACTATAATCCTATTTTATGAAATCCTATTAACAGTTTTTATCACCCACTTATGTGCACATAAACGGTGGAAAGTACATACATTCAAGGTAAATGTCATTGGATTTATTTAATTAGATAATCTGTTACTTAAGCAAGTACTATTTAAGGTGAAAAATGGACAATTTCGAACTCTCAGAAGTTGCAAGAATCCAAGATTCTCCAAAATCATAATTCTCATAAATGAACCCTCAGTCTTTTATAAAATGTGATAATTTCTTTGTCAAAAATGGTTTTTTTTTTTTTTTTTCATTTTAGAAAGATTAACACTCCATTTTATTCATATTCATACTTTACTTAGTGTTGTTGTAGGACATTCGTTCTATTTTACATTAGTTTTTGTAAATACTTAATTTTGGTTACTAATATTTTATTTTTATAAATTTCTCTAAAAATGTTAAAGATAATTTAGAATAAATGATAAGGTTATTTTAGTAAAAGTTAATTTATTAAACAGTTATTCATGGAACAATTCTTCCATAGAATAACTATTCACAGAATAACTATTTAAAGAATAACTCATTCACGGAATAATTATTTAAGGAGCAATTCTTTCACAAAACAATATCTTCATGGAATAGTTGTTCTTAGAATAACTTTCTCAATAAATAATACCAACACCTTTACTGAAAATTTTTTCACAAAAAGTTGTTTCACCAAAAGTTGTGTCACTAAGAATTATTCCATAAAAAACTTGTCATTAAATGTTACTTCACCAAAAGAAGAAGTGAAAATAATCATAAAATATGATAGGGTTCTTGAGTTAATTCCACCATTGGGATGTTTTCGAGAATTTGTCTTGGTAGATCAAATATATAGTTAAGAAGTTTGCTATTAACATTTCCCTAAAATATGAGTGCTATTCATTTTCTCTCAGGACAGATAGTAAACTTTTATGTTTATTATATCTATCACCAAAACTAATTAAACTCTCATTAACCAATACATTAACACCTTTTGTAGTAGTCAATTCACCTCTTATTCATTATTATTCATATTTAACATTTTTTATAATTGTCAATTTCACTATTATTACTATTCAATACTCCACATGTAACTTTTATTCTTGAAACCTATAAATTGAAGTTTTCATAGTTCATTGGGAGATTTTTGGAGACTTTTGGCAAATTTATTTTATTCTTTTTCTAATTCTTTTTCTTTAAATCCTTTTCTCAGTCCCATTCTTTTCTCTACTCAACCTTACTTTACCACCTACCATCATTTGTCGCTACAATCAATAATTTAGGATCTATTCCAATCTTCCTCTCCACCATCTCCTAGCATATCATGTTCTACTTGTTTGCAAACACTTCCTCATCTCAATAAAAAAACTCTTCTACAGTTTTTTTCTTGGATTTTGCTAAATCATTCAAAATCTTAAAAAAAAAATAATAATGACAGTGTATAAAAAATTGTTTATTAAAGAGAGTTTATGATGATCAAATCAAGTTTCATTTAATTTATAAAGTATGAAAATATAGTAAAGAGGCATTTTTTTTTTTATGTTTTCATAAGAAGAGCATTGCAAATTAATCGAATGGATAAAAATGAAGGTGATGTAATGTAAAGTACGTAGAAATAGAGTGCATTAATTAATCACTATAGGGGATTAGGTTTTTAGTGGTGTTTTTTTTCATGTTTAGCAACGTTTATAAACGCCGTTAAAATATTAGCGGCATTTACCAAAAATGGCACTAAAAGTGTTGGCTATACCTACATAAAAAAAATAACAACGTTTTTAGAAAAATGCCACTAAGTGGCGTTTTTATCATAAAATACCTCTAAATTTAGCAACGTTCATAGTAGAAAATGTCACTAAATTTAGCAATATTTATAGTAGAAAGCGTCACTATATTTTAGTGTTTAGGGCATTTTTAGGCACAAACGCCGTCAAATTAAGAAATTTACTTTTTTAAAAATTTTCTTTTAATATTGATTATTATCATTAAATAAAAAAATATTAAAATAAATAAAAATGAACTTAAATTCATAAAATGAATAATATAAATACATAATTTGTTCCAATATGGATGGAACACAAAGTTTAATACATGCAATGACATTCAAATTATTTTAGTACATTAACAAAATCTAAAATATATGAAATTGATGACTGCATAGATTTGGAACATTATCATGTGATAAAAGATTTTTCTCACATTGTTCATTAGTGTACTTAAGAAACTACTGACTTAATTTTGATTTTTGCATCCAATTCTTATCTATTTAGTACTTGCTACATTATCATACGAAAATTATATAATTAAATTAGATGAAACGAACTGTAACATACTTAATTATACTAAGTATTAAGTCAAAAACAATAACAAGATGATATAAGAAATAACCTATTACAATGCAAAAAAAAAAAAAAAACTATTACGTGTCATGCATTGATATCATGTTTTTTAAACAATGTAAAATTGGAACAGAGATAACATTAATAAAAAAATTATACAAATTTTAATCAAATATTTATATACCTAGAAACCTACAATGTAACAAAAGAAGATTAAGTATGTAGCAAATACTTTACTTTGCAGTATTCACAAATGACTATAGATGTCTTTTTTTGTTCTCTATCCTCTGTTGTTAATAGTTTTCATGCATAACGAATTCTTTCAAGCAAGATTAAATCGTTTCATCAAGCACCATAATCTGAAAAAACAAGCAAAACAAATACCAAGATGAGATAAAAAAAACATAGTAGACTATTTTAGATTGATTTCCTAAGGATATCTTAAATGAATCAACAAATTCATGTTAACAAGTAACAATTTTTTAGTAATTTCAAAAATATTCTATTAAAAAAAAACTAAACCTAAAATTTCATTCATTTTTGTAACTAAATTCAATGTTTAATTTCAAGTTTTTTAGAGAAAAATCTTATTTCTTTCACTTTTTGCTCTATTTTGAATTTTTCTTACCAACCAAACAAAACTAAACTCAGAATTGTAATAACGAAATAAATTAGTAAAAAAAAGATAAAGAATAGGCAAACATTGAAAATTACCAATGTTGAAATGCAACTTACCAATGGAGCTTGAATGGTAACAAAAACGCAACAAATCGACAAAAAGTTTAGGGATTTGACCTAACAAATCAGATATGAAGTTAGAGATTTGACCAAAAATACAAGAAAGCTAATTTGAAATTTACAAAAAAAAAAAAGGAAAAAAGATGAAAATTGACCATAAAAATGACTGAAACTTAGATAAAAATGAGAAAAAATAACCCAAAAGGAGCAGAAATGAAAGAAATGAGTAGGAAAAAAAAGCAGAAAAGGAGTCTCGCATGTTTAAAATTTAAGAGAAATTTAGTAGCAGGAAAGTGTGATTATTTAAGACTTTTTTAGTCAAAAACACTTTCAATAATCCACTTTCAATTTTTTTTGGGGATTATTCAAGGTGTTTTTGGCTAAAAAATATCTTGAATAATCCCTTAAAAAATTGAATGGGATTATTCAAGACGTTTATAGCTAAAAAAGCTTTCAATAATATCCTCCAATTTTTTGAGGATTATTCAATGTATTTTTGCCTAGAAAATGCCTTTAATAAAAATTGAAGGAGCCATTCAAGATATTTTTAATTAGAAATGCTTTAATAACCCCCAAAAACATCTTGTTTTTAGTGGTGTTTATGTAAACACCATAAAATTTAAAAAAGTCAAAGTATATAGCTGCGTTTAGGTTAACAAACACCACAAAAATATTTTTTTAATGGCGTTTTTAATTTCAAATGCCGCTATATAAGAATTTAATGATGTTTTATAAAAAAAAAAAGCCACTAATCTTATAAAAACACAAAATTTTGTGACATTTATTTAAAAACATCACTAAAAAACAGTCACTAAATCTTCATTTTCATGTAGTGAATCATATGGAAGTATATCATTTATGATCATTATATTATAATTAATCAATTATAATTTGGAATTATGTGAAATTATCAAAATTTTATATAGAATCTAATATTCATAAGTGAGGAATTTTTACATAATTTTTTTATAATTAAATAATTATAAAATTATAATAAAAAGAACTATAAGTGAAATGCTTCCAACCATGAAGCAAATTACATTAATTAATTTTTGTGAACTGCGATGCAACGGTTTCTTTGCTTAGCCTCTTATATTAAGTCTTAAACTCTCCGAAAGAGTTGGCGCCAATTTCTCGTAGTATCAAACAGATCACAAAAAATATTGATTTCATTATTCTTTCCAAAGATTAAGAAAATTGGAAGAAAAAAATTCGTAGTACATTCAAAACCCAGAATTTTTCTTTCCTGTCAGCAGTGTTTTGGTCATGAATCTTTAATCATTTGGCACCCTAGACTACTGGAAATTTTGATAGTTATTTTCTTACAACAATTTCTCTAAGTAACCTAATGAATGACAGCCAACTTGGGGATGATCGAGGCCAATGTTTGGACCGCCTCCACCGCCACCAGCACACCACCACGTCCACTGTTACCTCTCCTGATAACTCTATCAAGAACGACAAGAAAAAGAAGGTATATATAGATATTGCCCTTTATTATATTTCTTGGTTTTACAATGCATAGGAACAATATTTGATTTGATTTGTTTAATTTTCCAACTGTTATTGGGATCAAGTTCACTATTTCGAAGATTTTTACTTCCAAGAGACGAGGTAGAGGAGGTTCGGATGATGAACATGTATCCCCAGATTGTGATGGAGTTTCTCCTGGTAATTACCCTCTTTCTTAGACTATTTGAATCATTTCCTAAATGTTTTTTTTCATTTAGTTATTTAAGTCTTTTTATGGGATATGTTTGGCGTAGATTTGGAGAAGAATATTGCATCTAGGAGGAAAGAATTTATGGAAGCAGCCTCTCCTTACATAAGAAAAAGTTTCTCGGGTATGATGAGTGTATTAGGCGCAATAAGCCATAATTTCCTTCCCATACCTTTGTTCTATGCAGGATGTGGTTATGAAAATGTTGATATTATGTAGTTATAATAATAGGGGGTGACAGCTTTAATTTCATTTCTTTTATTTGTAAGGTTGTAAGCCACGTATCTGATCAGCCGGGAGGCTAATTTCTTCTTATCTGCTGTAGAATTTTGGTAGCTCACCTAACGAGGAAATACTTTGATTTATAAGCCAGATATTTGTAATTGAAGTCTAAGAAAATATAAATGGATAAGTGGAAGTTTCAGTTCTGATGTTGACGCGTTGGCCTTGTCATTGACAAATTGTTGGTGTTAGAATCTGGAACTGGGAGGGGCAAAAAATTAATAATGCATACCATGATGCTAATTTCTTATCTACTCCCAGAAAGAGAAGAAAATAGAGGGTTAATCGAAGGGCTGAATCTCTCGAATTTCGAGTGTTCCATGGCATCAGTGACTGAAATTCGGGATTTTCGGTAAGGATTCCTTGTTATGATTTATCCGTTCAGAGAATTGTCTTTGCTTTTACCAGTCCTATGTTATATCTTACAGCAGGAACGCCATCGTTGGGCTTGCAGGATATTTGTTGCAACTTGGAACGTGGGAGGGAAGACACCCACCTGTGACATGAACCTGGAAGATTTCTTGCTGTTGGAGGGCTCTGCAGATATATATGTTTGTGGGTATGAATATGATGACTCAGAATTGTGTTCTTTTCAGTTTCTGGTCTATTTCTGCATTGTTTAATACCAAATGATAGCTAGCCTGGAGATACCTTTAGCAAGATCAAAAGAAAGAAATAGTTTTAACTCGTCATGCGTTGTTTCCTGATTTGATTAAAGTGCTTCATGGCACTGTAATAACATCCTTACATGCAGATTTTCTGGCTTCTGCAATGAGAGGATTTTGGATCTTGTTTTACTCAGAATATTGATTTCCCAGGTTTCAGGAAATTGTTCCACTCAATGCGGGAAATGTTCTAGTAAGTGAAGACAATGAACCTGCTGCAAAATGGCTGGCCCTTATAAACCAAGCGCTTAACAAGCCATATCACGATTCCATGTACTCTTCTCCTGACTCTGGCCATGGTTCGAAACACTCCAACAACAAGGACTCAAAATCTCCAACCAGTCTTCACCTTTTCCACAAACCTGCTCTCAAAGTCCTGAGTAAGAATTTCAGGGCTGAAAGTAACCTTCTCAAGATTTGCAACTGTCTTGTTGATTCCACACATAGGGAGAAGCAAAGGCAAAAGAAGCTAAGAGATTTAACAAGTAAACTAGACCTTCGTCCCCTCGCTTTGCGTCGTGATAGTACTGTTGATGAATTGGTTGCACTTTCTGATATGTCCCCACCTTGTTCAACTAGCCAGACGGGTTACCGCCTCATAGCCAGTAAGCAGATGGTTGGGATTTTCCTTTCGATATGGGCTCGAAAGGATTTAGTGCCATACATTGCTCATCTCAGAGTTTCCTCTGTAGGAAGAGGAATAATGGGACGCCTTGGCAACAAGGTTAGCATATTAATGGTGGTAATTTTATTTCTTCCAGGGTTTGATCTCCTCAGTCTTATAATTTTCTAATTAATAAATTAAACTAAACCTCCGAGGGTCACTTTCTGTCATAAATAATGATGCATTCCAAGATTTCAGATCAGCCTTCGAACACCTGTTTAGTTGCCAAAAATCATGCATATGCAATGTTGGAGAAACTATTAAGGCCTTGTATAGTTAGCCATTTTCATTTTCCAGCTAATCAAACACTCCAAGTTTTACAACTTTGCATATTGTGATCAATATTGATTGAGTGCTAGAAACCTGAGTGATAATAATTTGAGAATTAATACCATACTTGAGAATATTCTATCAAGTTTAATTAATGTGGGATAATCAATATTGCAGGGATGTATAGCAGTAAGCATGTCCTTGCACCGAACAAGCTTTTGCTTCGTCTGCAGTCACTTGGCTTCTGGCGAGAAGGAAGGCGATGAGCTCAAGAGGAATGCTGATGTTACCGAGATCCTCAAGGGCACACAGTTTCCCAAGATTTGCAGAACTCCAAATTCTCAAGCCCCGGAGAAAATTATAGAGCACGAGTATGATTGCATTGATATAACTGTTTTTTTTTTTTTAATTTCTATTCAGTCTTTTATTTAACAATTATTTTTATTATAAACTAAATATAGCAGCCGAGTAATATGGCTTGGAGACTTGAATTATCGAGTAGCACTGAGCTATGAGAAAACGAGGATTCTTTTGAAGGATAATGATTGGGACTCCCTTCTGGAGAAGGATCAGGTTTCTCACTTTCTGGTACTCCTAAGCATTAAACAAACAAGATTTTTTTTAGATAAATAATTAATCTTTTTCCCCAATTCTTAATATTCTAATCATGTTTCAGTCTTTCTATTTTTCATGTTTATTTCGATTGCATGGATATGCCTGTACTCTTTGTTCTATTCTGGTCCCCCACCCCACCCCCTCCATTCCACAAGAGAATAATAAGACAAAAAAAAAAAAAGGAAAATCCCTGTTGGAACTGTTCTGCAGGGTAGTGAGAAAAAAAGTAAAATGCTACAATATTCATAATTCATGGCCACAATCAATGACGATAACTTTATATTAACATTTGTTTGAAAGATAGTAATTATTGTGAATTCATACTTTGTTTTGAGTTAGACATCTGGCTTGTTGAAATCACCTTGTAGTAGAAAAAAAATGGAAATAATAACAGATAGTATACACAGGGGTTCTAAAATTTGTATAGCAATTGAGATAAAAATGTCAACCCTTGTCATGAAAATAAGCACAGGTCAAATAACAATTTGCATTTGCCATAAATTGAGAAACTAGAAAGTCAAAAGTCGGCCAGTCATTTTCTTGATGTTGCTTCCATGCAAAATATCCAACTGAGTCGAAAATGATGTCTGGATTTTGTCTCTTAGTCTCAATGGAAAGACAAGTGATCATGCAGCATGCATCAAATAGTCAATTGAAAAGGAAATTTCTTGTGTGTCTTCACTTGGCTGACCTGTTCCTTTCTATTTGAGTGCAGTTAAATATGGAGAGAGAAGCCGGAAGAGTATTCAAAGAGTTCAAAGAGGGACGGATATTCTTTGCTCCTACTTACAAGTATTCGCATAATTCAGATTCATACGCCGGAGAAACTGTCAAATCGAAGAAGAAACGCCGAACCCCTGCATGGTACTTTCGCCTGAATTATGAACAAATTAATTCATTACTAAATGGAAATTTTGATTCTTTTTAAACTTGAAACATTACAGGTGTGATCGGATACTATGGCACGGTGCTGGCATTGAACAATTAACTTATATTCGTGGAGAGTCAAGATTCTCTGATCACAGACCTGTTTCTGCTGTCTTTTCTGTTGAGGTCGAAGCAACAAGAAAATTCAATAACAGATTCAGGAAAGGTTATTCCTGTGGCGGAAAGAGATTGGAGTATGAAGATTGCATACCTAAAAGGCATAGCTTCTATGAGTTCTAACTGAAAGCTTCAGTTGTTTATTTCGTTTAGATCATAAAGTTTCACCTGCATTTATTTTCCTCTGACAATCCTTTTATTCTTTTCTTTTTCTTTCTTCCGAGGCGTAATGAAATGTAAGAAATTATCTGAGGAATATACTAGACTAGGATATATATATATATATATATATACATATATATATTTATATATACATATACAACTTACTTTAGTCTTTGTTTGACTCAAAATTCTGGTTCTCCTTCAAATCGCAAATCCCAGACTGAAGTTACTCGAGCATCTATGTTCTTGAGCAATAATGGACATGTATTTGAGTCCATGTCTCCTCATTGAATTATAAATTCTGCTGGATATGGTAGATCGTCAATTGCACCACCCACAAAGTTTATTTAATCTTGGAAAGCTATGCTCGATATATCGGCAGCTTCATTCTAGCATATTCTAGTTCCATATTGGAACAATCAATCGCAACAAGTATTAGTAGTTTAGAATGTGGTATATCTCATATTAGATAGAAAGATTTAATTGTTGATGAATAAAGTTGATTTTTAAATTAATTTTATTCATATTTTAAATAATTATGTTCGAACAGAAACAATTATCATAAGATAAATAATCATAATTATTTGAATATAAATAAATTATTATTCATAAAGGTTATGATTGTACAGAATGTTATAATCATTTGAATAGAAGTTTATATATATATATATATTAATTCATTATAAATAAATCTTTTAACATAATCTTTTTCATTACTTTTAATCGAAGAGTTTGAGACTTTATTGTATCCTAAAGGCATAATTGTCTTTAAGAAAGCATTCTTTATGCCTCAAAACTAATTTTTTTTTATTATTTCTCTTCTCTTATTTATTTTTTCTAACAATTTAAAGGTAATTAAGAGAAATTTATATTTTATATAAGGAAAGTACAAAGAAAAGAAATTGACATAATTTGAAAATAAATATTAGAGGAGGCTCAAGGTATTAAAGGATTAATGTTTCCATGAACCAAAGTGTTAATTTTTTAAAAGATATTCATTAGAAGAATGTATTTTATTTTTTGCATAATTGATGGTAAAAAAATTAATTGAATAAGATAAATATGTTAAAAATTAATTTCATTAGTGAGTAAAGTCAAGATACAATATGCAAAATATTGATCACATTGCATAAGATTATACATATACTGAAATTGGCTCTACGATTGGGTTTAATTAATTATATTATATCTATTTGAAAAATTAATGTTCATAAAGATTGGGATGGAAAATAGCCTGAAAATATAAAAGAGAAAGATATGAATTTATCTGTGACCAAAACAATTATCATTTGTTATAAAGTAATGAATTAAATTGGGTTCTAATAGAATGGCCGATTGTTTAATTGTCATATCTTTGTTATACATAAAGCAAGTAAATTGTCTCATGGTTTCTATGAAAATAATTGAAAATAGGTAAAGGTATATACCATGAAAAATTAAATGTAAGTGGAGAATATATGTAAAAAATAAGATTTAACTACAAGATTAGTTTTATTTTTAAATCATAGCACCAAAATTGAGATAATAAGTTGAGTCAAACTATTTTGTATAATTCTATCTTTGTTAGTTATTTATAAATCAAAGGTTGATTTTTTAAAAAATTTATTGTTGGTTCAAATTTTGATTAATGTTTAATTTTCATGAAAACCAATTAAAATTAAATTGATGTTTATGAATAATTATTATTAAGATATGGTGTTTCATGGATTAATTTGTGACTAATAAACCAAATAATTATTATTATCAGAAACATGGGCAATGTGACATGTATTTTGCCAACTAGGTGTATTACACTAGGAGTAATTTTACAAAATAAAATTTTATTGTGAATAATCACAAAGTGAAAATCATAAATAGCCATCAAAGAGTTAATTAATAATTACACAAAAGCACTGTTGCTTTTTGCATATGAAGATATTTTTGCTTATTGTACCCGAAAAATGACCTTTTGTAGGTTGTTAAAATGAAAAGTGTATATGTTTTCGAGGTTTTCAATAGTTTAATGACAATGGCAAGAATGTGGCCAGTTATACACTATATTAACATATGGGTTTAGATAATAATATTGGTTTATGAAAGCTGTAAACTTTGGAATTAGTCAATTAATGATTTAGCCAATGCAAGTTCATCACGAGTTTTTTGCATGAAATATGAGTAAAATTCATGCTATAATTATTGTTTATATTATTTTATGAAAATGATTATTTGGATTCATGTTTCTTGACTTGCATTGATATGGTGATCTAGATATAAATATATTGATTACAAAATAATGGTGAAAGTATTTAAAATTGAAGTTAAATATACTATGAACTCTCATTGTTCAAAGGCATATTAGTTATATGAGTAAAGTTTGAATTTATTATATATCTAAAAATGTTACAACCACTTAAAAGTGGTAAATAACAAAGATATATAGGTTGCAAAATGGTAGAAAAATAAAGTTCTCATAAAATTTTGAAATCAAATTTAAAGGTTTCAATAGTCATGAACTTGGAATTGGCCATTGGCCAATTAATATATGCCTTGGAAACTCCTGATAACATTTGAGATAGTTTTCATTAAAAGCCATTACTGTAAATGAGATAACTTTAATAGCCAAATCTATATAATTTGTAGGTATAATATGGATTATTATAGTTGGCTTAGAATAGCCATAAGCCAAAATTGATGCCATAATCTTGATCACGTTGTGGTAATTTTTTGTTATATATATGATCTAATTCATGGATTGTACAATGATTTATCATTTATGATTTTATTAAAAGTTTTAAAATATAGTGAAAATTTTAAAGTATATTACTTTGGAGGCCATAAGTGATTTAAAGATCTTGTGAATATGAAAACTTTTATAATAATAGAAAGAATGTTATTTGATCCATTTGGGTGATGGAAATGATTTTGTACATGGTAAAAAGAATTATTAGTAGTACCCATGATGAAATAGATTCATATAAGTATTTATGAATTGACATAAAAAATCTTAAAAGGAGACTATAAAAATATGATTATATTTAAAATCTACTTATTAATGTAAATGCTTATATTGCGTTAAAATATAAAAGTTTTGAAACTTTTATGAAAAAGAAATATTAAGGTATAGAATATTTGCTAGTTATCTTTCACTAAAGATGAATTTGGAGGCCTCTTACTAAAAAAAACCAAATAATGAAAAAATAAATGAAATGGCAACTTGATTAAATATATATGATATTTTGATAATTGAACGAGACAATCTTTAATAAAAGAATGCATACTTGCATATGATGGGGGTAATAAGAATCAAAAGAAATAAAAATTATCACTATAGTGTTGTAAGATTCTAGTATAATTTTATAAGCAAATTATACAAGTTAATAAGTTTAGACACTTACTAAAGTAAAGTCATAAAAATGTTATTAAAAATCTTAAAATGACTAAAATGGTTTGATTTATTTATTGAGTTTATCCAATTGTACTAAAAGTATAATTGTATTAAAGATGTATAAAAGTATGAAAATAGAATAGTTGAAATTTATGAGTATAGAGTTATAGCCACAACCAAAGCCAGCTATTTCTTAAAATAATAAGAATGAGGCAATAATGTGTAAAGCATATAAATGATATGCAAAATGAAAAATTTGGACATATTAGCTTAAAGTTATTATATTAGAGATTCAATCTCAAGTGGGGGTAATTATCATAAAAAAATTAAATTTCAAGATATTTGGTTAATAGTACTACAAGTAGAATGGATTTAAACTCTTACTATTAGACACCAATAATGGGAACTCAACTTTGAATTAGTAACCTTTAATTACAAAATTTAATAGGTAAAAACAAATTATTGTTATATATCTATTAAGCACTAGTAAAATCCATTCAAATTTTAAAAACTAGTGAATCTATTACGTGAGAAGAATGAGTTTTTATACTCTTATTAGAATTTTAAATGTCTAAAGTAATGGAGACATAAAGGAAACTCTAACTATACAAACATAGAAGTGGTGCCATTTCAACAAGAAAAATTTGGATCTTTCTTATAAATGTTTATGAATAGGATAAACATATGGCTATAATAGTGCTAAAAGCGGTTATAAACCTCTTATAGAAGAATAAATAAATATAATGTGTGTTATATCTTTAATTTTAACATTAAGAGTTGAGGTTTAATTTACAAACACCATTAACTTTGTTAAAATTATAAGATATATATACTACTTAAAGGTTTAAATTGAAAGATACCTTCTTATATTCTTAACATTTATTTGTGTGAAAGGTTAAAAATTAAGCACCAATATTCTAAACTTGTAGGGGATTGTTAATAGTTTAGAATGTGGTGTATCTCACATTGAATAAAAAGTGTAAATATTGATGAGTAAAGTTAATTTTTGTATTAATTTTATTCATAATTTAAATAATTATGTTTGAATAGAAACAATTATCATAAGACAAAATGTCATAACTATTTGAATATAAATAGATTATTATTCATAAAGGTCATGATTATACAAAAGGTCATAACTATTTGAATAGAAATTTATGTCCGTTCATTCATTATAAATAAATATTTCAATATAATCATTTTCATTATTTCTAATTGGAGAGCTTGATGCTTTATTGTATCTTAAAAATATAATTGCTTTTAAGAAAATATTCTTCATACCTCAAAGCCAAAAAATTTTTCTATTATTTCTCTTCTCTTATTTTTTCTAACAACAAGTATATTCTGGGCATCATTTATGCTATCTGTATAAGATATGGTTTGAGGACCAAATGAGTAATGACTATATGGAAGGAGATTATTACCAGATAAGTCAAATTTTGCATTGTTTCACTTTCTTCAGATCAATAGGAACAACTAGATTCATGGTCAGTCATTTAGCTCTTGTCTACTAAACCCAGTCTTAATATAGTCTGAGGGCATTTGGAATTCTAGAAAGCATACAATGCATTGAGTTTAGGGTAACCTTTCGCTCAAAAGCACATTATATAAGATGATATGAATAATTATAATGGAAAAAAATTATGAAAATTAACAAAAGTCGTTTAATTAGGACGTTCTCTTTGATATTCCTAACCTAACACAAGATTATTGTCAAATTCAATAAGTAGTTTTTGCAATGTGAATATGTAGTTTTATAAGTTGAAACTAAAACAATGATGCATGCATGATTTCTGATGTTGTGTTGTTTATGATCATTTTTTTATTATTATTATTTTGTCATTCTTCTTTATAGAAAGAATTTCCTGTTTTAAAATAAATTTTATCAAATGGCCTATTAGCTCAGTTGGTTAGAGCGTCGTGCTAATAACGCGAAGGTCGCAGGTTCGAGACCTGCATAGGCCAATAACTATTATCTTTTGTATTTTTCACAATCTTTTCATCCTACTCTTATCTTTTCATCCTACCATAAGCACACTTCGCACTTCTCCGCTGTAAAACTGCAGTTCCTGCATAGTTCTTACTGGTTTTCAATTTTCAAAGGACTTATCAATTGTGCCTTTCCTCAAATTAAGGATATCTGATCTTTCTGCTATGAGATTTGTTTCCGAAACATTTTCAATGAAAATTAAATACAAGAAAACGGCTGCCTTCCATCTGGAAAGAGAGTTGAAAGGTAAGTAGGTGTGCTAGATTTCTTCGAGAATCAGACGAGTAAAACTAAACTTAAAAATAAATTGATTATCAATCAGTACTAAAAGAAGTTGAATATCAGTTTACTTAAAATTTTCTCAAAAGGAGAAACATCAAGCTGACTAAACTTAAAAGGATTCTATTGCAAGGGCAGGGGACATGCATACCTGCTCCCGCTGCTGCTGCAATAAAGGAAAAGGAAAGGCACCATTTGATCACAAAAGGTACATGACAAATTATAGTTCTTGTCAATCTCTATGGCCAAGGCTGCAACTAAACCAATCTTCCAAATATTTGGTTAACTCAATTCCTTTAGTTTCACAATTTAAACTCTCATTTAAAGATAAAAATATTTTCAAAATACTTAAGCTTGTATGAATGATACTACCCAAATGAATTGATCGTCAAGACGCAATGGCAAACATGGGAATTAACAAGAATTTTTTCTTTTTCTTTTGGCCAATGAAAAGGAGTTTATTTCACACAACCAATTGACCAGATTCAGTTGTCAGACAGAAAATAAATAACAATAACAGCAAATGAAAGAAAAACAATTTAATCAAATACTGTAATTTGTAAAAACCCAGCTGTGCATGAACCCATAATTTTAATCCCACTATACAAGTTGAGCTTACAACATGCAGATTTTTAATCATTCTCTTAAAAAAAAAAAAAAAAAACCCCAAATGAAGCAATTTCAGATTGAGTTTGAAAGGAATGTGAGACGAATACATAAACACAGAGAAGAGAAATCAGAATAATATATATTTTTGCATTAACTACAATACCTGACAACCTCAAATACAAAAAACAATCTCATTTTCCAACAAAACCAATCCAATGATAAAAGAAAATCATTGAAGCATGTGAAAAGAAGCTAAAAAAAAAGCAGAATTCAAAGTTTAAATTCCCAAAGTAAACAAGGTAAATGGCTGTATGTTTGATTAAAGAAGTGCAAAGCCAAAGAAAGACTGACATTGGCATCCTCAATAAATGTCACCAGCATGAAAGCATAATTCAAAGTGCAAAGAAAAAAGAAAAACCCTGATTAGAAAGCTTTTTTCCCACTTTTGTGAAGGAAATTTAGGGACAAATTAGAAGTGCGAGCATGGGCCATATCACTTGTTGTGCCTATTTATTCAGTCAATATAGTTAACTTTCATGATTGATAAGTTTATAGACACTCGGATGTCATATAATCACAAGTGAGGATTTATATTCAGACTTTTAATCACAAAACGGGCTCATTCTTGTTAGGGAGGGACTCACTTAACTATTTCCACTAATATTTTATTAAAATATTACTTCATAATAGGTTAGCTAACTTTTAATTTTTCTACAATTATTAAATATAATTCACATTTATTTAAAATCATTAAATGCAATTAATAATCACCCATGTTATTTCTTCTCGAGCTCCAAATCAACTGTTGTGATTGTATCATCATCCTTCTTTTCATATATAAAATAAAAAAAAATCCAAGTACGTAAGAACTAAGAATCCTCTCTATTTAAATTTCCCAAGCACTTACAGTTTATCTTCTTTTCAGTTTCAACCTTAAACAATTGAACGACTTGAGCATAAAACACGTTTTAAAAAACTAACTTCGACATCCTATAGCCGTACTTTCTCACTACGGATCTAAACTGTCGTTCCTACGATCACCAAATGACCTTCCTGTCACAACCTAAAACACCGTCAACATCACTCAAAAATTGTAGACCAAAACGAAAACTTCATCGAGCAAGATGGAGTCAGGAAGCAGAGTTGTTTACTGGCTGGGTGTTTCGCACGTTTAGCCCAACTCCAGTTAGGTTCTAGGTAACGATTTTTTAGTTTTCGTCTAGTTGGATTTGTGAAAATATTTTATTATTAAATTTTAGTTTTACAATATTATTAATATAAATATTGTTAATATTTTAAAAATAAATTTAAATTAAATGAGTTTAAGTGACGGGTTATAGTTAGTCTTAATCAAACTTTTATATGTTAATTGGTAATGATCTTATTCATAAACATTTTTATTAAATGTAATCATAAATCAAATGATAAATCTACAAATAAATATAAATAAAATGAAAATGATTGAGTGTCTGAAAATATAGTAATTGATGTAATAATTCTGAATAAACTTTGGCAAAAAGTAGTTCTAAATGAAAAAAAAAAAAAGTCCATACTAAAATTTGCATTATTTACACATGCTACTCTTTCCATATTTCAGGTCATTTACCATTAAATAAATCTGATTCAAATTCCATTTTTTATGTAAGTAATAATAATAATAATAATAATAATAATAATAATAATAATTTATTATTATTATTATCCTATTATTTTTTTAAAATTAACTCCTTTGATAATTATTTTTAATTGAATTATAAAATTAAAAATTATTTAAAAATAAGATTTACAAATTTTGAGTTTTAAATTTTATAAAATATATTTTTAAAATTTTAATTATATATAATATTATATTATAAGATACATAGATACTTGATAAGATATGACATATGGATGCCTACATATATAACTTATATTTTTGACACATAAAATGATATATACAATTATTATGCAATCAAAAATTTAAAAAATATTAAAACTTTAAATTTAAAATTTGAAAATATTTAAATCTATCCTATTTAAATTTCAAATTTCAAGATAAAATTGGATGAGGAAAAAAACAAAAAAAAAAAAATTAGATTACAGGTTAATTACGTGAAAACATGAAGCTATTAGACTGATCTTTTTAAAATTAAAATTAACTTGTAATAATAATAAGAAACTTAAAAAAGTGCAAAATAAATCAATTGAAATATCTAAATTCAAAAATCTCAAATACAATATTTATTTTTATAAATTTTCAAATTATCCTTTAGTATTTGATTTTTTAAAATTTAAAACACACATATCATCTTTTTAAATTAAAAAAATACTTATCAATTTGAAATATATATATATATACACACATATATAGACATCCTAATTACCATCCTATATTAATTTTATTTGCAACTTTTCTTTCAAAGTTATTTGTTTTTTTCTTAAGTAATTTTTTTTTTCAATTCATTTTTTCTTTTGATAGACATCTGTTGATTGTTTTAATATTTTGTTCAGCAATTTGATTAAGAATACATCAGTGAAGGTATGTCAATATTTATTTTATAATGTTATTCATCATTCAATAATATTTTTATATTTTGATACACATCTATTTTTTCTTCATGATTTTGAGATAGATCTTAATTACGATGAGATGTCTTTTTTTTTTTTAAATCATTAAAAAGAAAAAATTATTATAATTGATTATTTTCAAAATAAAATACATATTTTATGAGTTGTTAATTGTATATATAAATTTTATATATATTAAAAACATTAGAGACTTCAATATAATTTGGTAAATAATATTAATTTATTTGTATATAAAATATTTAAATAAATAAAGCAAATTATATATTACACGAGTTACAAGTAAGTATAATATTTTAAAAAATAAAAATCAAATTAAAATTAATTTATAAAATTAATAAAAAAGTAATTATTTTGACAAAAAAATATTATTATATAATATATCTTTCATGCTAAGAAGGTAAGAAAAAGTAAATTAAAAGACAAGAAATATCCTGCCATGCAAACTGTCATGCATTACTTAATTTCATTTCCCTTAAAAAATGGTAAAGGAATAAAGAAGAATTAACTCTCCGAGTTTCCATAATTGCTTGTCCTTTATAAAAGGTTACCCTATAAGACATAGCAGGGTAGATTGCATGTGAGGGAACTAAAAATAATATTTAGACATAAAAAATAATATATTACATAGATATATTAATATGGATAAAATTAAATATAAAAAATTTAAAATATAATACAAATTTGAAATAAATAGATATTATCTTATAATTTATTCGTAATGAACATTTATTTTAATTTGTTCATTAATCATGCTACAAATTATTATTTTTTAATTTTTTTTCTCATAATAATCAACATTTTAAAAATTAGTGTGTTGTGACGAGTTAATAAAAATTACACATTAAATCGAATGCCCAACATACGTATAATAACTAAAGACCAATAAACATCATTCATAAAAATGTCAAATAAACTTAAATAAAATTTAATATAATAAAATACTCAAAATACACATGATAACTTTTTAATTTTCACTTATAAAGTTTAAAAATTTCAGCAACATTGCATACAAACTCAAAAAATATTTTTGTTAATCCATTTTAATCTTGAAATCCCACAACATACTTTAAGTTATTCAGAATTATAAAATATAAATTTAAACGAGGGAAGGCAACTGAACGTATTAGAGTATTTTGAATTCAAATTATTAAAATTTAAATTGTTTTAGATTAGAATTTTTTTATATTTGAATCCTTTTAAATTTAAATCGAGTTTAAATTTTGGCTAATTAAGCCATTTTTTAGATGTTATAAAAAACGCAATTATTTCAACATGTTTCAATTTTGAATTTTTTTCAAATTTAAATAATTTCAAAATTTTTTTAATTCAAGTTTTTAAATTTTTATTCAATTAAGTTCAATTAAAATTTGATTGAAACTTTTTGGAGTGGTTTTATCCATTTTGTCGTCTCTTCCTTAAACCTACTACATTTCTATATTTTAATTTGTAGTGAAAAATTTCCGAAAATGTTTAAGATTAATAACTTTAATGTAATTATCAGTTAAACTTTCGCTTAATTAACGTATAAAAAACTATAGTTACCAAGCCACCTAGTAATCTCTATCTGCGTTTCTAATTGTGCATAACATGTGGTTACTTTCAACTTATGACAAAAAAATTTTAGAATTATTTACTCCTTTTTTGTCTCGTTTATTAAAGTTTTTTTTTTTTTCTTTTTCCTTTTGGCCTTATAGGCAAATGCTGAAGTAGCATTTAATCTCCTCTTTTTACCCATCTGCCAGAAAAAAAAAAAAAAAAAAAAAACAATAAATTTATGTATAATTGCATTAGGAATTAAGATCTTATTAAGATAATCACCATGTAGCTATCTTACTTTTTTGTGTTTTACAAAAGAAAGTTAAAAAAATTATTATTAAATTTAAAATTTAAATTTATTAAATATTTTTTTTTAAAAATAATTATATTAATTAATTAAATTAAATTGACAAGTCAATAACTTACCCTCAACAACAATAATTATCATAACGTATCGATCCGAAGATTCGGTTACTAGACATTAAATATTTAAAAAATTATAAAAAAAATATATATGAGAAGTCGTCACTATTTTTTTTTGGTTAAGTGTGATTGACTACCTATTAAAACTTATCTTTTTAATAAATTAATTAAAATTTATTAAAAAGATAATTTTTGGGTTTGCGAAAAATAATCTGAGTTCAAGAGTTGGTTATATAATTTATTAAAAAGATAATTTTTGGATTTGCGAAAAATAATCTGAGTTCAAGAGTTGGTTATATGAGGGGAATGATTAGTACCTCCATAGCGTTTGTTTAAAATTATACAAATTAATTATATGTTATCTTTTAATATTAACAAAAATTATTTTAATTTTGGTATTTATAGATTAATTTTCTTGTTTTCTTTACAAAACATAATTTTATTTTTTTAATAGGCTCAAAAAGTAAATAAGAACTTTATATTGAAAATTTTTCAAAAATACTCTAATACTCTATGATATTAAAAAGAACTATCTCACTTAAAAAATTTTTAAGAATCACTACTTGAAATTCTCAAAAATCTTATCCTCAATAGTTATATTTATTTTCAATGTTTATTTTTTTTGAAAAAAAATGAAAAATATAATATCTATAATATTAAAGCAAATAATATTTCATGAAACTCATTTTTATGCCATTTACAAAAAGAACGAGAAATTTTTATAAAAAATTAATCTAAATACTCTAATATATAGATGACATTTTAGATAGATCTTCTTACTTAAAAATTTTTAAAGAATTACTACTTGAATGTTTTTATAATCTCATTCTTTGAGATTTTTGTCTGATTTTAAAAATTATTAAAAATCATGTAATAGTATAATTATCTTCTTGTTTATTAAGAAAACTATTCAAATTATAGAAAACAATTATAAAATGAAAATTTTCATATTGAAAAGATATTTCTAAATATTCTAATACTTTGATAATTTTTAAAAAAAATTTCTTACTTAGGGAATTATCGGGAATCACTACTTGGACTTCCCGGAATCCCATCATAAGAAATTCTCATTATCTTAAAAATCATGTAATAATATCATTATCTATAAACAAATTTATTTCTAAAAATAAATAATAAAAAAACTACTCAAAATAAGAATAATGATAAAATGAAAATTTTTTGTATTGAAAAGAAACTTCTAAATATTTCAATACTTTAGTAATATTTAAAAATCTTTTCTCACCTAAAGAATTTTTAGAAATCACTATTCCGACTTTCAGGAGTTCTATCATTGGAGATTTAAAATGTGTACATAAGATCATGTAATGCAAGATAATAAAGTAAAATATGCAAAAAAAAATATAACACTTATTATGATTTAATCAATTTCCAATTATGATTAACACCTTTAAAAGGAACAAAGTAAGTAAAATTTTTATTGAAAATTTTCCTATAAACCCCAATTCTTTGATGGTATTTTAGAAAATTTTTCTCACTTAAAGATTTTTTAAGAATTTTTACTCGAACTTTTTTAGAATCCCATCCTAAAAAATTTTAAAGCACATAAGAATATGTAATGCAAATAATTAAGTAGAATGTGTATACAAAAATATTGATTATGCTTTAATCTTCTTTACTTATCTTCTGAATATTTTGAAAGGAACAAAGTAAATAAAAATTTTATTGAAAGTTTTTTTAGATACTTCAATACTTTGGCTATACTTTAAAAAAAATTTTTCATTTAGCGATTTTTTAGGAATCTCTACTCAAACTTCCTTAAAATCCTATCTTTGAAAATTTTTATTCACTCTATCATTTCTTAATTAATTATTTTTATTTTAAAAACTTTGATTATACCAATTTTATTACTAAAGGAGTCACTATACATTATTATTAACCTCTATCAAAATTTTAGAAAAAAATTGACAAATGAAACTTATTATTGAATTTTTTTTAAATACTCTATTACTTTGGTAATATTTTTAAAAAAATATTTTCACCTAGACATTTTAGAGAATCACTACTCGGATTTCTCTAAAATATCATCTTCAAAAAATTTCATTTGATTTATTATTAAAACTTGTGTTTCATAAATAAAATGCCAAACATAAATTAAAGTATGAACGATTAAATTAAGACAAACATAGGAATCTAACTAATAAGAAAATTAAAATTGTATAAAATTAAACTTGCAAGTAAACTTAAACAACATAAAAATATACATATAGGCATGGTTAAACTTAAACATACATGAAAACAGATCTTTATTGAGAATAAACTTGACGTTTTATGGTTTAACTAAAAACCTACACCTAACTAACAAAAGAAATGCATAGTATTATATACAATGCAACAATCTCATCTTTATCCCCCTCTGCCATGGCCTCTTTATCGCCCATATGATGTTAATATTATGGCTATGTTCTACTAACAATATTTGGGATATGGACCACCAATATTTGTCCTGTGTCGCGAGTGGTAGGCCGGCATAAAAGCTTTGCCAGCAGAGGAACTTACTGTTGCCATCAAAGCCTTCTTATCTGATCTTTGCCTTCTGATGGACCAACAAGTAGAACAACTGCAGAAGAAAGAGAAATCAGTTGATGCAAACACTGGAGAATCAGAGAACAAAGATCGTGTTAACAGGTTAACAGATGGTTATACAAATGATGATGTATCTTCAGACTTGTGCTGCATACAAACAAGTTTGAATCGGGTTCTTGATAGACTAAATAAATTTTCTGAGGCCTCTCTTAAAATGTACGAGGATTTTAAGACAGAAAAGTGAAGCAGCTCGAATTGCATACCTCAAATTGCAGGCCAACTAGATTTACCAAGGCTATGTAATTATCAAATACAAGCATATTAAGGTTTGGTTTGGAAATAGACCGTTGTAAATTCCAAAGAGTAGTTGCAAATAGCTTTCCTGAAGAAATAGAACAATATTGGAAGTGTCAAAAATACTAATCCTGTCAAAATTGGATTGGAAGAGTTCAAGACAAGCAAATATGCAGGATTCAATCTTCTGCTATTCTTCTATTAAAAAGAAAATGTATATAGTTCATCAATACAGTTACAAACAATACTGCTTTCAAGCTTCAGCACGTTATTCTTTCCAAACCTAGGCTATATACCGGGATTTCAACAGCTGCATTGACCTGAACCCTGTATTTAATATGGCAAAAGAATTTAAAACATTCCATCCATTGTATGATCTACTTGTTTGTTCCATCAATTTTTGGCACTCACGATTACATAAGTTAACCTTGGATTCCTGCTTTCTCTAGTCATTGGAACCCCGCAAGCTGTGTGTACTGAGCATATGCTTCTGACTGCATTGCAATCGGGGCCCGGGTAACGTAAGGTGGAAGATCAAATGCATCTATAAGCTCCCCTGCAATATTTCTCACTTGGAAACACAGGTATTCTGTGAGCTTGTGGATTGCCTGCATAAAGGAAATAGTTGCATTAATGAAACAACCTCATAAAAATTATATATCTAGCAATAACTTGAATATACACATCATGTTTCTATAACTGTACATTAGATGTTTATAGTCATCCATGTTCTCCAGGGACGGTGACAGTATAAAAAGGGAAAAGACCCCTTTCTATATCTTCCAAGTAGTTTTGATTAAAACTATACCTTAGCTTTGTTAGGTGCAACATAATCAACATTACAGTAAGTTCCTATGTCTTTCCAGATCCGATCCAGGGCATAAAGATCGCATACAAGTTTCAGAGCAGCTTGACTACTGGCATCAGGACAGCTGCAAGTTCAATTCAAGCCCAATTAGAAATTCAAGAAAATATATATATATATATATTTATGCCAAGTGAAAAAATATAAATTCGGTAGCTGAGTTTAGGAAGTACTTCTGCACAGCTTCAATAAACTTTGCAAGGATGACAGACTCGATATGAGACTCTGCAAGTGTTAGTAGGTGATTCAGGCACCTATTCCATGCACCAAAGCTGCCAAGAGTTTTAGAGTGTTTTCGAAGTCGTGCCGCTACACTTTGAAGCAGTCTTGAGGTTCGGTACTGAATACCAAAATTAAACAAATATTGTGTTACAACTTACGCTGACGAAACTCTTAGTACAATAACAAAGAAAACACTTACCCTGAAGGCATCCAACTGGAATTTAGGGTCTCGCAAGTGGTCTGCGCTTTCCCAACGGGCAGTTACAGGATTTGGCTGAGACAAGTATGTGTTCATAGATTCTCTCAAGTAGTTCCATGTCACAGAAAGAGTACCACCTTGGAACTTGTCCTTATATTGCTTCAATAGATCGCCAGCTACCTACATCCCAGTAAAAAGTTCTAATGTAGCTTCCATTGAAAAGCAAAATAGACGTTTAGCAACACTAATTCCAGACTATAATACATATTTGGTGCCAATGAACGAAAACCCTGTGAAGGCCCTTTGCACATTAAACTAATAAGCAATAAGAAGATTGCTTTAAATAAACATCCAAATGACAACAATATCTAATCAGACCCATGAAGAGTCCATGTAAATTAATCAACATAAGGTTTAATAAATCATTTAAACGCATATATGTATATATATGTAACATGAAGAGACATCATATAAATAATAAGTGTTAACCCTATTTGAACAATCTTGATGAATGGATGTAGAAGGCATGAAAGTCATGCTTGCACATCTAAATTTAGCCTCAGCTGAGATGGAAACAGGGTCACATTTTAGATACGGCACTATTTCCAGATATATCTTCAGACTACCTGAAGAAGACTGGCAATCTGACTTTTGGTTATTGCACTATGTCGTTGACAACTGACCAGAATTTGAAGAAGTGGTCAGTTAGGCAAGGTACCAAAAGATGACACTAAACACCAAAAGCCATCTATAGGGATCACTCCTGCTCTTTTTACCTAGTGTTTAGCACAATATATTTCTGGACACTAATCCTTTATATGGAAACAAACGTTGTAAATTCTCAAGCAAGGTTGTAATATAAAGGGATTTGTCTAAAACCTGTTGCAGAAGTACTGTGTTGTCTCCTTCAAATGTCTGGAAAATGTCATGATCATTCCTCAAGGTACCAAACCGATTGACAGCAGCATACCCATGGCCTCCGCAGGCTTCCCTGCAGGTACTCAATGACTTTGCTGTATATGATGTCACATAGGACTTCAGGCCTGCAGAAAGCGAATGGACATCTCCAACCAGTTGTTCGTCATGCGTCTTTTTCATCTCTGAATATTTCTCCACCAAAAACTGAGTGGTGAAATGAAACGCATAAGTTGAAGCCAACATTGGCATAAGCTTGTGCTGTTGAGATTGATAATCAAGAATGCTGACTTCAGGCTGTCTGGGAGGGCCAAATTGCTGACGTAGTAAGGAGTATCGCACTGCAATAGTAACAGAAATCTTGAGGACACCAACTGAAGAATTTGCAAGGCCAACCCTCCCACCTACAAGTTCACCTAGTGTAGCAGCAAAACGTTTGTTTATTGTAGGGAGACTACTTGTGTATTTTCCATCTCGAGAAACATCCCCAAATCGATTAAGAAGATTATCTCGCGGAATTCTAACTGAACGGAATCTCAGTGCTCCATTATCCACCCCATTCAGGCCAATTTTGTGGCCACAATCATGTATTTCAATTCCTGGAAGTGTCTGGTGAGTTTTTAGATCCCTTATCGGCACAATGAAGGCATGGACTCCCATATCAGAAACCCCTTTAGAGTCATGAGTTGGTAAAATCAGCTTAGCAAACACTGTTGCAAACTTGCCATGAACAGCAGCATTGCCAATCCACCATTTGATGGCCCCATCATTTGGTGTGTCGATAATAAATTCATCCGTAATTGGATCAAATGTTGCCACGGTTTGGAGACCCTGAACATTTGAGCCTTTTAAGCACAAAATTGACGGTTTAGTTTGGTATGCATGCTTAGCAGATTAGAACAAAAAATGAAAACATTCAGGGCAAAGGAATGGATACACTTTTCAACATCATAATGACGCGCTAACATGAAAAGCACAGTAACTACAAAAGAACTTGATTGATTTCACCAAAAAAAAAAAAATCTTCTGCATAAATTGTGGTCTTCAACCTCCTTGATGCCTATAACATCAATCTCTCAATGAAATATTTACAGATTTAATTCATATTTCAAAATGACCGTACTCTGTTGATTGCCATGATGAGTTGTAATGCAGAGAACAGCAGAATGAATATGTCAAAGGCAGCACAAGAATATACAATTAAGAAAGAAAAGAGAACAAAATATAAATACATAATGAACAGAGAGCTCACCATGATGTAGTTCTGTCATAGCGAAACAACCAAGATAATCCAAATTGTCAATACCATCAAAATACTTATCCCGGTGCTTTTTAGTTCCTAAGTTCAGCACAGAACCTCCCCAAAGACTGCATAATAAAAAATTCAACATCAACTTAAGTCTAAATCAAAATTAATAAATTGTTAGAATTATGCATGTAAGATATCACGTCAGTTAGCATCATGCTTCTATAAATGAATTTTCAATCATAAGACACTTCATTTCATCGTCACATTCATTACTTTAATAATAATAATAATAATTCACCAAGAATCTGCTCAAATGCAGTATCCAAGTGGTCTACATGTACAACAGAATCTTACTCAAAATAATTCCATCTCACAAACTCAATCTTCAAGCATTTATATCCAAAACCCAGATACTAAAACTCAAAATTTAACAAAAAAACATAACAAACTTTCTTAAATTAAATACCCAAAATCCAAGAAATTCCAAGATTAAAACTTTAAAGCCAAGAGAGCCAGAAAAGTAACAATAATTACCTATATTGGACACCAAATTTGATCCCAAAAGATATATCAACACTCCCAACAGCCTCAGAAATAGCAAAATACATAGCAGGATCTTCAACAACATATCTAAAAGGCTTAATCTTTGCTTCTCCAACCAACCCCATAAGCTGTCTGATACAAAGCTCCCTATGTTCATTCATTGAAATCTCAATTGGGGTTTGCAAATCAGGCCTCGAGTTAAAAAATTCAAAAATTTTCTCTTGAATTTCCCTGTTCTTCCCTCTCATGTAGCTTGAAAGAGAGACGTTGTCAACCTCCAGCTTACTAGCCTTGGCGCATGTTAGCATGTTGAGCTGAGGTGAAGGTTGCAGGGGTGAAAGTGGGGTCAGGTGGAGTGACAGCATTTGGATACGGCGTTTCATGGTGGTGACGGATTGTTGTGGTTCATCCTCCACCGTCTGATTCGGTTTCATTTTTTCTTTACCCAAAAAAAAAAAAAAAGCAATGGATGCGGGAATGGGCTTTCTTTCTTCTTCTCCTTGTAGGGCAATAATGGTAAAACAAAGGAGGGATTGTGTAATTTAAACGCAAAGCTGATGGGAATATAGCGTTGGGCCGGTCAACACGCGGCGATAGGTCGTTGGATTTAAGGAAGCTGTTACGTTGGCGCGCTTTCTAATGAGGGGAATGGATAATAGTGATGACGTCGGTGGTTATGGAGCGATGAGATAAGGTGTGCTTGGCCTTACCTTTTATTTTAAGGAAAATTAAAAAGATATATTTAAACTTGGGAGAATTATATTTCCCATGCATTTGCGAAAATTAAACAATGAATTGAATTTTAAAAAGTATATAAAATTTCAAAATTAGAATCCAAATCCGTATAAAATTTTTCTTTCTTAAGACATGATGAAACAAGCATAATAATTTTTTTTCTTAAGTACAAGAACATCAACAATGTTGAAAAATCAAATTAATAACAATTTTTACATTCAATCTATTAACATTATTCTTAAATTTAGATATTATATCTAGTGTATTTATATCTGTTTATTTTATATTATATATATAATATAAAGGTTATTATATTATAATTAATATGACACATTAAATATGTAAAACTTATTTTTTTTATTTTTATCCAATTATATATTTTTTAAAATTTTAAATTATACTATTTTTATATTTTTTATATCAAGTAACTTCCTCTTGCCTAGATAAAAACAATCCAAATCGGATTGCTTGATAATTGTGCAACTCCATTGGTCAAAAGCCTAGGATCCAAACCATATATGTAGATAGACTAGGAGATTGGGTTGCCATCAAGAAATTGACTACAATACATTAAAAAATGAAACTGATACGTGAAGAAATGAAACACTTTAATGACTTCCAACTTGGTTTTAAGATTTTCCTAACCTCTTGGTGTGAAAAGGTGTATGGAGGACGTCAAATTAGGCTATTTCTTTCAAGTGAATGAATTTGTGTTTGAATAATAATACGAAATTTGAAAAATAATGGCAAAATCAATAATCATTAACAAACAATTATAGTAGTCCGAAAATGGAATAACTATCAGTGGAAAGACAAAGCCCTCCCATTGCTTGCCACTTGCAGACTGATCATGTTTATCTGGTAAGATAATAGGGACTCAATGAAAGTTACTATATTTTCTGGCCAGTCATGCATGAAATTACCTTTTTAATAAATTATGAATTCCTTTTATATATTATTAGTAAATTTTTTAAATTTTACAAATGATTTTATTAAAAATTTATCATGTGAACTTTTTATGATATTAATTTGTTTTCTAATATACCTTTAAAAATATAACAATCCTCTAATTTTATTGATAAGATCTAAAAATTCCAACTGCAATATATAATATATTTTATCGTAATTATTATATAGTTTTTTCTTTTACAATAATCAATTATAAACTCAACAAATTAGGATGTTACACGTTAAGAGCTTAGACCCATACAACTAGACGGACTTATAAAATAATATTTAATCACTTATTATATCCTAACTTATTAAGATGGAGCGATAGAAAAGTCAAAGGTTGTCGTTTAACAGAGCATTTATATAACAAATCTTTTGAGTGGTCAAGCTAAAACAATTAAAAAAAATTATAAAATTAAATGAATATATTCTGTTACGCTTCAAATTAACATTAAAAATGTTTTTAATAATGGATAAAGTGTAATACACAAATAATCAACCTATCTTTTCAAAGCATAGATAGAAGTTGTAGTCTTATCAAAACATGTGAAGAAAATTGAAAAATGATGAATACCATAAACTAAGGATTTAGCCTAAACCATTCCTTGCATAAAATTATATAAAGAAATAAATATATGAATATCACATATTGGTATAATTGTTTGTTAAGGCAACAATAAAAAAGAAAGAAAGGGCAATTGTCTTGTAATAAAGCAAAATCACTTCTACCAAAAAAAAAAAAAAAAAAGCTAAGATCACAAATACTGAATGCACCATTTTCAAAGAAAACAACGATCAAAGTAAACTTTAGTTTATTGTAATCAGATAAAAAAAAAATCAGAATGTTGACTCCTGATGGGCCCAATAAATAATGAACATATAAAGGCTGCGTTGAAAATAATTAAAACATGCAATGATGCAATAACCTTTCGTTGGCCAAATCGGTCCGTTGTCCCGCGGTCAAATGTTGGAATAGTTAATTCGGTTTCCAACTATTTAAAATTAATCTTCAGCTTCTTGCCTTAATAATAATAAAAA
Organism: Durio zibethinus; assembly: GCF_047325235.1. NCBI lineage: Eukaryota > Viridiplantae > Streptophyta > Magnoliopsida > Malvales > Malvaceae > Durio > Durio zibethinus. The sequence goes on from NC_143185.1 coordinate 16,709,269, forward strand.
AAAAACTTTAAAAAAATATTAAAATTTGATTCAAATTAAATTTTTTTTCTTTTCATATAATAGGATGTTGTTTTTTTTTTTAACAAAAAAATTTTAAAATTAAATTAATTAAATTAAATTATTTATTTTTATTAATAGAATATAATTTATTAATTTAAAAATTAATTTAATTTAATTTGATTAATTTTAAAATTAATTAAATAATAAAATATATTTAAATTAAATTTATATTTTAATTTTTTTATATTTAAAATAAATTAAATAAAATTATTTGACAAATTATTCAAATATCAAAATATTAAATTAAAAATTCTAACAACTTATAAAATAAAAAATTTCATTTCATAAATTTTTAGTTGTATATTTGGATTTCTTATATTCTATTAAAACTCTGATTATTTTTTTAATTGAATTAAATAAATTAAAATTTTTAAAAATTTATTTTTAATAATCAATTAAAATTAATTTAATAATTTATTGATTAATAAAAATAAATTAATTCGATTGATTTGTTCGATTATAACTATATAAAATTCCTTACCAAATGTTGAGCATGCTCAATCTAAAATATTTGTGCAAAAAATAAAAAATCATAATTAAAAGTAGACAACCAAGTTATATTTCCTCCATATAAAAACGTTAAGACGTTCTTTAGCCCAAAAAACGTCAAACGGATCCAAAATCCAAGCTTAAATTTCAAGATTGGACCAAGTGACTCGTCAGCAACACATCAGAGCTACCTTTCTTCTTCAAACAAATAAAACCCAAACTCGCATTCCGAAATCGCGGGTCAGACTTTGAATTCGTCCATGGCTCCCGCCCTTATCAAAACACATAAAAAAATTTTTTCCGTTTAAAAGCCCCCCCCCCCCTTTTTTTTTTTTAATTTCTCTCGTTTTCATATTATGTTCATTTTCTTTTCTCAATAGGTCAGTGCTGAGGATCACTTAAACCCCTTTTTGGTTTTAAAATTTTCATTTCTTTTTGAAGGAACCCTTTTTTTTATTATTTTTCTTTTGTTTTTAGCATATTTAAGCCAAATTGTTTTTTTTTTTTGTTTTATATTTCTTAATGAGTGGAGATAATTTTACGAATGAAAAACCCAAAGTACGTTCAATTTTGGGTATGATGTTACTCAATTGAACCACTATCAACTCAAGCTCCTTTATGAAAATTCAAGATTTCAGTAACTAAAATTTTAAAAATAAAGATAAGAAGAGAAAAAAGAAAAGAGATAGAAAGAAATTCTAGAATGTAAAAAATGGGTGTAAAATTCCATTTTTTTCTTGTAACCACCTCCTTTTGTAATCAAATTGTAATCACTGTTACACCATTTGTCAATTTTCCAACAAAATAATTAACATATAGACTCATATCTACTGATTGTAAAAAAATAAAAAACTACTAAATGACTTAGATAATTAGGCCCACATGGCCTTCTTCGATTCAACTTGTAAAAATTACCTCCTTTTTGAAATAATCCTTGTCCTCAAGGATTGAAGCAAGGAAACTTTTTCTATAACTCATATAATCTTTCTCAAGTTGTATCTTCTAGATAACTATTACTTCACTGTACTAAACCCTCTGTGATTGCTCTGCTTTTTTTTACTCAGTCTTCTATCTAAAATTGTCGATGGTTCTTTGGCCACAATTTCATCTGCATCAATCATAATAAGATTTGATTGTGTTGGAACCTTCCTAATGTGTTTCTTCAACTGTGAAACATGGAAGACAAGATGAATTTTAGCTTCAATAGGTAATTCTAGTTTGTAGGCATCAAGTTTTATTTTTTTCAACACATTTTAAAGGCTAAAATATCTAGTAACTAGCTTAAAGCAAAACCTATTGATGATAGATTATTGTCTGTATGGTTGGAGCTTAACATAAACTGAATCACTAATCTCAAATTACCTATCAACCTTGTGTCTGTCAGCTTGTTACTTTATTCTATTTCGAGCCCTCTTTAAATGAAATTTTAAAATTTTGATTGTGGCCTCCTTTGTTTGCAAATTTTTATCACTTCATTCACTTTAAAATCTTCAGGTAGATATGGTTGATGAATGGGAGTAGATTGACCATAGATTACCTCATATGGTGTAGTTTGAATGAAAGTATGAAAAATAGTGTTATATCACCATTCTGCTAAAAAGATCCATTTGGAACAGTGTTTAGGTTGTTTTCTTGTCATGTATCTTAGATATGTCTCCAAATATCTATTGAGCACTTCAGATTGTCCATCTATTCGAGGGTGATTAGCAGTAGTTTTGTTCCTAATAATTTGAACAATTCCTTCTAAAATGAACTAGTGAAAATCCTATCTCTGTCAGAAACAATGGTATTAGACACTCCATGCAACTTGTACACATTGTCTAGATAGGTTTTAGCAACTATAATGACAGTGAAAAGATAAGTCAGAGTGATAAAATGGGTATATTTATTTAACCTATCCATTACCACTATTATAACATATTTTCCAAATGACTTAGGCAAACCTTTTATAAAATCCATAGACACATCAACCCATATCTTATTAGGAATTGGTAAAGGTTGTAACAAATCTAGAAAGATAGTTTCATATTTGTATTTTTGACAAATTGTGCATTTTCTGATGTGCTATTGAACTGCCTTTTTCATTCATCTCAATATACCACATTGATTATTCTCTTCATAGTTGCCTCTACTCTAAAATTCCCTCCATCTGTTGAATCATGAAAAAATATCAATAAGTCCTTCTTTAACTAAGAATTAACTCCCACCATAAGTTTTTCCTTCCTTCTCAACTGACTTGCTTGCCAAGTATAGTTAGGAGACTATCTTAGGTTGTTCTTGAGCTTATGCAGTAAATGTATCAAACTTGGATTTTTTAACCAAAATTGTTTAATCCTGGCTATTAGATCATTAGTTATAAAAGATAAAGCATATAACAAGGTTGTAGGATTTCAAGAAAGAGCATCGGTTGCCATGTTGGTAGAGCCCTTCTTATAGACCAGTTCATAATCAAATCCCATCATCTTGACAACCCAAAGTTATTGAGCAAGTGTATTTGCTCTCTGGTCTAGCAAAAATTTTAAACTTTGGTGACTTGTTTTTATTTGAAAATGCCTTCCAGTTAAATAAGCACTCAATTTCTTCATCGTAGCTAATATGGCCAACATCTTCTTTTCATAAATAGATAATACCTGATGTTTAGGAGATAAAGTTTTGATAAAATAAGTAATTGGCCTATCGTTCTGACTCAACACAGCACCAATTCCATAGTTTAAAGCATTTGACTCAACTACAAAAGTTAAGTTGAAATCTGGCAGTGTTAGAACATGAGCTGATATTACAACTTGCTTGAGCTTCTCAAAAGCTATTGTTGTTATTTCTTGCCAATTAAAGGCATTTTTCTTCAATAAATCAATCAATGATTTCATAATAGTTTCATGTCCTTTAATGAACCTGAGATAATACCTAATGAGGCCTATGAGTCCTCTTAATTTTTTTAATAAACATAGGAATTGGCCACTATTTAACATTTTCAACCTTTATACTATACATAGTAACTATCCCCTTATTGATCACATGCCCCAAATACTCAATCTAAATAGCACCAAAGTCACATTTTGAAAGCTTAACAAATAAATGGTTGCCGACTAAGACATCAAACACTTGCTGTAAATGTGTTAAATGATCATTTCAGTTTGATGAATAAACCATGATATCATAAAAAAACACCAATATAAATTTTTTAAGGAAATGTTAAAATGCATTATTCATCAAACTTTGAAATGTATATGGTGCATTAGTCAATCCAAAAGGCATGACTAAAAACTTATAATACCCTTGGTAAGTCCTGAAGGCTGTTTTATGAACATCTATAGGATCCATTCAAATATGGTGATAACCAGATCTAAGATCTAGTTTAGAGAACAACAAGCAACAAATAATTCATCTAACAACTCTTCTACTAAGAAAATGAAAAACTTATCTTTAAGTGCAATCTTGTTCAACTATCTATAGTCCACACAAAGCCTTTATGAGCCATCTTTCTTTTTCACTAAAACCACTAGAAATGTGAATAAACTGTTATCATCTCTTATAATTCCAGCCTTTTTCATTTCTACTACTATCTTTTCAATTTCATTTTTTTTACACAATTGGGTATCTATAAGGCTTAATCTTTATAGGTTGAGATTCATCTATCAACAGTATCTTATAATCATAAGGCCTTAATGGAGGTAAATTTGTAAGTGTCTTAAAGACCAAAGAGTATTGTAGCAACAGTGTCTGCAAATCATATGGTAAATTAGTTTGTTGACAAAATTAGTGTAACTCATCTCGAAACTGAAAAACTCTAATACCATATATCATAATTAGTCTACTTGTCTTACCAAGCATCTTTATGTAGCCAAATGTACTTAAGCAACCTCTATTCCTTGCAATTTGTATCAATTGTTGGTTACAGCAAGTTGCATGGTCAGCAAGAAAAAATTCCATAGAATAAGCCCTAGTGTCTAGAGCCATTGCACCCCAAGTACTGTTTCACAACCTATTAAAAGTAGCATAAAGAAATTAATATGCTAGACTAGGCCTTAGACCTCCTAAGTCAAGGCTTTACATAAATCTTGAGTTAATAATTTATTACCATTAGCTATAATGACATTGATTTCAGCAATCTTCTGAGTGCTACATCCTAATTTTTTAATCAAGGATTAATCAATAAAATTATGGGTACTTTCAAAATCTACCAAGAACACCACTGATTGGTTCTTGATTCAACCATATAATCTCATGGTCGTATGAGCTTCAACTTTTATTAAAGCATGTAGAGAGATGACATGTTTGTTTTGTAATTCATGGTTTTCCTCTCCAATCTCTTCTAAATTGTCTACACAGTCACAGAATTTTTCAGTATCATTATTGTTATCTTTCCTTTCCTCAGTAAATATCTGGTACAATTGAGCCTTGACACACTTGTGGCCTGGTGTCAATTTAATCCCACACCACATATAAAGTCCTTTATTTATCCTATCATCTCTTTCCTCATGGGTTGGTATTTTGATAGCATTGGATTTTACTAGAGTTGACTCAAGTTTACTAGTTGTAGTTTTGTAGGTATTTATAGGGTTTGTTGATTTAATAGGCTGGTTGTAATTTAAAAAAGGGTTTTTTAGGGTTGAAAAGAGTGGGGTAATGTAGATCTAGAAGTATAAGAATTATTATAAGATATAAGAGGGGCTGTGACAGGATTCTTGTAAGGTATATTAGGGATTCTATTCGTTTGGCTAACTGGTAAGCATGGCTTAAGGATTTAGGATAAAACATTCTAACAAGCTTAAAAATCTCAAGCTCTAAATTTTTCAAAAATATATTGAAAGCATTGTCATCAGAAATGGATAGCAAATTTAATAAACTCTTAAACTCCTCATAAAATTCATCAACAATATTGTTTTGCTTTAATAGTACTATTTTTAATATAGGATCAAAGCATTCAGTTTCGACAAATCTAATCTTCATCTCAATAACATAAGTGAGCCAACTTATCTTTTGTAGACTTCCTTGATTCTTCATGAACCTCTAATACCATTATAAGGTTCGTCCCTCTAAATGCATCATTATAGTCCTCACTTTCTTATTTTTTTGAGTTCGATCAACTTTAAAAAATTATTCGATCTTCAACAACCATCCTCTGAAATCGTTTTCAGCAAATTTTAGGCATTCCAACTTAGAGTACTTGGTTGGTACCCTTGCAACTTCCTCTAGTTCATTAGCGCGAAGAGGCCTATGAATAATGACCCTACTACCTTCCACATCACTCATAATAGATTTTTGTTTCCTATTTCATTGTGTTGTTGAATCTCCCATCTCAACTTCTTAAGGTGAACTTTGCCTAATGTTCATTATCTTCTCAAACATGCCATGCATTTCTTCTATAAAAGGAATCAATCTTATCATTAAGTTGCTTGATAGAGATGTCAAATTTGGCCTCTACCCTCTCCAACTCCTTTTACATCTAGCCCATGTCTTTTTGTAACCTAGTCATCGTACCCTCTGTCATTGCCAAGATTCAAGGCTATGATACCAATAATGATGCTACTAAATTGAATCACTGTTAGCTCAAGCTCCTCTGTGAAAACTCAAGATTCCTATAGCTAAAATTTCAAAAATAAAGATAAAGAGAAAAGAAAAAAGAGAGATAGAAAGAAATTCTAGAATGTAAAAGGTGGGTGTAAAATTCTATTTTTTCCTGTAACCAGTTCTTTTTGTAATTGTTCTGTAATCATTGTTACACCAGTTGTCAATTTTCCAACAAAATAACTAATATGCTAACCCATATATACTGATTGTAAAAAATAAATGACTACTAAATGACTTAGATAATTGAAGCTACATGGCTTTCTTTGATTCAACTTGTAACATAACAAATAGATAAGTTAAAAGAAGGGTTTTCGTTGAATTTGGATAATTTAGGGCTTAATTCTAAAGAAGAAGCAGATTCCCAATTTACAAAGCATGTTTGTTTAGGTGAAGAAATTCGATCAAAGAGAAATCTAAAAAATCCCAATTTGAACCAAACCCTAAGTTTTCACCTACTTGTAGTGGTGAAATTGATACATTAAAAAGGATTTGGTGTCGGTTAATGACAAAGTGAGATTAAAGAAAGGTTTGATTTGTCTGATAGTGATGATACGTTAGAGCAAGGTAAAGGTGTTACGGAAGTAGGGGACACATTGAATGACAGTTGTGGGAATGAGGTGGGTAAGGATCCGGGCGTTGGTAGACTGGCTTCGAGTAAAGGTGGGTGTATTGAGTGGTCAAGGTTGCCTAAGTCGTCCTCGCAGAGTTCTAAGTCATTTGAGTTGGAAAGGTGTGTGGGACTCAAGAATGACGGTTGCGTGAATTTGAATGCTGGTGATGATATGCTCAAAGCTTGCCCTTGTTCTTTTTGCTTGAAAGTTAACTCCTTTAGCTTATTACCTTGGATCTATCGTTTGCTACATTTGTAGGTAAGAATGGTTTATCCTGTAATGTACATGCTAATGGGTTACGCTTGTTTTACACTAATAATCAGCTACTTACATTTGGTCGGACCTCCATTATCAGGATATCAAGGGTCGAATCGCTGGTAAGTTGAATAGCTAGCTTTTTCTCTACGTTTCTTTAGGTTTATTTTGGTTGTAATTGTGACATAACGTGTTCCTTTGTGTATTAATATTTTCTACATTTTCTCAGTTTTGAAGAAAAGTCAGAAAGAATCACGAATTTTAGTTGAGAAAAGCTGTTGGGGGAAACAGACTGACATTCATAGCCAGGGAAATGCAAATAAATCATCAAAATTAGAATCTGACCTCACAAGTCAGTGGAGATCACTCTTTCTTAACATGGAGGATATATTTGTTCTTGAAAGCAACCAGCTTGTAAGTCTGATCTATTCTTCTTTAGCCTAGATTTTTATTTTCCATGCCTTAGTACCATTGGTCTATTTGTTAACTCACTTCTTGTTCTACAGATTGTGCCTTTTTATTTTCTTGTTCAAAAATTGCTTGAATGATGTAAAGAACTCAGTTTGTCATAAGAAGCTTGAGTCCTATTGTTTAATACAAGGCTTTGGTTAAAAACCCACATTTGACCTTTTGTCCTTGAACTATCCCCGATTTCTTTGTTTTTGAGCTCTTCCTGAGTCTTGTCTCTCTAATCCATTTAATTGCTGGGGTTATGGCTACTTACTATCAAGCTAACTTTCTTATGAATAGGATTTTTCATGTATAATCACATAAATGATGGACACAATTGAACTCTTGGCAGCAAGCCAGTTACATTGCACTGAAAGATGTGAGGGAGAATTGCAAGATGGATCTATAGCAGATAACAGGGATGCCTTCAGAGAAATAGGAGTGTGCTTGCAATGCTTCCTATGAATGCCAGATTCTCTTGGGTACTCCAAATTCCAGCCTCTTGTATTTGTATGTCTGCACATGCATGTGCCTATAACAGATTCTCGGTTCTTGTTTGGTAAAACTCTAATGTGCTTGCAATTGTCAAAAAATGTAAAATTTATTATCTCTGTTTGTAATGCCTGCTGTTTTTTGATATGTGCTTAAGAATATTTTCCATTTTAGTGAACCTCCCATATGATAAACTTGTTTGGTTATGCCTTCTACTTAGTCCTTTAATTCCATTTGGTTAGAGGTGATAACTGTTGAACTGATCCGATTAGTCTGTTCAATTTGCTTGAAAACAGTCTGATCCAACTAATTCACTGGAATAATCAATTCTAAATTTCTAATGAACTCAAGCCTGATTCCCTGAACTTGAAGTGAACTATCTTATTTCTAAAAAAAAATGTGATAAAAGTCAGTCTAAACGCATAAGATCTTCCTTTCTTGAAAACCAACTCGGAAAGATTTTAAAAGTCAATAGCTTGAGCTAAAAGTGAATTGAAACTTAAAATGACAAAAAATTTAAAACTTGAGGCGACCTGCGCCACCTAGTTGTTAGCTCTAAATGTGGTAGAAACTATGATTGGTTTGGATGGATTTCTTTGCCACTCTGTACCATTAATATTTGTATACCTCTTGTCTTGGTTGATTATGCATTATTATACCTATTGTGGATTAGGTATGTAAGCATAGAATGTGGGAGGGTCTAGTTAATCATACTGAAGAGGGCGATATCTTTTTAGTGGGGAAGAGGAAAAAGAGTAGGCATCCAAAATTTTGCCTAACTTTACCCGTCAATGCTATATTTAATGTTCATTATATGAGTTGGTTGCTAATTAATTTCTAATTACCAAGTGTAGAGTTTAATCATTTATATATTTATTTTTTCAATAAATCATTAATAAAAAGGTCAAAAATCTTAATTAAATTTCGATAATGATCTAAGTCTTTATCAATTTTTTGCAATAAATTAAATTGTTAAACATTTATTTTTACCGTTTAAGTTCTTGTTAAAGGAAAAACGGTTAATTGTTTTTGTTCAATCGAAAATTTAATTGGATAAAAATAAATATTTAAAGGTTTAATTTGATAAAAATAGATATTTATAGATTTAACTAATTTGAAATAAAAGATTTAAAACTTTATTAATTTTAATAAAATATCAAATGCTTAAATGATTACTAAATTTTTGTTTAAGAATTATTTTATTGTTACACCTAAATCATTCAATGAGATGAATACTTATTTGATATAGCACTTGATTATTAAACAGTTGGACGAAATTGAGCGTCTTTTTCATGTTATTGGACCAAAACGGTGCCCTCTCTATGCATTGATACATTGAGCTCCTCTTAATAACTTGCCTCTGTAACACAATGGAATAATAGTAATGCTTTCCTCATTTGAAGCCAAAAAATGAACCAATTAACATCTTCTTTTGGGCAATAGCAGCTGTTTTTTTCATTTTTATCCATTTTCCGACTTCTAAACTCAAGATTTGGGTTCCATTTTTAACACATTGGAAAATGTAATTTATCTTATGTCATCAGATAACTATTTAATTTATCGTGATTGTTAAACAGTTAGATGTAACTGAGCTTCTTCTTCATGATTTTTATCAGCATGAAAAATGTTTAGCCCTGTTGGATCTGCAATACCAGGTGGTTAAGGGAGTATCATTTATTCATATTTTTGGTATTTAAATTTAAGATGACGAAAAGCTTTTTCATTTGAAGATCAGATAGATTGTAAATCTTAAAAGAATTTATATTGAATTTACATATTACTCATGATAAGAGATTATTATTAATAAGACTCAAATCTAAATTTTACAAGCGAAATATTCAAACTTTATCAATTCAAACAATTTTAGTTACTATCATTTATTTATTTTCAGTTTCAGTTATATGTCAAATTTTACTTTGAATAAAAAAGTCTAGTTAATTAGGCCTTAGAAGCCAGGTATAGCCTTCTAAGTCTAGATTGCAAGTTGGATTCTCTGTTGAGGTTAAGCCATTTGTGTAGCACATGGTGCTTGATTGTTTGTGCTGGTTTTGCTTTACCCAGAGGATGGTCCAGACTCCAGAAGCAGCTGTAAGCCAATGGAGACTTCCATTTCGCATTTTCTTCCTTCGGGTCCCTTCTAAAAATTCGAGACAACCATGTTACTTTAGCCCAAGGGTTGTAAAAAGATTAGAGTCGTTTGGAACATGGCTAGCCCAAAAAAAGAAAGATGATGTGACATGCCATAGAATTGAGGATTGGGTAAATTATTGTGAAGGATAAAGCTTTGCTCACTCAAAAATCTTACTCCTGATAGGTGACTCTTTCAACTCCTTGGTTACCTTGCATTTGATGGTTGAAATTTTTAAGTTTTGACAGTGAATCTCAAAGGCAAGACATCCATGAACTGATGCCAAAATCATGCATTATGAATAGTAAATTTCTTTTTAGAGGATTTGAACCTTAGCACTGGAAGATGTGTAAAATTTTTTTCGAACTTTTTGTTTTAAAAGATAATTGGTAGATGAATTTGGATCTTTGGTCTATGATAAAATGTTTAATTTTTTACTCAGAGTTAGATTCCAATAAAAAGACAAAAAAAAAAAGAATCTACTTGATCAAGTCAAGTCATTTTCATCCAGGACTTTCTTGGATCAATTTTTTTTTTCATATCCAAAAGCAAATTAATTTGTTATAATCTGACCACCTACTTGAACAAATACTTCAAAAATTTTTAATGGTAGATTAGTTTTTTTATTTTAATAATATTATTAAAAGAAAAAGTTCATTTTAAAGAAAGAGGCAGCAGACCCTCGTAGACAGATAACCTAACATATTAAAATCAGGGAAGAAATGTTATATTTATAAATAAATGTTGAAAATGTTAGATTGTATTTCAAGGACTAAGAAATGAGAATATTCAAGATATAAGACTATGCAATTTATTTTTTTATTTGGAAAATATAATTCAAAATAAATTCGAAATTTAATCCAATTGATTTATCAAATCATTATTAAAATATCAATTATAAAGTAACTTTTTAATTCTTGGAAAAACAATCAATGGTGTCAAATTTTTTATTTTAACATTCTAGGACAGTCATACATTTTTGGTTTCAAACAATAAATAATTGTCTAAATATGAATTATAAATTTTGGTTTAATGCAGATAAAATTTGACTTTTTTATATGCATATTTATGCAAATACATGATTTTATTTAGATTTTTCTTGAGACATAATTCCCTCATAATGTAATATGCTCCCAACGTTTTTTTTTATCACTTGTAATCTTTTAATGGCAATAATCTTTTTAAAAATTTAAGATGTAATTCAAACAATAATCGACAATAAACAAAACAAATGCATAAACATCAATATCCTTTATGTAATAAAATTTCATTTCGTTATCATTTTAACAATGAGAGTAAGCAACGTATTCTTAGCTTCTACCATCGGATTTTAAGAAAGACAAACATGCATTCTTGACCCTCTTGAAATTATTGTTAAGTAAATTCAATTATTACTAATTAATGTTGGTCCACAAACAAAGTTTTTATAAATTTAAAGCAAGAAAGCCATTATCTTGTCACGAGTTGAGACATTAGCATCAGGCTCACATAGTTTTAGGACATGGAAATGAATTTTTCCACATCTCAGATCAACCTAACATCAGAAACAATGCATGGACACTTTAGACTTAATGGTTTAGTCACCTAATACGCTGCAAAATGAAAAGACATAGCAAGTGCTTGAAGAAAGGCTAACAAAAGAACAACAAAAAAGTTTAAGGCAATAGTAAAGATGTTATTACTCAATGGTTTTAGTCTATGTACAATAAAGGTAGGGGCTCTCTATTTATAGTTGAGTACTCCTTACAATCAATACCAAGATACATGCCTAAACTCTAGAGATTACAATCCCTTGATTCTATGAGCTAAGTTGCAATCCTTAATTCTAGGAGATTTATTATTGCTGCACAATCTTTGACTTGTTGAAATCACGTTAAGCACCTGCCTTCTAAAAACCCCCAAATATCATCCTCCCAAGATTATGCCTAGGCATGCTTGCACCTGGGCCCGATCGTGTGCTCGCATCTCAATCATTAGTACTTTTGCCTGGGTTTGACTGGATGCTTGCGCAATGTTTACCAATGTTAACCACTGAGCTTGGCTCAATGCTGCCGAATTTGAACACCTTTGTAAGCCTTTGGAGTCTTGATCACTGCACGTCCCATTATTTTGAGCTAGTTCCTCGTGACCTAGACCTCTAGTGCACCTCAAGACCTAGTCCCCTTGGTTAAAACTTTGTCATGCTAGAACTAAAACTACTACTCAACTTGAAAAAAACTTCTGAGCCTAGATCAGCTTGCGAACTATGACATTCACCAAATAACTACAATTTTACAATATTATTGTAAACATCTAATTTTATCTGAGTCAATTCAACTTTGAGTGATTTTTGCATAATGATTCAAATGATTTAATTTGAACTAATTTGAACATGGTAATTGGATTAACATGTTTCAAGCTTATCTCGAATTAATTACCAAATCCAATTCTATTTGGGTCAAGGTTTGATTTAATCAAAATTCAATCACTTAAGCTTAAGACTCGATAAATGTCCAAACTTCAAATTTAAGTCCAAATTAAATTTAAAGCCCAATTTCATTTTTATTATTGTTATTAGTATTATCTCCATTATTTATTGAATTAATAAAAAAATTTAAAAAAAAAAAAGAAAACAAAGAAACAGAACATGAAAAAGCGATCGGTAACTTATTTCCATAACAAACCAAGTTGCCCAATACTATTCAATTACTTTACACCCAACCACAACAGGTTTTCCATTACCCACCACCTTGCAATTTTTATCTATAATAAGAATTCACAGATTAAAAGACTAAGGGGAATTGACAAAATGGGGGGGGGGTGGGGACAAAAAATTTTAACACAGAAACTTATCACCAGCACCAAACTTCCTCATTGATCACCAAGTCCTAGACTTAATCGCCTTCACACCATGCCCAGCTCCATTATCGGCCCCAACTCACCAGCACCCATCCTAGCATTGGCTCCACCGCCTAGCTCCAACCTTTTCCAAACCCAATGCTAGTCTCTGTAGAGACTCAGCACTAACCCCAACATTAGCCCTGGCCTATAATTGAGCACCATAGCCACCTTGCTTGTAACCAGCCTAACCTCGACCTACAACCAAATGGCATAGCCATCCCCCGTATGCACCTGTACAAGTATCAGCCTACATATACCTAGCCCACCTTAGCACAAGTCCCAACATCCCTTTAAGCACCAACCTTAGCCTTCGTCCACACAACCCTTATACTGGCCTTTCTTTAACACCAAGCCCCAAACACTCTCACGTAACTTTAGCCTTTACCACCAATGCCAACCCCCAAACACTTCCATACAGCCTGTGCTAGCAGTAATTCTACCTCGTTCACCTAAGCTACCACCCTCTATTCCACATTTCCTACCATCACTAACTCAACACCGAGCCACCATTCTATAGCCAAACATTACACTTGGCCTAACTGAAACCCTAGCCAAATACCCCTTACCCTAGACAGGAATAAAAAAAAAACCATAACCTTCATCCATACCACCATTAGAGTCCCCACTACCATCCCTCACCCACACAAAACCTATGGCCAAACCAACCCAACCAAAACCACCATCCACCATCGATAACTACCATAATCCCCATCATCAATCCAACCCAAAATCACATAAAAAATATTAGCAAAAACCACATCCCCTAGATTAGGGGAAAAGTAGCACCAAACAACCCTATTCAACATAAAAAAAGGGTCAGATTTTGCAAAAAAAAAAAAAAAACAATGTAGGTTACAAAAGAGAAATTGATGGCGATAACAAAAGGGGTGATCGATAGCTTAATAGGTGTTTGACTGGGATTGTTAAATCAGAAAGGAAAAAAAAAGAGGAAAACAAAGAATAAAGAGAAAAAAAAAAGAGAATAAGGCTTGTGAACGGTTGCTGGTACTACAATCAACGTCTGGAATGAAAGTGGCAGAAGCTAGGTGAAAAGCTTTTCGATTTTTTTTTAAGATGAGAGTTTTTTTTTTTAAGAAGAGGTTGAAAATGATTTAAAATTTTTTTTTGGCTTTTATACTAAAAAAATAAAAAAATGAAGTGGGTTAACCCAAATCGACTCAATTTACCCATCGATCTAGACAGGCTATAGTCTTCACCCGTCCACCTGAAAGTAGCTGGCCTAACCCATTTAGCCTTTAGAAGCTCAGATCCAAGACACAATCCAGGGTTTATCCCTAGTTGCCACTCTATTATGGCCTAACCTAGTATCTAGCCCAAATTTTCACTTTGGGTTATCTTCATCCTAGACTTGGTATAGTCCTGTATCTTTTATTTCTATATGTGTTAATATTAACCCATGTCAAAAAAAAAAATTTTTGTGTAAAAAAAAAGGTTGCATGTGCTAAGATAAATAAAGAATATGAGGAATTTACGAATGAGTTTGTTGTTATAAAATATTGTTAAAAATAAAAATGAAATTTTTAATGATGGACTCTGAGAAATTCGAGTAATGATTCTTGAGAAATTTTTAGGTGAGAAATTTTTAGGTGAGAAAAGACTTATAAAAATTATCAAAGCATTGAAATATTTAGAAACTCTTTTCAATACAAAAAATTTTTAATTTGAATAATTTTCTTAAAAAAGATAAAAATATATAAAATATTTATAAGAGTTCATAGTTTTTTGGAGATAAACTTATTTATAAATAATTATATTATTGCATAACTTTTAAATATTAATAATTATTAAAAAAATAAAATTTCATAAGATGAGATTCTAAAAATATTTGAATAGTGATGTTTAAAAATCTCTAGATGAGAAAATTTTTTTAAAAATGCTGCCAAATTAATGAGGCCTTTAAAACAATTTTCAATAAATATTTTTGTTACCTTCAAATAAAGAAATAAGAAATAAATTTTATAAAAAGAAAATATTACTTGGATTAAATTATAAGTATTTTGTTATTACATACATTTAAAATATTGATTTTGAGGATAAATATGAACCACCGAGGATGGGATATTGGGGAAGTCCGAGTAATAATTTCGAAGAATTCTTTAAGTAAGAAAATTTCTTTCAATGTTACCAATAGATTGAAACATTTTAAAATTTCTTTCAATAACAAGGTTCTAGTATTTTTCTTGAATAAAATAGAATAATTAAAAAAATAATAAAAATTACTATAATAAAAAAAATTAAGAAAATTAATTTTAAATACAAAAATTAAGACCTTTTAGTCAAAATTAAAGGATAATACATAATTAATTAATATTGTTTTAAATAGTCATTATGGAAGTGCTAACCCTTCCCTATATGTAATCTATTCCTAAACTCAAACTATTTTTGCAAATCTAAAAATTATCTTTTTAATAAATTTTAATTAATTTTAAAATTTTTATTAAAAAGGTAAGTTTTAATAGGTGGCCAATCGCACTTAACCCAAAAGATTGGTGGTGACTCCTTTTTATTTTTAAATTTGTTTAGCAGTCTGAAACCATTACGACAATTTAGCAATTCCACTGGAGACATCATTTTTCTTAAAAGTTAAGCCAGAAAATTAATTATGTGTTATCCTTAATTTTGATTTAATAGTCTTAATTGATATTTAACTTTAATTTTTTTATTTTGATTTTATTTTTTTAAATAACAATAGTAATAAAAAATGTATATGCATTTCATTTTAATTATTTTATTTATTCATTTATTATTTTATGTTTTTATATTATTCTTGATAGATTGTAAGTCATTTAAGATTAGGTTTTCAATGTTATATTTCGTCATTCACATATGGCACATTCATATCATGCATGAGTTTTATACTGGGGTTTTGTCCTTTAAGAAAGGTGTAGAGTACTTATACTCTCATGAAGTGATAGCCTCCATAATGGCAAGCAAAATGCTCTTACTCATATTGAATCATTTTCATTTGAAGCCTATGATAGGTAAGGATCAAAGTGCCTTACTAGTCCTGTTGACACCAGTGAGGAACAATTTATGAGCCTTTTGGGCATGGTTCAATCCGAATTAAGCATATACTAAGCATTAAGGGATCGGCTTGAGATAGAGCCATACCAACCTTTTTTGTAGATATTACTCAAATTAGGGCACGAGAGAAACACTCCAATACAATATGTATTTAGATGTATGAATAGTGTAAATAAAACTAAAATAGTGTAAAAAAATGATAAGAAAAGAAAAATAAAAGAAAATTATTCTTTTAATAAATTGACATATATTTTGATTCGACTAGTGCTTATTCAAAATTTACATTTTCAAAAAATATTTTCAAAAAAAAAACTTTTTTTAGTATTTTCCAACAAACAAAACTAAAAAAGTAAAATTTTTAAAAAAATGATTTTTTATTACTTATTTGTTTATTGACTGAATAAAAAGCAAAAGTATAAAAAAATAAAAGAAAATTTTCTTGAAATAGAGGTAATCTTATGTGCTTATTTTCTATAGAAAATGTTTTCTTGAATTATTATTGTTATTATTTTTATTTTTCTTCTAAAAAAAAAAGCAAAAACAAAAAAAAGTAAAAAAAAAGAAACAAAATGGAAAAATGTTTTTTTAATTTCTTTTTTTGACTAATAAAAAGCAAAAATATGAAGAAAAGAGAGATTTTACCTATTTTATTTCAACTAAAATTTTTTTTTGAATTTAGAATCAAGTTGTTCTGTATTTATTTTGTGTTCCCAGATCTTTTTTTTTTTAAGTTTTGAAATTGATCAAATTGTCTGGTGGGCCTCACAAAAAATAAAAAAAATCATTAATTTACTTTTTCGTATTACATTTAAAAGTCTTCCTTAAGTTTTTCATGTTTTTTCAAGTTTGTTAGATGCATCATTTTTTATATAAAACATAAAAAAAATGTTAATCTTAGATAGTCTGTTAGTGAGATTTTCAAGAAATTTTAAGAGTCACAAATAAGACCTTCTGTTAGTGAGTTAGCTTAGGAAGTAATAGTCTTCAAATAAATAGCATATAGAAGAAGAATAAAATGAAAAGAATGAAAAAAAAAGATAAAATAGATAAAATGATCCATTCAATAGATTTTCTTTAAGGCATATTATTCGATTGGTTTAGTATTTGTTCAAGATTTATGTTTGTAGAAATTTGCAAAAAAAAAAAAAAAAGAGTTGTGATTTTGAATTTTATCCCTTATAGTTCATTTAATCCTTTTTGTGATTTTTTCATCATGTTTTGCATTTAAAAATAAAAGTAATACATGCATTTCATCTCATACCCAAATGTTAGTGTCAATTTCATTGGATTTGCATTGTACATGCATGTATCCCATGTATAAAATATGTTAGTGCATCTTATATAAATATGTTTCATCAATCATTTACATGCCTCTCATTACTCATATAGTATGTCATTGTATTTCATGCATGCAAATTCATGAATGAAATGTGCATTGTATAGATTGCATTTCATGTAAATACATCTCACCACCATTGTAATATAATGTTGCATCCCATTACATACACATTTATATAAGTGGTATGTTTTTTGTTACTTAAACATCATATGTATACAAATGTTCACTATCCAAGCATTTATGCATCTTAATAGTATTTTGCACCACTCATGCATCCATGATCATGTTAGGCACATTCATCATCATGAAAAGTATAGTTAATCTCGTTTCTTTTAAAGAATAAAGGTTCAATAGTATTTATTTCTTGCTAAATCTTTCAAGATTAGTTTTATTCATAACATGGAAAATCGAAAGATTGGAATAGAAAATACTAAATAGGATAAAAAAGAGATAAGAGAAATAGTTGTGGAAATACGACAAGATATTGAAAAACAGTTAATGGATTTGAAATAGATATTGTTAAGGCTTTCGAAAGGAAAAGAAATTGTTGAAATATTTAGGGTATGGGAAGAAGTTGTTGTTAAGGAACCATAATACCCACCTGGGTCCACACATCCCTATGCTCAAAATCCCTGTACTACACAAGCACCACTAGTAGATTACTAACCTTGCAATTATATTGGTAATAGACCATCCTTGATTTAAATGTATGTCAATCCCAGAGCTATCCTCTATGATCCCATCACAATACCCAACTTGGATGATTATAAAGAATAGAAAAAGCTGAAAGGGGTGTCAAAACTGGTTGAGAATACTGAGTTTAAAAATAAGTACAATTTGTTAAAAGAGATACTTAAGGCAATAGAAGAAAGTGATATCTTAAGGAAAATTGATACCAATGAGCTTAACCTAGTTCATGACTTGGTTATCCCTACAAAGTTCAAAGTTTTGACATTTGAGAAATATGATGGAAACGGATGTTTTAAGATATATTTGACTAGATACTAAAACAAATAGTTGGGTATAACCATAATGAACAATTACTTATTCACATATTTCAAGAAAGTTTGACAGTGGGAACTGTCAATTGATATTATAATTTAAATAGAGGCCAGATTTGTACTTTGAAAAACTTATCTTGGGCATTTGTTAAACGATAACAATACATGTTAGAAATAATTCCAGATCGATTAACCCTTCAAAACATGAAAAGGAGCCTCAATGAAAGTTATAAAAAATATGCCGCTAGGTGGAAAGAGGTAGCGTCGTAAGTACAACCACCTTTTACTAATAGGGAGTTGAATTCCCTATTTGTGGATGTTCTTCCTTTTCCCTACTATGATAGGCTGATCGTAATGCCTCTTTAGAATTTATAGATCTACTATTTGCTGTAAGTAGAATCAAGAATAGGATAAAAAAAGAAAAAATTATAAATGCCATGCTCAAGAAATAACCGTTGAAAGGCAAAATGAGAAAGACCTCAGCATGATAAACGAAGATCTGGTGGATGTTATTGGTCACCACACCTACCCTAACCTTTATACAATTTGACACCTCAAGCCAATGACATTCTTTAACCATTTTATCATTATGTCTAAATGTCCCTTTCCTAGAATCCTTTGTCATGGGTATTCATAAAACAAAATATCAACTCAGGCCATCCATAGAGCCATAAAAGAAAGAGAGTCAAAACACATCATTCGCTTTCAATATACTACATAGAGCTTTTCTCATTACTTGTCAGTAATCATACAATTTCTCTTATCGCTGCAAAGCCTAAAAAGCCTCCTTATCCAAAAGGATATAATCCTAGTGCTAAATGTGAATACCATAATGGGGTCAAAGGACATTCCATAGAAAATTGCATTGCCTTCAAGAATATGGTTTAGTCTTTGATCGATGCATATCTTACAAAGTTTAAAAAGCTGGTTGGCAGTTTTGATAATTAATAGTGGCAGAATTGAGGGTCAAGATTTTAAAATTGAAACACTAAGATGAAGGTTTTTTTTTAAGCTTGTATATCATATTGAAAACACTATTAAAAATGTCAATTTTAAATTAAGCCTAAATGTTTGCATTGAATGAATAGATATGGTACATCATATTGTCTCATAAATTTGTTGACATTGAAAATTTTTAATTCCTTTTCAGTTTTAAAATTTAAAGTTTTTTTTTGAAAAATAATTAAAAATAAAAAAAATTTGTTGAATTTGAATAAAGACCTATAAGTCATAAAAAGAGAAATGCCTAAAAAAAATGAAGAATGGCTTTTAATTTTTGGATTTTTGTTGATTTGTAAGTATTGTTTACAAACTTTTGTGTGATATAAATTCAAAAAAATTGATTCATAATTGTTTGAGAATAAAGTCCCATATTAGCAGCCTTCAAGATTATCAAAAATTTTTTTAAAAAAATAGGTCTTTTCAAAAAAAAATATACGTTTTTTTAAATGATGAGAATTTTGAAGTAATTGGTGCTTACTATCAAAAAATAAACTCATCAAATACCTTCATACTTTTCCCTGATTGCTCCTATATTTCAATCATTTCGAATAATTTCACTCACTAGTCATAATCCTTTAAGTGGCATGAACTTTAACTTGCGAACCTCTTCATCATTTGATAATATTAAAATAATAATCTTTCTTGGACAATGAACAAAAGAGGCCAATTTTTAAAATTTCATTATAAATGTAAAAAATCAGGCAATACTCTTTCAAATTTTTAATTGGTAATTCAGTGTATGTTTACCGATATAATTGAATCATCCAAAGTCTTTTGATAACCATAGACATAAAAAATTCCTAAACTTTTTCTTTCAAGCAATCCTTGTTTCATGTCTTAAGGCACGTTGACTAAAAGAAGCAAAATACCTTTTTGCCTCAAACAATTGTTTCATGTCATAATACCTTTTACCTTTATTTTACCAAAAAATGCCAAACAATTTGGAACCAAAACGAGCTTTTTTTAACAGTGTGATCAAATTTGGAATATCCTATACAACCTAATTTTTACCGTCATAGGAATCTTGAGTGGAAAATAAGATGGGACATTAATTACGCAAAAGCAATTAATGGTTATAACACATTAAAATAAAGGAAAAAAAAGCCTTTTACCTTATTTTTTCTTCTTCAATAATTTGCTCTTCAATCTAAGTGATCATGTTTGAAATGATGAATGGTCATCTTTCTCTATCCTTCGCATATAAAAAAATTATCCACTTGCTACCCATTTGAGTTTATTAAATTTCTCATTCTAAAATAAAACATTGGCCAAAGATTGTCTTTTACACTAGGGCAAAATAAAGACATCTTTAAGGATCATGAGTAATAGAACCCAACTTGAAAAGAAAGTGTTTGATATTGAGAACGTCTAATATGCAACTCAAAGATGAAAATCCAAAGCAAAAATGATTCAAGTTTTAGTTAGAATTTTAATTAAAAAAAAGATAGAATTTAAGAAAGTAGAACACTAAAGTTGAAGTTAAAGAAAGAAAAACATACACCTAGAATATGAGAGTCTGAGATAAAAACTAAATAAAGTTTTCGTTAGAATTTCAAGTAAAAATGAAGATAGAATTCAAGAAAGTAGAATGTTAAAGTTGAAGTCCAAATTTTTTTAAAAAAAAAAAAAAAAAAAAAGCAAAGAAAGGAGGATGCACCTTGGAGATTAAAGTCTAAGGTAAAAAGTGAATGAAGCTTCAATTAGATTCTTAAGTAAAAAGAAGATAGAATTCAAGAAAGTAGAATGCTAAAGTTAAGGTCAAATATTTCCAAAAAAGAAAGAGTAAAGAAAAAATACACAACTTTTCATCCAAAGAATGCTCTATAAGATCCTTGCCTAATTACCCCAAATAACATATTTCGAGCTTATTTATCCATTCTTTTAAAACCCTGAACATTGACCTACATTACATACCTTGAAATATTTATTTTGATCAAATATGAACACTTGAATGGAAGAGTTATGTTTTTGAAAATTTGCATATATCTATTAGTATTTGATAAGATTTTATCAAGCTTTCCATTGTTAGAAAATATAACTCTGAGGTGAAAATCCAAAAAAGGTAGTTTAGAGTTAAAGCCACTCTTAAAGCCACAAAAGAATTTTAAAAATTTTAAGGTTCAATCTAGAATAGAAAGTCTCGATGCAAAACTTTTCAAAATATCAATACCCACTAAAGACTTTACATTTCATTAAATAATAAAAATAAAAAAAACCTAGCATTTTTTCTCTTCCCAAATCTTTTTCAAAAAATAATGGCTAGTTTTGATGCACATTGAAGTATCACATTAAGCCATGCTTAATTTTCAATAAAAGAAAAGTATTTTAGAAAAATTATTTCTTTCATGAACCCAAGAGAAATCCCTACAACCCTTGTTAAGCTTTTTCTAAGATATGCCGACCAGTGAAAAGAATTAAATTGTCGATTATCCCTATCCATAAGTATTTCAAATAGTAATAATTAATTTTCAAGAGATTCAAAAGTCATGAGTTTTTAACTTTTCTTATTGATTTTGAAGATAATTTATGTGGGATAATTATATGATCACTTTTGAAAAGTTTAGAGATTATTTGAGCATTTTGTATAGAATACTAAGATCATTTTTGGTGAAAAGTAAACATTAAAAATTTAAACATAGATCTTTAAAAAAATAAAAAATAAAAAATAGTTTTCGTATTTGCATCACTTGCATTCACATTCACATTTACATCATGAAAAAGACATTTCACTTGCATAAACAAAAAAACAAAAAAGACATTTGCATTGCATCACTTGCATACACATTGACATATGCAGATGAGAAAAACAAATGATCTGTATGCTGTAAAAATAAAAAAGACATTCGCATTTGCATTACTTGCATTAGCACTTGTATATACATCATGAGAAAAATATTCGCATTCGCATTTACATCACTTGCATCTATATTATGAGGAAGGCTTTTGTATTTACATCATTTGCATCATAACCAAGGCATTCACATTCGCATTATAAGAAAAACATTTGATCTACATGTTACAAAAATGAAAAAGATATTTGTATTTGCATCACTTGCATATGTTCATGAGAAAGACACGTGCATTTATATAATTTGCATCATAACCAAGGTATTCACATTTGCATCATAAGAAAGACATTTGCATTTACATCATAAAAAAATATTTGTAGGGGCATTTACATAAAAGGAACATTGGCATTTGTATTATGAAAAAAGGCCCTTGTATTTGCATCAAGCATTCATATTCTTGCATTTGCATAAACATTCACATTTGCATCATTTGATGAAAATAGACATTTGTATCATGATTGTATTTATCAACTTTGTAAATATTATAAAAAAAGACAGGAAATAGAAACATTCTAAGTAGTAAAAAAAAAGAAAACAAAAAGAAGAGAATAATTTCCTTTTTTCCAAACAAATTTTCAAAAAATAATTTGTCCGTTTTCCAGGTAAAATTTTAAATTTTTGAATAATTTCCAAAGACCTCCAAGCATAATTTTTAAGACATCTAGACAAGATTTATAAGACCTATGGGCATAATCTCTAAGACCTCTAGGCATAATTTCTAAGACTTTCGAGCAAAACATTTTAAATTTTCAAATTTTAATACCTCTGATTAGATGAGCATTTATGTATGTCAAGATTTGTAAGACCTCAGGGCAAAACACATTAGATTTTAAAATTCCAAAGCCTCTGTTTAGAGGGAACTATTTTCAAACATGATTTTTAAAGTTACAAAGCCTCTGTTTAGGTGGAGCTATCTTCTAAAATCTTTAAAAGGCCTATATTTAGAGAAGTTTTTGTAATATTAAAATTTGTAAAACTTTCGAGCCTAATCTCGTATTTTATTTCAAAAGTTGTTCAGCTTTTATTTTTAAATAGTCAAATTCATTAATTAAAAAAATAAAAATAAAAAAATCAAGAAGAAAAAAATCAAAACAAAAAAAAACAAAAATCAAGACAAAAAAAAGAGAAAACAAAACAAAACAAAAAAATTTTGAATTATTAATTTAGATAAAATTGTTGTCTATATTTTTACTCTATTCCTGATTCTCAGTAATATACAAAGAGGAGTAGCTATAGACACTTAATTTTGTCCGGATCGATTCAACTTTAAGCTATTTTTGCACATTGATTTGAATGATTTAATTTGGACTAATTTGAGCATGATAATTGAATTAACGTGTTTCAAGCTTATCTCAAATTAATTACCAGATCCAATTTTATTTGGGTCAAGGCTTGATTTAATTGAAATTAATTTAAAATTTAATCACTTGAGCTTAAAGACCTGATAAAAGCTGAAACTTTAATTTTAAGCCCAAATTAAATTTCAAAGCCAAAATTTATTTTTATTGTTGTTGTTGGTCTTATCTCTTTTATTTATTGAATTAATTAAAAAATGAAAAAATATTAATTAAAAAATGAAAGAAATGTAAGAAACAAAAATACAAAACATAAAGAAGTGACCAACAGCATAACAAGCCAAATTGCCTAATACTACTCCATTACTTTACGCTCTGCCACAACAGGTCTCCCATTACCTACCACTTTACAATTTTTGTCCATAATAAGAATTCACAGATTAAAAGACTAAGGGGAATTAATAGAATGAAGGGGGAACAAAAAAAAAATTACATAGAAACTCATCACCAGTATCAAACTTCCTCACTGATCACCAATCCTAGACTTAACCACTTTACACCACGCTTAGCCCTATCACTGGCCCCAACTCAATGCAAACACACCAGCACCTATCCCAGCATCAGTTCCACCAACCAGTTCCAGTCTTTTCCAAACCCTATACTAGTCTCTGCAAAGATCCAACACTAACCCTAACATTAGCCCCGACCTACAATCAAGCACTATAGCCACCTTGCTTATAACTAAACTAACCTAACCTAAGCTTACAACCAAGCATCATAGCCATCCCCTGTATGCACCTGCACCAATACCAACCTACACGTACCCAGCCTCACCCTAACACAAGTCTCAACATCCCTTTAAGCACTAACCTTAGCCTTTACCCACACAATCCGACCCTTTTCAACACCTAGCCCTAAACACTTCCATGCAGCTCCAACCTTTACCACTAAGACCAAGCCCCAAACACTCCCACGCAACCATTGTTAGCACCAACTCCACCCCATTCATCCAAGCTACCACATTTCATTCTGCCTCTCCTGCCATCATTGACTTAACACCGAGCCACCATTTTATAGCTGAACATTACTCTTGGCTTAGCTAAAGCCCTAGCCAAATACCCCTTACCCAAACAAGAACAAAAAAAAAACCCCCACAACATTTATCCACACCACCACTAGAATCCTCACTACCATCCATCACCCATATAAACCCCATGGCCAAACCAACCCAACCAAAACCATCATCCATCATTAGCAATTACCATAATCCCTATTATCAATACAACATAAAATCATCCATTACCAAGTTAAAAAAATCACATAAAAAATAATAACAAAAACCATATCCCCTAGATTAAGGGAGAAGTAGCGCCAAGCAACCCTATTCAACATAAAAAAAAGTTAGATTCTGCCAAAAAAAAAAAAGAAATTCAAGGAAAAAAAAAGAGGCCTTGTAGGTTATGAATGAGAAGTTGGTGGCGATAATAAAAAGGGTGATCGATAGCTGGATAGGCTTTTGGTAGAGATCGTTGAACCAGAAAGAGAGAAGAAGAAAAGAAAAATGAAAGGAAAAAAAATGGATAAGGCTTGTGAATGGCTACTTTCACGATGATTAACATTTGGAATAGTGGTTGGTAGAAGCTGGGTAAAAGCTTTTGGGTTTTTTTTTTTTTTAAGATAAGAGTTTTTATTTTTTAAAATAAAAGGAGGGTGGAAATATTTAAAAAAAATTTGGCTTTTATACGAAAAAAAAGAAGAATTAGCCGGGTCAACCCAAACAGACTAAATCCATATCAACCCACGTTTTGACCTATTCACCTAAAAATAGCTGGCCCGACCCCCTCAGCCTTTAACATCCCAGATCTAAGACCTAATCTAATGTTTAGCCTAATCTAATGTTTAGCCCTAGCTGCCACTCAATTGTATCCCAACCCAGTATCTAGTCCAAATTTTCACTTTGGGTTATCTCTATCCAAGACTTGTATAATTCTGTATCTTTTATTTTTATATGTGCTCAATATTAACCCATATCATTATATATATATTGGTGTAAAAAAAGGTTGCATATTTTAAAATATATAAAGATTATAAGGAATTTTTGAATAAGTTTGTTGTTATAAAATATTGATAACAATAAAAATAAAATTTTTTATAATAGGACTTCAAGAAGTCCAAGTAGTGATTTCTGAGAATTTCCTATACGAGAAAATACTTCTAAAAATTATCAAAATATTAGAATATTTAGAAACTTTTTTCAATACAAAGATTTTTTTTAATTTTAATAATTTTCTTAAAAAATATAAAAAAGATTTATAAGAGTATGCATTTTTTAGGAAATAATCTTATTTATAGATAATTATATTATTGCATAGCTTTTAAATATTAATAATTATTAAAAAATAAAAAATAAAATTTCCTACGATTAGATTATAAAGAAATTCGAATAATAATTCTTTATAGATTTTTATGTGAGAATTTTTTAAAAAAGCTATCACTCTAATTGGGCTTTTAGATAATTTTCAAAAAATATTTTCGTTACCTTTTAATAAGGAAACAAGTCATAAATTTTTATGAAAAAAAAAATATTATTAGGATTAAATTATAAGTATTTTGTTATTAAATACATTTAAAATATTAGTTTTAAGGACAAATACGAACCACTGATAATAGGATATTTAGAAAAGTCTGAGTAGTGATTCTTAAAAATTTTTTAGGTAAAAAAAATTATTTTAATATTACCAATAAGGTTCTAGTATTTTTCTCGAATAAATATCAAAATTCTTTCAATATTTCAACATTTTAATATTTCTTTCCATAATAAGGTTCTTGTATTTTTCTCAAATAAAATATAATAATTAAAAAAATAAAAAATAAAATTACTTCAATAAAAAAAATTTATTTTAAGTACCAAAATTAAAATTTTTTAGTCAAAATTAAATAATAACACATAATTAATTAGTATCGTTTTAAATAGGCGTTATGAGGTGTTAATCCTTCCTCATGCGTGATCAACTCCTGAACTTAAACTTTTTTTGCAAATCAAAAAATTATCTTTTTAATAAATTTTAATTAATGTTAAAATTTTTATTAAAAAATAAGTTTTAATAGGCGACAAATCATTTCTAACTAAAAAGATTGATGATAATTTTTTTTTGTTTTTAAATTTATCTGATAGTTTGAAAAAATCATTACGACAATTACAATTGAATGTGTTGCCTATTTTGATATTTAATTATTCCATTTGAGACAATAATTTCGCCCTGATATAGTTAAAACTTAATAGAATGGTGATAAAAAGAAAATTCTGCGTCTGCCAAATTATTGGTATCTTAAGCACATAAATATAATAAAGATCAATTGAATTTAACTTGAATGCTTTGTTTTTAAAATTCTATCATGAGGGATTTTTTTTATCGCCACTCTAATAATACTTAATGAACAAAGTAAAAAAAAATAATAATAACTGATAGTAATTCATGTTTTAGCTTGATTTTTCTTTTTGTTTGATAATTTGGCAAGTAATTTTCTTTTATGCAAGCAGAGATGCGGAGGAAAATATCTGAAATTTACACTCAATACTATTTGATAACTTGATTATAAACGATTCTTTCAGTCTCTTTAAAGAAAATGTTGTTTTCCGTTACTTCAGAAGTAGCGGAGAATTTTACTATTTTATTATTCTAAAGTAAGTATTGCTTTTCAACTAAATTTAAAGTTAATATTTATTCAAATCAATATTTATTTTTTAATTAATTTTTATTTATCTTCATGCTCAATATAAAATCATTAAAATTTCAACCATAGATTAATTTCAAGATCAATTAATCATCTTTGAATAAGTATTGAAAGGGAAAGGATCATCTTCACTGTTTAAAAAGTATGAATGTTTTCACTATTTTATCCAAAGATAAATAATATATTTTTATATAAATTTATGATTGATATTTGTTTAAATCATTTTGTTTCTTTAAAATCATTTTTATTTATTTTCCTATTCAATTAAAAATCATTAAAACTGAAAATATATTAATGAAAATTTCCACTATTTTAAAATAGTGAATAAAATCTTTTCCAGTAATAAAATTTCTATTACCTTTTTAAATAGTGAAAAGAATTTTTATATATTTTTTTAACATCAACCAATCTCTAGTAACAATCATATTCATAACAAATATGTAAATTTAAAATTTATTGACCGTTGCATTCAAAAGATTAATACTCGAATCATGAATTCAGAAACCTAGCTATCGTTTAATAAACTTGAAAGCAAATTAATTAAGATGCACTTCTCTTAAAGATTCATTTCATATGGTCAAGATAATGATTTAACAATAACTTTTCTTTTTACCTAACCTCTTTGCAATTAAAAAAAAAATCTAATATATATATTTTTTAAACAAAAACACGATACAACATAAGAATATATGTTATAAATGTTGATATTTTAATCTCAAAATTGTTGAATATTATTTTTTAATAATAATTACATGAATTAATTAAATTAAATTTTGAATTTAAAAAATTTAATATTTTAATTTGTAATATTCAAGTAAAATAAATACTATAGCTACCAAATAAAATTAGCTCAAAGTGGACAAAACTAGTTATGTTAGCATTAGCATGATAATTGGCTAGTTGCTATTGGTTTCAATAAAAACCTAATACATGATGGGGACTAACGTTGGTAAACAAATTTAGAATCAAAAACTATTTTAAAATCCTATCTTGCGCTTAAATATGTGCCACATTGCTTTGCCAACTAATTTTGTTGCTTTATCGTTAAGATGATCTCAACCACTCTTTTTTACACTTTAAGAGTTGACAACTAACCCAATGTCAACTAATTTTTTTTAAATAGCAATGTCAACTAATTGAATAATTTGATTATTAAAAACATATTTCTGAATTCGTGGCCTGAAATGGTTTGGCATTTCCATAAAATTATTTGGAAACAAAGAAAAGCTACTCAAAATGTCTTTTCTGGCCAACCAAACACTAATCAATTAAAACAAACAAAATACAATTAAATAATTGCAAATTACAAGCAGCGTCACAAGGTCAATTTCTGAGATCACCCACTAACAACTAGTAACCATTCTCTTGACTTTTAATGTTTTAATTCCAATTTTAGTACTATATATGCAGGGCATGTCTCTTGAAGATTTTCCATTGTGTTAAAACCAGAAATAAAAAAATATATACATTATCCTTCGTCTTTGTTTGTGTTGAGCAATAAAAAAAACTTTTCGCATATTTTGATTTTTTTCAATGTGCAAATAAGTCTACTATACATATATATATATATGTCAATATATATATATATATATTGAAGCGTACAAGCATCATTATTCCCATAGTCCAATCTCCAGTGGTCCATTACTAATATACGTATATTCAAATTGAAAAAAAGGGGATGGGCAATAACATCAGTTTGCTTGCCCCTCCCAAACAAAATAGAAGCTACCGTAATGGGTATCTTTTTTTTTTGTTTTTTGTTAATAATTGAACCTCAAAGGACATCTAGGTTCAAAAGTCCAAGAGTAAGCATCAACTCGAAAGACATCTATTCTGGCAGATCTGTATAATCTGATCGTCAGGAGCAGTTAATATAAAAACCAGTGAAAGAAAGAAAGAAAGAAGGTCCCATATAAGTTTCCAAGAGCTGTTTTTAAAAGATTAAAAAGTTAATTACCTTTAAAATTGGAGGAGTTAACTTGATAATTAAAATAACGAATTTGATTAACAGTGCCTACAAATATTAGTTAAGATTATTTAAAAATGTTATTTTAAAAAAATTTTATACTTAATGTATAATGTTACAAAATTCAATGGATAACAATGTATTAATTATAAATTTTTTATTTTTTATTATTTTTCATATGAAAAAATGTGGTGGTAGTAACATCACAAAAACAAAAATAAATGCTTTGTAAGGGCTTTGCGTGGCTTGAAAGTGACGTCCACGTAGGAAACGACGTGGAAGCGCGTCGAAGTAGGACCCATGCCTTACGTACATACGCACGTCTACACCCAAGAATTAATTCAAAAGCAATGCTTTGGAATTGAGAATTGGGATCCTTTCGCTTCCGTCTTACGCAACTTTCAACTTCTGTCATTTCTCAACGTTTTGACTTTCTTTTACCTTAACCATGGTTAATTTCACACCCATCTCCTCCAATGATAATGTCAATCTCTATTATTTCCACGACAATAAATAAATAAAAAAATATACCTTCAAATGTAATGACAAATATTTTTTCATTACATTTATAATTAAAATCATTTTCAATAATAATCGATATTGCATCATTATAATCATTTTTATTTATTATTATAATAATGATATTTTGTCTTATAATATTACAAAAACAATTCGATTCATATATTTTTTAATTGATTATATTTTTATTAATATAAATTTATTTTAAAATGTTTAAATATTAAATAATCCCACATCATATGCATTTTGTGTTTGTGTTTTGAATACGATCAAAATATTATAACATGATCAAATCAAATTAACATGTTTATTAAAAATGTTAGTATTTGAATTTTAACATTAAAAAAAATTAATATTCCACTGATAATTTATACAATTATTAATAATCAATCAAAACTTTGAATTCTAAAAATTTAATTTAAATTGACAGATTTTAAGAATTTTAAAATATATGAGGGCAATACTATGCTATGGTCAAAATGCTGGTTTTTTTAGTTCTATTTCAGAATTTTTTTATTCAATATCATTTTAAATTTTCATCATACATACAATAGTTTAATTAAAAGCTATCATTTCAAATCACAAACCAAATCAGTTCTTTTTTTCCTTTAAAATCAATCATATATTCCGTTTGGATAAAATTATTTTGTTGGATTTTCAACTCTCCAATTACTTACCATAAATTGTATAAATAAAAAAAATTTTTTATAAAAAAATCGACTGAGTCAAATTTTCAAGATTTTAACGATTAGCGTTACATTTCACTGAGCCGACACTAACCAAGGTTAGTTAATTAACATGACAAAAAGATTAGAAAAGAAAGCGGATTCCAGCTTGTCAAGCATTCACAAATGTCAAGAATCCTATGCCGATTCGCCCAATCATCTCTTTTTCAAATTCTCTTTCTCCGTCAGCTTGGCGCCGCAATTCACGTTATCTCTCTCTCTCTCTCGTTGGCTCGCTGTTTTTGTCATCAGTAGCCAAATTGTTACACCCAGTTTTGTTTTACAACCATAAGGTTTTTATTTGGTTTTGGTTTTGATTTTAGCTATTTTTTTAATAATTTAATATTTTATTAAAAAAATTATAAATTAATGTTTCAAATAATTTTAAATTATAATAAAATATTTAATTAAATATTTAAATTTTAAAAATTTTTATTATGATATTTGAATTATAATTTTAGTCTATCACACATTATCATTTAAAATTAATTACATTAAAGTGAATATTATATTAATTAAAAAATTTATAATTCATATATCATATTAAATATTTTTAAAATTCAAGTATTATATTAAATATTTTTATTATATATTAATGGTCATTTATAACATTAAACCTAAAGTTAATGATATTTTAGATAATATTTAGTATTCTTTTTAAGATTATCATGATAATTTAATCACCAAAGTAATCTTATTATTAAGTTGATTTTATCACCCGTATTTTGGAATCATTTTATTTGATTAAATAATATTAATTCTTAAAAATTGAAAATTATTATATTCAATATTATTAAAAATAAAATATTATTTTGTTTGAAAGTATCAAAATAATCATGTATATTATAATAGTTATATAAATTAATGATTTCAATGTTGTATAAAGATAATAATTTGTAAAATGTTAGTAATATTTTATTTATTTCATAATAAAATATAGTTAAATTATTAAATTAAAAAACATCATAATTGATAAGTAAATTAATTTTTATGGTATAACTTATGTAAAAGTATTTGAATTAGAAAATAAAATTAACTTATTAAAATCACAACAAAAAAAGATTATATTATATATAAAATTTAAAAAAATTAAAAGAAAATAAACAAATTATTTTTTGAATTTGCTATAATAAATATTAATTTAAAAATATAAAAATTTATAATATAAAATAATTATAATTTTTAAAAGAAGCAAGGTTTTAATGCACTTATTTTATATATCATTTCACCTTAACAATAAAAAGGTTTTACCTATTTAGATAAAAATTAAATCACATTTTAAAATAGTGATTTGATCACTTTAAGTGATTCAATATCACTGTTACGTAAAATCATTAATTATTTATCAAACATAATGATTTAATTACTATACATAGATTATCATAATTTTTTATGGATCACCTATATCAAACGCTATCTTAAAGTTTTCTTGAAGTTTAATTTTTTTAAAACTATTTTAATGATGTATTTTTCACGTCCATTTAATGTATTCAAAGTCTCACTTTCAAAATTTTCTAAAAAAACCAAATATTAGTTAATAAAAAAACTCATTTTATCAATTTACCGGAAATGAATGATTTTGAGATTGCATTAACAATTAACAATGCCATCACAACTTTTTTTATCACTTCAGTTTCTCCACAAATTTCCCTATCCACATTGGATTATTTAAGATTTATTAATAATTAATCTCACCTAGCTCATGAGGTGGGTTTGTAGATTTAATTATGATAATTATTACCAAATTAAACTTCTTTTTGTAATCTCTTATTAAACTTTTGTTGTCGTGGATAACAATTAACAAGGATTCTTTTAAAGATCAATTAACAAAGATTTACTTTAGGTGTTTTATCACCTTTTATATGAGCAGTCCTAACCTCAATTTTTTTTACCTCAATTACAAGTTCCAATTACCTGAGTAATCCTTGGGTGGTTTTGTTTCTAAACTCAATTTCTAAATTTAGAAAGAATATTATATATTTTAACATTTTTAATTTACTTTTAAAATTTTTTTACCATTTATATTTATCTAATTGAAAAATATTACATGCATAACCTTATTCAACCCATAATCTATAAACACCAACTTTAATTTTATACCAATTGATTTAATAATTAATCTGAAAAAATATACTCTCTGTATCCTATTTTTTTAATGTCTCAAAATTATATTTTTTTTAACATCTAAATTTTTATTTTTTATATTTTAAAATTATTTTTATGGTTTTTTTACTTTTTAATATTAAAAATTATGAAATTTTAATTTTAATATTAAATATATTAAAATCAAAAACAATTTTTTAAACTCAAAGAAAGTCAATACTAAGCAAATAAATTGAGACGAAGTGAGTATTTATTTTGATCGATTTGGTGTAAATGATAAAAAATTCGTGATAATCATGATATGGCAACTGCAAAATGGCAAGAAGAGATGAACAATGAAGCCCAGCACTCGAGCAGAAGGACGGTCAACAAAATCTTCACGAATCACAACGTCACACGTGTATGGCCACGTTCTGCTGACCGACACCTGCCGTTGAACCTTTCAAGTAAATGGCAAATTCCCCATTGGGTGCACTTCCTCCGTCCCCACATCGAATAAGGCATCTTTCGAAGTTGACGAGGATGGTGATAAATTAATTTATTTAGTAATTTTTAACAAAAATTAATTAAAAAATATGAAAAATCAAAGGGATTTAAGAGAGAATCACATGAGGTGGAGGTTATATAAGCAGAGATAAGGTGACACTGGAAATGCAAGAGAGAAAACACCAAGGTGAGGCAACTGAAAAAAACTTTGAGTGTTTTCAGATATTGCAATAGTGTTTGATAATTTCAGTTTTCTTCTAAATTCCCCTTTTTTTTCTGTATTTCCCCGCTTCTCTGAATCCCTTTCTGTCATCGTCTGTCTTTCAAGCTGAACAAATTTTTGTTAAAAACAAAGCTAAACAAGCCTACCAGGTTGGTTTTTTTTTTTTGAAAGCCAGGTGATCCAGAATAGAGATCCAGGTTTCTGTTCATTACAAAGTTTTATTCTTTATTTTCATCAGCTAAGGGGGTTTATTTTTGGTCCCTCAAGGTTGGTGTTTATCAAACTACTGCCTGTTCCTTAGTTTTGGTTGAGAAACAGGTTTTAACTAGTTTTTGGATATGGCAGCAACTATAGATATGTATAATAGCAGCAGCAGCAGCTCAGTTTTCTCAGATCCTTTTAAAGAAGAGTTAATGAAAGCACTTGAACCTTTTATGAAAGGTGCTTCATCTACCTCTCCTTTATCTTCTTCTTCTTCTTACCCTTCTTGTTCATATTCTCAACTCACTGCTTCTCCTTCACAGCCTAACTTGTATCCTGAATTTTGCTCCCCATGGAGCACCCACTCGTTTTCGAATCATGGGTTCTCTAACTATAACAACCTGATGGGTTTTGAACAAACAGGTTCAATTGGGCTAAACCAACTCACCCCTTCTCAAATCCTCCAAATTCAAGCCCATATCGAACAACAACAGCAGCAACAGCAACAGCAGCTTGCTTCTATGGCTACAACATCCCTTCAAAATCAAAGGCTCAACTTTCTTTCCCCAAAAGCTGTCCCTATGAAACATGTCTCCTCCGCCCATCCAAAGCCTACAAAACTCTACAGGGGAGTGAGACAGAGGCACTGGGGCAAATGGGTAGCTGAAATCAGACTCCCCAAGAATCGAACCCGCCTTTGGCTTGGCACTTTTGATACAGCTGAAGAAGCAGCTTTGGCTTATGACAAGGCTGCTTATAAGCTTAGAGGAGAGTTTGCTAGGCTCAACTTCCCCTACCTCAAGCACCAAGGAGCCCATGTTTCTGGAGAATTTGGTGACTATAGGCCTCTCCATTCCTCAGTTGATGCAAAGCTACAAGCCATCTGCCAGAGCTTGCAGAAACAAGGGAATTCAGGAAAGACCTGTTCCGTTTCTGATTCAAAATCTAACAGTGTTGCTCCTTCACAGCCTAAGTTTGAGTTTGATTACCCTGTTAAGAGTGAGGAGTTTGATCAGTCTTCAAGATTTTCTGATCCTAAAGTGGAGAATTCATTGTCATCATCATCATCCTCGGATGCATCCGATGAGTCATTGGCAGGGTCCTCTTCACCAGAATCTGATATCACTTTCTTGGATTTCTCTGATTCAAAGTGGGAAGACAATGAAAATTTCGGTTTGGAAAAGTATCCTTCGGTAGAAATTGATTGGGAAGCAATCAGGGAACTATCTGAGTCTTAAATATAATATCATACACAACTACTACCATGTAATCTCCTTGTATTTATTTGGGTCAAGTATCTTTTTTTTATGTCGATGTAGACTATTTTAGTGTCTCTAGTAGTCTCTACAATGAAATTTTTGACATTTGTAGAGGTGCTACGGAGCTTTATGTAGGTGTCAGTTTAGAATATGTATAATGCTAATGTGTAAGATTGAGGTATCTCCTTTGAGACTGGTCTTGCTGGAACTCTTTTTCTTAGCAAAAGCCATTGGAGAGCTTCAAGTTTCTGTTTGGTTGCATTATTGTAGGCCGAGTGCAAAGTTAAGAAAACTATTGTCTTTTGAATATATATTTAATGTACTTTTTTTTTACTTTTTAATTTTTTCTGTAAATCTTTCTGTAAAACCAAATAGTTTGCATGTGTTGGAGTTTTATTCTTCTTCTTCTTCTTCTTCTTCTTCTTCACGTGTTTGTTCCCTTAAACCTGTCAAGACATCGCTACTTGTGGTTTTAGTGGAGAATTTTTCATGTTCAACCTGTCTGGACTCTGAGCTTGGCATTGAATCCCTAATTTAGATTACTTTCTAATTTGATCAACACTGAGAGGTCTCTCTTCCTAAACTTTTTTTTTCTGTTGTTTTAATTAAAGCAACATCTTCTACGTCTTTCCTATATATTGGGTGCATAGAGAAAAGGCTAGCATGACTTCAGTTTTTGTTGGAAGATTAAGTTTTTTTTTTTTAAATAAATGAGGTTGTAACTTGGGATTAAAAAAAAAATGTAAGTTATGAGATTTAAAATTTAAATATATTAAATGTTATTTTTAAAAATAATTGTATAAATTAATTAAATTAAATTAAAATTTGAAGTTTGAATTCTTTTGACATCACTTGTCAAGTGATAAAAAAAAAAAAAAACAAAAAAACAACGTGACCATTTTAAGAGCTGAAAAGCCTACTAAAAAGTTAGATTAAGGCAATGAATAAAAGTGAAATTTATCAAATTAGCAAGCACGGATATTTTAAAACTCCACAATTGGATTTAAAGGATTGTCATTACATGTTCATTAAGTTATAATTACACTTTTATAAATTAAGAAATTAATATAATTATTAAATGAACATATGACAACTTGACGAAGTTATTTATCAAATTCTAGAACTCTTCAATTGGTATATACAATAATAATCCGACAAAAATTAAAGTAGAAAGATGATGAATTAAATTGGAGTTAAGAAAATACCATGAATATTTTACACAACCTTTGTAGAAATTGTTACATTTTTTACATCAATCTTAATTTATACTGCTTTTTCTTTTCTTTAAATACAATCAAGGCTGAATAAGCTTGAATTAGAGACAATTTCAAATGTGGGTTAAGATTTGAATTAAGCTCTCACCAGGATTTCTTACACAATGTGAAAGTGATAAGAATTTAATCCTAGCAATTTCAAATATAAAAAAAAAAAAAAATTAAAATTTCAAATTTTTGGTTATAATATGAAGGAACTCTTTTTTTTTTTTTTTTTCTATAATTGAAGTTACCAAAATTTAAATTCTAATCACTATTACAAAAAATTCACTATCTATCAACAAATCATTTTGCAATTGAAAAAAAAAAAAAAAAACTCAAGACTAAAGAATAATGGAGAAATTCATAGTGGGACCAAATACATTATTATACCGGCTTTGACATATATAGTTGTCCTGAAGCAAAATTTTCTGCTTCAGTATTCGATACAGACAATGGATTGGTTGAAATAATGGGGTCACCCGAATTATGATCAAAATTCAATGGTTGGCCAATGGGGTTCAAATAATTTGGGTTCTAACTTATCTATTGAGTATTGGACATTAATCTTTATGTGAAGCTTAGCAAATGACTGCCCAAGAACGTGCTCCAACTGTGATGACAATAAATTTCATTTCAGTAATCTACATCAGCTATGAAATTTCTGAGATGCTTTCACTAATTAAATTTCATGCCCATGTTCTTTCAAATGTCTAATTGGATTGAATAAGTCCTCAATAATTGAATATTAATCTATTGACTAAGACTCTCCTTGCCCATGGATCGAAAAGGAAAGAGACGTTTCTTATGCCTCAAGCCTCAAGCCTCAAACCACTCTTCATGTTTTTTTTTTTTGAGTAAATTGATTTCGATTTTTAAAATTAAAAATCTAACATTTTGTCAATAAATCACATTATTATTAGTTTCATCATCCCTTATATACATGTTTCCTATAGAAATTTAGGTTTTGGTACAAAGGCAATTTTATTTTATTGCTTAAAAACTAGTTTAATATTATTATTGTAGTTAAATAAAGTTTTAATTGAAAAAAATACGTTTTAAAAATACAATAAAAAATATAATTAAAAATTTTAAATATTTAATATTATTGAAAAAAGTATTGTAAGTTATTATAATATATAAAAAAAATACATAAAATAATAAAATATTTTAAATATAAGGACAATAATCTATATATATGGACATAACAATCGATATTGTTCACATCTTAAAAATATACCGATCTTGAAAATTAGTATATGCAAATTACATATATTACTGAAGGTATTTTAGTAATTAAAATTTGAGATTTAAATTTTAAATTTGAGTTAATTACACTTTTAGTACATGAATTTTGAGAAAATATATAAATTAGTACTTAAAGAATTAACATGTATAATTTGTATAATTAACTTTTAAATTATGTAACATGTCAATCCAAACTCTAATCCTACTAACTATATCAAATTATAAATATGATATTTGACAAATATTATTAAGTTAATTATGTGTTTACTGCACATATTATTAGTTAGGGTTAATAATGGTTTGGATCAATTTGATTTTTCGAATAATATATAGTATTATGAATTTTTAAAATTTGATTTAAATTTGAACCAACATTCCCTTAAAATTGATTTGATCAAAACTGAATTCTATCGATTTGATTTAGTTTTTTAAATTTAATTTTTTTATTTTCATATATTATTTAATATGATTTTTAATATATTTAAATAAATTTAAATATAAAATAATTATTTTTATTTTATAAAAATTTTAATATATATATAAATA
Organism: Durio zibethinus; assembly: GCF_047325235.1. Taxonomy (NCBI): domain Eukaryota; kingdom Viridiplantae; phylum Streptophyta; class Magnoliopsida; order Malvales; family Malvaceae; genus Durio; species Durio zibethinus. Next base: position 16,747,000 of record NC_143185.1, read on the forward strand.
CTAAATTTTTTCCAAAATAATTCGATTTTGATCATTTTTATGCTTGATTTAAATATCTCGATTTAAGCTAGCTTAAATGTTTTAGTCAAATTCATGACCGAGTTTTATGTTAAGTTAATTGTTTTTTAATCATTTTGCATGGGTCAAAGCCCAACCCAATTCAATTTGGATCAAAATAAAATTTAGTAATTTTAGTTTGAAGGTCCAAAGTTTAATGTGAGTCCAAATTCAATTTTAAATGCCTAATTTCATTTTATTTAAAATTAATTACTTTAATTAATTGAAAATTACCAAAAAAATAAATGAATGAAGTTGGGTCTGCTAGCTTTCCCAGATTCACGTTCCTTCCCACCAAATAGTTGCCTCTATTTTCAGTTCTCCCATTTCACCTACTGACCTTAGCACTATCTGATCATGGACCCAACACCCAAGAAATGCAGTAAGCTCCACTATCCCAAATGCTACTACAATTCTACTAGAAATTGAATTCCTATATCCTATCTGAATGGGTTCATATAGAACCCAAAAACTATAAAAGAGAGTGGGGTTTAGATAATCGAGAGGGGGGAGATAAAGCTAACAATTCATAGAAAGGGGCAACAAAAATTTTTTGGCACCTTGCCTTCACCCACCTTTCTCTTTCGACACAATACCAACAAACCAAAAGAACAATAAAAAAAAACTTTGCCAAAACAAAAAACCATTGCTGCACCCGTGCAAACCCACCTTTGAATGCCTCTATTTTAAAGCTCAAGCCATTATTGCTGAAAACTTGGCTTGAACAAAAAAAAAAATCCTAGAAAAACTTTGCCCGCACTAACCTTGATGCTCCAAGTCCCTATGCACGACAACCTTTATATTTACTAACCACCACTACAGCCACCAATGCCTAAACAATCCCTCCATCACAACACAAGACCTACAAAAAAAAAAAAAAACACAAAAAAACCTAGCAAACCCTGATTTTCAATATTTTGTAGTCTTATATTCAGGTTGAGTTCCTTTACATACTGCCAATTGATTTTAAGTTGGATGTTTAACATGGTATCAGAGCCAGGATTTTTTTTTGCCAAATATATCACGTGTAGGTGAAGATGAATTCAGGATATTGGATATTTATTAGATTTGAAACACTAACTTACAACCAATTGATAGTGAGTTAGATGCTTAACATGATATTAGAGCCAAAATTTTTCTTCCTTTGCATTTTCCTAATTTATCATGTAAAAGGCTTCTTTCATTTTTGCCTACACATGATAAGGGCCTATTAAAGTGGGTTATCTCACATCTAATAAATTTTTAATTTCTTGTAGTTTTATATTCAAGTTGGGCCTTTTCACTTATTGTCAATTGATTTTAAGTTGGATACTTAACAAACCAAAAATAAACAAAAACAAAAAACAACACGTCTACTAGTAGGGAGAAGTAGTGCCAAAATGGAACAACAAAAGCAAAGACTAAGAACACATAAAATGGGAGAAATGAAGAGATTTTTTTTTTGTTTGAGGCCATGGATTCAAGACTAAATTTATGAAGTTTGGTTGGTTTTCAGACAAAACTAAGGCCAGAACAGTAATCAAGGGACTAAAATGTTTGGGTGAAATTTGGGGTAATTTTGGTGTTGGAGAGTGATGGTTGGTGACGAAGGCAACAATGACAAATAGTGGCTAATCATAGAGGTCTAGAAAAAGGGTTGTTTTGGGAAAACATGAAAGTTGATGAAGTTTTTTTTTTTTTTTTTTTGAGGAAAGTTAAAATGAGATAAAAAAGTTTGCTTTTATTAAAAAAAAAGGGTAATGATGTCGTTTTAAAAGGGATAGATTCGTGCGTGGACTTGGATCCAACTTGGGATCTACATGTCCTACTTGGTTTTTGGGTCTTTTTTAAGTTGAATCAGTTTGAGTTGGTTTGAACCACACAAACTACCATTAAACCGCTTGAACCAATAGAAAATCATTTCAAATTGCAAAAAACTGCCTTGAACTATGCAAAACCGATTGGATTGTTTTTTGAGCTGTTGATAAATCAATTTTAGGTAAATTTTTTTTTATTTTTTTAATTTTTAAAATTATTTATTATTTATTAATGTATGTTTATGTTTATATTCCTAGAATAAATATATATTTTTAAAAGAGATAGGAAAATTGGTGTTTAAAAGTTAGTACATTAAAAAATGTATGTATAAGAAGATATGAAAAATAATAATAATAAATGATAATAAAAATATAAATATATAAAACAAAAATAAAAAATAAAAAAAATAAAAGAATAATGATAAAAGTATTAAAAATGATGAAAGAAAAATGAATCCTTTTTATATTAAATTATATATAGCTATACATAAATATCATTTGCAGTAATTAATTATTCTTTTTTTCTTAAAAAAGGAAATAAAAATGAAAATTTATGGGAATTCTAAAGAAATCTTAATAGTGATTTTAAAGAAATCCCTATGTGAAAAAATTCTTCTAAAATGTTATTAAAGTATTAGGGTGTCTAGAAGATTTTCAATAAAAAAGATTTTCTTTGGTTTTTGTTTTAAAAAAGAAAATAGAAATAAAATAATTAAATAATTAAAACAAAATTAGAGAAATAAACTAAATAATGAATAAAAAGAAATTAACACAAATGAGGTATAATATAAAGTAAAATAAGTAAAATTACTAACATAAGAAAACTTTCTAAACAAATATCACATTTCGTTTTCTACATTTCATATAATAATCATCAAAAATAGATGCGAATATCCAAGAATAAGATTTTAAGAAAATTTGAGTAATGATTTTTAAGAAATCCTTCAATGAGAGAAATTATTTTAACATTACTAATGTACTAAAATATTTTAAAAAATTTTTAGCAATAAGATTCCAATATATTTTTCAAATAAAAGTGGAATAATAATTTAAAAGAAAAGAAAAAAAAGAGAAAATTTTGTAAAAATAATGAAAGGAGATGAAAAATCAAAATTATGATAAAATAAAAGGAATTAAAAAGATTAATTTTAAATATCAAAATTAAGATTTGTTTTGTCAAAACTAAAGGATAACACAACATTATTGGTATCATTTTTAAAATGGATGTTGTGGGGGTACTAATATTTTTTACGTGTAATTGTACTTTCAAACCCAGCTTTGTCTTTCGTAGATAAAAAGTTATCTTTTTAATGAATTTTAATTAATTTTAAGATTTTATTAAAAAGATAAATTTTTTAGGTGACTAATCTCGTTTAGTCAAAAAAATTGGTGGTGATTTCTTTTATTTTGAAAATTTGAAAATTTTTGTTTAGCTTGAGATAATTACACTTTTAGTACATGAATTTTGATAAAATACATAAGTTGGTACTTAAAGAATTATAATATATAATTTGTTTCATGAACTTTCAAATTATGTATCATATCAACCCAAACTCTAATCATACTAACTATATCAACTTATAAATATAGCGTTTGACAAATATTATCAAGTTAATTATGTGTTTATTGCATATACTATTGGCTAAGGGTAATAACGGTTTGGATTGGTTTGGTTTTTTGGATAAAATATAATATTATGTATTTTTAAAATCTGATTCAAATTTAATCCAACATTTCTTTGAAATTGGTTCGATCCAAACCAAATTCTATTGGTTTAGTTTGATTTTTTAAATTTAAATTTAAATTTTTATATATTATTTGATATAAATTTTAATATATTTAAATAAATTTAAATAAAAAATAATTATTTTTATTTTATAAAAGTTTAAAAGATATATAAAGTTAATAAAAATATTTAATTTAATTTAGTTTATCTTTTTCAATTATTCATTTTCAATTAAAAATCTAATATAAATTTAATATTTACATTTAATTTAAATCAGATAAAATAAATTAATCTAAACTGATTAAAAACCATAATTTCAAATCAATTTTTGATTTAATAATTTTTTTCTCACTTGGCTTTAAACCATAAGAAGTAGATTTGTGTGATTGGAGAGTGTGTCAAGCTTTCATCATGTGGTGCAATGAAATATCCCATATATTAGAAAAAGTAAGAAATCTTTTTGAAGTTACAAAGATAGATTTTCTTATTTGTAGGCCTGTGACAAGTATAGAAACCATTAGCTGGTTTTCTCAACCCACTATATAGGCACATTAAACCACACACAATCTTATCCCCCTCGAGGCCTAAGAAAAGGGAATTTGGAGGCCAACACCCTAAAAAAAAAAATTAGTCTATCCAATGTTCTTATTTTTTTTTCTCATGATGCAAAAGCAAGTTCTCACTACAAAAACAAATGGAAGGAGAAATAAACTCATTCTAAAAAGCTCTTCTCCGAACATTTGGAATCCAAACAAAGCTTAAGAACAATACCACCCTCAAACCCTAGGTTTTTCTTTTAGTCTTTTCACAATAAAAATATATAGTATGAAATAATTTTTCTTTTTGAATTGTTCATGACTTTCCCTTAAATTCTGTCTAAAGCATCCAATAAGAGGAAAAAAACAGCGTGAATAGAATGAATCTTGCACCCTAAATTTATTCAAGGATTCCTTATATGGTGAAGAAAAGTTCACTTATACCCCGACATTAATTGTTTCATTCAACTTTATAGGTCTTAATGATGTGGATGTGAAGGGTGCTTTAAAAATTCTCAAATATGTTTACATAAGCTAAAGACTTCTTCATTCTTAGCCTATGAATTTAGATGACTTTAAGGTACATACGCCTTGTTGGATGCATTACAGAGATAAAGAAACAAAAGAAAATCACGGATGGTTGACTTTAGTATTCTTTAGGTTCAAATGAAAAGTCATAAAAGTAATTTTTTTATGAATTCATTAAGTTTGGTCTAAATAAATTTGTTTAGATTTTGTACCAATATATATGTATATATATATATATATATTGAACAATTCTAAAAAATTTCTTGTTGCTTAAAAGGGAAAAAAAAAAGAAAATTGGAACTAAAGTTTTGTTTTGCCACCACGAAAAGAAGAGGTGGAGCTTTTTTCAAATTCTACAAAAAGTAAAATAGAGAACAATTGTTACATGTTATATTCGAAAAGAAAGAAAACAAAACCATGGAAATGATCTATAGATTTCCCTGAATAGGAAACACAATATCATGGGTTACATGTGATGCACAACAAAATTGTTTGTTGAAGTTGAAACAATCAACCGATCACATCTTTGGTCTTTACTATGTGGTAGTTAGAACTAAACTAATTAATTAGGCCAATGATCATAGAGTGAAAAAAAAGTGTAAAATAACTATTTGTAGGATATTCACCATGCCAAAGTTTCCAACTCATTTTATAGTTAATTTAGTAGTCTATATATGTGTATAACACAATATTACAGAGATGCTATCTCTTGTGTATTTTTTGAATCAAAGTTGTTATGGTAAAAGTAAATTCGAGAATAGATAGGTGTTTCAACCTTTGAATTAGGTCATTGTAGAGAGGTTTTTTTGGTGATGTGAGGAAGTTGCAAGAATAAAGTGTTGAGTACAACAACAAGTGATGGTGGAAGGTGAAATAAGAATAGGTAGATGAGAGAATAAGGTTTAGAAAGAACTTGGAAAGAGAGAACTGTAGAGAGACTTTGAGAAAAAATTGTGAGAAATTTGCCTAAAGTCTTAAATTCCCCTATGATGTCTATTCTACTTGAATAAGAGGAAAATGATGCTCCTTAATTTTAGGCTTAGAGTTAAACTCCCTAGAATCAGGTAGGGAACCTATCTCCTTAGCCTTTAAACTAGATTTTTCATGCATTAATAATTAAGCAGAATATGAGGCATGTTAAGCAGGCCAATGTTTAATTAACACTAAAAGAACCAATGTTAGCTTCTTATAGAACACTTGTTCAGGCTTTATGGAAGAAGTTTCATAATGTAATATGTGAACATAGTCTGAGATCTACAAATAGGAATGCTGATGCACTTGCTACCTTAGCTTTAAAAATTTTGATCTCAAATTAGAATCAAAGTATCATTGTGTTAGTAATTAGAATAACTTTTCCATGTCTATCTAGTGAGTTGTTACAGCTTTTAGATTATGAAGATGATAAAGATTGGCTTTTACTTATCATTAATTAATTGGCCAATCTTATTTCTGCTAGATTTGAAACACTTTATTTTAATCCATGGTGTTTTATACCATAGAAGTATCAATGGAGTACTGGTAAGATGTGTCTCTGAATGTGAAGCATAAGAAAGATTGAAAGTGATACATGAACAATAGTTTATGGAGGAAAACACACCATTACATCATTTACTTTAAATAGTTGGATACTTTTGGCCAACAATGTTTAAAGATGCATTGCAACTTCAAAAATAGAATTCTCATGATGTATGATAGCTTACGAAAATAGTTCAAAAATTTTCATGAATGGGAATGATTTATTACGAATCTCATTCTCAAGAAAGTCTTTGAAATACGTGTCTCTAATTGACGTACAACCATTGTTGGAAGAAGTACGAGGTAGGAATAGTGGAGAAAATAAAAAGGTAGGAAACATTATCAAAAACTTTTAGATTTGGGTATTATTGGCCTATTATGGAAATAGATGCTTTGAATCATACAAAGAAATGCTACCCACACCAAGTTCATGAAAATGCCATACATGATTCTATAGTAAAACTCCATAGCATTACTATTCCTTGGCCTTTTCCATACTTGGTAGTTCGATTTGATTAGGCATATTAATCTTCTTTCCAACAATTACACATGAATATTTGCAACAATGAAGTGTTTCACAAAATAGGTAAAAGCTATTCCTTTGAAGAATGTAACAGGTCTAGCAATAGAAAGCTTCATAAAAAAAATTATTTGTTGGAATATTGAAAGGAGTTCTTTCATATAATGTCACTCCATTCATTAAGTTAAATGTAAGTTAATTACTTGCCTTTTATGATGTTGATCTTGTGAAGTCATTTCTTTACTATCCATAGGAAAATGATAAAGTTGAAACCATCAATAAAACTTTACTTAAAATACTCAGTAGAAAAGTCTATAAAAAACCAAAATTGTGGTCTAAAGCTCTTCTAGTAACATTATCGACATAAAGAACTTCAAAATGAGAACTTACAAAAATGACTCATTTTTTATTAATATATGGAATAGAAGTTATACTACCAGCCAAAATACTAATATTTTCTATAAGATTAGTTGTAGATGGTGGGTTTGACAATGATACTTTATGAATTTTGAAATTATAAGCATTAGAAAAAAGAAGAGATAAGGCAAAGAAAAACTTGTCAGTATACCAAAGAAGATTGTTTAGAGCCTATGATAAATTAGTGAAGAAGAGAAATTTTAAATAAGATGATTTGGTACTACGTGTTGTAAAATATATCAGAAAAAGAACACCAACTTCAAAGTTCAGTCTAAAGTGGGAAAAGCCATACATTATATATAAAGTAAAAGATAATGGCTATTACAAGTTGATGAATCCAAAAAACAGTGCTATCAAAACACCCATAAACTTTTAATACATTAAGAAATTTCATGTATGCGACCTAAATTTCACTTTCTCTGTTTGATAATTAAAAAGTAAAGTTTACCTTAGCCATAGCTTTGTCACTTATATTGTGGCTGTACTTCATTATTTATAGTTGCAATTTTTATTGTTTTATGTTTTGGCTATATTTCCTACTTATATTTCAGCCGCAAATTTATTTTCATATTTTGCTTGAGATATATTATGTATGCTTGCTAATCATATATTTATTTTAGATTTAACGCTTTCTAAAAGAATTAAATTAATTTCTTGAACATTGAGTTAAGAGATATTTTCTCTTTAGTGTAAAGTTGGGAAAAATTTTCTTTGGTTGCATACAAGTAGAAATGAAGAATAATTACTAGCAATGGAGAAAGAAAGAAAAATGGTCATTATCATAAAAAAAAGTGTTTAACCAACACTAAAAAAGGTTCCAAAAACAATAGAAATATTGAAATAAAGAAGTAACAAAAGAAGATTTAGTTGACTGTATAGCTCCATGCAGAAAAGTCAATCTTACTAAACTAAGAAATAGCTTACAACTTCTTTCATAATGCAATATGAGGATCTCTTTGTAACTTTAATTCTTGTTAAAGTGAAGTAATCTTTTTTGTAATCTCTTTCAAATCCATTTCTACACTAGTTTTTTCAACTTTTACAAAAAGAAAAGCTTTAGTTTTAGATATACATGTGCTAATACACCTAAGCTTGAATTTAGTTTTCAACATATCATTCATAAACTGTAACATCAATCGTAATTTTTTTGAAAAAATATTAGACAATAAAGCATCTATAATTAACAAAACTTTTCCTAAAATATTCAAAGTGTAAAAGATAAAATTTTCATTCTGAAAAATATAGGTATTCCAAATTCACCCTCTTTCTAATAAATACTGTCTAAATACTTCACATATTATGATAGAATAGAAAAACCATGGAAATCCACTTTGGCTAAAAACTCCTAGATCATGTTTCAAGAGTATTAAAAGCACTAACATTGTCTTTGTGTCTTGATATTGGAGAAGAAGAAACATGAGAAGCCATATCAGAAACAACAAAGATTTAAACAAGTTAAGTCTGAACAATTTATGGTTGAATACTCTGAACAACATCACTAACAACTTTGATCACTTTCAAGATTGCAATTTCATCACTATGAATATCATTGACAAAGTTATTAAAAAAATTATCAACATTAATATCAACTAAAGATCCATAATTATCTACTTGGACATTTCCAACCTTAGTTTTATTATCAAATATACATCTTTACAAAAAAAAAAAAGGAACAAGAAAAATGAGAAGAGTTTATTTTATGAGAAGACACATTTTTTTTCTTTTAATTGATAGGAAGCATGAAAAGCAATAATACCAGTGGTTTCTTCATCTATTTGATTCTAACATGCTCTTTCTTTTCTTTTGGATAAAACATGTATCAAGCATAAAGATATGTCACTTTAAGCAATATTGAGAATTGAGAGATGATTCTTAGAATCAGGTAATGGTATACAAAAGGTTTCCTAATAAAAAATATAATAATCCCAATAAGCAAGCTATCTAGGGTTGCAGTAGCTAATCTATCAAATCTCGACACAATATAGCGTCTAACCTCTTTACGTTTCTATTAAACTTTATCAAAAAGAAAGTCAAAACGCAAGAAGGAAAATCTTCATCTAAAGGTGTAAAAGGAGCATGTGAAACCATTTAATCATACTTAAAATGTAATGCAACTCTACGCATCGAATATATTTCAATAGAACATGAATTTTTATTAATGCCAACATTAATATTTTTTTATCATAAAAGGCAATATAATACAATTGATATAGAAATAGAACTCAATTTCTTGCTTACTTAATGTTTGAGAATGAGTTTGGCTTGGAGTTACCATAATAAAAAGTAAGATCACCTTACCCATTTTTCATCTACAAGAATGGGTGCCAAATAAACTCCTTGCTTATATCTAACACTTATTAAACACTTCAAGAACACTTTTCTTTGTAGTCTAATTATACCATGCCCAAGCTCTATAATTATTTTTGAAGAGAAGGCCAGATGAAGAAATAACAAGTGGGGGATGTAGGTTACATATTGGAGCACAAACATTCAATCTTTCCCATAAGCACATTTGAATAAAAGAAATATTAAGATATGTTAGAATCCTATATCGACTAACTAATGTTTCAGTCTTTGAGATATATAAGTCTAATCACTTATAAAGAGATCTTAAATAGAAAGAAGCTTATAAGAAATGCATATCTTCAACAATTTTAATAGCTATAGGAATAAAAGTTAGACTAATTTCATCATCTGAACATCTCAAAAATACATGTTAAGCTAACCACATCATCAACAGTGCTTCCATTTCATAATCAGAATCAAGAAATTTATGAGAGTTACTTGCACCTTTTTTTGGTTTGAACTTGTAAAAAAACAGTCCAACTCAATTAGAGAATTGAGTTGCCTTTGTTTTCTCCCTCTAACACTTAAGCAAATCATAAAAGAAATTACAAATTTTCTCTTCCTCTTTAGACAATTCAATGGTACAAATAATGTGTTTTTCAAGTTTAAGAAGATAACGTACATATTCAAAAGTAAAAGTGAACTCTCCTTAAGCAGTGATTATAGTAAGAGAAAAAGTACTCCACCTAGTGAGAATAACATGCCATACATCCATTCTACCTTCTCTATGAATATGAAGTTTGGGAGGTGACTCATTCAGCATCAAGCATTCTTATTAAAGATAAAGTTTTTGCATAAAAAGGCTTTTTAATTACTTTGTTAAGCCAATCTTCTTAACCTTGAACAAGTTACAAATTTAAGCCAAACTTAGTAATAGAAAGTGGGAATTCTCTATATTCAAACTTGAACGTTGGAATAGATAAGCATGGAATATAAACTCTATATGTCGATGCTTTAGAATTAATACTTTACAATGAATAGCCAACAAGGGAACCTTGATAAGAAACAAATTTTCTTTTATGCACTTGTTCCCAAAAATGATCTTTTTCTCTTTTTCTAATGATTTTGTCTAACCAATCTTTAGGAATAGAAGGAAGTACATAATTTTTTCCAACGTGAAGACATTTTCTTTTCAAGATGTGCTTTTCGAAGAAAATCTTTTGAAATACTATTTTTCCTTTTCCACACAAGAGTTCGAGCAATTTGAAAAGGTTGGCCATAATTGATTCTTAGCATTAAGAGTGAATAATACCTACAAGAAATTGATAACAAAATTCAAATAAGTTTTCTTTAAAAAAAAAAACACAACAAATTTTTTTTATATTTTCTTTTTAGAAAATCAAATAGCTTAAAAAATGAGTTAAACAATAAAAAAAAAAAAGTTTGCTAGAAGTCTTGAACAAAGAATAACCTATTAAAGAAATATTCGTACACATAATTAATACCTCGTATAGAACATACTTCATTAAACTGATCAATTTTTTTTCCTTCCTTTCTACAACAAGTAGACTTTGAAGCACGTGTATCACATAAAACAAAATAAAACTAAAATTGGAGTATAGTTTCTCTTCTTGGCAATACTAATAAATATTATTTACCTTTTTTACATTTTTTTTCAATGAGCAAAAGTCCCAGGACTTTAAACTTTAAACTTTATTCTTACTAAAACTACTATTTTTTATTCTTAAAACTATCTATCTATTGTATTTTTAAAAAAATATATATAATAAATTTAAATGAAATCATGGTGTTCAATGTACGAGAATTAACTTATTACAAGTATACCAAAATAAATTGTTTTAAACTTTTGTAAGGTTACTTTGATTTTGAAAAAAATGAATAATAGTTACTCGTAAAACTATTAAAAAATTTGTAAAAAATAAAATTAAAAAAAATCTACTATAGTTCAAAAAAATTATTATTACAAAACTCTTTATTAAAAAAAAAAACACACATTCAAAAGATTATAAAAATTTTAAAGAGAAACTAGACTTTACTTAACTTTGAATTGAAAATTCTCTCAATACAATTCTTATATTTATAGGGTCAAGAGAACCAATTTCTTTAATAACAAATATTTATTTTCCTTATTAAAAATATCTTTAATAAAATATCAAAATCCTTAATTTTATCTTTCAAATTTTATCAGATTTTATTCTTAAAAGATTTTAATACTTTGATATCCTATACAAGATTCTATTATATTGCAACTATTTTTTTTTAGCATGAGATTCATTTTATTATTTAGTTATTTAATATTATTATTATTATTATTGTTTTATTCGATTGCGAGCAATGCATGTATGCATGGCAAGTTTATGGGCACCAACCTCAATCGTGTATAAGGTAAATATTTTCATGAAAAACTTACAAAGTTTAATATAGTAATTTTATCACATTACAGAGTGAAAAACTATGGGAGAGTATTTGTCGATTTAAACCAAAAAAACCAATAAAAATCGAGTATTTATGTAAATCGATTCATATTTTTTTTATTTAAACAGTATTGTTAATTTAAAAATTAGTTTAGATGGCTTAGTCGGTCAGTTTGTGGTTTTAAATCTTGTGAACCAAACCAACCAAGAAAATTAACTTTTAATAATTACATATTTAGTTTAATTAATTATTAAACCCATTTCCCTTCTCTCTCATTTTTTCCCTAATTTTCCTTTTTTTTTTCTTTCCCTAACAACCCTTAGCGACACCTGCCCCCATTCAACTCGCTTTAGCCACCACTTAATGCTGTTAGATTGCCAAAATACCCCAACCCCTTTTCAGATTGGAACTAACCTAGATCATTTTGAAAACCATGCAATTCAGCCTTTTCTTTCCCCCAAATTGCCTTTTTCAACCTTATCTTTTGGTGATTTATTAAGAACCTTCATTAATTCCTTCATCTCCAAATCAAAATTTCAAAATCTCCTAACTCATTTACCCCAAATCTCCTATGGTAAACTCTATTTTGTTATTTGTTTAATTTATTTTCTATTTTTTTTTGGGTTTTTTCATGTTAAAATTGTTAAGAGAATGTCTCTTTTGGCTAAGGCTTAATGAGTTAAGGCCAAGAAAGATATGCTCAATAAGAAAAGAAAACCCATCTCTAAGGTTGGGAAGAAACTGATGGACAAGTTCAATAGCAACCAAAAATTTTTTTTTTAGTTCAAGTTTAACAATTTTAGTTAGTTCTTTTTTTTTTTTAGCATTTGGATTGGTGTTACATTGAAAATTCAATGCTAGCAAGGAGTAAGATATGGAATTGTGGGTTTAGGAAGCAATTTTTTTTGTCTTTTTATCAAGAATAATATGTTTGGTAGTTGAGAAAGTGGAGGAAATGAGAAGGAATTGAATTGAATTTTAAAACTAATGTTTTCATTATTTCAGTTATTACTGATCTCAATATGAACTAAACACCAATTTTGAAAAGTTCCACTCTTTTTTTATTGAATTAGGTTCTCATTTTGTCTTCTAGGTTGTCATTTGTAAACTGAAAAAACGACTAAACCAACCGACTTAAGTCAGTTTGGTTTATATCAATTTTTAATCATTTAATTGGTTGGTTTGGTTTTTGTATATATTAAATCGGTTAAATCAATTTTTAAATTTTTACAACTAAATTAACCAAACCGACCTTTTGCTCAATATATGAAAACTTTAATCTATTAATTTTAGCAAGTTTTTTTTTTAAATTACCTAAAATTCACTTCCCTATGTCAAATACAACTATGATTTACTGATGCATCACATTATTGATAAAAAAAAACATTTCTTAACAAGTGGCATGGACTAATTATTATCAAACTTATAAACTTAAAAAGAAGTGATTTCTTAAAAAAAATTTCATACTTAAAAATTTTTTGTTACTAGAAATAAAAATTTTATATGTGATAAAGCTATATTACTCCTCTTATTCTTTTTTTGTAAAAAAACAATTTTACTTTTAATCATTGAACTTATGCATAATTTTTTAAGAAAATAGTCCCATTAATTGTTACATTGAATAATTTTTTTAAAAGAAACATTCTCTTAATTGTTCCACTTACCTATTCTTCTATTTTTTTAGGAAAATATTTCTATTATTTATCCTTATATTTTTTAGAAAAACACTCCAACAATTATTCCTTTTAATAGATATTCTATTTTTTAGGGAAACACTTTTATTATTATTTTTTATAATTCTTCTATTTTTTAGGGAAACACTCTCATTGATTGCTATTTTTGATAATTCTACTCTTTTTTTTTTTAAGAAACACTCTCATTATTTTTTATAATTAATTCATATACATATATTTTCAAAAACACACCTATATAACAGGTAAATCTTTGATTTATAATATTAAAATTTGTTGATTCTATGCATAGAATATTTTTTGATTTGTATCAAATAATTTCTATGTAGGGGGTAATGAATCCACACATATGCAGTCATAACAAATAAATATACATAATTTTTTTTCTTTTCATGAAACTTACATCATACATCTTTAAATTATGAGAAAAAATTTATCTTATATTTTACTTTTATTATTCAAAAAAATTGTACTAGTGCACAAGAACATCTTATACTAAGAATTCTCATGCATGGAGCAAAATGTAGATACTTGATTTTAGTTATTTTATGAAACAACTATTCATGAAACATTTCTTTCACAGAACAACTATTTACAGAATAGCTATTCAAGGAACAACTCCTTCATAATACAATACCTTTACAAAACAACTGTTTTTGGAATAACTTCCTTAAAGAACAATACCAACACCTTTATCGAAAATTCTTTCACTAAAAGTTGCTTCACCAAGAGTTATTACACAAAAAATATTTTATGAAATGTTACTTCATCGAAAGCAAAAGTGAAAATAACCTTGAAATATTGGAGTTATTACATAAAATACGCTTAACTTTTCTTTGAAATATGAGTATTTCTTCATTTTTTAGAATAAATAGTGAACTTCTATATTCACTATACCTATCACTTGTTCTGAGGTTATTTTCACTTCTTTTTTTGATGAAATAAAATTTGGTGAATTGTCTTTTATGTAATAACTTTTAGTGAAACAACTTTTGGTGAAAGAGTTTTTAGTAAAGTGTTAGTGTTGTTTCTTAAGATAGTTATTCTAAGATCAACTGTTTTGTAAAGGCATTTTTCTTTAAATAATTATTTCATAAATAATTTTTTTTGTGAAATAGTTGTTATATATTTAGCTATTCTGTAAAATAGCTTTCACTAAAAGAATTTTATCACCTATTTTAACTTATCTTCAACTTTAACAACTTTAGAAAAATTAAAATATATATATATATATTAATAATCAAAATCAAGTATTTATAGCCATAAATGTGTAATTTCTAAGGTTTATATTTTGGATAGCGCCAATGAAAGATCATTGGTGCTTAAACAAAACCTTTTGTTATCGATATGAACAAATTACTTGATTAAGCCTTTCGTCTGTTTTTATTATCTTTTAATTACTTTGTTGGGATTCTTGTGTTTTGAATGAAAGATAATAAAAGTATTTTTCGTTTTGTGTAGATTAACATGCTTTCATTAGTGTAGTGGAGGTAATTTCTTAAGGTTTGTTAAAATTCAAAAAATAACAATAGGACTATGTATATAAAGTAGTAATAAGACATTGCTCAACCACCAAACATGTGATTAACTTAATAACATATTTCATTAACTGATTAATCCTAATAAACCTAATCCAAGGTAAGCTAGAAATTAAGCTAGATATAAGGGTTTCTTGAACTAGTTGTTGGGTGAATTGACTAAAAATTTATTTCAAAAGAAACTCTCAATTTACCAAAACAATAAGAGGAAAAATTACCAAATTAGTTAAGATAGATGCTACTAATTCAAGTAATAACCCTAAGAAAGAAAATGGTGACATGCTGTATTGGATAACAATTCCTATTTTACTTCCACCATGCTTTTAAATGATAGCAAATGATTATAATTGTCGAAATGGTTTTGGAGCTATTCGACAAATTTGAAAAAGAAAAATGAAAATGGAGTTGCCATTAATTTTTTTTGGCAAGGTGCGATTGACCACCTATTAAAATATATATTTTTAATAAAATCTTAAAATTTATTAAAAAACTAATTTTAGGGTCTACGAAATAGTTTGGATCTGAAAATCGATTATGCGTAGGGAAGGATTAGTATTCTCATAACACCTATTTAAAACGATACCAATTAATTATATATTATCCATTAATCTTGATGAAAATTGTCTTAATCTCAATGTTTAAAAATAATTTCCTTGACTTCTTTTATTCATCAAAATTTTAGTTTTTTTTTATTCTTTTTTATTATTATTGTTTCACTTTTATTCAAGAAAAATAAATTAGAACCATTTTATTGAAAGAATTCTTAAAATATTCTAGTATGTTGGTAAAATTTAAAGAATTTTTTCTTACCTAGAGATTTTTTAGGCATCACTACTTGAAATACCTTATAATCCTATCTTCATAGGCTTGTATTTATTTTTTATAAAAATAAGGATATGCATGCAATGCAAATGATAATATATTGATGCACACATTTTATTTTTCCTTTAAAAATTTTATTTTTTTAATCATTATTTTTTTGGAAGAAAAGAGAAAAGTTTACTATATTGAAATTTTATTTATAAATATTTCAATACACTGTTAGTATTTAAAAAAAAAATTTCCGCCTAGAGATTTTTTTAAAGTATTACTACTCGAAATATTATAAAATCTCATTATTAGGTAAAAATTTATTTTTCCTTATTTATTATTATTTATTATTCATAATTTATAATTTTTAGTTATTTTTTTAATTTTTAGTTTTTTGAATAGAGAAAAGAAAATTTTTATTGTATTAAAATTTTTTATAAATACTCAAATACTTTGATAGTATTTAAAAAAAAAATTTTCTCATCTAAAGATTTTTAAAGGCATTATTACTCGAAATACTTTAAAATCTCATCATCAAATAAAAAATTTCTTCTCATTTTTTAATATTATATTTTTTAGTTATTTTTTATTTTATTTTTTATAAAGTTTTTTTAAAATTTTTTAATGGAATTTAAAATTATCAAGAATTTAAAAAAATTATTTTGGAACACTAAAACAATATACTAAAAAAAATAAGACTAGTAAAAAGAAAAAATAAAAGTAAATTAGAAAAAAATAAAAATATACTTAAATAGGACCGATCAATAGTTTTGGCCGGTTCATGCAATCTGAGTGATTTTCTGGTTGTCTGGATGAGTTCACGGGCAATTTTGAGTGATTTTCATGTGATTCATATCGATTTTCGGGTAATTCAATACGGTTCAACTGGATTGGTTTAGGTTAAAAGAGGAAATGGGTTGAAAGGTCGAGTGTGTGGACCTTAGATTGAATTGTAGGTCCACTTGCAAATTCTAAGCTTCCCAAATGATGTTGTTTTGGGTTTTTCTTTCTTTTTTTTTTTTTTCATATAAAAGGGTTAAAATTTTTTACTTCATTTCACCCTTTTGGCAAAAAAAAAAAAAAAAAATTTTTGCTGGAAAAAAATTTAGAGCCTTCTACTATAGCTCAAAATTCAACTCCATGCTGCTATGTCAGCCACTATGTTGCTGTGTTAGCTGTCATGTCTTCATCGTTGGTGGTCGTCGATGATTGAAAAAAGCTTAAAAATTCTAAAACAGCTTCTCTCGATCCTTTTATTCTTGTTTTCTTTTCACAAAAAATTAACACCAAAGGCCTTGATCTACCCTTCAAGTTTTGGCCAAAACCTTTTTTTTTATTTTTTATTTTTTATTTTTTTATGTTAGTGCTAGGTTCCTTGCTTGAAATGAGTGTTTTTTTTTTTTTTTTAGTTATATTTGTTTGGTTTTCCAATAGGCTAAAGGATTTTTTTTAGGTGCTTTCAATTTGACAAAGACTTTTGTTTTGTAGTTTTTTGTTTTGTTTTCTTTTTTATAGAATTTTTTCTATTTTTTTTATTTTTTTTTAGTTATTTTCTAGCAAAGTTCTCCCCCCCTTTTTTTCCCTTTCTTTTAATGTTCTATGAAACTCAATTTATACAGCTTAAATGGGGGACAAACCCCAACATTTCCCAACCATAATCCACACTGTAAGAGTGATAGCGATAGTTGCGACTAGCAATGGGCAATTGGTGGATCAAGGGGCATGTGGTGGCTCAAGCAAATACATTGCTAGTGCTATGCATGACACCCACATCACTACCTCGCTTTCTTTTTTATATTATTTTAATTATTATTATATTTTTATTAATTTTAATAAAATTAAACATACAAAATGAAAATAGACTAAATAAATAAACAGCAAAAAGGGCCCTCACATGGGCTTTGTTTTGAGCTTCCATATGTAATTGGACCATAAGTTGAGGCCATAGGATTGAGTGTGGGCTTGAGTCTAGTTGATACAAAATTCAAGCCCACATACCCAAATATGATCAAACTCAATAAAACTTAATGATTTAAAATCGAGGCTTAATTTAGAGAACCTGAACAAAATTAAGTTTCTTTGATAACATGTAATGATGGTTTAAAGTTCAATTGCATCTTAATGTATTTAGCCCATGATTTTTGGATTAGTAGGTTTTCTAGTCTAATTGTAGTTACACTCCAGGGGGGCCAAAAATTCTTACTTTGCCCTACGATAAACCCATGCTAAATTTATAAGAGCCAGCCCTGACTATTGGGCGGCAGTCGGAGAAATAAAAGCTTCAACACAGTTGCCCAAGATTGACCCAGCTCTTATAATTGGGGCCTCAAATTTATTCCAAAGCTGTGGTAACACCCTCACCCAAGCCTGTTAATCTTCATTGATCATTGCAGGTACGCTAAAGTTTGTCAATTTCCATGATTGCTCAAACCTTAATAACATAGATAGTCAGTCATGGTTAGGTCTTTGAATAACAACTTCAACTTTGAAGCCAAATTTCTAAAAGTTAACAAACAACTCGAGCATATTTGGAGTTGGCTCAGGTGGGAAAAAAAAAATGTGGGACGTAGCTATATATGTTGAACTCTTGCTACTCTTCTAGGGGTTGAAACAAATTTGAAAGCATTTTAATGATTGCAAATTTCGGGTATTTGACTGACCAGTATTAAATTTTTAATTTTAATAATTAAAATTTAATTTTTAACGATTTCAAGTAAATTACTTAATTTAAAAAATTGAAATTTAGCTTAAAAAATATATAAATGTATTAGTTTCGTACTTACCATCTTAGATTATATAATAAAAAATAGTTTCCCTTCACATCTCATTTTCCTTATCTTGAAATTTAAATTCAAAACCTTCAAATTTAAATCTAAAAATTCAAGTATGGTAATATAGGAATCATACTGTATGGCAAAAATAATTTTGATGAGATTGCTTAGTGGATCAACAGTGAAATAGTCATTCATTGAACCATGATTTTTTTTGGTGATCAAATTCAAAACACCATCAAGTTTCATTACATAATTCAATCCTCCATCCATGAACAAGTGATGTAGATTTGGTACCACAACAATATCTCTAACTTCAATGAACTCCTGCAGACTGCAGCAGTTCCAATGTTCCATGTCAAAGGTTACATGAAACCAATTATTGGAACTGCAAATTTACCTAGTGGGAAACGTAAGCCCCCCCCCCCCCCCCCTCTCTACTCGTAAAATTGTTTTTGGTCTACAAGGACCAAAAATTTTATACGCGCGTGGTTGATCATTGCCAAATTTTCACCAGCAGACAGGGAGTTCAAAGCTGAGTTTGAGATTGTTTTCTTCTAAAAAAAATTGTTAATTTAGTCCAAACAAAACTGTTTTCCTTACAACTAAGTATTTATATTTTCCAAAGCATTAATTCTTTTAATATTGTACTTACTCCTTTTCAATATACCAAATTTTAACTTTTCTCATATTTTCTCTTTTGGTTGTTGAATTTTCTATTCATGGGGTGAGAGTTTTATACACTAATAATTGAAAAGTTTGAAGCTTTTGACATTTTATAGTGTGGTAGTTCGAGAGTAGGTTTTCAAGATATTAATTATTTATATATTGTTGCGGCCTCTGAATCCTTTTCTTTTCTACCAATATTCTTTATATTTCTAGTGTTGTGGACTATATTTTCTTCTTCATAACAGTTCTAAGCTCTCTTCTTTTGGACCATTTCATTGGCTTTCTTTGTCTTTCTTCTTCATAGCATTTTAGTATCATGGTATTTTTACTTGGAAACTTTATGAATAAGTTAGCTGTTGTCTTGCATCTCATATTTTTCTCCCTCTCTCGAAAAGAAACAAAAACTCTCACATTGTTTTTCAAAGAGAGATCCTGTTAATTTCCCGCACACTTTTTTCTTGTTCAAGTAAAGTAATTGCATTTATTTACATATAAATAAATTTGATAATTTTAAATATAATACTGTAACATGATACAAAAATAACCAAAAAAATCCAAAAACGATATAATTTAAAATTTAATAGAAATTTTATATGAGTTAAGTAAAAATAAAAAAGTAAATTTTGTATTTAGTATATTAGTATAAATTATAATATAATAATTTTATATTTGACATATATTCGACGCAAGATAAACACAAAAAAATACATAAATTACTTCTAAACCTTTTACTTACTCGATATCAGACATTTAGACTGACACTTTCTTTTCACAGAATTAATACATGCCTAAGAGAAAGGGCCAATTGAGGTCCTTTGTCCATGGTAAGGGAGAAGGCCCTTTGCCCACATGGTTGGCAAATAGCTTTGTTGGGTTGGGAAAGTGAAATTCTTGACCTACCTCAAAACAAATCCAATAAATATAAATATAAATATAAATATATATATATGTATATATATGCTTTGAAGATAGATTAAAAGGAGCTTATAACCGTTAATGATTCCATCAATCTGATTTTGTGCCAGTATATGCGAAATGCGATGCCCCAATCAAGGGTCCAATCCCCCCAAGTGCATGCCTCATAATTTTGGAGTAGAAAATCTTGAAAATTATGTTATACCTTTCAGTCTCCCCACTTGCCTAAGTATAAACTATGAGTTTCACCCATTTGATTAATTTTTATGTACTTATTTATGGTTAAAGAATCAGTTTCTTCCAACGTGGCAAATCCTGAAGTATCATGCGAATAATCTTTTTCAAATCTTTTATTGCTCTCTTCTAAGCCATGCGAGCTTTGAATATTTTTTTATCTTAAAAGCTTTAATCACGCGTATTTGACGTGGGAAGTGCTGATTTCAGGCATAAAAAACTATTAAGTATAACACCAAATTGTGGAGTTTTTTCCATCAGTGGGGCGCTTTAAAATCCTTTTTTTTTTTTTTTAATGGGGGTTATATTAAAGGGTACTTTAAACCACGTCACTGTGGTGTTATACGGCTAAATATTTAATTTTAATCTTTTTAACATTTTTTTACTCTCCTTTTCAATACTCCTATGTAGTTTTTCCTCTTCTTTTCTCTTCTCTTTGTTTAAGCAGCAACCCAAATGTTAATTTGCAGCCGATCCGGTTTAAAAAAATTCAGGAAACACTTGTTAAATGTTTGTTCACTCAAGCAATTCATGGGGAGTTGAGATGGAGATCTGATGCAACTAGTGATGACGAAAAGCAAGAGTCTAGATAGAACCATAGGAGTTGATGCAACCCCATGAAGAGACTTCAAAGGAGATTTGGCAGAAGATGAAAGATCTCGCTGTCATTGACAATGTATTTCACATTCTGTTACCTAAATGTATTCTTGCCTTCGCATAACAACTCTACATGAATGAGCCTGAAGAGACGCAACCCCGTAAATTTGGGGTGAAAGAAACATTGCTCATGTTTTGGTCTAGGATTTGCATATATAACCGATTCCGAGGAGTGGGTTGGCCATGGTTGTATTCTTGAAGTCAATTTGATGAAACAAGATTTCTTTTGATAATTTAAGGGGATCAATTCATCAGGATCACCAAGATATTTTTTTTTTTAAGCGATCTCAAGGAAGCATTTTTATTAATTAAAAGGCCTATCACTTATAAACTGGAGACCAGTTTTGAAAAGGAATGTCCAGCATTTTCCTTACGTTTAGTATTACAGAGTTCTTTAAAAAAAAGTGTGATAGAAAGTTGAATAAGAAGATATTGAAAAGACGCAACATTCGAATTGGAATAAAATTCATATGAAAATGTTGGGATGTAATAGGTAGTTTATAGTGATAAAAGAAAAAAATTAATTGAGGAGAAAAAAAAACAAAAAGAGTTAGGAGAAAAGTCGAAAGCTGATGTGATGACTAAGTGCCAACATGCTAAAAGAAAGAGTACCTTATTTTGAGAAATAAAATAAAAAAAGACACTTATTTTGAGAATAAAAATTTTTAAGTACATCCTTTTGTGAAAAAACTCGCAAATTATGATTTGTTGGGAGATATAATTATGTTATTGTTTAGCTACCTATCTTTCTCTTAACTTTCAAGTTCCACCGCATAAAAACAAAATATTAAAGAAAATAAAAAAAAATCAAAACTTTTCTATTGAGTTTAAGTCACTGTTAAGGTATTTAATTTTTTTTTTCAATTTTTAACTCAAATACTTAATGAATATATTGATATTAAAGCTGGGTTAATAACTGTCAACAATTGTTAATCACGATTAACAATCGTATGATTATTGATAGAATATTAAATTTTTAATTTCAGTTGTTAAAATTTAAAATTTATCAATTTTAAGTAAGTATAAGAAAAATTAAAATAGTAATAAAAATATAAGGCTTTGAACAATATGTTATTTGGCACGGATACGGTCAAAAGAGAATTTAGTCAACCCAATTGGAGTTATTGCAGAGAAAAACTATGGTGGAGGGAAAAAATAAAACCAATGTCAGAAGAATCACTTATGCATGTACAATTGGTTCAGTACTCATTTATAAAGAAAAAGAATAATTATAAGTAGGAATGAATGCTTATTCAAGCACAGATTTCATTTCCACATTGTAAGGATCGATGTTTAAACTCAACTCTCTTCTAGACACATCACGTTCTCATTTGATTCCTGAATTCCAATATTTTCTTCAAAGTTCCATATTCTACGCCTCTCGCTCTCCAAATGGGATTAGTGGATTGTACATGATAGGAAGTTTTGAAAAGAACTAAGTTGATCAAAGAAGAAGAACCCTAGCTAGCTATAAATAAGGTTACTCTAACCACCTTCAATAATGTGGATTCGCTTTGTTTCTATTAACTCTTAAGTGGGTTGGATCCAGTGCCGACAAAAAATGTTGGTGGTCTTTGGCAATCACATGTCAAATTAATACCTAATCGATGATAAAGAATGGGCCATGGCATCGCTTTCTCCCATGTGGGAAGCTGCTGCCTCTCCCCAATGCCGTAGAGGGAGAAGCTTTCAATGTTTTTGTTGTTAGTTAAAGTTTGTAGGGGGAGGACGGGGGACTTGAAAAAGTTTTGCAGAAATGGCTTTCTAGCTACACTATCTATTTTGTAATGGGATGCTCGTTGGTAAAAAGATGGATCAAATTTAATTTGGATTGAATTATTGTACGTCTGATCAACTTTTATCACATCTACTCATGATGTATACTTTTTTTTGTCACGTAATTTAGTGTTTGTCTTTAATTGAGAATTCGGTGGTTAAATAATGTTTTATCTTTTATAGTCAAATTAAGTGCAACCCAGGCATCCGAGGCAAAGTCTTTTATAACACGGCTCCTAACTAAATTCAAAAGTAAACCTAATTTCATTTGGTTTTAACCAATAACTAATCAAAAGTAAACTTGTTTTAACGATTGATCTAAATTGACATATTATTAAAGTTGATGCTTAAAAATTATTAATTCAAAAAAGTTTATACATGTTGACATCAAATTTATCCGGGCTTTTGAATCGGATCTTAGTTTAAAATTTATCGGATATATCAAGTTTCTAGGCCCGAAGCCCAATTTCATTTCATCTGAACCCAAGACTTGATTTTGATTGAGCCCAAGGTCCAATTTCATTTTAGGCCCAAAGCCTTTACCTTTTATTTTATTAATTTATTAATTAAACAAAAATACAAACAAAAGAGAAAAAAAATAAAATACAAAAAACAAAAAAAAAAAGAAAAAACCAAAATGGGTTGATGGCAGTGGGTGCCGTACATGGCACCACTATCGCCCCTTGTTCCCCTTGTTCACCCTTGTTCACCCTTGTTCACCCCTATTTAACCCTGCAAATCCTGTAGCACCTAGACCAAATCTCTTGTGCCCATTTTCACCAAAGACTTATAAAGCACCAACACCACTCGCACACCATCAGAGACAAACCCTCTTCATCTAAGCCCCAGTTCCAAACCCTCATCTGCCTTACTCGCCAGCACCCCATATATCCCACAAAATCCCTACCCATCAAAAGCCAAAAAAAAAAAAAAAAGAGAAAGAAAACAAACAAAAATCCAAAAAAAAAAAAAGTTTTTCCCATAGGGAGGAGTCCAGTGCCAAGAGCTCTCTGTAAACAAAAAAAAAGTTAGTAAAAAAAAGGAAAGTTGGAATAAAAAAAAAGAGAGGGTTTGGCAGAAGCTTTGAAAGCTGATCTAAGCCGTTCGAGACACTTTCAAGAGAAATTAGGCTCAGATCTATGTTCAGGGGGCAAACAAGATTTTTTTAGGAGTTTCTAAGATTTTTCGACAGCTGGTGAAGCACCGGTGACCAACAATTGACCGTTGGAATAGCGGTCGGTGACCTATCGATTGGTCTAGAAAGAGAGGCTCTGAGAAAGGAAGAGGTGTAGAGAGAGAAGGAGAAGAGAAAAATGAGAGAAAAAAATTTTGACTTTTATAAAAAGCTGAAAACCAAAACAACGTCATTTTATTAAATGATCAAAATGACGTCGTTTTAAGCCCAAGATTTTTGCATCAACTCATCGACTAGACCCGGGGTCCGTGCACCCAACCCGACGACCTGCTTCTTATTTAGCCTCTGATCGATCTAGCTGAACCGACCCACATCAAGGCAGACCGGGCCCGAACTGCCTGGATTGGCATTGATCGGACCGTTGATCTGTCCGGTTCATGTGAATATTTTTTGAATTTTTTTATTTTTTTTAAATATTATTTTTTATTTTAAATATTATTATTAATATTTATGCATGTTAAAATGTTTAAATCTGCTAGAGTAAATTTTTGTTGTTTTATAATAATTAATAAAAATAAATAATGAAATATATAGTAAAATTTTGTGATAATTTTGTGATAATCTTGTTATTTTTTAAAAATAAATTTTATAAAATAATAATATAATAATAATAAAAAATGTAAGAAAAGAAAATTTTTATCCGACGATGAGATTCAAAAGTACTCAGAGTAGTGATACCTATGAAATCTCTAGGTGAGAAGATCTTTTAAATACTACCAGTGTATTAAAGTATTTATAAAAAGTTTTCAATAAAATAAAAGTTTTTTTTTCTTGCTATAAAATAAAAATAAAAATAAACTAATTTGTTAAAAATAATAATGTGACAAAAATGAGAAAAAAAGAAATTTTATTCAATGATGAGATTCTAAAAGTTTTTCGAGTGGAAATACTTTAAGAAATCCCTTGGTGAGAAGATTTTTTTTAATATTAACAGTGTATTAGAATGTTTATAAAAAATCTTCAATATAATAAAAAATTTTCTTTTCTCTAAAAATTTTAAATAATAAAAATCAATAAATCAATAAAATTTATAAAAAAAGGGATTAGTAAAATATGTGTATCAATATGTTATTATTTGCATTGCATGCATGGCATAGTTTTTTGTGAAAATAAATGTGAGCCTCCGAAGATGAGATTCTAAGGTATTCCGAGAAGCGATGCCTAAGAAATCTCTAGGTGAGAAAGAGTTCTTTTAATGTTACTAGCATACTGAAATATTTTAAGAATTATTTCAATAAAAAGGATTCTAATTTATTTTTCTCAAACAAAATTTGAATAATAAAATTGTTAATAATAAAATAATAATTAAAAAAATAATTTCCTATAAATAAAAAAATCAAGAAAATTATTTTTCAAACACCGAAAATGAGACTGTTTTTTTATCAAAAGTAAAGGATAATGCGTAGTTAAGTGGTACCATTTTTAAACAAGCGCTATGGGAGTGCTAATCCTTCCCCACGCGTAGCCGATTCTCAAACCCAAACTATTTCGTAGACCACAAAATTACCTTTTTAATAAATTTTAATTAATTTTAAAATCTTATTAAAAGGATAAATTTTAATATGTGACCAATCGCACTTAGCCAAAAAAGATTAGTGGCGACTTTATTTTTTTGTTTTCATTTCCAAATTCATCGGGCAGCTCCAAAACCATTATGACAGCTTGACGACTCCACGAGGATGCCATTTTATTTTTAAGAGTCAGGCCAAAATTAACTACATGTTATCCTCAAGTCTTGATTTAAACAGTCTTAATCAGTATTTAGTTTTTAATTCCTAGATTCTTTTCGCTTTCAATAAAAAAAAAGCCAAACAAATAAAAAACGAAAAGAAAAAATTTTCGTATGCATTTCTTTTATTGTTTTTTTTCATATGTATTATTCTCAATAAATTAGGAAATATCTGCATACATATTGACACGATGCATCTCATACATGAGCTTTATACCCAGGCTTCATCCTTTATAAGAGGAAGTAAAGTACCAATGCCCTCATGAGATGATAACCTCCGCAATGGCAAGCGAAATACTTGCACTCAAATTAAACCATTTTCATTCATAGCCTATAATGGGTAAGGATAAGGGTGCCTTACTAGTCCAGCGTGAATGATAGTAAGGAATAATTTGAGAACTTTTAGATGCATGTCAATCAGAACCAGGCATGTAATAAGCCTAGGAAGCTAACCTTAGGTAGAGCTTCACCCATCTTTTTCTTAGGAAATACCTAAGTTGAAAATGTGTAGGAATAAAAGTTGTGTGTAATAAAAAAAAACACAAACAAAAAAGATATTTTTTTAATCTCAAACCACACACTAACTTAATTTTGTTTTCTTTTTTCCTTTTATATAAATTATATCATATAGTTCTGTATCGAGGTATTTTTTTAGGACATCTTTCTCTCGAAATATTTTTTATAGATCCCATAGAACTATAGATTTGTTTCAATCTCATATAACAAAAGTTGTATGAAATTAATGAGAATTTTTAGTGCTGAAATTTATTCAATAGCAAATATCTCCCATTTGCATTCATGCATCATGTGCACTATTTTTTTCAAAAATTCAAATAATCAAACAAATAAAAATTTTAATGCATGGCATTCTGATTTTAAAAACAATTTATGACAATAAAAGTTCAAGAACAGCTTGTCCATAAAACATTTTGACTCAATCTACCCATCATTCATACAACACTAGAGCTCAAACACGAATCATGGAACAATAATAGGATAGCCGATTTGAGAGGATGGAAAAGGCTCAAGAAGAACTAAAAGGGGATATTGATAAGATAAGGGACATGTTCAGAAATCTTGATAAAAGAAAGCAGTGGAAGAAAATCTCAGCTTTTAAAAACAATCGTCAGATATATTGGATCTTATATACCCTTCAGGGTTTGAGCACCGACCAACTCAACCTTTTCAAAGAGTCAGAGTACAAATTTCTACTCCCAGAGGGTATTTCAATCTTTATCCAGGAATGGCATTTACACCTGCTCTAAGAAAATTCCAAAATTTTGCTAATCTTGTTATAATGGAAAAATCACTTGAGCCAATTTTAGTTCTTGATTTGCATAATCCTAAAGAGAGAGAAAAGCTAGGGATAAAGACATTTGAGAAAGTAGAAGATACTAATGCCATGCAAAAGATGAAGTTATTAGAAGAAAGACTTAGGGTTATAAAGAGATGGATTTTTATGGCTTCATGGATGCAACTGAGCTTTTGGTCCAAAACTTGGTTATTCCACCTAAATTCAAGGTCCCTGAATTTGAAAAATATAATGGCATAAAATGTTCAATGACTCATGTCACCATGTATTATCGTAAGATGACAAGATATGCTCATGACGAGAAGTTGTTATTACACGTATTTCAATATAACCTTACGAGATCTACAGCTAGATGGTATGTTCAACTAGATAAGACTTGTATTCATTTCTGACAAGAGCTCACAAGGGCATTCATAACATAATACCGGCATGTCATGGATCTAGCTCCAGATCGGTTATCTCTATAAAACATAAAAAAAAAAGTAACAGAAAGCATCAAAGAGTATGTATAGAGATGGAGAGATATGGTTGTACAAGTACAATCTCTTTTCACTGAGAAAAAAATAATTATTTTATTTGTGAACACTCTGAAAATACCATACTATGAGAGACTGATAGGTAATGCAACCAAAAATTTTACAGATATGATGATATCAGGTGAGATTATTAAAAATACCATAAAGAATGGCAAGCTCGATACAGGAGAGACAAGTGAAGCAAAGAAAGATGAAGCTCCCAAAAAGAAAAAAAATGAAGCCCAAGTAGTGAACTACGTGGGGTAACAATTCGAAGGTTTCATTTCATACCCCACACCAGTGTACCAAACCCATTACCCTCCCATAAACCATGTTACATCCATCCCTCATCCTTGTCAGCCATATTAGCCACCATAACAACCAGCTTATTCACCCTATTTTCAGCCATATTTTCAGACACCCAGCTATTTATACAATCGTTTCGCTGCACTTACCAAATTAGAATGGAGACCCAATCCAAGTAGTGGTTTGAAAGGCTCAAGAAATGCCAAAAAAGAATCACTTTCGATTGTATTCCCATATCTTACACCTAATTATTATCCCAACTTATTCAGAATTAGCTTTTGGAGCCTGTGCATCTTGAACCCCTTCAACCCCCTTACCCAAAATAGTATGATCCTAATGCAAAATGTGATTACCATAATGAAAATTAGGGTCATTCGATAGAGAATTATCTCACATTGAAATACAAGGTTAGAGATTTCATTAAAGCCAAAAAAATAGAATTCAAAACTAATAAGGATCATCATGTTGCTGAAAACTCTCTACCCTGATATATTGAAAAAAAGGTGAACCAAGGGTGTTAAAGCATTGATGTGAATAATTTGGATGCAATGAATAGATGAGGAGTTAGAGAATAGTTTTGTGGCTTTTCTGGAAAATGATAGTTCATTTGGTGTTGCAAAGAGGTGGATTGATTCAAAATAAAAAGTGTGCCCTTTTGTTTCCTTTTTCACTTATGTATTAGACATGCATACGAACTTCATGACTTGTATGAAAGTTTGAATCTGAATGCCAATTGAGAGATTTTTTTCTTTTTTTTTTTAAGTTTTTTTCTCTTTATAATAAAAAGTCTAAAAAATTTGGTGGTCATTATTATAAACCTACCAGACTAAAATATTCCCATATCCCTTTCATGTCCAAAAATCGCTTGAAAAAAACTTTATGCTCTAAAGGATACAAGTTTGAACTTTGTGATACCTCTCGTCAAGGCAACAAATACTGAAATGATCAATTTGAAAAGATCTTCTGAGTTCCTTGAAAATCAAACTAATATGATATTTTTTTTATCTAGATGTTGGTGAGTTGATAGGTGTCAAGACTATATTTCAAACAAAAGTCATCTAGATAGCCACAAATACACAAATGCACCCTTTTATCTAGGGGCATGTTGACAGAAGAAAATGATTTTCAATTGCCCTAAAATTATCAAGTTCACGCCACTATCTAATTTGGTGATGATGTGCACAATCGAAACCTAAATAAACCCTTTTAACATGATTTTCATCATCGCATAAACCCTGTTAACTTACCAAAATAAAGCAAAGATTGGTTGTCATATGAGTTGTGAAAACAAAAAAAAATGTCGATGGTTACATCGTGCGCTCTAGATATTCAAACAATCTAAAAAAGAATAAAAAACAAAAAAAGGTGATAAATACAAAATTCTAGGTTTCTCAAGGAATCATTCTTCAGCACAAGTGATCAGTTTTGAAATGACAAATAACCATATTTTTTCATCCTTTCACAAACAAAAAATTATCCATTTGCTACCCCTTTGAGCCTAGTAAATTTTTTCTAAATGAATCTTGATCAAAGATCACCCTTTACATTAGGAAAAAAATACAAAGAAAGATCTGTTTGATGAAGTCATGCTTTGACAACACGGGAAAAATGCCTTAAGTTGTAGAAGCAAATGCCAGGAAAATTGAGTTTTAAAAGTTTTAAACATATTTTCGCGAATGTTGAAATATGTAAGAAAAAGAAAAAGTGAAAGCAAAAAAAAAAAAAAGAAAGAAAAAGGAAAAAAAAGATGATTGGATGTTACGGTTGAAGAAATAAAAAAGATAAATGTCCAAAAGAAAGTCCTTCATATGGTATGAAATGATCCTTGGTCCGATCACCTTCAAACACATGTTTTGGGCCTATTTATCCATTCCTTTAGAACCTCGAACCTTGGCCTATGTTACATACTTTAAAAAGTCCATTTTGATCAAACATAGACACTTAAACTGAAGAATTTGTTCCTTACAGAATCCTTATGACCAACTTCACTTTTGTTTGTTTTTTTTACAAGATTTTCTCTTTCACAAGAGTACTTAAGTGCATGATGAAATCGTCCAAAAAAAAAAAAAGAAAAAAAATTGAAAGAATAAAGCTTTATGGTGAAAACTCAAAAAATGGGTAGTCTAAAGCAAGAATGAGATTACAACATGAAAACTCATTACAACCAATGATTGAGATAAAAAATCTTGGCTTTTCCCAATATGTCTTAAATTTACCATAGCTAATCTTGACATCTATCAAAATACCATATTATGATACTAAAAAAGGTGTCAAATCTAATTTGTTGTTGAGACTAGATAAAAATTCAATTTTTCATATCAAGTTACAGACCTCAATTTGACAATCAATCATTCTAGTTGTTTGAAAAGATGGAATTGCCATTCTATTCAGACATGTACATAATAATGATCACCATTTTTTTAGAGACTTAAAAGTCACATTGTTTCATAAAGGTCGAATAAGGCAAATTTTTTTGTGAGAATTTTGTCATTAAAATAAAATATTTTTAGGGAAGGAAAATAAAATTTTGAAAAAAAAAACTTTGAAGGAAATAGGGGGGAAGTATGGAAAATACTTTTTAATACAAAAGTGTTTAATCAATTAAGTTTTACCACAGTTTGATGGCTCATTTTCTTCAATTCACTTTCATCAAGTTTGAGTTGATCATATGTATGTTTGATTTGAAGATGAAAAATGAAAAAAAAAAGTCGAGAAATCCAAATTGTGAAGAAAAAAAGTACAAATTGATGAAAAATAAGCAATAAAGAAAAAGATTTGGAATTGAAATGAGATAAATGATTCGAGTTTAAAAGAAAAAGAACTTTGGAAAATTTAAGGAAAGAAGATGTTGAGCAGTTGCATATCTTGATTTGGTTTTTTTTTAGAAAAGAAAATTTTAAGCATTTGAATCTTTTGACTTTGCATTTGCATCATTAGCTTGTTCATCATTGATAAGAATATGCACATTGGTATTTTTGGAAAAGACATTTGCATTCCATGTGTATCATTATTTTAAGAAAAGACATCTACATTTCATTTGCATCATCATCATTTTACGAGAAGTCATTTGCATCATAATGGTGTTTGTCAATTTTGATAACATTAAAAAAGAAAAAAAAAGGGGTAAAAAATTTCAAAAGATTAAGAATTTTTAAAAATTTAAACAAGATGGCATAAGACGAGAGCTTTAAGCCCAATCTAGCTAACAGAAAAGTTGTTGACTTAGTAAAATCGGCATCAGTCAAGAAAAATATTGTGATAAGTTGTTTTTAAAGTTCTCAGTGGTGATATTCGAGCATTAAAAAAATCATTTACATTTTTTTAGTGGTGATATCTGGGTGTTAAGGTTTGCATTACATCTTCTCGATGATATCCTAGTATCAAGGTTTCAATTGCATTTTATCGATGATGATATTCGAGTTTCCTTCGGTGGTGATATCCAAAGTCATTTGCATCTTCTCGATGGTGATATCCAAGTGCTGAAGCTTTAATTGCATTTTCTCGATATTAATATTCAAGTTTCCTTCGATGGCAATACCCGAAGTCATTTGTATATTCTCAATGGTGACATCCGAGTATTAAAGTTTGAATTGCATTTTTTTATAGTGGTATTTGAGTTTCCTTCAATAACGATATCCAAAGTTATTTGCATCTTCTCGATGGTGATATTTGAGCATTAAAAAATCATTTACATTTTCTCGATGGTGATATTCGAGTATCAAGGTTTGAGTTACATCTTCTCTGTGGTGATATCCAAGTGCTAAGATTTGAATTACATCTTTTCGGTGATATCCAAGTATCAAGGTTTCAATTACATTTTCTCGATGGTGATATTCGAGTTTTCTTCGGTGGTGATATCCGAAGTCATTTGCATATTCTCAATGGTGATATTCGAGTGTTAAAGCTTCAATTGCATTTTTTTGATGGTGATATTCGAGTTTCATTCGGTGGCGATATTTGAAATCATTTGCATATTCTCGGTGGTGATATCGGAGTGTTAAAAAAATCATTTGCATTTTTTCGATGATGATATTTGAGTTTCTTTCAATGACGATATTTGAAGTTATTTACATATTCTCGATAGTAATATCTGAGTGTTAAGGCTTGAATTGCATTTTTTTGGTGGTGATATTGGAATGTTAAGGCTTGAATTGCATTTCTTCGGTAGTGATATCCAAGTGTTAAAAATCATTTGTATTTTTTTTTGTGGTGATATCTGAAGTCATCAACATCTTCTCAGTGATGATATCTGACATCATTTATCTTTCAATGGTGATCTTTGAAGTTATTTTTTGATGATTTAATTTATTTTTGTTGAGCCTATGTTTAGAGGAGCCTTTTTCAAGGTGATATTTTTTAAGTTATTGAAGCTCTGCTTGAAGGAGCCTTTTTCAAGATAAGATTTTTTTAAGTTGTCGAGTCTCTACCTAGAGGCCCTTTAAGTTTTTAAAAGTTGTCAAACCTCGAGAAAGAAGGACTTTTTAATTTGATCTCTAAAGTTTTTAGATTAGTTTGTATCAAATTAAAAAAAAAAAAAACCTTTTAACTCAAGACAAATTTGATGTCTTTGTCTTTGCACTATTCTTGATTCTCAGCAATGTGTAAAGAGGGGTAGCTATAGATACTAAATTTATCCGAGCTTTTGAATCGGATCTTAGTTTAAAATTTATCGGATATATCGAGTTCCTAGGCTCGAAGCCCAATTTC
Organism: Durio zibethinus; assembly: GCF_047325235.1. Classification (NCBI taxonomy): domain Eukaryota; kingdom Viridiplantae; phylum Streptophyta; class Magnoliopsida; order Malvales; family Malvaceae; genus Durio; species Durio zibethinus. The sequence continues at coordinate 16,779,642 of NC_143185.1, forward strand.
ATTTCAACTGAACCCAAGACTCGATTTTGATTGGGCTCGAGGTCCAATTTCGTTTTACGCTCAAAGCCTGTTTACCTTTTATTTTATTAATTTATTAATTAAACAAAAATACAAAAATATACAAAATACAAAAAATAGAAAAAAAAACACCAAAAGGGGTTGATGGCAGTAGGTGCCATGCACGGCACCACTACCACCCCTTGTTCCCCCTGTTCACCCCTATTCACCCTTGTTTAACCCTACAAACCCTGTAGCACCCAGACCAAAACCCTTGTGCCCATGTTCACTAAAGGCTTATAAAGCACCAACACCATTCGCGCACCACCAGAGACGGACCCACTTCATCCAAGCTCCGGTTCCAAACCCTCATTTGCCTTACTTGCCAATACCCCATATATCCCACAAAATCCCCACCTATCAAAAGCAAAAAAAAAAAAAAATAGAGAAAGAAAACAAACAAAAATCCAAAAAAAAAAAGTCATCCCTATAGGGAGGAACCCAGCAGCAAGAGCTCCCTACAAATAAAAAGAAAAAAAAAGTCAGTAAAAAAAAGTCAAAATAAAAAAAGAGGATTTGGTGAAAGCTTTGAAAGTCGATCTAGGCCGTTTTGAATACTTTCAGGAGAAACCAAGCTTAGTTTATGCTCAGGGGGCAAAACAAAATTTTTTAGAAGTTTCTGGGATTTTTCGACAGCGGGCAACAACATCGACGATCGATGATCGACGGTCGAAGCGACGATCGGTGATCGACCGACAGGTCTAGCGAGAGAGGCTCTGAGCAAGGAAGAGGTGTAGAGAGAGAGGGAGAAGAGAAAAATGAGAGAAATTTTTTTTGGTTTTTATAGAAAGCTGAAAACAAAAACAACGCCGTTTTATTAAAGAACCAAAACGATGTCGTTTTAAACATAAGATTCGGGCATCAACCTGTCGACCCAACCTGGGGTCCGCGCATCCAATCCGATGACTCACTTCTCATTTAGCCTTTGACCGATCCAACTGAATTGACCTAGACCGGGCTCGAACTGCTGAAGGTGACTAGACCAGGTCCGAACCGTTGAACGCAACTAGATTGTCGAACCGCCTGGACCATTAACCGATTCGGTTCAGTTGATTTTTTTTTAATTTTTTTAATTTTTTTAAATATTATTTTTGTTATTTTAAATTTTATTATTAATATTTATGCATGTTAAAATGTTTAAATATGCTAAAATAAAATTTTGTTGTTTTATAATAATAATTAATAAAAATAAATAATGAAATATATAGTAAAATTTTGCGATGATTTTCTTATTTTTTTAAAATAAATCTCATAAAATAATATAATAATAATAAAAAATGCAAGAAAAGAAAATTTTTATTCGACAATGAGATTCAAAGGTATTCCTAGTAGTGATATCTATGAAATCTTTAGGTGAAATTTTTTTTTTTAAATACTACAAGTGTAATGGAGTATTTATAAAAAATTTTCAATACAATAAAATTTTTTTTCTTACTATAAAATAAAAATAAAAATAACTAATTTCTTAAAAATAATAAAGTAACAAAAAAATGAGAAAAAAAATTTATCCGATGACGGAATTCTAAAAGTATTCCGAGTAGAGATGCTTTAAAAAATTCTTAGGTGAGAAGATTTTTTTTAATATTACTAGTGTATTGAAATGTTTATAGAAAATCTTTAATATAATACAAATTTCTCTTTTCTCCAAAAATTTTAAATAATAAAAATCAATAAATCAATAAAATTTATAAAAAAAAAGATTAGTAAAATGTATGCATCAACATGTTATCATTTGCATTGTATGCATGATATAGTTTTTTTGTGAAAAATAAATGTGAGCCTCCGAAAATGAGATTCTAAGGTATTCCAAGAAGCGATGCCTAAGAAATCTCTAGGTGAGAAAGAGTTCTTTTGATGTTACCAACGTATTGGAACATTTTAAAAATTATTTCAATAAAAAGATTCTAATTTATTTTTTTTGAATAAAATTTGAATAGTAAATTTTTTAATAATAAAATAATAATTAAAAAAATAATTTTCAATAAATAAAAAAATAAAAAAATTATTTTTCAAACACCGAAAATTAGACTGTTTTTTTATCAAATCAAAGGATAATACATAGTTAAATGGTACTATTTTTAAATGAATGCTGTGAAAGTGCTAATCCTTCTCCATACGTAACTAACTATTAAACTCAGACTGTTTCACAAACTATAAAATTATCTTTTTAATAAATTTTAATTAATTTTAAAATCTTATTAAAAAATAAATTTTAATAGGTGACCAATCGCATCTAACCAAAAAATATTAGTGATGATTTCATTTTTTTTGTTTTCGTTTTCAAATTTGTCAGGCAGCTCCAAAACTGTTAGGACAATACATATTGTATCTCTTTAATCAAATAAGTAGTAATAAGTAAAGTAAGAAAATTTAAGGGCAAATTAGAAATTCAAAAAAAAAAAAAGTGAACTTATTTACAACCTAGTCAAATTACCTGGATGTTTTAATCCATTTTAATTTGAGGAAACTTTTAACTAATAAGCTTGTTTTGAGCTCTACCATGATTAAAATGGTGGATTAATTATATATAATGTTTATACTAAATTCCATTTGGTTCATAGTAAATTAAGAAAGAAAAAGAGGTTATTTTTCACAAATTGATTGATATGGCGGCCCTCAATCCACAAAGTAAAGCTGGAGGCCCCAAAGTAACACAATAACAATATTAGTAACAATGACGAATGTGATGACATTGCCATGCATGAATAATGAACAATGACGACGATGAGAATTATTCTTGTAATTTAAGTTAGAAAAGTTCTTTTTTTTAAAAAAAAAAAGGACGAAAGTCGGTCAAGAGATTACAAAAATTAAACTCCAATTAAATGTACACGTGTGAACTAAGAGGAGGCTTTACTTTGTGGCAAAAATGGAATCAAATCATAAAAGTTAAGGATTGATCAATTTGATGTAAAAAAAAAGAAGCTACTTCTTAATTTCCAATTTGATCTCCGGTAGTTTTTTAATTGTATCATTGGTTCTAGCCACGGGGAAGTCCATCTTACAGACGTGTACCTTATTAGGAAAGGGACCCATTACCATCAAATCACCAACTGTCAAAGTTGGAAATGGGTTCTGAAAGGACATACCTTAGCTTTAGGACGCCAAAAGGAAAAGACCATGGAAATGTCCAGCGTGATTTATTGATAAAATAATAAAATTTTAATTTTAATGAATAATATTTTATTTTTGATAATTTTAAAAATAAAAAAAAATTTTAAAAAGTAAGGGAATTATCTTATTATGTCAAAATTTAAGCTTCATCTTAGCTTTTTTTCCATAAATATGATAGCAATCAATGCTCAAAGAAGCCAAACTGAAAGATAAAAAGGGTTAGAAATAAAACACATGGAATGAAAAGTGAAAACTTCCCAAAACTCTTTAAATTGAAGATATAAAACTTCCCAATTTAGCATTTGGATTTGGTTCAATATTTTTCTTTGTGAAATTGTATTTGACCAGAAAGAAACATGTAGTTTCACAATCTACCAAATTAGACGGATTTGCCAACTGATAGGATAAGGAATCCATAATAAAAATAAAATTTTTGGTGATATTTATTATTCTATATTAACTAGCAGGCTTGCGTTATGTTGCAAGTTTGTTTAAATTATGAAAATAAAGTTCTTTGATATAAAAAAAAGTTATTAAAATAATAAGAGTTAAAAATTAAAGTTTACAACATAATAATGGAAAAAAGTTATTCATAGTCACAATAGATTTTGGAATCAAGATATTCTAAAATGACTTTAAGATCACTAAATTTTTATAAAAAAAACTATGGAATGACTTTAAGTTCAATAAATTTCTAAAATGATAAAATATTTTACGAAAATTTTGATCCTAAAGATCAACATAATAAAAGATTCTTAAATGATCTTAAGATCAACAAATTTTTACAAACCACAAAACTATAAATAAAATGAGAATAAAATTGCACCAAAATTGCTTTCGGCATCATTTTATGAAAATTTTGCATGTTTTTGGCCAACTGAAACCTTTTCAACTCAAATTTTTTAAAATTTTAGGGATAGAAGCAAATAGAATAACAATGTAAATCATCATATGAATTATTCTTTAGAAGTTAGAACTCTTTTAAAGTTAGAGGTCCAACTAAATCCCTCACAATATATTGGCAAAATCCACCAAGCTAACACATAGAGACAGACAGAAAGCTTAATTCATAAATCATAAAACAAAAGATCTGCAATTGTTTTAGATACAAAAGAAAACAAATTAACATAGAAAGCCATTCACATTATAAAGCAATTTACGACACAAGTATTTAAAGTTTAAACCCACTTGCTTTTAGTTCAGACTTTGCAATTGAAGTCGTATTGCATATATCTTTGACCAGAGATTACACTTGCAATTAGAAATTGTAAACTACAAACTTCTAACAAAAAAAATGCTAACAATATGTTTTTTTCACTCATTTATAAAAAGAAGTCCCTAAGCAGTAATATTCACATATCCAAGTCCCATATATTGTTTATTCGCAGCTGCTTAAAACATACTTAAACTTGAAACAACTATGCAAGCATAGTTCATTAACTACCCAGTAAACATCAATAATGATTTTGCATAACATATATGCTTGCATTAATGATTTACAAAAACAATTATGAACTCACCCCAGATGAGTTTGCAATAAGCTGGCTAGTCAAATTGATCATACTAGTCTCTTTAGAATCATCTGTTAAATTTGAAGTAGCTACAAGTAGACAGTTAAAAGGATGTAGATATAAGTTATGGATTGATAGAAATATATAAGATTCTCACCCCAAGCTTCGACTTTGATGCATATATATAAAATGAAAAAGAAAGAAATCTCATAAAATGGCATTCCGTTTCAAATTGAAAATACGAAGAATGTTTTGGGAATGGTGTAATGATAAATGGTTTAGTATCATAATCATAATGGAATGACAAAAAAGAAGAATCAGGGAAAAGAGAGGCATTAAGGTTCATCAGCAAAATTCCATTAAAGTAAAAAGTTGAAAGTATAAGAAACAATCTAAGAATAAAACCAGTTCACCAGGTTGCAAAAGCTTCATTTATATTTACAAGAAATATTTGAGAAAGAAAAAAAAAACCATTTAGTTACCGTTAGCTATGCACTAAATGATAAAGAAATGAAAACCATATCTCTTGACTAACCTCTGACATTATAATCTATGGGATTCCTGACATCCTTAATGAATAAAATCTCATGTACATCTGAATGCAGAAATCAAAATAAAAAGATAAAACTCATGTATCTAATATGGGAACTAAGGCAAATTAAGTAAATATCTAATGTAGTTTTAAGAGGCTTCTAGACTATGCAATGACTGAAGAAATCTGATAGAAGAACAAATATGGTTGACAAAAGTCATGGTTTTGACAAATTCTTTATGCTATGGTTAAAAGTATCTGTTGTGCCTTTATTTTGTTTCCCAATTGTAAATAAGAAGAACAATGAAAAATATGTTCAATACAGATGAAATCAACAGGAAAACATGTTTAAGGAAAAGAACACAAAAGTGTTGGCATGTAATTTGTGTTGGTAATTTAGAATGTGGTGTATCCCATATTGAGTAGAAAGATCACCTATAAATGGTTTAAAAGAAATTACTTATATTATTTAAGTAATTGAGCTAAGTGTTGGAGTGGACCAAGTCATTTGAGCTTGCTAGAAGTTTTTCTAGTCAAAGATGGGCACTTGGGCAAATAGATTTAATTTTTAAATCTTTATTATTATTATTATTATTATTATTATTATTATTATTATTATTATTATTATTATTATTATTATTATTTATTTCATAATATTATTGATTTCGAATAAATATGCTTGAACAGTAAAAGACATGATTGTTTAAATAAAATTTATTTAAACAATAAAATATGACTATACAAAATGTCATAACTTTTTGAATTGGTTTGATTAATGACTATTCATTTATTATAAATAAATCTTTCTGCCTGATCAATTTTACTATTTTTGATTTAGAGAGTTTTAAGGCTTTGTTGTATCCTATAGGCATAATTGTCTTTAAGACAATGTTATTCATGCCTCAAAGTCATATTTCCTTCTTTCTTACTATTTCTATTTTTCTTAAATCTACCAATAATTTGTATTACCAGGATGCTAATAGGTGCAAAGTTAGAATGATTCCCTCCAAGCAATGAAGATCCTACTTATGACATCTTAAATCTTTTAGAAAATAAAAGATCAAAGAAAATAAGATACAAAAAAGATAAGTTCTAAATGGTGTAAATAAAATTTTATGTTCTATTTTTGAGGAACCTACAAAAGGAATGGGACGCCTATAAGGAAGCAACCAAAAAATGCACTAACAATGGAAACCTGCAAGCATGTTTGGATTTCAGTAGTAGTTTCTCAATTTAGTTGAAACAAAGGGCAATTGATTGTTTTATACTCAAACCATTAGAAGAGGTCGTTTCCTGATGCATCAATTAAAAGTATATTGAGAAAGTTCATCACAATTTATATAAGGAGATAAACATTATCAGGGATACACACTAGGATGAATTTTGAATCAATATTACAAATGAAAATAGATAACACATGTGTTATAGCCACTATTATAATTCCTGTAGTGCTTGGAAACCCTGTTGAACAAAATTGTCAATTCCTTCTTAACCATGTAATTTTCAAGTTATTTGAGCATTATTTTTACTATCACGTAATTTACTAGCTAAATAAAAAATGTTGTTCACATATTATGTAAATCTTTTGTAACCCCTCAGTTGTTGTAGCAGCATCAAGTCAACTCCAACCTATGCCAAAATCTTATTATACCTATGGATCAAACATGACATTTACAATCAATATAGAAACTATGGATTAACAAATGTGACTTATAATGATCAAATAAGCATATTTCGAATAGAACATATCCAAAACCTTATAATATCAACTTTGAAGGTTCATTAGAACTGCCAAATAGAGGTCATTCTTGTTCATCTCTACCTCCCCTAATAGCTTTACCATTGGCATATCCAAGCCCAGCCATCGCAGCAACCATAAATGACATTGCACCCCTTGAGTCATAACCACCTCTAAAATCAGCAGAATCCGAACCCCTTATAACAGCAGTTTTGCTGCTAGATCCTGAAGCTACATTAGTTTAGCTATCATTTGCATTTGGGAAAGGTGTGCCATCTACATTATAGCCATTTTCAGTTGAGGCAAGTGTAACAGCCATTTAAAAAACCAAAAGCAAATACCAACAACGAAAAAAAAAATCAACTCACTTTGAACATCAAGAACAAAATTAAACAATAAAATTCCTAAATTTCAATAGTAAAACCAAGATCGATGACAACAGTGGTAGAACAACTGCCACCACCTTGTAAAAACCAAAGGCAAAAACCACTTAAAACCAATAAAGACCACCAGCAAATCTAAAGTCAAATGTCACAACATTTACTTCCCTAAATAGTTATCCTTATCTTCGAAACCCTAAAATCCCTAAACCCATTTTCCCTTTTATTAGATATATTCACTCAACCTATTTTCCAATTTTGTTGAATTTTTCCCTTCTCTCATCAACATGTACCACATAAACAAAATAAACATCATAATACTAATACATAAGAAGCGATAATTAAGATATATTTATATTTTTAGATCTGTTACGTATGTACCTAAAAAAAACTAGCCATTTCAACTCTTTTCACCTATTCTTGATATCAGCTTCCCTACAGCCAAGTCTTGGAGTATCCATTATAAAGGTAATTACCTTGAAACCAATCCTTTCAGCTCCTATCACAAGCTGCGCAACCTTCCTGTCTTTGTATACCTGAACAATATGTAGTAATGACTAATATATAATGATATAAAATGAAATAAAAACTTTAAGAGATCATATTTTCAATATACTAATAGCATGTGCATCTAGCATAATTTGAAAATAACTTGCAACCTTAGTGATTTACTATTCATCGTGCAAGAAGTAGTAGAATGTAAAGCCTGGTCAACTATTTTTTAAGGTTTTGTTTTAAAATCAAACAATTATATCACAATGCTTAAAAGCAAGATAAAATGTATAAGTGCAAAGAAGATATCTCAAACTCACATAGAGTTAGAAAAAGTGAATGCTAAGTCTTATTAAAGCAACTTCCTCAACATTGGAAGTAGCCCAAGAAGATAGTGTTTGAGAGGAAAAAAAAACAAAGGCAATAAATATTGATTTCATAAAACAAAGCATGATTCTGTGCATGCCAAATGCAAACTACAAACTTTAACAACACCAAAATATATAAATTCAGTTTTTAAGTAAAGAAAAAAGAACAATGAGAAGCCAACCATAATTGTTCTTATAGCTAAAGCTATTATAGCTGTTACGTATTCTCCTATTCTCTTGTATAAAGAAACACATTTTAACATTTAGTACATATTATACATGGTTCAAAAAGATAATAAAAGTTTTGATGCTAACTCACTAAAGCCTATAAATGAAGATTTATGTGATTTTGACATTTAAAGTAATGTCTAACTCAAGATATTATGAGTTTTTAAGATAATTGTAAAGGAAAAAAAGATAATAATCCTATTTATTTCCTTTTTACTTGTTAAGTAATTCACATAGTTAGAAAAGGTCATGAAGATGCTAGGACGTGTAATGGAGTTTGAGGGGTGTAAATATTGTTTATATAAATTTAACACTTATGACATTTTCTGGCATAGTTAATACAGTCACTTTTCAACATTGACTAATAATAACTTGCCCTCATGACTTGTCTTACCGTCATGTGTCCATTTCTTCATGCACTTCTTCAAACATTTTTCTAGCTTCAGCAGTGTCTACACATTTCAAAAAAATATGATTCTTCCTTCTTTTATATAAGACTTCCCTATCAAGGATGAACCTCATTACCAATCTTTTAATTATTCTTTTGGTTTTTTTAAACATATGCTTTTAGTATTTCTTATATTTAATGTATTGACTGATATCATAGTACCAAGGTTACCCATCAATTTCTTCCTTAATGCTCAAACAATGTGCCGACGATTTTCATATTTACATTCTAATGGGTTACATTCTTTTACTCACATTTAACTTGAACATTACAGCCAACGTAGCTAAAGCATCGGTAATTTAATTTTCTTTTCTAGAGATATGCAAAAACTAGACCTTCTCAAACAGGTCAATCAAATCTATTATATGTTTTTGATATAAGACTAGCTTCTAATCTCTCATCTCATATTCACCTCATAGTTGGTAAATCACTAAAACCAAATTCTTATATACCTTTAGTATTTTGATTTTCTTTTTTACGGCCATTTGCAAGCCCTTGACATTCGCTTCATATTTTGCCATATTAATGGTGTAATTAAAACCCATCCTTGTAATGCTGAGATAATAATTTTCATTAAAGGATATCAGTACTGCCCTAACACCATGCCCCATAATGTTAGATACCCTACCAAAAAATATTTGTTATGACTTATCTAGGTTATTCATTGTCATTTCAAAAGGCTGCCATTAAGTTTTCATTTGAAAATTTAAACTTGGTGAGCTCGTAGCTATCAACAACACAATCTACAAGAAAGCCAGCTATTTTACTCCCTTTAATGGCTTTTTGTGCTACATACACAATATTATATTCAAATAGCATAACCTACCATTTTGCTATTTTCCTTGACAAAGATGGTTTCTTGAAGATGCATTTGAGGGGATCTAATTTTAACACAAGCTAGATGGTGTGATAAAGTATGTATTGTTTGAGCCTACAAGTAGTTCACACTAATGCATAGCACACTTTCTTTAACTAAGAATACATGGTTTTGTATTCAGTTAACTTCTTGCTTAGATAGTAAATGGCTTGTTCTTTTTTACCAATTTCATCCCTTTGCCCCAGTATATATCCCATAGAATTCTTGTGAATTGTTAATTACAAAATCAAGGGTTTTTCTATAATAGTTGGTACCAATACTAGTGGACTTGACAAGTACTTTTTAATTCTTTCAAAAGCATTATGGCACTCTTCATTCCATTCACTAGGGTTGCTTTTTCGAAGTAACCTAAAAATGGGATCACATTTTGAAGTGAGTTGAAAGATAAAACAAGATATATAATTTAGTTTCCCCACGAAACCTCTTACTTCTTTCTATATGCACAAAAGAGACAAGTATTTAATGGCATGAATCTTGTTTGGATCCACTTTAATTCCTCTTTTGCTAACTATAAATCTCAATAATTTTCCTAACTTGACCCCAAATGTGCATTTAGCTGGATTAAGCTTGAATTGATACTTTTATAACATTACAAAGAATTTTTTAAGGTTAGCTATGTGGTCTTTCCTTTCATGAGATTTTGCTATCATATCATCAATGTACACCTCTATTTTTTTGTGTATTATGTCATGGAAAAAAGTTACCATTGCCCTTTGGTATGTAACACTAGCATTTTTTTAGCCTAAATAGCACAACGTTGTAGCAAAATGTGCCCTATATTGTCACAAACGTAGTCTTTTCCATATCATTTCAAGCTATTTTGATCTAATTGTAACCATAAAAGCCATCCATGAACAAGAATATAGAATGTTGATAGTGTTATCTACAAAGGTGTCAAAATGAGGTAGTAAAAAATTATCTCTCAGGCTAGCTTTATTCAAGTCCCGATAGTCTACACACATCCTTTTTTTTTCATCTTTTTTAAGGTTGGGACTATATTGGCTACCTATTCAGGGTATTTGGCAATTACTAAAAAACCAGAGTTAAACTATTTTCTTAGATGCTCTTTGATTTTCAATAACATTTCCAATTTCATGTGCCTCAATTTTTGTGCATTAACCTGTGTCTTAACTTTAAAGGTAACCTATGTTCTATGATGTTTGTGTTAAGCCTTGGCATATCTTAATACAACTATGCAAACATATCTTTGTACTCTTGAAGTAAATCTTTCAACTTTTACCTTTTAATGGGTGAAAGCAAAGTATTGACCCTGACTTTTTTTTCTTTTTTTTTTTTTATCTCTTAAATTGACCATGTTTGTGGCATCTTGATAAGGCTCTATCAACTTATTTTCTTGATCCATCAGCCTTAACAAATTAGGAGGTAAGGCATAATCCTTTAAATCCTCATCATTATCAAGCTTGTTAATGTGAATAGAGTTTTCAAAATCAAACCCAAAATTATTGTTGTGATCATTCATAAAATTCATTATTTAGAGACATAAAAATAGGAAAGATAGCAAAGATATAGGTGGAAATATTAGTATAAACAAATAAAAAACATATGCTAAAAAATGTTAAAACAGATGAAAATTAACAAAATATGAAATGAAAAATGCATTACATTTGTCATTTTATTAATGATAATGAAAGGTATGCCCATATAAACTTCCCACATGCCCTTGGATATAGGTATTGGGGTTCCAATTTGTTACATTAGCAAGCTTTAAGGATAACAAAATAAAATAGACTGCATCTTCCATCAATCTTTAAAATTTACAGCAAAAAATATAAGCGAACACACTTTCTTCTATTTTCACCTATTCTCTTTCCTTTATTTCTCTTATATGCATATTAGAAAAGGCCACCTTTAAATTTTTTGTTGGGTTTTTCTTTTTCACCTTCAATGACCCAGGGCAAACATATCCGCTTGAGCAGAATATGTTATAAAGGTAAGGGAACATCATTTTACTCCCATCTGACTTTTGCCCTTGAAACATATCATTCTCTTTTCTCTTTTCTCTAACAACATCCTTCTCTTGTCAATAATGGTAGGTTTATAACCTAGACTAAACCATTTTTTATGTTCAATAACATCGAACGCTTTTTTCATTCTTTGCAAAGTCCTACCTAGGCCCACTTTAGGTTGTGATCATTTTCCAATCATTTGCTTGACTACCATCTTTAAGGTCTTTGACAGATGAAAAACTAGTATCTTTGATCCTTCACCCACATAGATGGTATTAAGAAATTTAAAAACTTTGAATGAGCATTCAAGTGCTTCTTTTGTAGTTCAACATAAGGAATGGTCAATGTTTTGGTTACAAGTAAATCTTTTACTTAGGCTAAACACACTTATTTTTCCTCAACAATAAACTTCAATTTCTAATGTAGGGATGATGGCACAGTGCTCAATGTGTAAATCTAGAGCCTCTTTAATAAGCAACTAATTGATGAAGAGATATCAATCACCTGAAATTTTATGTTAAAAGTGCACAAGCCTATCTATAACAAAATCTCAATGTCCCTTAATACTTTCTTTTAGGACCATTCGAAAGCTTTTATAACCATATTGTTGTTTCTCATATGACATAGATCAATAGGTAGTCTAACTAAAGTGGTTATAGGCATGACGTTGATTGATGATCCATTATTACTAAAAATTTTTATCATAGTGTGGGTTTTACTTTTGACGATGATGTAGAGAGCATTAACAATGTCACATCCCTTATGTGGTATTTCGTTGTCATTGACAGTTATGAAGTCTAAAGCCATTATGTTTTTGATTATACAATATACATTTTCAACAAAAATGTCGTGCTAAACATAAGTTTGACTTAACACCTTCAACAAAGTGTTTCGATACATCTCAAAGCTTAGCAATAGTGAGAATAAAGAGATGCAAGAAAGAAAATCTTATTCAACTAGTCAATGACACTATACTTGCTATGCTTGATAATCTTAAGAAACTCATAGGCTTTTTTCTCTAATATTGATTTTTTTAATTTGCATTTCTTGACTTGCTATAGGCTAGGTTCTTTCATTTTCTTTACATCTTTCTTTTTTTTTTTTACTTCTATCTTTTTTGGCTTTTTTTGACATTTTTATAGTGTAACAATGGCCATTCCTAGTCATTCCTCTTATGCCTATTATATTTGTAGCATTCCCTATGTCTAGATTATTCGGGGTGGCATTAGTAATAAATTCTTAGACTATAACATCGTAGTCATACTTTCATATGATGACTTTGTTTTTTGGTAAAGAAAACAAGTTAGGAACGTAAATCGTCACTGCTACCTTAGGGAAAGAGATAGGTTCTTCTATTATAGGCTTTAGCTTTTCATATAAAATATAGTTAGATGCATAGGATGAAAAACTTGTTGGAGGGTTCACTCACTGCCACATTCATGATGTCTTCATCATACACATCATAAAAATCTATTACAATCGTATCCATTAGACCTTGTAACATTTGACGAAATACTTTACAACCTTGAATTGAATGTTTGACCATTCCTCTATGATACTTGTAAATTTGGTCGTAGCTTTCATGGATGCTAGTGAAGTCTAAGGATATCGATCGAATCACACATGTCTTAACCAAATAGTCATATACCTATTTAAAAAAGATTTTCATTTTTTTCGTGCATCTTTTAATTTTCACATCTTTTCTATTACCCACAATGTTAATCATCCCACTTGTGTGATTTAACAGAGGTTTCCATTCACACTTAGCTTGGATTTAGAATCAAACTTTAACAGTCTAAGTTTTATTAGACTATGCACATTGTACTTCAAGATTGTGTAATTTTTAGTGGAATGACCCACATTGTCTTAATGATAATTGCATCAAGTATTGGTATCATACCACTAAAGGTATGGTGGTTTCAAATGTTCTAGTTGAATAAGGATGATAAGATGAGATTTCAGAAGTTCTACATATAGGTTGTATAAGAAATTGGGATTGGATTAAGAGGAGTTTTTTTTCTTAATTGTTGCATGAATTCCTTTAGTTGTTTGCTTAACTATTGTTAAGCAAAAGGTTGGGTTATTGGATAGAAGTGTAATTGGGCATTCGGGGGTGAAAATTTGGTTGATACGGTGGGTAGCATGGATATGGTCCCTAAGACACTAGATTTGTAGATGGGCAGTACAGTGGATAAGTTGGATAAGGTTGATACAGTACCAATGGTCATGGTACTAGATTTTTGTAACTTACTGTATGGTTTTTCCTTTTTTTTAAGATAATTATTTTTCAGTAGCAAATGAATTATGCCTTTCAATCTTATCATTCTTTATGATGCTCTAAATCATTTCTCCAGAGATTACCATATCGATAAAACTCTTAGTTGTATTTTTCACCAATTTTTCATAATATAGTACCTTAAGTGCACTAAAGAAAAGCATTATTGTTTCTTTCTCTATCAGTGGTGGTTGAACCTAAGCTATTGTGTCCCTTCAGCAATGTGCATATTTTTTAAAAATTTTGTTAGGCTTCTTTTCCATATTTTGAAGAGATAATCTATCAGGGGCCATGTGAACCATGTGTTTATATTGAGCAGTGAAAGCTTGTGCAAGATCTTTCAATGAGTGTATTCGATTCCAATCTAATTATACATACCATTTAGCTACTAGAAGCAATGGATCAAAAGATTGTCATTGTAAGAGTGTCTTATTTTTTTTTTTTGGTAGAACATTGTAATGTTGGCAAAATAACATTTGGTTCCATCATATTTTTCAAAGTCAAAGACTTTGAATTTTGCTAAGATGACTAAATATTATACCAAGCTAGGTCATTAGCATCAATGCTTCCATAGATCCTATTTTTTTTTACTATACATAGCCTTTCTTTAAGTAGTTCATACTTGTTCTACATTTTAGTGTTTTCAGTTAGCTCTAGCATGCTTATCAACTTTTCCTGTTCCCAAACATCATCTAAGTTCAATACTGGGATGAAATCAATAAGATTGTATCTTGGGTTGGCATACACATGAACTAGTGGTTGATTAACAAAAATATCTTTATAGGTATAAAGTTACCTTATTGTTGGTTGTTGGTATATGCCTCATGAAACTTGTGCATGGGGTGGAATGAATCTTGGAAGGTATAATGGTTCTTCAGCATTGACCTCTTCTTTTAGTTCAGATGTATAAGTAATTCCTTTATCTTTTGACAAACTTAACAACAATTGTTTTAGTTCTATAATACTCTCTTACATCTCAGTCATCCTCTCTCTAATCTTTTCTTGAGCTTTTTCAACATTTTCAATTATGATCGATTGTTTGTACTCCATAATTCTTGTTTGAGCTCGTGTGTTGTACATATAAGAGGTTGATAGATTTAGATTCTTAGGTCAAGCTATCCTTTAACCTTTTATTAATTACTATAAGTTAGAAAACGCATGGTATGAAACTAATGTTGTTTGCCATAAAAGGAATTCTTTAAGATCCTTCAATATTTAGGTAAGATTTTCAAATATATCATTTTTTTTTTTTTGCTTCTAAGATTTTATGAAAGTATATTTACATCCATCATTTCTCTTAGGTCGATTTAATAATGAAATTGCATATGCATTATGGATTCATGACATAAATGCACTAGGGAATGCTTAAACATGTAATATTAAATGACCATTACTCGCTATAAAAGAGATCCATTAAGATTCTTCAATATTTAGGTAAGATTTTTATGAAATCTCTTTTTGTTTTAAAAGATCAATGAAAGTATATTACAACCTTGTCCCTTTTCATAGGTCGACTTTAAAATAAGCCATGTCTACGTTATGAATGCATGTATTAGATATTCACTTTTAAACATTTCAAACAAAAAGATCTTTCATTGATTCTAAGGTACTTAAGATTACATCTCACACAACATTCTTGAATTAAATCTATAAAAACATTTAACTTGTTCATATTCTTCATTGGCTTTATCTAAAAAATTGATTAAACATTGCCCAAATTTGCTAGTTAGGGTAGCTACCTACTGTAAAGCTTTCATTTTCTTGACCATTTCTCTTGAGTTCTTTATTGTCTTCTGAATATAGGTAGCTAAGTGATTTATGTACATTTGCCTCCCTAAGCTTTTCGCTCTCTACTTTATGCCAGCATTTATCTTTATATCACATGTACACCTCTAATTAGCTTCTTTGCCACTCATTTCGTATTGCAGTAATATGATTCTTATATTCTTATAACTATTGCTTTAACTCTTTAACTGCTTGGCAAAGTGTATCTTCTCACCTTGTATTTTTAGATATTTCTTGTTTTTCTTTTTCAACTCTGTCTTTAACTTTTTATTTTATTTTTGACTTTTTAACAACCTTATTATATTAGTTGAAAATAGATTTTTGTAAGTTTGTTGTTCTTGAGCAGGTTGAGTAGCCTTTTTTTCATTTTTCATGTCTTTGCACTTTCAAAACTACATCTTTTCTTTAAGCTCATTTGTTTTTTTTTTACTATTAGCTATCAAGTCTGATCTTTTCATCTTTCAATTGATCAATTCACCTCTTATTTTCTTTGTGCAAATGCTTAAGGTCAACACGAATCATATCTTTATCCTTTGTAAGTTTTTATAGTTGACTTTCCTTTATGATGGCTCAATATTTTAGCTGTCCCAATTCTTCTTGGAGTTTTAAAATTTTTTCTCGTCTTTTTTTTTTCTGCCTTAAAGTCTAATTTTACGAGTTTAATCTCCAAAGATGGTGCCTTTGCCTATGGATAAACTATTTGAACAAAACCATCATTGGAAGGGAATACTATATTATTAACCCATTTTGCTCTCCATACTAAGTATTCTAGAGTCACATCATCGATACACCTTCCTAATTCTGAACGATAGGTTTGTCCCCATGCTTTGGTGATATTGTGCACCATACCTATCTAGTTAGCTTTTCCATAATCAAACTTCAACTAGTTGAACCCATGAGTCATTGGAACAAACCATTTGGACCCATATTGTCTCTTGACCATAAGTGGTGCATAACTCATGGCTCCCCAAATTCTTAAAAGCAAAACTCGTGGTCTATCACCATAACCATATAGTATGAATGTATGGGGCATCTAAAGTGATCTACGTGACATCTTTCCTCTTAATATTCTAAAAAAATACAATCCACTACTTCTTAGTGAGGTATTTCAGATACTCTTTATTGTAGAATTCTATAATAAATTAAAATTTTATTGTATGGTTGGAGAGGAATTTTATCTTCTCCCCAAAAGTGGTTTTGGAACTAAATGTATAGAAGTTGCACACATCCTAAAAAATGCCTTTCTCTTTTCTTGTGACAATAATTCAATGATTTAATTATTTTTGCTAGGATAACCGGTGCAAGATTGACATGTTTCTCCAACTATGCAAAAAAGCCTACCATTGATACCTTGATGTACCCTAATACCTTCAGAAAGATCACCAATCCATAAATCATAAAGGCAAAAAAGTTAACAACCTGATCTTCATGGGTTTTTTAGTATGAAATCATGTAAAAAAATCTATAGGATAACATCATTGGCCCTTTTCTTCTTATCGATCACCTTGCATCCAAACCCGTCATCTTAGCAAGCTCTTTTCAATACCTTAATTTCTTTTGTTTTTCTAGTATGTCCTATCTAGCCTAGACAACGCTATACGGAGCAAAATAGAGTATTCCTTGATGAGGGGTCTCATATCTTCTTTGTTAAAGGTGAAGCAATGATACAATGGGTTTCAAAATCATATTATTACTTAATCAGCCTTTCATTTATCTTTACCAGAATAAGCAACATGATATCTCCTTAGTTTTTAGTAAAAGCGTTCTTTCTCTTCACCTTTCACTAATTCCAAATGTTCCCCTACTTAGTTAAATCATTTTAAAGTAGGTCTAAATGGACTATTTTGAGAAGATTCTACATCCTTTTATCAGACAATCCTTATCCTTTTATTACCCACTCTTGAATTGATCCTTAACTTTCCAATATGTCTTGCTAATAGTAGATATTGGGTGTGAATCCTAAGATTCCATGGTCACAATGATATTTCTTTTTGCTAAACACTATCTAAAATAAGAATACCTTTCAATGTGATTGTTTTATACCTTTGATCATACATACAAAAAGGAAAAAAAAAACACAAAATAAAAAAGTTAGTAAAAATGTATTTATAACAAATAAAATTTCAAGATAGAAAAAGAAACTAGTCTTATTGTTTTGAAAACATTTGCCTTTTTACTTATCAAAGAAATTTTCCTTTTTTATTCTAAAAACATATATACTTGGGCTTTCATTGGGTATCGTGGTACCCACGAGGCAAGGTGTCATTTTATTACAGATGTTAAGATGCCATTAAACATCACCTGTTCTATAGTGCAAGAATTTACTAAAAAAATTAAGTAAAAGGTAAGAAGTGTTTTTTTTTTTTTTATGTATCCTATCTTTAAGTACATTCTAAAAGAAAAGGTTTGATATGGCTCTATTTTAGGTTTGCCCCTTAGGGTTCAATATATGTTGGGTTGGGATTTACATGTCTAAAGTTTTTCAAATTGTTCCTCACATCATCATCTATTATAGACTAGTAAGGCATTTCGATCATCACCTATTACAAACTACAAATAAAAAGGGTTTAATCTGAGTGAGAGTGTTTTACTAGTTATTGCGGAGGTATTCACCTCACGCGAGCGTAGGTATTTCACTCTCTCCTAAAAAGGTACAAGGTTGTGTATAGAGCTCACACATGCAATGCATATATGATTGTGTATGAAAGAACAAACAAACATTTAATACTTCTTTACTAAAATACCCTTATCCTAAATTTCTCACAATTTATTGGAAAAAAATGCCACAATAAACACAAGTAAGGTATGACATAAATAAACACAAATGCAAACAATATTATTTATTCATTTATTTGCAAAATTTTCCTTTTTTTATTTTTCTTGCAAAATTTTTTAAAAAAAGAAATAAGGAAATTAATATTAAATATCAAGTAGAATCATTAAATCAAAACTTAGGATAATATATTATCAATTTTGGCATGACTCTCTAAAAAAATGGCATCCCTAATGGAGTTGTCAAGCTATCATAATAGTTTTGAGGACCACTAGACTAAAATTTTAAAAGTTTCAAAACTGAAGAAGTCGTTACAAATATTTTTTGACTAAATGCGATTGACCACCTAAAAAGTTTATCTTTAAAATAAAACCCTAAAACAAAGTTAAGATTTATTTTTAAAAAAATAATTTTAGTCTTTGAAAATAGAATTAAATTTGGGAGTACGGTTATGTGTTGAAAAAATTAACACATCTACGGTGCCCGTTTAAAAAATAATATTAACTGATCATATATTATCTTTAATATTGATAAAGATGGTCTTAATTTGAATATTTAAAATAGTCCCATTAATTTTTTTTTTTTGCAAAAATATTTTTTCTTAAATCAATTATTTAGGAATAAAATGAAAATCCTTAATTTCAAAAATTTTCTTTTAAATTGTCCAATATATAAGTGGGATTTTGAAAAATGCTTTTTCACTTAGATTTTCATAATAATTTTTAAAATCTAGTGTAATATTTTTTATAAGAAATAATTATTCAGAGGCCCTTCAATATCTAGGTAGGGTTCTAAGAATTATTTTTACTTAAAAATATTAGTTTTTTATTTCTAACAAAAACTTTTCAAAATCACATTTATTGCTTTATTTTTTACAAGGATAAAATGCAAGCAATGTAATATGATGCAAATACATGATGCAAATATAAATTGAAATATGTAAATAATCAATTTAATTCTATCTTATGAGTCTTTAATTTTATCTCTTTTTATTTTTAATTTTTTACCATTTATTTAAAAAAAACATTTGGTGATAAAAGAAAATTTATTCATCATTATTAGTTATTATTATTATTTTTATTATTATTATTATTTATTGTTGAAAAATTTTTGTTAATTCTCTAATATTTAAGTGGAATTAAAAAATATTAATCTTTTATTTAAGAAATTCTTATAATTAGTTTTTTGCTAAAAATAAAAATAATGTCCATTCACTGTGTATCAAATATAAATCTTAATTTAAATATATTTTTAATACATGAAGTTATAAAAATTGAATTTTTATTATGGAAGAATTAATTTAAAATTTTACGTGTCCATTCAAGTACAGATATAATAGGTTGAAACAGTGGAAGCAAAAAGTGCATATATAAACAATTGAATTAAGTGGAAATTTCATAATTATTAAATTTCATAGCTAATTATTTGTTTATTAATTAGCACTAAGCCTTTCGGATTTTTGCTCTGATTAAAGTAAAGTAAAGAGGAAAAGGAGGGATTAAACAATTAATCAATGAAGAGAACAGGATAGAAAAAAAAAAAAAAAAAAAAGGTGGAAAATGACCACAATCGTGACAAAATTGGTTATTCCTTTATAATTATATAAAGGGAAAAAAAGCTAAAAAAGGAGGAAGTGGGTCCATGAACCGACGGTCACTTTCTAAGGTAAGCAAGAGGCAACTTCGCTAAATTTTTTATCCTATTTCTTGTTTTTTTTTTTTTTTTTTTTTTTGGGGAGTGGGGCAATATTCTGAAAATAATAATCCTTTATTTGATTTTACACATTGAATGAACAAAGCCAACAAAATTATGATTAAGAAAGCACATAATGAATAATTAAACTTTTGATTTATGTAGATTTTTTGTTGTTTGATGCTATATAAGCATATTCCATATAATGGACATGCCTAATTTTATTTATTCATTGGGCAAAATATATATATACATGCTTAGTTCTAATTAGTGGCGTATTTATATTTCAATCATCTCTTTATTACTATTTTATTATTTTGTTTTAATTGGTAAACAGGTTGAAAGGGAAAAAGGGAGAGAAATTTGGTTTCCCTTTCATTTAATGTAGTTATTGGTTAGTTAAATGGCTTTTTTTTTTTATTATTGATTGTTGACATAACAACCAGAAATTGATTCATGAATTTGTCAGCACCCAAAGACACAGCATATGTCCTTACATGGTTTGGTTGCAGCCTGATGACACCTAAAGTTTTCTACAAACCAAATGATGGTGAATTAATAATAGAGTACAAAAATGCACAGGGAAATTAAAACAATTATTCTTAATTTATTAATTAATTTCACATCACTAATTTCAATTTCATTCTTCAAACCGTGATAAATTTTGGTTAATTTATTATTGAATGTGTGATTTATACATTAATTTAGATAAAAACAAACCTGATGAATTTGAAGATTCAAAAACCGAGATAACAAAGGATACATTAAATCATTCACTGGCTAGAATAATCCAAAAGAAAAGAAAAAGAATATTTATAGATCTTAGTATCGGTATGGCATTACACATGTTGATTCGACAATTTCGACACCATGAGTGCAGGAAAAAGATAAATGCCTCTCACTTTCATTGCAACTACATAAAAGATAGATCCTGTTTTCATTTTTTTTTTCCTTTTTATAAATTGATCTCTCATTATTGACTTTTAATTGCAGAAAAAACCACATTTTTATCTCACCAAACTTTAAAACAGAAACTAATATATTTGTATATATATATATATATATAAAGGATTGAAAACAACAAGATAATTAAAGCAAAAGACACATAAGAGAGAAAGGTAATGGAAGCAAAGGGAATGAACTGACTAGATTAGAGATATGGTTTGGGGCACCTGATTTGTCGTGTAATAAGTCAAGATGACATGGAAATTGGGGGAGGATAAAAAAAGTTTGAAACAGTGGGGGCCAACATGAAGTCGTGGCATTTTCATATCATATCTAACAAAGTTAAGCCTCATTTCAACCGAAAGTTTGGCATGACCGTTATAAGCTGGCAGTTTTTTCGGGTTACTTGTCATGTTTCTGGTCTCGGATTCTTCTTTTGCTGGTTTTTCTTTCTTGTCTGGCGCTCAGCTGAACCTGGAATCTCCGAAAGGTGTTTTTTCCCTTCAATGGTCGAAACATTGTATTGCTTTTCTCCTTTCAAAGGTGCAGGTGATCATCAAATATTTTGGAATCAGTTATCTGATGATTACTTGAATCACTTATATTTTCAATACAATATTTGATTTCATTTTAATTTTTTTAATACTTGAAATTATTAAAATTTAAACTCTAATCATTAAATTATTAACACTATACCAACAAACCCAACAACTGTTGACATTTCATTTTAATTTCATTAAAAAATACTTGGTACATGTTATAGATACATATATTTCTAATTTTTTACTCAGCCATCAAATGACAAAATGAGATTAAGACTTGGAGTAAATTTTGGTTATTATTCAACCCACTAATGATTAAACCATGTAATCATATTGATTACCATCCATCTCTTTAATTTTTGGAGGATCATATTGATTTTACTGTGCAATCCTTTCACTAAATTGAATCTAATTTGGATTGAAAGTCCTGTTTACTTTCATATGATTTTGGCTCACAAATTAAGGGGGAAAAACAAATGGATATAAAGTAGCATTACAATTTCCTCATCGAGTCACCATAAATCTTTACATGTCAGATTGACTCCCACCACATTAATTGAAGGCAAAAAAAAAAAAAGTATTACAATAATTTTTCAATAAAAAAAAGAAGCATGTTGTTGCATACTCTTCAACAAGTGGACAGAAACAAGACAACCGGACAAAAGAAGTGTTGGAATCACAGCTCAAGAAAAAGAAGAAAGGAAAAAAGGTGAAAAAGAAGAATGAAAAAAATCTGAACTTTTGATATGTTAATTGAAGTCTATTGATGGTGTTTTGGGTAGGAGTGAATTGGATGGTAATTTGAAAGTTGTGCTGGAAATGATTTATATTTTCAATAAAAAAATAATCAATTGATGTCGGAGTTAGTTTTTCGGAATGCACTCTGATGTTTAAATTAGTCAAGTATTTGAAGTTTGTTGGAAGAAAATGATGAGTTGCAGAGAGTATATAAGAACCTTTGAAGAGAAAGGTTTAGAATTATCTATCTGAACCTCCCTTTTATTTTTTATATGAATAATGGATGGTAATGTTATTAGGATTGTTGATAATTGATGAAAAGTCCATCTAGACCCCAAGGAAGGATTACTTAGGTGAGTGTGTTTGCAATTATTGATCCAAGACAAGTTAAAAGCTAGTTAATCTGTTGTGAGGTAATATTCGGATGAGACGTTAGTAATGATAGTTGGGAAACTATTCATGGGTGAAGGAGTGGAGGAGAGCCTATATGTGGCAAGGAGTCTAAAGATTGACCTTTTTCAGTGGTGACATGACAGGTGCATACTAGCTTAACAAGTATGAAGGTTAACCTTGTTAATTGAGTAAGTTGGTATAACAAAGTTTAAGGCATATATTTACTTGACAGACTAGGATTTCTAGGAAAAAAATTATCATATTCATTGGCAATAAGGTTTTTTAATTTTATTATTTGAATTATGGTTGATAGCATATACCTCTTAGAGTACAATAACAAATTAAAAAATAATTATAAAAAATGAGATATATGAAAACCTTTTAATCTTGTTTGTAGAGTTAAAAAATTATATTATCAATGCATAAAAATTTAATTCTTTATAAAAATCTTAAAATTTTATTCTAAATCTTAATATATGTGAGTTTGATTTAATTTTATGTCGAATTTATCTTATTATATTTTAATTTATTAATTAATTAATTAATTTGATTATTTAATAATCAAAATTTTTTTTATAATTATAACTTGTATTTATAATTTCTTCATTACAAAGCAAACCCTTATGCAGTTTTTTAGTTAACTTATCATTATAATTTAAAATATTGAATAAATATTAATAGAGCAATTAATTCGCAGTAAACTCAAATTGGTATCATTTATTTAATTTAATTTAATTAAAGGCAATATTATTAGTTTATTATAACAGTTTACAATTTGTCCTCTTCTATCGAAGAAAAGAGAAATTTTTTCCAGCACAAAGATGATAAATTTTCCAAAAGGTCTGACTCAAAGGAGGGGACTTTTTTTTTCAAAGGTGAGTCATTTTAATTTCAATATCCAAAAGGAAAAATAAACCATGGGGCCTCCTTCATAATCACAAGTCCCATAAAAAAAAGCAAAAACTGCCTGATAATTTCCTTCCTGGCAATCGGCCGGCAACCAACATTCATGACATTAATCTCTCTTCCCACGATTACATGAGTTAATCATTTGCAAATGAAGACTTGAAAAATGAGTTTTGGATTTAAGTTTCAAATCCATTTTGGGTTTTCTTTTTCTCTATTGATCGAACAGACAGGGGACAATAAGAGGGGAAGAGAAACTAGCCCAATTGCCAACTGGATCACCATCACTCGTTAGACAAACGTGTCAAACAGTGGGCCGACCTATAAAGTTTGTTCAGTTGCACGCGCAGAGAGAAGTCGGCCGCAAATGGTTTTGCCAGTTGAATTTTCAAAAATGAAAGTTGAATAAAAAAAGTTTCAGTCTTAGTCCACCAGGAGTTACAATCATTTGTGCTAAATCCACTGCCTACCAGAAACATCCCTCAATTTATAGTCCTTCCTTCATTTTGGTGTTTTGATAAATTGAAACCAGCTCATTGCATTTCCTTGGCCCTTTTCCACTTCCCCCCTTTTTTCCATTGGCATAAATCATTTGGCATTTCCACCAACAGTTTCCCCTCGTTCCAAATTATTTTACAGGTAATTTCTTGTGATCATTGAACATTGATTGACTCAACCCTCCCCCCCCCCCCCTCCACCCCCAAAAAAAGTACCACTGGATTCACATTATTGATAATGAAGAAGGGAGTGCATAATTTGACCATTCAACCAAAGAACCAAGTTCCTTTGCTGATGTTATTTCAAAAGTCCTACCTTTACCTCAAGAGATTGATGTAAAACCCATGTGATCAAATATATATATATAGTAGTCATTTCATTTCAAATTAGCAAATCTTAAAAAGAAGAGTTAGGTATATTTTTTGAATATAAGATATCACAATTTAAAAATAAAATAAAAAATTATAAATATTAAAATTCAAACGTTAAATTTATTAAATATCATCTCTTAATAATAATTATATGAATCAAATAAAATAAATTATGATTCATGCATATATCCTTTTCATTGAAAAGAAATGATGCAATCTATATCATAATTTCGGTTCCGTTTAGTTGTTTATTAGTCATTTCATTTCAAATTTGCTTTCTTCCATCTCGTGTGAACGACAGAAAAACTATGAGCAAATGTTGTTGATCAAACAAATTAAAATAAAACAAAACCTAATCAAATAATATTAATTCGACAGTCGATCATCAAGTTGGGGGAAAGAATTATTTTTTTATTATCTTGTTTTTGCACTCGAGACAGAATAACTACCTGAATAAACCCAATATTTTTTTCTCCAGTGCAGACGCATTGACCAAAACCGCAGAGGGTCAGAACATGGGCTCTTTATAAATAGATGAAAAAAAAAAAGGCACCCACATAGGACCAAACGTGAGACTCATTGTAAATGGTAAATTTGGCATAAATTCTTTTCTGAGCATACCTGCATGAAGATTAAGGTACAAGCACCAAGGATTCTGTATTATTTTGTTTTTGTTTTTCCTTTTTGTGTTCAAGAATATATAATGGAACCAGAAGACAAAATGGGCATGCATTAGTCAATTCTCACTCTCTATTTAGATTCAGCCAAAACGAATTTTTAATATGGAGCCGTTAATGAGATTAACGGTTCACAATGAGATACATCGACAATTAGAATAGCAATTCTATTTTTGAAGTTTTCCATTGGAATCTTGAGATTGTAATGATGAGATTTATCACAAGAAGGAAAATATACTATTTCAATGAAAAATTTAAAATCAAATATAAAAAAAATAGGGAAAAAGATGAAAAAGCACTTAAACAAAAATTTAATAACTTAAGTTTTGATATTTTATTACAATTAATTAAGTTTTGAATCTCTTATTTCAAATCAATTAAATTTTAAATATTTATTTTTATCTAATTAAACTGAATAAAAATAGTTAATCATTTTTTAAGATTTAATTGGTGAAAATGAATATTTGATAATTTAATTAATTGTAAAAAAAATTGAATGATTATTGAATTTTACTGTAGAGATTTTTTTAACCTTTTTTGTCAAAATAATATTCACATAAATGTGTACATTCAATTTATTGAAAGTGATATCGGTTAGAAATTAATAGTAAAACTAATTATGCGAAAATATGTGGTCAGCATCGATGAACAATTAAACATATTAAAATATCAGCTGGGGTGGGAAAACAACATAACTGCACACCGTTTTGGTCGACAAACTTATTTTGGAGTGCACAAAAAACACGTAATGCATAATGTGACTTGACATCATGCAATATTGCAAGACATGTGCAGAAGAAACGAATAAAAAAAGTTCATTCAATTCAATTCATTTTATACCTACCACAACAATGTCCACTGCCAGCATGCAGCTGAGCTCTTTTTCCAGGCAAATATTCACCTCGAACTGCATGAAAAACTAATGTTGTTGTTCTCTCTTGCGATAGAAAAAAAAAAAAAAAGTGCGAAAACAACACAAGCAGAGGCAGCCAGCAGCACCTGCCATGTCATAGGGAGGCTTCGGGTTTGGGTATTTGTTCTGGGGTTCATTCATGCGTTTTTATCTGGTCTTTTGATATTAACCCCAGAATCAGCCGACCATCGTGGTGGCTTGTTGTTCCTCTGACGTGTAGCCCTTTTGATTAATGTGTCCCCATAACGTATCAAATCTACAGACATTGATGTGATGCCACGTGGCTAAAGTGATACCATCAGAGAGGAGATGCCCTTAGGCACACGTGCGGTGTCGGCCTTTGAACGGAACAAACTGCGTGGTTGTTGTCCCGATATGTGAGAGGAAACGGCCAAAAGCTACAAAGCTAAGATTGACAACGCACTAGGTTTCTGGGTTCTATTGGGCATCCGTGGATGTTTTTTGTTGGGTAACCGGCAAGCACTTATATTTTCCACTGTTACAATTAATAATGTAAATTATTGGCGACATCTATTATAATACACTTACGTACGTGCTTCGACTTTGAAATGAGTAGCTCCCCTTACCTAAACATTTTAACAATTATATATATATATATATGCAATTAGCGCATCAAAGTAGTTAAGTTAATTAAAGAGTAAATGTGAATTAAGAATGTGTGATCATGCAAAAATTAATCATGTAGTTTCAATATAATGACATGATAAAACCATTAATAATAATTATGATATAGCATGCATGTTAATTTAATAATTTTTGAATGTGACTAATGCTTCTTGAGAAAGTGTCCTAAGTCTTTTTTTTTTTTTTTTTGGAAATTGAAATCATTTCATTAATCAAAGATTAGGCACAGCTAGAGCCATCCTACAATGTCCTAAGTCATTTTTCCTTTTTATATTAGCTAAAAGCTTCATTATTTGTTTCATTAGGATTGAAAATGAGGAAAAGTCTTTGTTACTTTGTAGTTCACATTTATGCTCTAGTACTAGAAATTGAACTATAATGTAAACATGACTTTGGTTACTCTTGAACTAATAATGTCGGTATATCAAGACCAAAGTTAATAAAGAGATTACTTTAATGGAGATTAATTTATTAGATTTGTAGATTCCAAAAAAAAATTATTGAATTTGCTACTAGTAATAAAACTTAATTTCGAGGAAACCAAAGAACTTAATTTAAAAAAAAAAAAAAAAGAGAAACACTAAAGAGTGGAAAATAGTAAATGAAAGCAATCAGTTTGAACAGTCAAAATATGAAATATATAATTTTTATCTTTAAAGTTTGTATTTTTTATAGACCATACTATTGACCCTTCACATTCTAATTAACTAAATTCATTTAGCACATCCCCAGAACAAATAGGTAGTCAAATTAAAGCTAAATATTTTTTGTAGGCTTAACCATACTTAGCATTACATTAACACTGTGTTTGGTGGGAAAATTTGGTAGGAGAGAAACAGGAAGGAAAGAAATGGTGTAAAAGAAAAAAATAACATTTTTTCATCATTTCCTTATTTGGTACGACGAAAATAAAAGGAGGGGAAGAAAGTAAGTAGATTGACATGTTTTCCTTTCCTTCAAACCTAATATGAGAGGAAAAATGCCAATTCAACTTAAATTAATAATTTTATTTACAACTTTATTCTTAATATTTTTTTTCCTATATTTTTCATTCTTCATATCAAACACAATGAAGGAAAAATAATTTTCTTTCATCTCCTTCATTTTTCTTTCCTCACCTTGTTTCATTCCCTCTTTTTTTTTCTCTTTTATAACAAACTCAGTGTGAACATTGACATGGAATTTGATTCTTTATATTTGTATGTCACATGTATTTGTCATTAGCAAGCGAAACTACAAGGAAAGAGAACCAAAATTTTAAAACATAATTAAGAGAATAATTGTTCAGAACTTAAAACAAGGAAAAAAAAAAGGAATAAAAGCGAAGATTTAGGCAAAGAACACGGGATTCACCTTTTGATTAAGAAAGGATTTCTGTATAACTTTATTTCACTTTTGCCATAGTTTTTCCTCTTGTTCGTTTCCTCCTTTTTTTTTTTTTTTTAAGTTAAAGATAATTTATTAATAAAGAAAATAGGCTAAAGCCATGCTACAAGGTCAGTGCTTCGTATACACCAAGTTCAACAAGGGAATCGGCAAAAGAGTTTGCTTCTCTAAATATATGAACAAAAGAAACTCTCCTGATTCTAGCATAAAGATTGCAGAACCTATTTAAAACAGCATTATACTTCCAGGGACGTTCGGAGATAGCATTCAAACACGAGGTAACAACCAAGGAATCACTTTCAACAATAATTTCGGGGAGAGGATCAATTATGTTTGAAAGCATCTCGCATCTTCAAAAGTGTATATATATGACCGAAAGTTCTCTTAAAAAATCCAATAATATAATAACCCACAACCTTCCCAAAGAAAAAAAACCTGGCGCCTTTGCATGTGAAAAATTCTAAACCCAACAACCATAAAATATAAGAATCTCTTATATTAATTTAACAGAATAATATGAGTTTCATATCTTCTACTTGGCCTCCTTTGATTGCCCAGTCAATGGTTAGCAGAATCTACTCGTTTTTTTTTTTTAAATAATTTCTTACAAGTAAATTTAAAAAAAAAAAAAATTAGTGGCCTGAGGATAAAGTAAAATATTATAAGTGCTGAAATTTTAAATTTTAAACTTGCTAAATGTTATCTTTTAATGGTAACTAAATGAACTATGTTAAGTTTTGAGTTTTATTTATAAATAAATTTCATGTATAATTTTTTATCATTTTATTAGATTAAAATTATGTTTAGATAAAAATAAGTATTTTTTTTTGTTAAATTAAACTTGAATATGTCATATTTAACATTCTTGATTCCTTTTTTAAGAAATTTCTATATCTTGATTTGAATTTAGAAAGAGTTGTCTAAATCCTAATAATTTGAAACGACTATCAAGAATCTTATAATCTTATTCACATCCTTTCCATACAAGTAATTGTGGTAAATTGAACAAGGATAATATAATCAATTACGTTCTTTTTTTCTTTTTTTTTACAAATAAATTGTAACTTAAGAATAAAAAAAAATGTAAGTATTAAATTTAAATTTTAAATCTATTAAAAATTATTTTTTAAAATAATTATATGAATCAATTACATAAAATTTATAATTTTGTAATTTCTAAATCTAATTTCAAACGTAGATTATCCCAAATAAACAAGAAGGGATTGTGTTGTCATTTTAATCACTGCAAAAACATTTCTTTCTCTTTCTTCACATACTGCTTTTTTTTTGTGATTAATTAAATTATTATATAAGTTTTTAATACCAACTTAACTTGATAATTATAAGATATAAAACAATCAAGATACAACACAATAATTTTAATAACTCAATCACGACACTTGTTTATATCATCATTGATTAAACTTGATATAGTGGATTAATATAATAATTTTTTTCCTTTCATTTGACTGAGGACGAATTAAAGAAAGAAACCTAACAAACTTTTTCTTGGACTTTCATGTCTCCATATAACCCTCAAAGTACTAAGGCCAGGTGACACTGTACACTGGCTAGGGTACAATCCCTTTTTTAAGGTCCGTACTGCAAATTATGGGAAGCCTGTACACGTGCTGCAGTTAAAACTATTTTTTTTCGATCTTTGATGATCGTGGGTTTCCAGTTGTTACATTTTGTTCTTTCTCCTTGCAGAAATTGCTTTCTCATTAGTTTATAGTTAAAGCTCAATGTCATTGGCAGAGAAATTTGTCATTGTTGATTCATTAGGGAACAAGCTGATGTTTTAAAATTGTTGTTAATGTTATAAATTAATACAGTAAAACCGATAAAACTTTGGATAAAATATATCTATACCTGCTCTTCATTATTTGCATGAAAATCATTTATAATCTTATGATATCTAAAACATTCCAGTTCCATTTCATTTACCTTAGATACAACTCAAATTCTTGTATTCCCAATACTTCAATATTAAATCAACAATTTGAACGAATTTTTATTAATTAATTGTTCCACCTTTATCAAAAGTATAATTTAACATGAGGTCGTTATTTATATATACATTTTTATATTTGAACTTGTTAAAAATTGAACCCAAATCATTAAAAGTAATAATTCAACATTTTATTATTAAATCACATAATTGTTAATAAATAAAATTTATCTTAAAAATTAACATAAATAATATTTTTTGACTGTGAAATTTATAAATAAATCTAAAAATTTTATGGATACCACGTTAGTTGTAGCATAATAATGAATGACAAGGAAGGTTTAGGTTTAGAGTTCTAATTTGTATTTTTGTTATATAAAAGATATTGTAATTTGATAATAAAAAAGAGGATTGTAGAATTCAAACTTGTTAAGTATTACTTATCAATAATAATTACATAAATCAATTTAATTAAATTTTAAATTTTATTTTGTATATTTAAAGAAAGCCAACTATTGGGATTCATTAATTTTGAACAACTGTAACCCAACAATGCGTTGAGCATGTTAAATAATAAATGCTAAATCATGCACCATTAACAGTTATTTATTTCCTTGATTCAACGACATAAGGAAATTTAACACAAAAAATATAATTGGTTATGAACCAAAAGCTTAATATTTTTTATTTCGAAAAAAATATTCATACCTTATTTTTTTAACAAATAATATATACCAGTTATTAACTCAAATTTTCGAATGTCAAAATTTTAATATTTTAATATTACGAACTAAGGCAACTGATGATCATTTGACCAACGAATTAGGTTTAGGTCGGGGCTCCAAAACTTAGCAGATCCCAAAATAATTGGTGCTTGGCCTAGAAATGAGGATTAGAATAGGGGAGTTTAAAACAACAAGAATCCCAATTAGATGGGGAAAAAATCTTTGTATTCAGAGCTTGCAGCTGGTTTTGCTTAACAAGGTAGAATTTTTGTAGAGGTAAACTATAGTCTAATACATTTTTCTTAAAAGTTATTTAAATAATTTTTTTTTTTTGCATCAAACTTAATAATTTTATTAAAATATATTTTTTTATGATTTTTTAACGAAATTGAATTCAAACTATTATGAAAAAAATGAACCTTCTTTGTCACTCGGGTCAACATTATAACAAAGGTAGGTTTGGAGTTGTTGGTTTTGCACTCGTTTACAAGAGGCGTTGAAACTTGAAAGAGCAAAGTGCCAAAACATTTCCACTACAGGAAAATTTTGAGGTCCTTAATTTCATTTAGCTTATCAGAAAAGAGTTGCTGGTCCATTCAAGGCAAAACAGCTCCCATAAACCGGTGTGTCTAACATGTGGCTCGTTATACACGTGGCAGAAACCCACATGATTTAGTCGACCAAGAAATGTCGTCCACGTGGCAAACTGCTAACGGCCTGTTAAAAATGCCTTTTAACAAGTTTCTGTGACTGCTAATTAAGACGGCTGTTTAACAAAGGCATGGTAATTGCAATTTCTTTTTATTTTTTGGTTTACCTCTCCGCCTTCTAGTCATCCTCCCAAAAACATCAATAAAAAACTCAGGATTTTGGGAAAGGAGGCGGGACAGGACCATACAGCTTTGGTAGGTCCCATGTTTTTAAGAGTTTGGAAGAGTTTGTTTCGTCCGTTAGAGTCTGATTTTGCTATAAAATGGGCTTCAATCCCTTCTGTCTCTCTCACATAAATTCTCCTCTCTGGCTCTCTATAAATCTCTGTCTATCTTTCTTCCTTGGTTCGACAAATCTCTTGTCGACTTTGGTTATTTTTCATTTTCAGTCGTTCAATTTGGTTTCTCTTCCTTAGTCTTTGGGCTTCAACGGGACAAAAGAAACAGAGTACTCTGTAAACTCCTCTGTTTGAACTGTCTTCCTCTTACCTTGACATTAACATCCAAACACTTCTTGAGTTTGAGGTGTTCTTTTAACTACCTTAATTTCCAGTAATGGGTAAGTTTGGTTTTGGATTTTGGGGCACATTAAAAACTGTGGCCTTAAGTTTTTAAGGCAGCTTTACTAAAAATGTTGGCGTGGGTGGTTTTTCTTGTAGTGAGTTTCTCTGAAGAAAGACCAAAGAATATGGCTGCTGGTCAAAATGTAATCTCTGATGCAAAATCTGTCCTCAACATGTCAATCACAATGACCGTATCAGCTCAAAAGCCGCCAGCACCTCCTGGTTGTATCTCCGTTTCAAGAAAGAAGTTGCTTCAAAACCTTGAAATCAATGCTGGAGCAAGAGTTAATGCATGGGTTGATTCCATGAAAGCTTCTTCTCCAACTCATATAAAATCCACACCTTCCCCTTCTGATGACGATGTTTCCTGGAATGTAAGTGCTAAGCTATTGCAAGCCCTCAGGAACGGTTTTTCTTTTAGCTGGTGTTCTTGTTATTAAACAAATTAAAGATTCTGATTTTCCTGGTTGATGAAAATTTTCAGCTCCACCATCCATCTGCCCTGGAGATGTTTGAGCAGATAATAGATGAGTCGAAAGGGAAACAAATAGTAATGTTCCTTGATTACGATGGCACTCTTTCACCAATTGTTGAGGATCCAGATCGAGCTTTCATGTCGAAGAAGGTTAGCTATTTGTTTATATGAAAACTGTTGTTATAGTTTTTGTATAAGTTTTCTGGATGTTTCCATCAGCAGTTTTTTATTACTAACTTTTCATGTTTGTGTACACCAGATGAGAAAGACTGTGAGAAAGCTAGCCAAGTGTTTCCCTACTGCTATAGTGAGTGGCAGATGCAGAGACAAGGTGCATTTTTCTGGCCTTAAATTTGATACAGAAAAAACTTCAGATTAAGCAAAACCTTTTGTTTTGTTTTTTTTTTTTTTTGGTCCATTTATGTTTTTCACAATTGCTAACTATTTCCTTGTTTTGCAACTTGTAGGTTTATAAATTTGTCAAATTAGCTGAGCTGTACTATGCCGGAAGTCATGGCATGGACATTAAAGGGCCAGAGAAACGTTCCAAATCTAAAAAAGTGAGTAAGCTGCATTAGTACTTTCACCAAATGGTCAAAACCTTCAACTTTTCCTTATCTTTTTCCAACTCTTCTCCATGTTTTTCCTGTGCTTTTACTCTTCAGGACAGTGAATCCGTTCTCTTCCAACCAGCTAGTGAATTTCTTCCAATGATTGATGAGGTTGGTTTTCTTCACAGTCTTGATTAATTCATCACTCAATGGGAATCAAAGCAAAGAGCTTCAAATAGTTGACATTTTTATTCTATTTTTAATTGACATGAACATTCCAGGTGTACAAACAATTGGTTGAGACTACCAAATCAACTCCAGGAGCTAAGGTGGAGAACAACAAGTTTTGTCTCTCTGTACACTTTCGTTGTGTTGATGAAAAGGTAAAAGCCAATAGCCAATGGCAATTACAGTTATTATTTGCCATACAACTTCAGAAGCACCTGATTTTTTGCTTTAAAATACAGAAATGGAGTGAGCTGGCACAGCAAGTTAGGTCAGTTTTAAAGAAGTACCCCAAGCTTCGGCTAACTCAAGGCAGAAAGGTAGGAGCTGGGTTGCAATCTGATCACTTTTTTTTTTTTTCAACTTTGATGATATTCATAGATAGCTTTAAGTGAGAGATGTCTGACTTTGAATGCTATTTGTATGATGCAGGTTTTAGAAATCCGTCCTACAATTAAATGGGACAAAGGGAAAGCCCTTGAATTTTTGTTAGAATCTCTTGGTAAGTTCCGCCTCCACCCTTAATTACCTTTTTTCACTTAAAATTTTTAATGGTAGAAAAATAACGATATGGTATTCTCCAACCACTAACTATTATTGTAAACCTCTTTCTATAGGATTCGCTAACTGTGCGAATGTTTTTCCCGTCTACATTGGAGATGACCGCACAGATGAAGATGCATTTAAGGTATCCTATGCTCAAAATCAAAGACAAGGCATCTGTTTGTTTATTAAACTAGTGGATCTTGCTAATACTTTGATTTTCATTGTTATTAGATATTGAGAGACAGAGGACAAGGTTTTGGAATTCTTGTGTCCAAGTTTCCCAAGGACACCAGTGCATCATATTCTTTACAAGAGCCAGATGAGGTAAGTTCCAAACTAACACAATTAGTATTGTTTTGCTACTACAATTTTATATTATTTTTGTAACTTAATCATAATTTGTCTCTATTTTGCAGGTTATGGATTTTTTGCGGCGTCTGGTTGAATGGAAACAATTACCAGTACGAGCTCAATCCAGAATGTAAAGACGAGAAATATGGCAAAATTATTTCTCCACCCTAACAGAAAGAATTGTAAAAGGGTGGGATTAGATTATGTAGTAAATTCTTGTTCAAGATAAGGAAAGATGAACAAAAAGAACAAATGATCATACAGAATTCTGTCTTTTTGGCTTGAAAGCCTTGTACGTCTTTATCTTGTAACTAGCTGGCTACGAGGGTAAGGACCTGTAACATGTCTATTATGCATAGAAATTTTACTCTCTGTGTCTCTCTTTTTCCTCTCATTAACAATTATTTCATTTTTACTATAAATAATATGATGAATCCAAATTTTTCTGGTGGTAGGAAATTATATTAAGCAGATTCATACCCTGTGACTGAGGAGTTCTCTTCCTCTTAAAAGATTTGCCATATTGAAAATTTGATTTTGATGTGATGCAATCAATGTATAAGTTGTGTCTGTTCCACGATATTATTAAGTTATTCAAACTTATAAATGCATTTAAAATGTCTGATACACCACTTACAATTTTTGTAACTAAATTTCAGGTAGTCTGCATATGCCACTGCCACCCAGCCATTTCTGTGAATACATTAAATATATATAAATATATATATATATATTGATTTTTTTTAAGAACTTTAATTTGCCTTCGTCACTTCATTACTAGAGAGACAGTTTGGTACTTAACTGAGTGGACTCTCTGAGGGGTTACTGTTACTAGGGTGCTGCAAACGAAGCTAGCACATTCCACAACTAAGCCAAAACCAGGGTGCACTCCACTATCTGAGGGTGCAGAAGATATTGTCTCTTAGTTCTTTTTGAAGGTAACAGATTAAGAGAGCAGCCTCTGAATTGTTGCATTATTTATTGTATCTATATAATTGATGTGAATCTTTTTGACCTTTAGATTGCCACCTTTTAGATTCACAGCCTCCTTTAACTCAACTCCACGGGTAACATACATCCACCAGGGTAGGGGGCGGCGGTCTCTCAAAATCTCGTTAGGAAGAATCTCTTGCATCGGCATTTTCAAAAGGAAAAGGTAGGTAGGACATTCCAGGGTCTGTTTTGGAGTGAAATACAAAATAGATTTGGATATGGTCTCCAGGACACTTTCATCACTTCCCCAATTACTCTCCTATATAATATATCAGAGCTTCACGATATTATTATTCATCTGATAAATGACGATGGAGATCAAATTAATGGTCCATAGTTGAGAGTGGGAAAAAAAAGGATGCCTTCAATGGTAAAATTTTATCTTGGTTTCTGTCATTTGTAGGGAACCGAGAAAAGGGAATCATCTTTTAACAGCACAGAAGATAGCTTTTATATTCCTCCATTATTGATCTTATACAATATTAATAAACATTATATTTTGCAATCGACAACCGTTTTGGAAAGTAAAAATTCTCGATAATTGGCATTTGTTCAGTCTACATTTCTTTTTCTTATATTATTTATTTATCAAACAGAAAGCCTATGAATCTGCTTGCAATCCAGTATCAACAATAAAGGATTCTAGCAACTAGCAAAGGGGACCAATTGACCTTTTACTCTTTGTAGCTTAAGGATGGATCGGTGGTATTGGAGATAAGATGATCACAGCCATTTAAGATTTGGGGCAGGGAAGATTTGGCAGTGGGCAGGCCCCATTTTTAGGATCAAATTTTCCTTTTTTTTACTTAAAACTGTATCTCTGCTGAGTCAAAAGGATAAGTTCATCAGGTAGATATTGGAAAAGGTTTCTCTTCTTGTACAGCATGTGCCTACTTCACCTTACCAAAACACAGTTTTTCTTCTTTTCTTTAAATTAAACAAGTAATAATCAGATACTTTATGTGATTCTATATAGATTCTCTTTTGATTCCTTTCCTTGCAGCATGGATTTAGAGAGTAATAATATATGTATTTATATATATAAACAAATAGCTTTGGTCAAACACAGGGAATAAACTATAAGGCTGCGTTCTTGGTAGATCCATGAAATGATTTCTAAACTATAAAAGAAGCTTTTTCAAATTGTCCTGATAAATCTGTTAACATAAATTGTTTTTTTTTTTTTTTAAATGGAACAACTAGGATGAGTTTCTAATCTTTTGAAGATATATCTTCCCCAAAAGTTTGATGAGCTCAATCAATAGTTATGTCTTCTAGAATGATGTAAATATCGTAAATTTACTGAAGCTCTTAATTTGATTATTGGAAAAGGAATAGATAAATTATTGGATTTTGGGTGTATATCTATAAGCCAAAAGAGATAAAAAGGAAGTGTATATTGTCATTTTTTATGTATACCATATATCTATTTTACTTGTCGCGATGTTATTATTATTAGCTGCCTCTATTTTCATATGCCATGGATCTACATGGACCCTTTTCTCAGACAAGGGAGTGAAAGAAAAGGTTAGAGAGGATAATCCTGATACAATAGATACTCTTTGATTTATAAACAAAAGAATTGAGTTGGCATGACTAGGCTTACTAGCCAATATGATATTAAAATCCATAGAACACAAATTATTTGAATTGACTAGTAGCAAAAGAAATTATTTGAATGGACACTCGAAAAGCTGCGCCTATGTTCTTGAAACAAGAAACATGTATCAGAAACTACAATAATTGGAGGAAGGGTAGAAACAAGGATTATCCCTCTTGAAACCCCACAACAATGTAGACTATTAGCTCATGATAATAAATATTAGTCCCTATATATGTGGAGGAAGCACAGCCATTGCTCAGAAACAGAAGAACATGCCTGACCCATTGGGTACTTAGATTTGCAGGAACCCCACGATAAAGGAGAGAGCAAAGGAATCTGCTAATTCATTTGTTTTTATTTAGAGGTTCTCTTGCATGCTTTTGAAAGGAGAATGGATAATAATCTTTTGGTTAGGTTTTTGAAAGGGAAACCCACCACTACAGTTAGGGAATCAATGGTTGAATGAGGAGTTGGAATCCACTTAAAGGCCTTGCTTGATGTGAAAAAAAAAAAAAAAAAAAAAAAAAACATACTGATTTTTTTGTATAGGGACATTAACAATTTAACACGGTCCCAAAGCTTTTTGACAACCTCGGCTCTTTCGTATGTGGAAAGATGGAGTCCACTAGATTGATTAAACTCCCATGATTGGTGCCTTAACTGTATTA
Source organism: Durio zibethinus (assembly GCF_047325235.1). Taxonomy (NCBI): domain Eukaryota; kingdom Viridiplantae; phylum Streptophyta; class Magnoliopsida; order Malvales; family Malvaceae; genus Durio; species Durio zibethinus. Next base: position 16,817,254 of record NC_143185.1, read on the forward strand.
AACGAAGTCTTGGTAAACCCTCAATTATTGGCAAATGGCCGGAAAAAGGAGACACCCCTCTCCCCCCATGCATCCCTCATTCTCTACTCAAATCTCCCCACTCCTTCCTCCTCTTTTCCGCGCCTGTCCTTTTACTTGGTTGCTCAAGACATTTATTTCTTCTATTCTAGAAGAAAGTCAATTGACAAAGAATTTGACTGATTAATTATTGTCACATTTAAATCGCCATCCTCCTACATTCACGAACCATCATCAAATAGAGGTATACACTAACTAGGCTTTTGGGAGTGCATTTAACATTATCCCAAATACAAACTCTTTCCTATGAACAATGAAACAACCAGGCCATACTGAATATAAATGGTGACACATATATATTTACCTAGATATATCGTTTTGATATTCATAACATGGCATGGGACAGGAACCTTTGGGGCATTGAGTTGTCAGAGCTCATGTTAGATCGATGGATAGATCGTAGGGGGTATGGTCCTATAGGGGTAGGTGTCAAATACTTGGCGATACATAAAAAGGAGATTTTGCAACAGCGGTGATTCTCTTCTCCGCCTTGAGGGTCGAACCATAGGGCTGGTGGTTTGTCTTGAAATATATCATACACCACATATACATTAACAATTATATATATATATATATATGTATGTAATTGCAAATGAGGGCTGTTCATCATGATGATCGTTGCATTGGCCAGATGTGCCTAACTCTTGGTCTCACGTGGATTCCCAAGTGACCCATATGCTTAAGTTATGGGGAACAAAGGAGTAGTGCCAATGTGGAAATTGAGTCCTTTCTTTCGAATCTGTCAACATCCCTCCTGATAGTGTAGATGAAGCCATGAAAGAGATTGATGAGAGGAAAAGAGATGAATAATTGTGAAATATATGTGTTGATGGGTCATTGCGGTAAGGTTTACATTTTCTAGGCAAAGAAAAGCATTTATTTCAAGTCGGAGAAAATGATATTACGAGGTACGTGGCAACGTGTTAAAAATTCATGGTTCAATTCTTGCAGTACTTTATTAGGTAAAATGTATTGAAGGAGGTGGCATGAAAACAGGTGGACAAACAACAAGAAAAAAGCAGGGAACAAACGACAACAGTTTAATATCTTCGCTTAAGGTAACTTCAATATGCATGAAATTTGTCCACCTTTTTCTTCTTTCTCCAATTGACTTTTTTTATGTAAGTTGGCTGTGATTTTTAAAACAAGTCGTGTTGGACCATATGCCACCTTCGAATTCCTTTTCACTTCATAAAATAAGGCAAATCAAAGGCAAAAAAAGATTGTTAGTGGGAACCAACTTACTAAATATACGTTAATCATATAAATACAATCGAATCATAGATTATCGAACTCAAAACAATTTTTAATTCTTGTAGTGATTACGGGTGTTTGCAAGTTCAAAGACAACTTTGCATTGAAAAAGTAATGCAAACTAAATGAAATAATTTAATCTAACTTTTAATTTGTTTAAAGCATCAGCTATATGATTAAAGAAATAGAAAAGAAAGGATAAATATATTGTCATTCTAATAATTAAACATTGAATCCCATAAAGAAGGGCAATACTGTATCCAACTAACCATGTGCAAGTGCATGTAATTAGAAATTAAAAAAAAAAAATGCGGGATGGACTCCTTTCCAAACTTCCATAATTATTAATAAGTTGTAATTTTTAAAGTAGATTAAATCTGTAGAAGAAAAAAGAAGAAAAGGCTTTTCTCCATTAGTTGTGTATAAACAGTTAAATGCTCTTTTTAATGTTTTCCACCTTTAATCCAACACTCCTTTTTAAAGTGCTATCCACTTTAAAACTATTTTTCTTTTATTTAAAGAGAGGATTCTCCATTGCTAAAAATCAACAAAGGTTTCCATTGTTTTTCTAAATGTTAATAAGATTTATATTTGATACATTATCATTATATAAATTTTATATACTATCAATAAATTATATGCCACTTTATTAATGAGGTGAATAAGATGATACCAACTTATTAATGAATAAGTTTTTTTAATTAAATATTTATATATTTATTTTAAGGATTGATATTCATTCATTAATAAAATGAAATTATTTGATTTACTAATAATATATAAAATCTATATACTGACAGTACATCAAATATAGATTCATATTAATATAAGGTCAATAATAATCCACATCATCCATCTTAATTTACAACATCGAAATACATAATTTTATTAAACTTAATGACATTTACAATTTCCAATATCGTTTTCTCCAACTTCTCCTTATTCTCAAGCTCTCTTTTTCTGTTTCCCTCCATTAGTAATCCTCATAAAGGCATGTCAAGCAACACATTTGCTAAATGCATTATGAATTTGAAAAAGCCATCATATGGCATCACTTGTTGCCACTTAGTTATATTATATTGTCACTTGTAGCTTGTGTTGGGTTTTTTTACTTGTATTATAGTGTAATATACTGAATGTCTGAACCAAAAATATAAAACCTGTGTATATTTGTTACAAAGTATTTTTTGGGTAGCAAAATGTATTAGGAAATCAACACGTATTTGTAGCACCATACACAAAATAACAAGTTTTAAATAAAAATAAAAACACACAAATATATTTGTTTTGGCTCAATCCAAAATGACTTACTTTAAACCCAATCCACTAATAAATAAATCTTCACAACTATGAAACTTTTAAAATGAGAAAAGTCATAAAAAAATTATTTACTCAAAACTTAATCTAAAAGTTAATTATACCCTTTTAATAGCCTGCTCATTTCGCTATTCTTTTGGTGTCTAACTATCAAGAATTATCAAACTAAAACTAAAACATCTTATTTATAAGAGTAAAATCTTTTATACATTTACTCAACTTCGATATGGGATATAAGATAAATTTTCAACTCTTATAACTTTAACTTAACTTTTAGTGTAGGATTAAGAGATTTAAGACAAACCTCAATAAATCATTCATCAAGTTGAATCTCCAAACACTTTAATAGCATTTGAAAAGCTGACATGATTGCCTTTTTTTTTTTTTTTTTTCTCAAGAATCCTAACAACTGTGCCTCCATCAAGCATATACAAGTGATTTTTGACTTTATTCCCTTGTAAAATCACATTACCATTCTCGTACAATTTGCACTAATCATTTCGTTCATGGTATGTATATCAATGAGAAGCTAACTCACCCAAAACAATCAAATTATAACTATAACTTGATATATACCTTACATGAAGCAGTGTCCTAACAACATCATTATGAGATCTAATACGAATACTCTCAATACCTTGAATCTATAATTTTCATTGTTGGCAACCATAATATCCTCATACTTCTCCTCTTCCAACTCCACAAAGTAACTCTTATCATTACATACAAAAACTGTAGTAGCTAAATCCAAAACCCAACTTTTATCATTTTTCAAAGTCTGAATCTTATACACACAAGTCGTCAAAACAACATTATTATCATTGGACATAACAACAGTGATATTATTATTTCCTTCATCTAATTTTTTCTCATCATTGGCCCTTATAAAAGTAGTTATATCCTTTTTCAGCTTCTTACAGCACATTTGGATGTCTCTTTTTATCACAATAATAATATTCTATAACATTGTAATATTTATAACTTGAATTGGATCTCTCTCTTGATCTATCAATCTTCTTTTAAGTCATTCCTTTATCTCTTGATCCATCAACCCTCTTTTAATTCCTCTTTCAATCAAAACTCTCTACAGCTAGTGCATTTCCTTAAGGTGATGAATTTATGTTCTCATAAATCTTTTATTCTCACATAATAAGGTAGTCACATCATTCAACTTCAAAGTAGAACTACTCACCAGTAAAATCTAAACTAGAAGTTTATAAGACTTAGGCAAAAATGACAACAAAATTAAAATATTCTCTTTATTTTCTAACTCATCAATAAAAGTAGTCAGCAATTAAGAAACTAACATATTAAACTCATTCAAGTGATTATGAAAATTCATACCTTTTTTTCATTTTTAAAGACACCAATCCATCTTTAAACATAATTTGTTAGTCAATGACTTCAAAATGTAAATACCCTCGAGCTTATCTCATAAATTCTTTAGAGTACTTTTAGTCAACACATTGTACTTTACTTCTGAAACTAATAGCAATCTAATAATTCAAATAACATTCCTTTGAATTCTATTTCAATTATTGTCAGATATTCCCTTAAGCTTATTTTTCTTTAATGTCTTATATAACCCTTGTTGTATTAACAGATCTTGAATTATAATTTGCCATAACATAAAATTATTTTTTTTCATCAAATAAAGGAATATCAAATTTTGGTATAGGCATATTAGACATACATTTTTCAAATATTTTGAAATACTTGCACACACTATATTTTTAGATCTCAAATCTCACTTTGAGATCACTTGTTTGAAAATCAACATGCAAGTGCAACATCCACACAGAAAAAAGAAAGCTCAAAATAAGAATAAAAATATACAAATATATTTGTTTCGGCTTAAACCAAAATGGCTTACTTTAAACCAAATCCATTAATAAATAAATCTTTACAATTATAAAACTTTTGAGTGAAAAAAGTCAAAACTTAACCAAAAACTCAATTACATCATTTTAATAATCTATTCACTTAGTTATTCTATTAATGTCTAACTATTGGGAATTACTAAATTAAAACTAAAACATTTTATTTATAAAAGGTGAAACCCCTCATACTTTTACTAAATTCTCGATGTAGGATAGAAAATAAACTCTCAACTTTTATAATTTTACTTAACTTTTGATGTGAGATTAAGAGATTTAAGGCAATCCCCGACAAAATGTTGCGTTTCCTTGTATAAAAGATTTTAACTTCATAATGTCCGCTGAAATGTCTCAATATCCAATGCTCATAGGTATACCTGGTTATTCTTTCTTTTGTGCTTTTGTAGGTCTCAATACAGGGCATCAAAATTTTTATTCTTCACTTTGCTTCTTCAACTCAAAGCAATGTCAATCTAGCTATATCAAATATAAAAGGATAAAGATGGAAAGCAGGGCACAAAGAGATACTATAAAACACAAACTATGGTCATAGCAAAAGACTCTGCAAAAAACAATATATTAAGATAAAGGACCCTTTTGCTGATTTGGATGATGATTCTCTTCTTCTTCGGATCAGAGAAATCCTGATGCCTATTGTGCCACTTGAAATGGTTAACGTCTTTAAGTTCAATAAAACTATAAGTTTTGGTGCTATTAATTAAGAATGATGATGTGGATTATTGTTGACCTTATATTAACATTTAATAAAACAGTAGAGATCTCCACTGAGTTTTTGTTCAATGAAAATTACTATACAATAATTGTTCTGCTTTAGTTGCAGATCTTTTCTTGGGAAAATGACATGAGATTGGAGCAGAGAAATGCTAGCTTAAACTTCCTTATATTTTCGAGGTTGGTTTTTTTTTTTTATTTTTATGTTCCTTATATTTCACTACATTTTTAATTACTATTCACATATTTGATTTTCATAGTCTATGAGTCAATTCTATATATGTGAATATTAATGATAGAGATATTAAAAAGTAACGAATAAAAAAGTAATGGAGAAGAAACCATTCTTTATATTTTCTTGTTTTATTCATGTGGTCGAAGGTTGAAGCCTTCTTTCTATGTTTTAAAGAATTAGCCATGTTGCAGTAATTTTGAATAAAGTAAAAAAATCATGGTAATTAAGTAGCCAAATAATGCAAATACAAATTAAGAGGCAAAAATCAAAATTTTATGTTATAAGGGCACTTTTAGCCCTTGAACCATAGAAAAAGAATCATTTTGATTCTAAATCTTTTATTTATTTAGAATATTTTGGTCCCTCAATTTTTATTTCAAATAAATTTTATTATGTTTTAACAGAAAAAATTAATGTGATCAAAAAACAAAATATTTTGTGACATTTCTAATTTGTTGGATTGCATTTATACTTAAAGGTAATTGACAACATCATTAGAGGTGCTACGTAAGAAAAACTGTCCCGTGATAGGTAACTGCCACGTGGACCATCAAGGACAGAGCCTTTTTTTTTCTTCATTTTTCTCTCGTGATCAATTTCATCTTCTCCGCTCCTTGCGTCTGTTGACGCCAGAGTGGTTCGTCGGCCAATCGATCAAGGCTGGTGAGCGATCGATCAGGCCATCCAGCCTCAGATCTGGTGGCCGACAGCTTTCTTCCCCCACCTAACCGTTTTATTTTTCTTTCTCTTCTTTGCCATTTGATATCTTTTTACCAGTTCCTTTTTCATCGTTATACTCAAATTCGGGATATCTTGAAATCCCAAGCTTGTAAACCCCCAAAGTCTTGAACCAAACCCTGAATTGGCTTCTTCAAGAGCCATGGCTTTTGACAAACCCAAACCATAAAACTCATTGAAAGAAGCCCAGTTTTGCTAAAAACCCTTTTGCCTAAATTCCAATTCTTTTACTCCAAAGGAATTTCAAGCTCTTACTTTGCAAAAATCTTGTTTTCAAATGTCCCACATGTCTTGAAATATTTTACAATCTGACTTCTACGGTCTTTGGCAGTTGGGTTTCAATGGATTTGCATAAATAGTGGAAACAGCTTCGCCTTTATTTGTTTTATAAGAAGGGAAGGCAAGGCAATAGTTTCAGTTCTGATACATGATTTTCTTGCTGGGACCTGGCATAAGTCTGTTGGTTCCAGGGAGTTTATTTTACAACCCATTTTCAGTCAAAGCATAATGGTTTATTATCCAAGCTCGAATATTTATCTAGTGAAATTGGAGTAGCAACGAGTAGCCGCATTCCTTTATATGATTTTGGCCCGTAATATTGCGACATGGGTTTTCTTTTGATCTTTCAATGTAGTCTGAAAACGGGGCCCCAAATAAATGATTTTCCGCTTGGGGCCTAGTCCTTCAAAACATTGTTTGAATTTAGTCTTGTGCAAAATTTTGTTCTTCAAGAAACATTAAAAATCTCAAATGCAGAATTAAGGGTGTCACCTTTAAATGCAGCCTCCATGAGATTGATTCAGGTGGGTTTGTCTAAAGCTGGGATTTCTTGCACCTCTAGTTCGGTAGCTTGACTGTAATTAGTCTATGCTTGCCGGGTTTTGTTTCTCCATTTGTCTCATTTCTACCTTTTTAAAACCAATTGTATCATTTCTACTTGTATCTGCTGTTTTTGAACTCTTTTCTAATCATTATTAATAAGTCAGTTTTCTTACCTTCCAAATTAAAAAAAAAAAAGAAAAGAAAAGACTGTCATTCTTAAAGTTTTTAAACATATAAGATGAATGAACTTGAAACTTAATTTAATTTATTCATATAATCACTTTTAAGATTCAAATTTTAATATTCGCAATCATTTTCTCTATGGCCTCCTCCATATAAAAAAATATATATCCAAGATGCATTTTGATTCAAATTGAGTTCTTTGAACTCTACTCCTAGATCTTTAAGTTTAGTGGCATAGGAATAGAATCATTCATATTTGAGGCTTTATTTAATAAGAATGACGAAAAGGGGAAATGATAAAAAAAATTTTAATCTAATGGTTAAAATTCATAATCACTTTTTTTATATTATAGCTTAATCATTAATTAACAAATTTTTTTTATCTTTACCCATATCCATCCTCTCTATCAAGTAAAGCCTTAATGTAATATCAAAGCATTTTGTTCTATATGTCTTTGTTCAAAGAGTTACGCTCAAATTCTTCTTTTTCTAAATTAAAAACAATTACTCCCTTTTATCTTAAATTGTTTGGGTGGTATTCACTTTCATGTAATTTAAGAAAAAAGTTTGGATTTTAATGTATTTAATATTAAATGTTAATTATTTTTTATAAAATTAAAATTTCATAATTTTTTATGTCAAAAAATAAAAAAAAAATTCATAAAAAATATTTAAAAAATAAAAAGTAAAAGTTTTAGATGTTAAAAAATAATAATTTTGAGACATCTTAAAAAGAAAAGATGGACAAAAAGCTTTTGATGATTTTGGAATCTTTCGATGATCTGTATTCTCCTTTAAGGAGCTTTTTCAACTTCCTTCCATGCTTCCACTTTTTTTTTTTTTGAAAAAATTTTCTTTGTTGATGGTTAAAACTCTATTTTTAATATTTAATATATTATTTTCCGGTAAATTTGGTAGAAATATATACTATATGTATATATATCTTTTATATCCTTATTAAGGCTTGGCAAGACAAACATAAACAGATCAAAAAAGCCAAAGCTAGCTTGATAAAACACCTCAATTCCATCCATAACCAATGTCTATCTACTAATTACATGGAAGAAAATGTTAGTACAGGCTTCAAAGATTAAAAAAAAAAAAAAGAAGGAAAGAATTAACAAATATTAATGAGGCATAGGCGGATTTGTTGTCACACTTTCTTTCAAATAAAATTGCATGGAGAGATCTCAAGAGGTTGTTGACCGTACCTAAACACAAAAGTTAACAACGTTAGAGAGTAAAATTAGGAAGAAAATAAAGAAAAAAAGTGAATCTCTTCACTATAATATTAAGGAATAATTTCTATAAAAAAATGATCTCATGCATTATCAATGAAAGTTTTAGACTCCAACAACAAAATTAAATGTATTAAAAAATAAAAAGAAAAACAAATGATAATAATTTAATCTGACTTGTAAAATAAAGAAAAAAACTCTACTAATGGTGGATAAAATAATAGTCAGTTAACATATTGACCACCTGTTTCTTTGACATATGAAATAATTATGAAAGTAATGATCTAATAATATAAGAATTAAAACAAAGAAATGCTTCACATTGTCGATTACAAAATAATTTACCTTTGATATCAATTGGACAAGTTGGTCATACAATGTTCGTTCAGAATCTTAGTTCCTTTACCCATGGTGCTCACCCTAAACTTACACTTGACATCCATGTCTCTGCTCCACATCTTGAATATCCAAACGTTCAGCAACAATGGAGAATTGAACTTTAGCACTAAAGAGATTTCATGTTTTGGTTTTTTGTCATTCATACTCCTCTGGACATTAGGTGGAACTGATTGATCTTCGGGTCCATCTAGTTTAACATGAACAACGTTCGAATCACCGCTGTTTTGATACATGCTTGGAAATTGTCCAAAACCAAGCTTTTTCGTCCAGAAAGTTAGCTCCGCATCATCAGCAACTGACCCGTATTTGATTCCCATCTTTTCATTGGGGTTCTTGACTTTCAGTGTTACATCATATGTAGGGGGACTACCATCTTTATGCTGCTTGACATGGAGCTTTGAAACAGAGAAAACGGGAGCTTTAGGGGTAAAAGAATGGTAGATTAGAGTTAGAGTTACGCCTATCATAATACCAATCACAACCAAAACAATGGCAATCCATATCAAATACGTGCGAAATGGCCTCTTCTTTTTCTTCGCCTGCACGGCGGCCTGACGGTAACTTTCTACAACACGGGCGTTTTCGGGAGGTGGAATGCGATATATTTGATCTTTAGGGATTTGGACGATGTAGGTTGCTAATGGTTTGCCTGGAGGGGGAGCTAGCTGCAGGGAAAGGCCGTCGTTGTTGTTGCTGGGAGTGGGTTCGGGTCTCGACGACTGCAAGTGAGGGTCCTTGGCAGAAGGCGCGACCCGCTCCTCCATGGGGGAGATGGGGTACGAAAGAAAATGTAGGGAGTGCCAAAGGTGAGAAAGTTGAAGGTTAAGGTGGAATTTAGGGTTTGCATGGAAAGAGGTGGCTTCATTGAGGATGATGGGTTGGTTTTGTGGTTAGAGAGAAACGAGGTTGCGATTTAGAAAAGACAACGCATTTTTTAGAGCAAGGGAGTTAATTAATGAAGAAAACAACTAGTCTTTCCTCTTTTAGGTATTAAAAAAAATAGGACTCTATTTTTGGATATGTGACTTGGACTGGGTCTTTTTTTATTCATGATATGGATGCATCATGGTCGATACATTACTTTAGAGATTTGAATTTTCAACAAAACAATCTTCTATAAAAAAAATTTTCTGAAACAAACAAAATCATATAAATTTATAAGAAGTTTATTTCAATGCACTGTTATTTCATTAATTTATAAATTTAAAAAATTAAAGTTTTTTAAAAGGGTAAGATTGAAAAAGAGAATTTAATAAATTTATGTTCAATTATATAATTTTTAGTATTTAATTACTTTTAAAGACTTTTAAGTTTTTTAAATTTATGAATTAATAAAATTACAACTTATGGTATATTGATGGTGCATAAGATTTATACATTAACAATATATTAAATTATATAGAGTCGAATATATGAGTCAAAGTACTGAAATTCAAGACGAAATTATAGCAAACATAAACTATTGGGATTTGAACTTAAATACTTATGTTTAGGTAATCTAAAATGGGATTTGAACCTAAATGCTTATAAGTTTATAAATGTTTGTCGTACTATTCATACAATGTGTCATGCATGTGAAAATTTCCTATTCAATGCACTATAATAATATATGAACTTTTTGAAATTAACTGTTATTATATTTGTTAGCATGTACCGTGAATGTATTGACAAATTAATTTTCTTGCTTTCACCCTTGGATTTAATTTCCTATTCTGATCATGTACAAGGGCATTTGAAATGTTATTTACACGAGATTGGTTGTCTTTTATGAACAGAGCTTTTAAGAATTTAGTATTATAATAGAATTATCTAAATAAAGCTTTTAAAGAACAATATTTAAAAAAACTCTAAATTTAATAAATTTAATAAAGTATTAAGAAAGTTTCCCTGATTTAAGTTAATATGACCTTTATAGTAGTGAATATTTATAAAATTATAGTTGTACCTATTTTTAATTTTCTGAAATATACTAAAGTGTGACATTTACAGAAAGACATAATGTCATTCAAGTTCAGGTCTTTTCCCAACGTAAAGCCAATTCAAGCTAGTAGAAACAATGGGCCATATGGAGATTAAGGCCCGGCCTATAAGTCTGTAAATTTAGCCCAAAAGTCCAAATTAAAACAATATGGAAACCCAAATCTATCCTGGAATATATATTATAGATTGAGTGATTGACTATGGAAGCTGAAAATAATGAAGCTTCAAATGCACATTGCTAGTCTCTTAATCTGGAAATTAAAAATTTTCATTGTCTGTATATTAAAAATAAATAAATGTAAAAAAGAAATTACTATAGTCACATTCAGTGATGTTTAAAAACTCCATTGTCATGATGAATAAGACCATATATATATGTATATAATAAAAATAAAAAATAATTAAAAAATATATGAGATAATCTCTTTTGCTGGTGGAATTAAAAAAATTTATTTTATAAAAATAATTATAAAATAAAACCTTTAAGAAAATATGCACACATATAATCAAATTGTTACCAAATATTTAATGTCGCATTTTAACGGTATCAAAATTTCCCTTCCAAATTCTTCACAATAGCAAAGCAACCCTTTTTTATCGAACCTAATTTCACATTTGCTCAAACAACATAGTTATTAATTTCATTTTAGTATCGGTTCTTTCGGTTGATGGTTTCAATTATATTTAAATATAATACATTTAAAGATTTTTTATTAGATTTGATATTAAAAATTATTTATTGTTTTCATTGATTTTGTTTGTTTTTTATAAATTTTGATAAATTAACTTATTTCGATCTATATGTAAATATAAAATATGTTTTGAAATTTTCAATTTGTCTTTTATTGTGTAACTATTTTTAACCTAATATAAATAAAATTAATTAAAAAAACCATTAAAAGTTGAGGTTTTCTATTTCTTATTTTAATTTGTTTTTTTGTACTTTATTTTTTAAAATCAAAATTCATAAGTATTTTAATCTTTTTTAAGAAAGTAATTGTGCTCTCTTTCTAAAGTTTAATAATCCTGAAGTCAAGGTTAATCCTTTCATTTATTTGTTTTTATCTTAATATTTACATAAAAAGTATTTATTTAAATATTATATAATTAGATTAAATGTTTAAAAATATTATGAAAATTTTATGATATTATTTCTATACTTTTAAATTTATTTCTTTAATTTTTAAAAATATTACATATTTATTTTGTAAATTATTAATAATATTATAACATATAAATTCATATATATTTATACTAAACTGAAAAATCTACAATAATATACCGAAATCACTAATTCTGGCATATACCATATTTTTAAATAAAATCGAAACACTATTGGTACGATATTAATTAATAACTTTGCCCGACAGGCAACACAACAACCAAACCTGCTGTCCATAATTTCTTGGCTGGTGTCTTTTGTCGCTGCCTTTGAGCTTCCTCTCTTTTCTCCATGTCGGGCTCATCTTTCGTGTTCACCAAGCTCCATCGTACTCTTCTCGTCTTATATAACTTCGCCATGTAGTTTCTTGAGTTGCATTTGAGCCTCAGACAAGCCCCGTTTCACCTCCTCGTTGTCCGGTGTTTCTCTTTGCAAGATCTCATAGTCTTGCAGTGAAGCTTCCCATTTTCCCAACTATTACATATATCCAATACATCATTATTAGATTATTGAACACATTCTATAGGCACACACAATTATTTGACTTGTTTAGCACACACATCTACATCTATACACAAAAAATGTATAATACTGTGACATGTGTGCACCACATTAACTGTCAATTGTGACCAGTATTACCTATTGTAGCTTTAAAGGAGGACTGCCTTAAAAAAGATTATAGGTATTGAAATTTAAATCTCAAATTTATTGGATGTCAATTCTTAAAAAGTAACTGAATGAACTGTTGAGCTCAGTTTTAGCTATTGTATCTATTAATCATGTAAAAATTAGTTTCAAGTTTATTAGTCTCACCTTGAAATTGCAATCGGCTCTTCTTAGTCTAGCTTTGCTGTAGCCAGGGCGCACATTAAGGGCATGGGTGCTGTCCTCTATTGCCTTTTCGTAGTGTCCAAGCTTGGAGCGACAAGCTGCTCGGTTGCACAACAAGACGGAGTTGTGTGGATCATGATCAAGCCCCTCGCCATAAGCAACACACGCCTCGGAGAATTTTGATGCCTTGAAATACTCATTGCCATTTGATCGAGCTGCTGCCACTGCTCTAGCTTTCCTCATTACACAGTTTGCTTCTTTGTTGTTCGAGTCAAGCCTAACAGCTCGCTGAATCGCCGTCAAGGCATCATCAAATCTTTAGATAATCATCAAGAAAACATTATTTGTTGAGTTGGCTGACAGTATTGTATGAAAGATCATTTTGTGTATTGTTATAATTAGTGGCAGGTCCCAAAAGATCAACCAAATTTGCAAATAGATAGCATGTTCTCTACCTTATTCCCTTGGCTTTTAAATTGAAAATTATCCTATTGGCGATAATTGTCTTTTTCATAAAGTTTAAATTTACCATTCTATTTAAAACAATGGACCAAACTCAAGTAAAAAATTTTATAAAACAAAAATCTTCAGGGCATTTCTGTAGCTGGCACCAGTTTCTGTTTGGATCAAGTCAAAAATTTGGTAATTCTCCAATGGTGCAGAAGCGAACCCCACCTGTAAATCAAGGTTCAACTTAAACAACCTGTTTTATGCTGTTCATTATCATTAGAGATACCTGGCACATGAGCTGGCCTGCATATTAGCGCTTATGACACAGTTTTTGGTTTCGGCTTAAGGAAACTGAGCCAATGACCTTAAGTTTTATAGATTAAGTGTTGGATTTCAATTTAAATAGCAATTTTCTCTTCATTTTTCGCCTGTCATATATATTGCTCTGACTGGAGCAGGAACTGCTCTGAATTTCTTAATATTTACCTTTTAGATTTCTTTATCAAGCTGTTAGTAACACCAAATACCCGTACGCATAAAGCAAAGACAAGGTCAAAGTTGAACTTACCTAGAAATTACCAATTCAATGTCAAACAGTAAATGAAAAAGGAATAGAGAAATAAAAAAAGGTGGGGGAAGTAGGTGTCCAGTCATAACAAACAAAACAATTAACCCAAAAGGCCAAAACGCAATCATTTCGTGCAAATTTAGCCCCATTTGGTAGGTAAAGGTCAGATTTTGCCAGCTCTAATCTATACCCTTGGTTTGGTTACTCTTGCTCCAGCAAGAATCTACTTTTGAGTTGTTTTACAACATTAATTCAGCTTAGGATCATAAACTCCCTGCATCACTCTACCTATTATCTATCCTTTATGCATAGACCCCTATGCTCATTGCCTAAATTTCCCTGAAGCAGTACTTTCCTGCATCACTTAATTCTATAGGTACTGATAGTAGTAAAATAAAAAATATAGTAGAACACTAACCTGCCGGCAGCCATGTCCACCTGAGCTCGAACAACTAGCAAATTCGCGTTACCAATTGGGCCAAAGTATTTAGTGCAGTCATCAACATTGAAATTTGGACCTTTCAATAATGCTTCATCGGCCTCTTGGTGTCTGTGGAGCTTCAACAAGGCCTCGGCTTTCAATGCATATATCTTGACAAAAAGAAAACAAGTTATATATTGTAAACGGACAAATCATAATACTAAATTTTGATGGGATTTGAGGTTTTTTTGGATTGGTTTGATTATTTATGCATACCTGTGGAGCTGAATCTGCACCAGCATTAATAGTTGAATCTGTTTCTTTTAGCAGGGTGTTCCAATCTCGTAGCCTTTTAGCTTCAGTAAATTTGTTTAAATGTGCCTGAAGAGTTTTAGCTTTAGCAATGTCATCACGGTCAGCCTCAAGGCCTGCATGCTTGTAGTGATATATTGCCTTTTCCACTTCTCCTAGTCTGTACAATTTTATCAGTTACAAATACTAACTCGAATATTCATGATTGTTTAAATATGAGCAACTTTTTTTTTACCTGAGATATAAGTTTGCTAACCGATGGTGAGCTCTGTGATAATGAGGTTCAATTCGAATGGCTTCTCTGCACTCAAAAACTGCCTCAAGAAGCCTGCCTAATGCTGCTAAGGCTGCACTTTTATTGCTTCGATATGAAGCCTTATTTGGATCAACGGCGATGGCTGCTTCATACAAAGCCAATGCTTCTGCAAAATTCCCATTTTTATAATCTTCATTGCCCATGATTTTCAGTGTTTCGGGGTCCATTCTTGTAGAAAGAGCTCTGCATAGAGAAGCTGGCTGTTCTTCCGCAAGCTTTTCCTCAAACGGTTTCTTCACCACATTTCCCATTACACTGTTACGATATTTCCCATTAGGTGTTGAGATGTCCTCTCTTGCAGTCGCAGGGAGTTGATCAATAACGTTATATGAATTAGTGTTTCCTCCTCCGGGTTGCCTCAAGTTGCCTAAATTGCCATAAAGCATAATATTACTCGACGAGGCTCGAACCAGGTTGCTGTTTCCTTTTGTTTTTTTATGATCCACGATCATGTTTTCAAGCTCACCGGAGATACTAAGAGCTTCTTTGGGCACCCTTCTACCACGGTTGACATATCCTTGGTTAGGTGTTATTCTGGTTACTTCATCAGGATGTTTCCGAACCTGGTATTGTTGATGTAACGCAGGGGACTTGGGATGATTTGGAGGCGGTTTCGTGGATGGTTTTGTTGGCGCTTCTGGTCCATTCACCGAAGAGTTAAAAAAGGAAGACTCATCGGAACCACTCCGCCTCCTCTTTGTATTTGAGCTTGCTGTTTTAACATTGTTGTTGTTATGGATTGGCAATGAACCAGTAGAAGTAGACCTTCTAAGCCAAAACCTACCCTTCCCAAAAACTGCATTCAATATCCCACAACCCGATTTCTTTTCCGGTGAATTATCCCTCATATTTTCCTGCTCAGCTCTCTGTTTAGAATGCAGTTTTTTTTGTTATAGAGAGGAATGGTGTATTTTCAAGCAAACAAGCAGAGAGAACATGGGTGCTTTTCAATTGAAATGTAAAAGAATACAAGGCCAGAAATGAGATATCATTTACTTTTTAATGGTAAAGAAAAGGGAAGAAAAGAGAGGCTAGAATGAGAAAGACATGGTAGGATGGTTGAAAACAGGCCTAGTCCCAGGAGATGATATGCATGGTCATTTCCTGGAGTGTCTGCCAAGAGAGAAATTCTCTTCGTTTTCTCTCTCTTCTGGCTAAAAAAATGGTAGAAGATGGCATGATTAAGAGTGGGGAAAAAAAAAAAAAGAAGAAATTTGCAGGAAAAGATGATAATGATTTACAGTTGTGTTGTTTTATTAAAAATGCAAGTTGGCTTTGATTGTTGAAAAAAAAATTCCTCCTTTTTTCCTTTTGCTTTTCGTGTGATGTAAATAGGCAAAGCTAGAGACTCGGTCCAAGTTCAAATGACAATCTCTAGAATTTTAGAAAGAAAAAAAAATTGGGGGAGTTTCTTGTCATGCAGCCAACAATTGGGCCTTTTGAAGATTTTGGTGTACAACTTACAAGCCAGGACAGCCTTATTCATGAATAAACTAAGAGAAAGTAAAAGGAGGAGGGCACGTCTTTAGCATCTCACATTCACAATTGAGCACAGGCAGCCTTTTCTTTTAATGAGTGAAATCTATTAGTAGTTTATTAATTACTATAACATGAAATACAGGCCCCTTTCATCTTTTATCCACTGTATTTTAATATTTATCCTGAGAAATAAGCCAACAAGTTTAAAGATGTCAATTTCAAATTTAATCATGAAGCATGAAATGTCCATTTGCAAAGTATGTCCTTTTTATGTTTTCCACTTCTTAGCTTATGGCGAAAAAGTCTAAGGACGACATGAGTGCATGGATTCAAACCAAACTATTCTCTTTCCCCCTAGCTATAATAGGGCCGTGCCCTCCTATAAAAAAAGATGTTTTTATTTTTCATTTTTTTTAAATACTTGTGTCCTACACATCACTGATAAATATAAATATGAAAATCTAACTCTTCGTATGAAAAAAACTTTTAAAAAATGAATGTATTCATGTGATGTACATACTTGGATTGGATTTCACGCTAATTCTTGAATTAAACCAATATAGTTCCAACATAGTTTACAAACACTAAAGATTTATATTTTTTCTAATGTATTCGTTTTCTTTCTGTTCAAATTGAATGTGTATTTTCTTTTCGAAAATAACTTACAATTATATATTTTTTTAATAAAAGAATATCTAAAGCTTTAATTGATTCATGAAGAAATGTCATCTCATCAGTAAAAAAAAAGGTTCACTAACAGTTAGCTACTTCATCTTCAATTAAGAGAGTTTAACTTGAAACAAATTATAATATCCCAGCCTAAATAATAATTTGGTTAGACTATTACTAAAGTCCATTAAGTTAATTAGGAGGTTAATTATTAAAAAAAAAAGTTGTTGAGTGTTTTATAAAAAAAAAACCTAGTTATCGTGAAATACAAAATAAAATACGAGTTTTTCTTCCTTATCTTTCTTGGGGTTAAAAAGTATGAAAAATCAAGTACAGATCCAAAATTGAAGACTACAATTGAGTTAATTTCCTAATGATAAGTATCTACCCTTTTTTCATTTAAGAAAAATATCATATTAGTTGTTATTATATGGAGTTAAAGTTTTGAGAGAAAAACCAAGAAAATTATAAATCTTTCATTAATCTTCATGATCTATTTGGATAATTATTGGGCTTTGTTTATTTCATGTTCTTAAGATTTATTGATGATTATTGAATGGAGTTTAAAGGCTGAAAGTGGGGATTTGAGGTTTTAAAGATTGAAGGAGAAATTATGTTTTTGGATAAGACGCTATAATCTGCAACAGTGAATTAAAATGAATTTTTTTATTAATGGATAGATTATTACTATAAGTATTATATATTGTTGGAAAGCTTGTTGAATCTACTTTTTAATGAAACAAACAGAAGTTGAATTCAAGTTTTTTATGAAGAGTTGTCTAATTTTTTCTTAAGGATATGCAGGCTGTAAAGTAGTAGCATTAGGGTTGAATTATGAAAATTGTCTTAATTTTTATACAAGAAATTACATATTAAGCCATATATGTTTGGAAAGCTTATTAAGTCTACTTTCCAATAGAATAAGAAGAATTGAATTTGGAGTTTCCTATGAATATATGTGTAATTTTTATTAGAAGGTATATATGCTATCTGACAATAGCATATGACATGGATTACAAAAATTGTTATAATCAATCCACAAGGAATCATGAAATGGGTGATATACGGGTAGAAAGCTTATCGAGTCTAGTTTTTAATGCATTAAAAAGATTTTAATTTTGAGTTATATATCTAGAGTTATGGTCATTTTAGTGAAAGTAAAGTAGGCTACCAAAATTAGTTACTTAAGTTAATTCTTGTTTAACTTCATTGTTTTTGATATCATTGGTCTCGAAATGTGTTGATTAATTTCTATTATGTTGAAATTATCTTGAATAGGTCATTAAGTATTTTGAAGGAATAACTAAGTGATAGAATCGAAAAGAGGTAAGTACAATCTCACTCACTTTGCTTATTTTTAAACATATGTATATATGTATGTTTCTAAATGAGAAAATGTTTTATTTCATTATTTTTGATATATGAAAATAGAACCAAGCATATGATTATTTTATGTTTTTTCTATGTAAATGATGGATCATGCTTATGAATGAAATGAGAAAATGATTTATGTTTAAGAAATGATTTTATGATAGCTATATTTTTACATCCTTGAAAAGTGAGATCATCAACACCAGAACTAGTTTTATAACCCTGGTTAACCAGTAATATTAGTAGCATAAAAATGATCATACGACCCTGCTAACAGGTTATAGTAGTTAGCATAAGGCCCCGACTAAAGGGTTATAATAGTTAGCAATGATCATGAGAATGAAATTATTGATACGGCCAACATCATCGGTTATAGTAGTGATCATAGCTAACAATAAAATAATGATGAACTAATAATTTATGATAAAAATGATTTATGATGATTTTAATTATTGATCTATGATTTGATTTGATTACAATATTTGAATAGCAGTATATTTTGTAATAATTTATGAATCAACATATTTTAATATTGATTTATGATCTATGAAATGCTTGACACAATGATGATTTTGGAAATATTTGGACAATTTGATTTAACAAATGTTTTGAATGATCTATATAATATGTTTGAAAATAATGCTTGATATGATAAGGTGTGTGAGTCTATACTTGCTAAGCTATGGTTTGCTCATTCTTCTTTTACTTTTTCTTTACAAATGAGTAAGTGATAAGTTTGCTTAGTTTTATAAAAAGTTAAAAGATCAAATGTGTAAGATTACTTAGTCATCGGAGACAATGTTGGCTAATGAAATCTTATGAAATAGTTTTTTATTTTTATATGGTTTATATTTGGATATATAGAGATGTATCATTAATTGGATTAAAGATATTTATTTTATTTGGTAGACTATTTTTGTTTATTAAAAAATTTTAAAACAATTAAGAAAGAAGGCTTCATATTACTTTAGGATTTTACTTCAAGATAATATGGTTGTATTGCATCTTGATCTCAAGGCATGACATAAAAAATGTGTGGATATGATATGATATATATGTAAAGAACTAAACCCAAACTTGAGAGGCAACTTTTGTGAAATAAAACCATGAGACCTTTGGGTTAAGGTAGATAATACCTCGTAGGTTAGGTATGAGTCTCCACAAATGGTATCAGAATGGTCACTAGTTGATGAAAACTAAGTACTACCTTATGGGAGTCACTAAGTGTTATATGACGGGGCCATAAAAGTCACTAAGTGCTGCACAGTAGAGAGCCACATCTAGAATCGTAACATCTAGTGTGATCTTGGTCTTGTAATTGGACTCGATTTGATAGGGACACCAAGCTAAAGGTGAAGAGATTGTTACGCCCCCAATCTCACATTGGAAAAATGTATGGATAAAAGATGATATATAAGTTAAGATTTAAACTTAAATTTGTGAGACACTTTTTGTAGGATAAAATTGTAAGACCTTTGGGTCAAAACGAACAATACTTCATAGGTTGAGTGTGAGTCTCCACATAAATTAAGGTACAGTTCCATGTGTATGTCTACGTTAAGAGCCTTCAAACTAACATCACCTATCATTAGCCTTCAAAACAAATTACCCTTTCCCATGCTCTCCCTCTAAAAGAGAAGAAGAGGAACAAGAAGGAAAAAAAATATAACTTCTTGTTATTGTTAATCCTCACATAGTAACCAAGGATGCAAACAATCATGAGCAGCACAAGTTCACAAGTGAGGCCAATAGCCATGTGCTTTGTATTTTTTCTTAAGATCTATGAGTTTTTAGATAGTATTATATCAAGTAAGGAAAAAGATATGCACAATTCTAACTTTAACCAAATTATTTTTTTGAATGGAAATTTTAACTTAACCTCATGACATATGCCATCTTACTTTTCATAATTTGAGATTGAAACAAATAGAATAACATTCTTCTATTGTGCAACATAGTTATCGATTTTATAAAATGAAAAGATAAAAAAAAAAATTAGTAATTTTTTATATAAAAAGTCAAAACATTAGTCTAGAGAAAGATATTACAAATTTTGAAGTATAAATTTCAAAATTATTAGATGACAACTCTTAAATGTAACTTTATGAATTAAATGAGATAGTTCCAATTCAATTGATAATCCAACCTATCTTGTTAGTAAAATTGGGTAAGGCCCACTACCAAATCTTTGATGACAAACCTGTGAGGCAGGGGAGTGATAACACTAGGCTTACTAATATCTGCATTAAGAGGGTTGACGTAGGCCACAATGTTGGTTCCATCTATGTGTCATAGCACAAGACCCACTATCCTTTTCTTGCAAGATCTCCAAAAGCACAAGCTTGAATCATCCCCTGTTTTTATCTTTTGCAATGCACCCAAAACCTAAGACAAAAATGTATTTAAAACAATTTAGACACTCTATTTTATTCAAAAAAAATTTTGGTATCAAAATGAATTTTGAATTCTTGAAGATGGGATGCAAAATTGTTATTAAATTTTAATTGTTAAATTGAATTTTAGGTCCAAAGATTAAAAAAAAAACCCAAAATTATGTTTTTAGCTCAATTTATTATTTATTATTTTATTTTTTAGTTTTTATTTTAGTTTTTATTTTAGTTTTAGTTTTAGTTTTTTTTTATTATTATTTATGGTTTTAAGACATGTGCCCAGAAAAATAGAAAAACAAAAAAAACAGTTTTTTTGTTTTTGGCAAAAAAGAAAGCCTAAGATCTAGTTCTTGGATCTGTTGAAGATTACTAATTTTTTTTATGAAAATACTTGGTCCCTAATCCATGGAAAAGGGAAAGATTTTGGAAAAATAAAATCTTAAAAATAATCCAGGTGGGATTTAGTTTTTCCAAATTAAGGTGGGATTTCATCCTTATAAAAAGACTCTAAATTTGTAATTAAAAAGAGACAGGAAGCAATTAGCAAATAAAAACAATAAGCAAGAAACAAGTAAATCACAGTAATTAGAGCATTGAAATTTTTTTAGGTTTTGGATTTTGATTATGGGTTTTAGGGTCTAGTTCAATTTTTTGTGTTTCTTTTGGAATTGTTCTTGGTCTTTGGGTTTTTGGGTTTCTTTTTTTTATTCTGGGATTTCAGGATCTTTTTGAAATTTTTGAGATTTTGATTTGGGTTGAATTTTTAGGATTTTGGATTTGGGTTGAATTCTCTAAGATTCTAGAATTTGGATTTGATTTTTGGGTTCTAGTTTGATTTTTTGATTCTAAGTTTTTTTTTTTTAGATTTGAAGAATTTTGAATTTTTTGAGATTTTTTAGGAATTTTTTGGTGTTTTTCTTGAATTTTTCAAGGAGATTGAAGTTTTTGGTTGAATTTCATAGTGGTCAAAAGGTTTTCACAACAACTTACTTTTGGGTTCTTCAAATTTTTTGAAAAAATTAAAATTTGTGGCATTATTTGAATTTTTTTGGTGCCAAATTTTGGGATTTTGGTTAGTTTTTGGAATTGGGTTGAGTTTTCTAGTAGAATTCCTAAAGAGAAGTTAGAGCAAATTTGAGTTAAAGAAAAAATGAGGAAGTGAAGTTTGAGAAAAAAAGGCTAACTTTTGACTTTTTTTACCAAGATCAAAATGTTTTCATTTAAAAAGGGCTGATTCGCACCCTGACCGAAGCAACCCATGTGCCTACCCTCATCTTGACCCAACTTGATTGCAGTTTCCATTTTTGTTTTTGTTTTTCTTTTCAATTTCAATTTCAATTTTGATTTTATTTGTTTTATTTTTTGGTTTTTTATTACTTTTATTTTTGGTTTTTTTTCTATTTTTTATTTTATGTTATTTTTTAATTGTGATTGAATTAAAAGTGATGAGGAAAATAAAAAGAAACTTTGGTATGATTTTTTTTAGTTTATTTTGCATTTTTTATATTTATTTTCATGATTTTCAATATTTATTTGCATATTTTTAATGATATTTAATGCATGATATCTTTGCATTTTTGTGTATAATTTTTATTATAATATTTTGGCATGATTTTTATTAATGATATTGGCATGATTACATGTTTTAATTATGATATTATTATATGATATTTTTCTATGATATTTTGATAGTATTTTTTTATTATAATATTTTGTAAGTAAATAAAAAGGAATTGTGATTGATTTTTCATAAAATATTTAATAAATCCGACAACGAAGCAATATTAAGTGAACAATGAGTTTATATTTATTACTTTTCAGGTGAGGAAAATTTATCTTTTGGTGAAAATCTAAAAACCTTTTTTCTAGTATTTAAATATTGAAATTAATAAAAACCATTTGAGTTAAAGTTTAGATAAGATAATATAAAATTAATTTGGTATCAACTTTGGGCATTGTGAGGGTACTAAAACCTTTCTTACATGTAACCAACTCCCAAACTAAATTATATTGAAGTAGATCAAACTTATTCTTTTTAAGAATCCTTAATTTAAGCTTAAGACAACCTTAAAAGGAATAGATTTATATAGGTGGCTAATCACATCGAGATAAAAAAAAGATTGGTGATGACTTCATAGTTTTTGTGTCTAATGAGTAAGTTTTTGGACTTGAAAGTTATAAGAAACATTAAAGAGTCAAGCCTTTTTTTAGTTGCATATTATCTTAAGTCTTACTTTGATAGTTATATTATGTGATTTTTTATGATTTGTCTCATATGCACTAACCTATTTTTTTGTTTTGTAGATTTTAATTTTTTATGTGTACTAATTTATTTAATTATTTGGACTGGCATGTCCCTTTACACAAACTACACATGCATTCATGCATAAACTCTAAACCCGAGTTTTGTTCTTTCTTAGGAGAGAGCAAGTACCTACATTCTCGTAAAGTGAAAACTTCTGTGTGAGCTAGCGAAAATTTTCACTCGAATTGAACCCTTTTCCATTTGAGGTTATAATAGTGGGTAAGGATTGTGATGCCTTACTCATCTATAATAGACGATGATAAAGAATAATTTGGAAACCTTTAAATTATCAAACCTTTGAACCTAGCATGTAAATAAACTCTAAGAATCCAAGCCTAAGCTAGAGCCATGCCTTCCTTTTTGTATAGAAAATCCTAAATAAGGCATATGAAAGAATATTTCTTACTAGTTTACTTGTAAAAATATATTTTGCTCCTTGTATATGTTGTATTTACTAATGCTTTTCTTTTACTATATGTGCATGCATTTACATCATCAGATTTATCATAAGAAGTGATTGGTACAAAACAATTTTAACAAAAGAATCTTAATTATATATATGGTAGACTTAACAAAGTCCTCTATTGGCCTGAAAAATAATGTTCAAGCTTGAAACAAAAGGCTTAAAAAGGGAGTTAAAAGGGAGAATGGCTAACAAGGTTCAAGCATTTAAAGAAGAAAGGGAAGAATGGAAGAGTCTGTTTGCTGACCTTAATATAATATAGTTATCTAGCATTCGGTAACTGGTACAACTCTTAATAGAAAATAGACAATGACAAATGAAAGTGCAAAAAAGAGAATAAGCACCTCTGAAGCATAAAAACACATTCAAATGCTGAATACGATTGTTAACATTGAAACAAAAATAAAAGCATTGAACGAAGAATGTAAGCAAGTAAAGGAAACATATTGGAGAAAACATGACCAGCTAAGTTCCTGCTTGATCAAATCACTATGGCTATTTATAAAACCAATGACATGGTAGAAGAGATCAAAGAGTGGTAGATAAAGGTATCACTAGTTGAAACACATGGCCAAAAACTGTTAGATTTTCTCAATAATGGATTAGGGATTTCTTTCCACAATAAATTTTAGAATTTCTATGGATGTAATTTTGAATTTGGTTAAAAATAACTTTTAATTTAATAAAGATTTTTTAAACAATTGTTATATGGTAAATCCTTCTTATTGCATTCATTCATGCATTCATTCATTCATTTTCATACAAAGTTGGCATGATAACATGTTATCCTAATTTTAAAATTGTGGTAAATCAAGATTCAAAAATAACTCAATCTTCAAATAATCTAAAAGACTGTTATACATACCTAATTTTATTCGAGTTTGTTCTATTTTATTTTATTTTTTTATTTAATTTGCATGCTTGATGTGGCTCATTTGATAATTTTAATTGAATTTATCTTATAAGGTCATTTGGGCTTTATTTGATTTGGATCCAATTTAATTTTGTTGGGTAAATTTAATATTGGATTATTCATGCTTAAAAGCTCAAATCTAATTATGAAGACCTAAAATACTTTTTAAAGCCCAAAATTGATAAAGAATGCCTATAATACTTTTTATAAGCCCAGACGAGGCCCTTAATGCAACCCATTTTTTTGGCCCAATTAAAGGCCCAAATTGGCCATTTAAAATGGCCCAAAACGTGGCCTTTTTGGAATAGCCTAGAACATCTAAAACTGTAAAAGAAAAGGCCCATGCATGAAAAAGCCCAAAACAAATAAAGAAAAAGGTATGGCTCACACATGAAGAAACCCAAAACAAAAAAAAAAAAAGAGATAAGGCTTATGATTAAAAGGTCTATTTAGCTATTTTTAAGGGTTTTGCATTAATAATTCGAGAATAAAGAAAGAAAAGAACATGTGAACTATTAAAAAGAGAAAGAAAAGGGATGACAAAAATAGAAAAAGCTTTTAGGCAGCTAAAAACATAAAGAAAGTTATTTTTTTTAGCATCAAAAAAAGAGAAAGGAAATGCCTAAAAAGACGCTAATTTCTTTTTCATGTGAAGACATGCATAGGTATGAAGAAGCACACAGCTAAAACAGATGCTGAGGCTCTACTGATACAAAAATAAAAAAAACCAATGGCAGGAAAGAAAAATAAAAAAAGATAAACAAGGTGGGTAAAGGAATGAAGAACTTAGGCAACAAGAAGTCTGGCCAATATAAAAAAAGCCAAAACGAAAAGGTTTGGCAAAAGTTTTTAGAGCAGCAAAAAAAAAAAAAAAAAGGGTTTTAGGAATTAAAAAAAAAAGTTTTCTAACAACAAAAAAAGAAGGCAGAAAATAGTGGATGGGAAGAACAACCATAAACAAAAAAAGAGGGCTAAAAGCTAGCTAAAAAAATTGAAAGGAAAACCTTGAAAAAAAAGAGGCTTTGAAGAGTAAGCCATAAATAGTTAAAGAGGCAGCCATAAAAAAAATAGAAAGCTTTCAGGGAGTTTGAAAAAAAAAAGAAGGAAGAAAGCTTTGCACGAAAAATAGAGAGGGGCCTTGATAGAGTAAAAAATGAAAAAAGAGAGTTGGAAGCAAAAGAAATAGAGCTTTCTGAAAGAAAAAAAGAAAGCTTAGGAAATATATTGAAGTTAGGTAAAAAATTACTACCTTTGGGAAGAAAATAGAAAAAGATAGTTCTTTTATTCCTTGTGTGTGTTTATATGCATAGAGTAGCTTGTATACTTGTGATATAGGGTATGTGTTTGCATTCTTTTGTTGGTTTCTACCTTACCTAAGTTCTTCATTAAGGCTGGCTTAGTTGATGGTCTTTAAAAGACTTAAAGATGAAAGTCTACCCTTTAAAAGTCATGGCATTAACCTATAAGTAATAAAATAGAGCTTTAAAAAAAATAGTAGCATAACATCCAAAACAGGGGCAAGAAGTTATTTATGTTAGAGAGTTTTTTTGCCTTATCAAAGCTTGTGTTTGTCGCTTGTTCGTAGTTGCTATGTGGGGATGATTCTAACTATTGTTTTGTTCTTCATTCATGGTCTGTATCTAGAGCCTCAAATGTCCATCCTCACTATGTTTCCTATATGTGAGTTGTATGCATAGGCATGGGATTAATTTCCTTTTATGATTGTTTGGTCGGTTGTGCTAGGATTATCATAACATATAGATCTGTGGATCTACTGCTAAACATGGTTTAAATGAGTCATCATTTTTTATTTAGGTATGATTAGCCACCTGATCAATTTATCCTATTTAAAGAGGAGTCCCAAGATTGACTTAAATATTTTTAAATAATAGATTCTAGTTTATGAAACTAAATTTTATGTTTGGAAGTACAATTACATGTGAAGAAGGTTATAGCACTCTCATAAGACTCATCAAAAGATGATACCAGTTTGATTTCAAATTATCCAAGTCTTAAACATGTTTATAATTTACCAAAAATTTACTATTGAAAATTGATCTTAAGATTACTTCAATAGTTTGGTAACAATTTAAGACAATTCTCTTACCTTATGAGTATTTACGGAGACTAGTGTCCCATCTTAAAGAAGCTCCATCATCGGATTTCTTAAAGTATTATACCCAAGAAAATAATTAGTAAAGTCTTTTAATAGTTTGGTAGGATTTACTTTGATGCAAGTTTTTCAATAGTTTGGTAAGATTTTATTGTAAAATATTTATAAAATTTTATTTTTGAGAAAATTTATTAAATCTTCTAATAATTTAGTAAGATTTAACTTAAGATATAATCCTCTAATAGTTTGGTAGAATAAAATGCAAAATACTTTATTAACAATTATTTATTTTTTTGTAAAAATTGAATTATGAATTCTTCAACAATTTTGTGGAATCCATAAAATTTAAATTTATAAAAAATCCTCCAATAGTTTGGTAAGAATCATGAAAATAAAATTTTTGTTTTAGGTTGTTTTCTAGAAATAAAATAATAAAAAAGAATTTTATAAAAATATTTAAAACAATAAAAATTGCTCAAGTTAAAATTAGTAAAATAATAATGATAAATAAAATAAAAAAACTTTAAAATGAAAATTGCAAGAAAAATAAAATCAAAAAATAAAAAAAAAAAACCTGCGATCAGGTCAGGTTGCTCCATGAGCGACGTATAGATCCTGAACAAGTTTACGTGGATTTTGGGTCTTTAGAAATGACGTCATGTTGAGGCTCTATAAAAGCCAAACTTCTCAGCTTTTCTTTAGAAGCTTTCAATCCATTCTCCCTTTAACCAGATTTCTTTTTGCCTTTTCTTTAAAAAACCCTCAGAACAAGCCACTAAAAACTGGGTAACTCGTCAGTTTCTAAAAAATGTTGTCCGAATCTTGTTGAAAAATTCAAACTTCACTGAAAAATTCAACCAAAAAAATTAAATATTCAAATAAAAACTCAATTTTTCTAGATTTTTCTAGATTTCCCATAAATTTCCTAGAAATTCAAACTTTATCCTAGAACTTCAAACCTAAACCCAAAACTTCCAAACCCAAACCAAAAAATTCAAACTTTCAATCCTAGAACTTTGAACCTAGAAACTTCAAACCTAGAATCCTTAAAACTAGAAATTTCAAACCCAAAGATTTCCCCAAAAATTCACTCTTGCTTTTTTTTATGATCCTGTGTCCAATTTATAGCCAGTTTTGGGTAGAAATTTTAGGGCTCGAGCAGAACCAATTTAGACTTGAATCCTAAGATTGGATTTTACTCGAATAGAACCAATCTAGGCTTGAATCTTGGGATTGGATTCTGTCAATCATGATTTAGGCCTAGGTTTTTCCAAATGGTCTGATTTGATTCGTGGTTTTATGTAGATTGATTTTTTCAATTATGCCGATTAAGAAAAAGGAAAGAAAGATTCATTAAATAATAATAATAATAATAGTAGCAGTAGTAATAGTAGTTGTTATTGTTGTAGTAGTTGTAGTAGTAGCAGTAGTAGTAGTAGTAGTAATAATAATAATAATAATAATAAACATCATTTGACCCAAACACAAATGGGTATCCACAAAGATTGTTATAGAAGCTTCATTTTCATTCTTCATTCTATAAAAGCTTAGGTTCTCACATTGAATGCATACTTCTAAATTGAGATAGCAAAAGGAAAGTCTTTTCTAAAAAAAAAATTGTGTCAACATGAAACAGGTGGCAAACAATGGCCTTTCTTTGGCCTTTTTTCCTTTTTTTTTTTCTTAGACTTCTTACATCACATTTCAATAGCCTTGTTTTCAAATCTCAAGATCAGTTTAATGTTAAAATTGGAAGCTTTACTTAAAAAATAGGAACTTTCAAAATGAAAAAGAAAAAGGGGTTCTTGGGTTTCAAATTTTAGAATTGGCTTGGTGTTTCTTCCCTAAAAAGCTTAGATCTCTTTTTGGAATTTTAGGTTTCATGTGTTGTTTTGACAATAAAATAGTGAGCTTTGTTTAAAATTTAGAAACTTTCTAAAGTTGAAGAAAGGAAAAAGGTTTTGTAGGGTCTTCAGGTTTCAAAATCTATTTCATGAAGGTCACAGTTTTATCATTTTATGTGTCGTTTTTGAAAGATTGAAACTTTTCTTTAGGGCTTATTGTCTTCAAAGATTATAAAAAAAATACATAAAAAAATGATCTCAAAAATTTTCAAGCTGTGAAAGAAAATGAGGATTCAAAAGGTTCTGGGTTTCAACAATTGTTCCGAAGTTTGGATTTGATTATGTCTCGTTCAGCATTACTATTTGTTGTCATGTGATTAAAGTTTTTTTTTTTTTTTTGCTATAACACGTGAATGCAGTAGATGGATTTACTTTGGTAATTTTTAAGATTTGAATTATCTTATGTTTGTTTAAATCTTCATTAATTTTATATATAAAAAAAATGAAATGATGAAAAATGATTTTGAAGATCCTGCGTAGATGTTAAGGGGAATTCAAATCATATATTGAAGGATTAATTTTCTTGAATTCCACCTAGATGTTGAGAAATTAAAGAAAATTTTCTTCACAAAATAAATAATAATAATAATAATAATAATATTTTCTTCCTTGTTTATATTTGCTTTTTGCTTGTTTAATGACTTGTTACATCATTAGAATTATAAATTATCATTTATATGTTATCTTTAATTATGTTCATGCATTTATATTTGGTATTTGCATTTTATTAATGTCTCTCCAAAATATTCATAAAAATCAATTTTTAGACAAAATATGAAAATTAAGCTTGCTTATAAAGTCCATCTAAATATTGAAAATTTTTGGAAAAATTCATAAAAACCCTAAATCTTAAAATTAAAAACCCTGAACCCTAAAATTAAAAACCTTAAACCATAAACCAAAACCTTCAAACCATAAATCTAACCCCAAACCCTAAACAAACCCTAAATCCTCAATCTACCCAAAACTAAAGTCCAATCCAAATACCATAGAATCTTTCCAAAATTCGAAGATTCATATGAAAACCACATATAAAGTAATATGTTCCCAAATGCTACATAGATAATTAGATATTTAGAAAATTTTATTTCATTAAGTTTTCTATATGATTCCTTAACAAAAAATAATAATAAGATCAAATAAAAAATTAGAATAAAAACAAGTTCTTAAATATACATATCGCACATAAACTCTATCTAGAGGTTGGAGAGTCTAGGTGATCTCTTTATATTTAAATATCCAATCCAAAAATTGCATTTTATCGTCTTAGATTCATTTGCATATGTTTATTTTTAATTTATTATTTGCATTCATTCCACATGCTCCTATTTTTTAACTATTGTTTCTCGGTTAGTTGTAACATCATTTTTTTCTGCAAAAAAATTTTTTTGTGGAAAATGTTATTCAAAAAATGGATTGAAGATAAAATTAAAATAACATTTTGAGGAAAATAATTCTTGATACTCTGCCTAGATATTCAAGAGTCACTAATAATTATCATCTTTAAAGAATGTTGTTTTTTATTTTTAAAGAATATCATGACAAATCTTAGGCAAAAAGAGTTATATTTAAATTTTGCTTAAATATTTGAGAATTTTAAAGTAATTCTTTAGTTTAAAGATTTTTACAATATTCATAAATAAAGATTTTTATAAATTGGGTTTTTTTTTCAAAAAAAAAATTATCATTAAATTTCAAATTAAAATCATTTTTATTCAACACAAAAGATAAAGCATGGCTAATTGATATCATTGTTTAACAGGTATTGTGAGGTGCTAATCATTCCTTGCGCATAATTGTACTCTTGAATCTAGCTTTGTTTTCAAAGATCAAAAATATATTTTTGCTAAAACTCAAATTATTTTCTTGGTTTAGTTGAAAAAATAATTTAGGTGGAATTTTTTTTAAACATGATTTTTTTTTATTATTAATTATTTTTTTTAATAAAAATTTATTATTATTATTATTATTATTATTATTATTATTATTATATTTTTCTCTTTCCCATTAAAAATTTTGTTATTATTTATTTACTTTTATTAGTACTTATTTTTATTAGTTAATAATTTCTCAACATTTAAGTGAAATTACTTTTTTAAAAAACAATTTTTAATTCCCTTCAACATCTAAGCAGGGATTCTAAAATTTTATTTTTGTTATTTTATCTATTTTATTTTATTTTGCATAAATCTAAAATATATAAAAAATAAAATAAATTGTATCAAAAGTAAATTACAACATAAAAATTACATAAAAATTAAAATGAGCATAAGAATTTAATCATCAGGAAAATTAAAAGGTATAAAATTTAAATTGCAATTAAACATGAAAGAAATATGCATGAACTTTAAATGATATGAAGCATACATGAAATTGAACTTTATTAAGATCACACAAATTTTAGCATAGTGTAAACTCTTATACAAGCATTAAAAAAAAACCCCTCGAATGAGGGAACTTAAGCATAGTAATTGACCTAGCAAAACCTCACAAAGACCGCAAGTATGACAAAAAAAGCTTCAGAGAGAAACCGAACAAGAAGCAAAAACTAAGGCAAGTATAAGAACTTTTCTATGCAAACAACCAGCCAAACATGGACTAAGAAGGATTCTTTTTTTGCTTTTATTCTTCCTACAGTTAATATCTTGCTTTCTTTCACCTTTTGAACAAACTTTGGCCT
This sequence comes from Durio zibethinus, assembly GCF_047325235.1. NCBI lineage: Eukaryota > Viridiplantae > Streptophyta > Magnoliopsida > Malvales > Malvaceae > Durio > Durio zibethinus. The sequence goes on from NC_143185.1 coordinate 16,848,454, forward strand.
TCCTTCCAAAGCTTTCTTGTACGAAAGTTCTCTATGCTTTGTTTTTTTTTTGTCCCTTTCTTTTGCGTCTTTTTTTTATCGTTTCATCTCTATGCGATTGTTCAGTTTCACCTTTTTCCTCTTTCTTTTCATCTTTGATTTCCCTTATTTGCTTCACGCCTCCATTAGTTTTTGTTGCTACCACTGCCATGCATTTTTCTTTTGTTTTATATTTTTTACTTCCTCATTTTGTTCTTTTTTCTAATTTTTTTTTGCTGCAAGTGGTTCTCCTCTTTTTCCTTTTTCACGTCTCTCCTATTTTCCCATTCTCTTTTTCTTTTGCTTTTTTTTGTACCTGCCTACTGTCTACTCACATTATTTTCTTGTTTCCATCGGTAGCCTAATTTTTTTTCACTGATTACTCTCACATCTGGTTCTTCTCCCGTTGTCTTCTTTTTTTTCTTTTTGCTTTCCATTTTTTGGCTTCACGTCCTTCTTGTTCCTAAAACCATAAAGCCTTTTGTTTTTGCCTGGCCCCCATGTACTGCTTGCCTATCTCTCTTCCCCCTTCAATTTTTAATCAATCTTTTAGTCATTTTTACATGTCTTTTTTTGTTTCACTTTTTGCTCGCTTCTCTACATTTTCTTTTTTAGCTTTTTTCATCATTTTTCCTGTTTTATTTTCATCACTACTTCACGAGCTCTTTTTCCTTTCTTTTTTTTTCCTTACATTTTTTAGAACTATTATTTTCTGCTTACTGTTAGTTCAACTGGTGTTTCATTCTTCTGGTTGTCAATTTTTGCTTTTTTTTTTTTATTTTCATTGTTGCTTCTTCTATTTCCCTTTTTTTGCTACGTACTCTCATTTTTTATTTAGTTTTTTTTCTTTTTACTCTCTTTCTCTCTCTTTTCTTGATGCAAGTTTTTCTTCAAGTTTTTACCCCACGTTCTCATGTTATCATCCCACAACCCAATCGTTCCTTCCCCTCTTTTTAGTTTTCATGACCCAACCATTCCTTCCTCTCTTTTTAGTTTTTTTCAACACGTAAATAACTCAGTTTTCACTTCAAAACTGTTTTCCTTTCACATCGACCAATTTTTTTTTTTAGTTTTTCGGCTTCATGCATACAAAGTTAGGTTTAAATGCATGGGCTTATCTTTGTCTCATTTTTTCATGTAGGCCTTAGTCATTTTAAACAAATTTAAACAAGGTTAAATGGGCATTTATTTGATTTGGACTTCATCATCATTTTTTTTTCTTATTATCATTATTTTTATTTTTTTAATTTTTAATTTTTTTTACCAAGCCTTTTTAATTTTTTGTTATTTATTAGTATTATTATTAATATTATTTTATTTGGTTTTTTGCTTAATAGCCAACAATGGGCCATTAATGAGCTTTTAAGTATAGACCTTTATTGATCCAATTTTAAAGATAGACTTTTATCAAGCCATGCAACGACTTTATTATAGGGTTCACATTAAGTCTTTTTCGATAGCATTTAAAGTAGATCGTTAATGGACTCAAAAAATTGATGATTAATGCTTAATTATAGAAACAAACTTAGATTAAAAAGATAAAATATCTCAAACAAAATTAGATGTCTATAGTTGCCTCTTTTTTCATATTTCTAAGGATTAGAAATAATACAGACATAAATAATAATTTTGTTTGGATGCTACTTCCTAATAAATTTTTTTTATATGTTTTTTCTTCATTTTTTATGCTTTTTTTATTTTTCTTTCTTTTGGCTTTTTTCTTAAGACGACATGGATTAAACCATGAGTCAAAAGATAACGATGATCAAGATTGAACCATAAGTTAAATGAGGTGATCGAGCTTGAACTATAGATTGAATGAGATGATCACTAATTTAGGTTTACATGCAAGCTAAATTGGGCTTAAATTTTTCTTAGTGCTTGTTAAACTGGACTTAAATTTTCATTGAGTACTAGCTAAATTGGGCTTAAATTTTTTCTTAGTGTCAACTAAACTGGGTTTAAAACTTCATTAATGCCAGCTAATTTGGGTTTAAATTTGGTTACCAACTAAATTGGCTTAAAATTTTATTGATGCTCGATAATCTAGGCTTAAAACTTGGGTGTCAATTAAACTGGGCTTAAATTTTCATTGGTGTCAGTTAAACTAGGCTTAAACCTAGGTGTCAGCTAAACTGGACTTAAATTTTTATTGAGTGCTAGCTAAACTGGGTTTAAACTTAGGTGCCAACTAAACTACACTTAAATTTTTATTGATGCCAGCTAGACTAGACTTAAAACTTCATACGTACTAGCTAAACTAGCCTTAAATCTTTTCAAAGGTGCCAACTAAATTAAGCTTAAATTTTCATTGGTGCCAGCTAAAATAAGCTTAAATTTTCCTTGGCTACCAACTAAATTGGGCTTAAATTTCATTGGGTGCCAACTAAGCTAGGCTTAAATCTTTTCATGGGATGCTAGCTAAACTAAGCTTAAATCTTATTCATGCCAGTCAAATTGGGTTTAAAACTTCAGTGGTGCCAACTAATCTAGGCTTAAATTTGGGTGCCTGCTAAACTGTGCTTAAAACTTCATTGGTACTAGATAATTTAGGTTTAAATTTTTATTGATGTTAGCTAAATTGGGCTTAAATCTTTTCTCAAGAATTGGTGATCCCTATAAAAAATGAAAAAAGTAAAAATTATCTTTTAAATGGATTGAATGGTTCTGCACATTGAGCTTTTTGTTCATTTAAAAGGGTTTATCCACCTAAAAAAGATAAAAGAGGAATATATTTTTTATGTAAGCTCACAGATGACACGTACGTTTTTTTAAAAAAATGAATCCTTTGAAAATCAAACATGTTAAATACTTTATTTAACCTTCAAATGTGATATTTTGATCTATGTTAAGGTTAGCTATAAGGGTTTAAGATTTTGAAAGGTTATTTGGGAATGGTAAAAGATAGAGATTTTCAAAATCTACCTTTTTCAAACTGTTAGGACCTTGATATTTTTGGATCTTTAAAAGGGTCTGGCTTATTATTTTTTAGCTATTGTAAATGACTTTCAAGATTTACTCTAGATTATCCTTTTGTAAGGTTTTCACCTTAAAGCCACATTCATTTTTTTTTATTTTCTTTATTTTTTTTCTCTTTTATTATTACACCATGCACCTAAGAATTCAAATTTATCTTAAAAAAAAAAAAGATAATAGTCCAAACAAAAAATTAGGCAAAAAAGATGAACCAAAATATTCATGGGTTTCGTGGCCATTTTTCCAACAAAAGCTTTTTACTTTTTAAGCATTCATACTTGATCCAACATGAACTTTTCACAAGATGTAACTTAAGCCAAGGTTTAGGTTTTCAAAGAAAAGGGGATAAACAGGCCCAAAATAAATGTTTGAGCATAATTAAAACTTATGATCATTTTTTCATTGAAGGATTCCCTCTAAGGTATATTCCTTATCATTTTCTTATACTTTTCACCCAATCATTTTCTTTTCTTTTCTTCTTTCTTTCATTCTTTCTCTCTTTTTCTTCACTCTTCCTTTTGCATTATTTCATTGAGTAGATTCAAAAATTTTAAAAATTTTATATTAGGCTTTTTCCCTAACATACGAAATTCTATTTAGGCATCATCATTTTCAACCCCTAAATGCATCTTTTTTTGCCCCTAGTACGAAGGGTGATCTTTAATTATGGTTCATTTTTGAAACAATTTTATTAGGCTAAAAAGGGTAATAAAGGATAAATTTCTACATTTGTAATGGATGATGAAAGATGGCCATTTATCATTTCAAGCATAATCACTTAAATTGAAAAGTAATTCCCTTTGAAAAAATGAATTTAAAGAAAGTTTTCATATCAAAAGTTTTTTTTCTTTGAGAATTTTGGCTTTTTCATCTTAAGCTTTTGGTTTTTTTTTTTCTATTTCTTCTCCAAAATTTTGGATTTGTCAAGTTTTTACTTAGATTTCTTCAAATTTCTTAAGTACATTATGTCATAACCTTTTTTTTCATCTTTTCACATTTTTTTCTTTTGTTTCTTTTTTTTTTTTGACATGCCTCCCCCCATAATTCATACTTTAGTCTACTTTGCTAGAAATACAATTCATGAAAGATCTTTCATTTTAACAAACTATCCTTAATGAAAGTTATTACAAAAAAGGGTCATGTGAAATGAACGAAAAAATGATCATGTAGAATAAACTCATTTAAGGTGTCAAATGATTTATGTTCCTCCACAAAAGAGAATATATGGGTTAATCATAACTCAAATTGTCTTAAGCATAATGAGGTCTTTCTTTTCTGATCAACATGCCCCTATGACACGAGACCAGGATAATTTTGCAGTAAAAAACTAAAAAGTTGGTATGTTTGAGATCACTTTATTGGACTTAGGTTGGCTTTGATTTTGAAATTTTTTTTTTGAAACTTTAGCTCAACATTAACACATCAAATTATCTCATTTGAATTCTCAAAACAAATGTCATGTTTGCCTAATCTTCTAAGAATCCAAATTTCATTTTTCCTTTTTAAATTACTTGTTTCATTTTTCATTGCCTTGAAAAAGAATATCACCCTTTGATATCATGATATTATTAGGTGAGGGTACAGTTCATGAATTCAAATTTATGACTTTTGAAGAGTCATGGCTGATAAAAAAATCAACTGAATAATTTAAGAAATAGTATTTAAGTATTTAAAAATTTTTTAATAGTGATCACTAACTCATCCAAGACTCTTCTTTTTATCATAAAAATTTTATTTTTTTTACTTTTTTTTTAAAGGTATTTCTTTCTCTATAGCCTTTGGACTTAACTACGTGGGACTTGATTCAAATCTAACTATTTTTTCTTTTTACTATTTTTCTTTCAAAGAAAACCTACAAGTCTAAAACTTTAAAAAATTAAAAAAAACCTTAAATGACAATATAAATCGATGAGACACTATGATGCATAATGTCCATTCATTCAATGCAAACACTCAAACACAAACTCAAAAAAAAAAATTCATATCCTAATAGTGTTCTTGTGATGCAAATTTACATAAACAAAAGTTTCCTATTTGATGCTTCAACTTTAGCATTATTGACCCGTAACTTCTCTATTATCAATCATCAAAATGACTAACTAGTTCTTTAAACTTCATGGGATTTGCATTAATCAATGCTTAAACTGTATCCTTGAAGGTAGTATGGTCTTTTATTGAATGCCCTTTGACCCTATCATGAAATTCACATTTAGCATTGAGATTATACCACTCTCTAGGTTTTGTAGGGACAATAGAAATCATATGATTTTTGACAAATAAAGTGAAAAGCTTAGCATAAGACATTAGAAGTGCATGATATAGTTTGACTCTTTTTCTTTTATGGCTTTGTGAATGGCTTAGGTTAATCCCTTGTTTTACAAACGTTTATGACAAAGGACTTGATGCACAAAGATGTAATGGTTGAAGAAATTTACCAATTTGAGGTATCAGCTGGGAACAATATAGTGATAATTAGAAATAGTCATTTATCAAATCTTCTTGTATCATGATAAGATTTTTCTCATTTTTCCCTTCACTAATTGCCTTTTAAACATATTCATCGAAAATTTCCCTACCTTTCATTATGAATTTTCACGTTGGCATTCATAATCATTCTCTTTTTTTATCCCATCCTCAATTCTACCAGTAGCAAATAGCAAATTTATAAATTTTGATAATGTATTATCAATCAACTTATCAAAATAAAAAGAAAAAAAATATTCACAAATAGGAAATTCAGCTCCCTATTAGTTAATAGTGATCAAACTTGTGATGTAACCTCTTTTCATCAAGCAATATATTCTTTATAACTTTTGTCAGGGCTCTTTCTCATGTTTTAAAGGGTTAATCGACCTAGAACCATCTCCAACATGTGTTGTTATTGCTTAAAAAATGCTCGCTATAAATCTCTCTAAGTAGAATTTAGCTATTTTCTAAACTATAATACCAATTAACTGCTACTCTAATCAAACTTTCTTGAAAGGTATGAATAGGTAACTTTTCATCAATAGCATGCCCAATCATTTTATGATAGTATTGAGCTAAATATGTCTCAAGACATCCAGTTTCATTATACTTCTCAAATGTCAGAATCTTGAATTTAGGCAGAATAATCACATTTGGAACTAGCTGGGATTTCTTTGTATCATAAGATTTATTCTTACCTTCAACAGGTTGAATCTTTTCTTCCAAGAGACTATACCTCTTCTGTTCATCTTAATAATTAGTGATGATTTTGTGTACTTAGTGATATTAAACATGTACTCAAATTTAAAGAAAATTGAAAAGAAAATTTGTGAATAATGTGATACATTTGGTTATGATTCATAACTATATTTTCAGCATGAATTCAAGTATTTGGAGTTCTTATTGTTTAAATTTTATAAGAGAATTTTACTTATAAGTTATGATGCATAGGTTTTGATTTTGACTTGGAAATGATAGCAATATATTTGACCAAAAAGAAAATTTGAGACATTATGATGTTTGTGGGGATCATGAAAAATCAGTTGTTATATGATAATTGGTCTATTAAATTAGAAAGAACAATATT